>NC_073263.2:98114770-98740225 GCF_029289425.2 Pan paniscus | reverse complement strand
ACAAAAGACAGGCGAAAATATAAAGGCATAACTTAAGTCCTGCCAGTGGGGAGTTAGAATGTTCCTGGCCAGGACATAAAGAAATATTCCTCTCCACAAGCTCGAATAAAGGAACACACAGCAGAAATAGTTGGGGGATGACGTCAGAAGTTCTGGGCTAGTGTCCTGCACTTCTCCTTGAAAGTAAAAACAGTGGGTCTAGAAGAATCTACGTGGCATTGCCCTTATTTAAATGAGTAGTTCTACTGCTCCTTGCAAAACAAGTAGGATAGCTGAAGAAACTTCCTCTTATTTAAAGATTGTAAGAATGTTCCCCCTGCCTTTTTTAAAAACCTTATTGTCCCCAAAACACACACATTACCCAATTAACAAATAGCTTTCCACTTAACCTTTGTCTTTTAAAGGGACAGTAATGTTTCTTGTAGAACATTCAAGGTGGTGGTGGTTAGGCAAGTCAGATTTTTTTCTTCGCTTCAGTGCTTGCTAACTATTCTAAAAATGTTACACATTTATTGTAAACACATGCTTCCGAGGCCTAACAAAAAAGCACAGTTTCCTCATGCCTGGCAGAAATTTAAAACGGAAAAGGGCAGAAAGAATTCTTTAGCAAATATATCCTTTCCTTCTCCTGGGCCAAGTGTGTTAAAAATAAATCTTCTCCATCATTTCTCACTGCTGCTTCTCAGCGAGAAAGTTGATATGGTTCGGCATAGTGAAAACACAGCTTTAAAAGCTAGCCTGCCCTCATTAAATTATTCTGCTGGCTGTGTGTTCTCATTAAAAATGCATAAAGATCAGATAATTGCAGTAAGCATTATTAACCCAGCTTTACTTTTGAATATAATGGTTCCACTTTTAAGCTGGAAACAAAGGCTCAGACATGCCAGGAAAAGAAATGTAAACATTGAACTACAGTATCGAAAACTTGCCAGAAAGCTACCTCTTGCTAGGTTGTTTAAAATGTGCTTTTGAAACTCAATTAAAGCTGTAGCATTGTAGAGCTAGGTAGGTCCCTAATTTTTAATAAATAGACACATACGTTTGGCCAAACATTCAACCGATGATTATTTACCATGAATTTTTTTTTAATCCTTAATTGCAAGTCTGTTTTCAAATAATATGATCCATGTAAACTTTATCTATTTGGGAACTAGCTATGGCAATATAACAATTTTTCATAGCAAGAAAATAAGATTGCTCCAAAGAATTCAAATGGTTTTTAAAAAATAATATAATAAATGAATCGATTCTTTGCATAAAAACTCGATTTCTTGCCTCACCCCAAACAGGCGGCATAGATTCAAGCTTTGCCATTTCTTTTTCTCAAATCAAAATGTTACGTAAAACTCCAGGGTCCCCCGCAAGTATTACAATTGAATTAGTGGAATCCAGTTTCCCTGGCTCCCGTAAGCAGCACACATGGAATGCAGCATACTGCAGCAAACTCTTTAAACATTCAAAAAAGGGGGGCGATTCTCCTACCTTGTTTAGCTCTGCCTGTCCTTCCCATTTACAGTAACCCCAGGAACATCTGGCAGAACCAAGTGGCCGAGGCTTCTCCACCGCATCATGAGGAAGAAACTTCCATGTAAATAGTTCTCATTCCCTGTTTATTGTACTCTGAAAGCCGTCTGCCGTATCTGGAAAATTTTACCTTCAGATGATGAAGCAAAGACAGTCTAAACTCTGTTGCTGTAAGCTGCAGCCCTTCCTTCCGACAAATCCCTCCCAGCCGGGGCCAGCCAATCCCCAGCCAGCTCGTCAGCCCTACTCGTCTGAAACTGGCCCTAATAGGATGACTGACACAGTAACACAGCACTTGCAGTGTGTAAAAACAGTGCATCCATACTGATGAAAGAGGAATTTCCCTCTCAGAAGAAAGCAATCATAGCACCAAGACAAAGTGGCACATAATTGGCAGAGCAGAGAGAGGGGTAGCTCAAGAAAACACCCTTGAAGACAGCCAGCTCGAAGCCAGGAGCTGCACCGTGAACACTTGGGAAAATGTGAAACTCCGCAGATTCCAAAGAAATCCAGGTTGTACATGAAACTGAAGTCCTTGGACTATCTGACAAAGCATATGTATATGTTTTTTAAAGGAAAAATAATTCAACGTCTGCCATGGCAGTTAATACCTTACAAAACATTTACATATTTCCATTATTGAGGAAGAATGTGCTAGCCCAAGTGCGTATTCAAAATCAAAACATGCTTATAGCTCTGGCACACACAGGTTTCCTGTATAACATCTGTTATTGCAGTGGTTAATTACTGCGGCCCATTTATCTTTCGTCTAAGTTTTCAGACCACTTGGGACTTCGATTAGGGAATGCTGGACAATAAAATTGATATCTATACACTACCCTTTTCTACTCTTGGCAGGCACCCACGAGAGGATTAGGTGTGCCTTAACCATCTTAGATGCCATTTGATAAATACTGTGCATTGGCTCACATTATCGTTAATGAAGCAATGATTATAGGAAGATGTTTACTGTTGAATACAAGGGGTACATGATCCAAGGGCCCCCATGAGGTGCCATTCCACAAAAGATGTTCTAGGAGGTGCTGGAGTTTCCTGAGATAAAGCAGAAGAAGAGAAAGTTTAGGAAGGGTTATTATTTATTTATTTATTTATTTATTTATTTATTTATTTATTTCCCAGTCTACAGCATTTCTGTATGCCTTGAAAACAAAAACTCAAAAACATATGGCATTTAGCAAACACAACAAGCATACATTTTCCTCCCCTAAATACCACATTTTGAGAAAAAAAATGTATGATGATTACATGACGAGACCAAGACAGAACAAAGCCCCTATTCATCTGAAAGGTTGAACCCAATGCACGATTTTTATAAGCAACTGTTCAGCGCATCTGTAATGAAGCAACAGAATGCAATGGAATGCTTTCTTTTTATTTTGCCATTGCATCTTAAAAACATAATATTTCATGTAATTTCTAGGCTACTTTCTTCAATAACTACCATGCTTTATTCCCCTCAGTTTTTATACTTACATTCTTTGTCTTCCCCATGTAATTCTATCACATATCCTAACTTGCAGGCTTTCATCTACTGTAATACTTCTAGAAATTTAAATTAGTTATGTGGTCAAACAGATACAAACTACTTTTAATTATTAATATACTTAAACAGATTTGTGATTCTCCTCTTCCTCATCTCCCTCTGATTCTGTCTTTGAAACTATCATTCCATGAATCCCATTCCTGAAACTTTAGTTATCTTTGACACATTCCCCCATTCTCAACCAATGAAACTAAGCCTTGTTGATTTTCCCTCCCAGGTAGGCCAGAACTCTGACCTATTACCTGGAAAACACAAATGCTAACAAGACAGCCTCTGGAACTCAGGCCTCCTCATCTTCAAGCTCCCTTGTTGCCAGACGGGTTTTTTAAAATCATGTAAAGTCATGTTCCTTTCACATTCAAACCTTTCTCTCTATAAAATCTGAATTATAGACTTTCAAGGGCCTTCATAATCTGGGCTCTCCCTTTCAACTCAACTTTTTCTCCACTGTTTTCCCAAGTGAACTTCCTGATGGAGTCATGCTTATTTCTGCCTTACTCAATCTTTAGACCTCAGCTCACCTTTCCCTTTATTCTGTCTTGTCTTCTGTGGCCACATTACCCTCTCTGATGTTCTCCTGTGAAAGCATTCTGTATTGTTTATTGTACCAGACGCTTTGAAACCCTTAACAATGCAGTCTTCTGCAGTTAGCTTGCCTGAGTTGATTTTTCCATCTCAGAAATCAAGGCTTGTGTCGTATATTAATTAAGATAATGCACGCAAAATGTCTATGCAGTGACTGGCACATAATAAATGCTCACTAATGATAGCCATTCTTACTGGTATTTCTAAATGCATTGTTCATTGCAGTTAGCAAAATGCCGTGCACAAACTTGCTGACTTCATGATTCCTATCTCAAGAATTGATATCATATTCATCCAACTGCATGAGCTAAAAACCTGGCAGTCATTCTTAACCCTCCTTCTTCAACCACCATTTGAAATCCATTATCAAAGTCTTTCGGGTTTAACACCTAAATATTTAGAAATGTTTCACTTTGCTTCATCTCTACCAGTGGCTTTGTCCAAGCTATCGGTGTCTTTTATCATGATGATTTAAATAGCCCCTTAACTGGTCTCCTGAATATATTCTTGACCCCTTCAAACCTTTTTTCACACTTCAGTCAGAACAGGAATTAAAAAACAAAAGTCTAATTTTTCCACACTCTTTTGTGTAAAACCTTTGCTGTGGACTGAATTGTGTCCCCCTAACATTTATATGTGGAAGTCCTAGCCCTCAACAGGAAGGTATTTGGAGATGGGACTTTTGGGAGGCAATTTAGATGAGGTCGTGAGGGTGGAGTCTTCACGATGGGATTTGTGTTCTTCTGAGACACCAGAAAGAGGCCTGTTTCTCTCTCCCTTTACCATGTGAAGACACAGCAAGAAAGCAGCTCTCTGCAAGCCAGGAACAGAGACCTCACCAGAACCTGACCATGCTGGCACTCTGATATTGGACTTTCAGCCTCCAGAACTATGAGAAAACAAACTTCTGTTGTATAAGCCACCCAGTCTATGGCAGCCTGAGTTGACTAAGACAACCTTTAACTCTCTTTAGATTGCTTTTAGGAAAAAGATAAAAGCCCTCAACATGGCCCATGAGGCTCTGTGCCATGTAGCCCCTGCCTGCTTCTCTAGCTTAGCCAGAGGCCGTCTGTTCAGGGAACCCTTCCCTGACCCACAGGATGAGTTCAGATCTACTTCTTGTTTTCTCTCATAGCCCTGTGAACTCCAGAGCAGTGCATCTCAAATGTTAATGTGCATGCAAATCTCCCAGGGGTCTTGTTAAAATGCAGATCCCATCTCCATAGTTCTTGGGTGGACACTGAAATTCTGCTTTTCTAACAAGCTCCCAGGTGACACTGATGGCTCTTGTCCACGGACTATTCTTTGAGCACCAAAATGTTTATAGATGTTGTTTGCTTCATAGCACTTATTACAGGGGATGGTTATACGTTAATTTGGTTATTATTATTTATTTACTTAAGGTCTACCTTCTGAGCCAGACTGTTGGCCTCAGAAGTCACAATTGTCTCTCCAACATCTAATCTAGTATGTTCGTGGCACATGGTGGAGGCGCTCCGTAACACATGTATGTTAAATGAATTAATTGATGGGTACAATGTCCTACAGATCCAAGCTGGACTTAATCTTTTTTCTTTTTTCTCTTCTTCCTCTTCTTTCTCCTTTTCCTCCTCCTCCTTCTTCTTTCCTTATTTTTCTATATCTACATAAGTTCCTGGAAACTCTGGATAGAAGCTTAATTTTTCCTGAGGTCATGACATGCTAACTAGAAAGCAGAATGTTTGAGAAACTAGAGAACAAGTAGCAAGAAGACATCAACTATATTCAAGTAAAGAAGGTGGCCAGAGGAATGAAAATACAAAACAGTACCTTCGAATTTGCCCAATAGAAATTGTCAGTTGTCTTGTACAGTTTGATAAATTCGAGATCTATCACTCCATCCTTTTCTTTTGACCTCTAGGCCCAGTTTTTTGTTTTTTTTTTTGTTTTTTTTTTTTTTGTTTTTTTTTTGAGACAGAGTCTCGCTCTGTCGCCCAGGCTGGAATGTAGTGGCGCGATCTTGGCTCACTGCAAACTCCGCCTCCCGGGTTCACGCCATTCTCCTGCTTCAGTCTCCCAAGTAGCTGGGACTACAGGCACCCGCCACCACGCCCAGCTAATTTTTTATATTTTTAGTAGAGATGGGATTTCACCATGCTATCCAGGATGGTCTTGATCTCCTGACCTCATGATCCGACCTCCTCGGCCTCCCAAAGTGCTGGGATTACAGGCGTGAGCCACTGTGCCCAGCCGGCCCAATTCTTCACCTAAATGTACCAGAGATGACTCATTTTTACCTTGTCCCAAACTAAAATCATTTTTTATTTGATCATTTCCCATTTCAATAAGTGAAAGCATCATTTCTGTTACGTTTCCCACTTTGGTAAATGGAGCCACCATCTTTGATGCCTAACTCTTTATCATCACCAACAACCAAATGGTCCCACACCCTGTGAATTCCTGTCTCTGGAATCTATCCACTCCTCTCCATCTTTACTGTTGGGCCCCTAATTAAACCCCCCACCACCTTTTACCTGTTCCTTACCTCTCTGCCTCCAATTTTGCCCCTCACCTTTCACTCCATTTACCACACCTCAGCCAAAATCATCTTTTTAAAAATGTAAATGTTATAATGCCATTACATGCATAAACTCACTCCATGTCTCCTCATTATCTTCCAGAGAAGTCCCCTAACTAGTTCCCAACTATCTTCTTTCACCCTCCTCTTGAAGTCACTTCCTTCCTACCTTTACATCCAGTATTATTAAACCAACTTTAGTCCCTCAGGTGTGTCATGTCTTTTCTAATTTAGAGCCTGGATTCCTTCTTCATGAAAAATCTTCTATTCCTTTCACACCCATCTAACATCTTTCTATCCAGCAACACCCAATGTACACATCACCTCCTCCAGGAAGCCTTCTTTGACCACCATGACTCTCACAGCACCTTGACATTTTATTCATCATAACAATTGTCACAGTACATAGTAAACATGTCTTGCTTGTTTATGTACCTCGCTAGAATCTATGAGGGAATGAACCATGTCTTTCCTATTCATCAGTTTATCCCCAGTGCCTAGAACATGCATTGCATAATAGCAGACACTTTCTGAATAGTTGTTGAATGGTTAAATGGATAAACTTGGAAATGGCACTGGTAATAAGGTGATAAAGACAGTTACAGGGCTTAAGTAAAAAAATTGGTAGAGAAGCCATAGAGACATATATACTATGTATAATGTATAATTATTATATATAATATGTGTATTATATATTATATGCATACTGTATATGTATATATCATATATTATATACAACACATATGTGTATATATGTATATATTACATATTATGTGTATATTATATGTTATATGTATATTCTATATTCTATAATATGTATTACGTATATATTATGTATTATGTATACATTTTATATTATGTATATAATATGCATATTATACATTATATGTGTATTATATATTATACTCTATGTATGTGTAAATATACTACATATGTAATAATATATATCCATGCATGCACACACACACACAAGCACACATGCATGAATTTAAAGTTGGACCGGAGAAGGAAAAGAAGCAATGCATAAAAGCTGAAAGGCACAATGCAGTTATGAAGTAATCTCCTTTGCTGGGCATACCAAAGTTAGCAAGCTTATGGTCAAGGAGAAAATTAATGTTTGATGATGTTTAAAATCATGGTGATTTCCTGAGAAACAGAGTCTCCCTTTGAATAGAAAAGGATAGGTGTCTTAGGACAGATAGAAGTGTTTGGTTTACTGGAAGAGATGGCCTGGTACCTAGAAAGGAAGAAAAAGTTGTTCATAGCAAGAGAGAGATGAGACAGAAAGGTAAGTTGCTGACGGGCCTGGTCTGTGATTATTCAATCTTAGGACTTATTTCTCTCTCAACATAATGTTTCAAGCCTATCCCGCCTCTTTGTCCTTTAGTATGTACTGCTATTTTTTACTTTTTTTTCTAGTTATTTCATGTATAAACCAAATCATAAGCCCCCTGAGGGTACAGACCTTGCATTAAAGTACTTTTCGTCATCCACAATGCCGAACATGGAGTGGTGCTGAATTCATTTTGGTTGATTGATTTCTATTTAGGATTCTGGAGAAAATTTACATACTTTCTAAGAGATTAGTATTTTTTTTTAACATGTTGGTTGAAAATGCAGCAGGGAATAGAAAATTGGTTTTATAATTTTCAGAAAAAAAAGTTATAGTGTTTTTTATTGAATTTATCGCAAGAAATGTCAACTGGTTTTTAATTTTTCTCCAGTAGGCCTAGAGGCAGAAGATGGGAAAATTAGGACTAACATTTTCTGGGTTAAGGAAAATAGGAGGAAGCAAATTGCATAAAGCATGTAAATAAAATCATGTGTGAGACTCCCTTACACAGAACATGGTACATAGCAGTGCTCAATGTCTGTTAGCCACTATTTTTACTGCTACTATTATCATTATCAACATCATCATAACCCTTAGGGCTTAGAATCCTAGTGAGAGTGATTTCTGTATGCCAAAAAAGTGATAACTAAAGTAGAGATTTCCAAACTTCCTTGCTTCATGACACTCTTGGTATTCCATAATTTTTTTCACTGTGTCCCTAGGCCAAAAATAATACCTAATTGTTCCATTTATTAAATAGCTATATCCAAACACCTTAGTAAGTGCTTATGTTTTAATAAGTAAGGAGTTATATGAAACGTTAATGCAAAATATTTGAAAAAAAACATTTTTCTTACATGCTTAACTCGAATTAGTTTTTAATGGATTGTAGCATGCCTATCTCAAAGCTTGAAATCAGATTGCAACCACAACTCTCATTTCCTGTTCCACATTGCTTCTTGCATGGTACTTGTTTTATCAGCTTAACAACTACTAAAAATCCAGCTTTGCAAAGATATATGTTACCATCAAAAGGAACAAAGTGTGATTCTATTGAAATCATGAACTACCTTGAGCTAGTAGGTCGCACAGTGTCTGACAGATGATGAATATTGCTGTATTTCCTTAGAAAATGTACAGCAGCCCATGGAACCCCAGTGAGTTCACTACAGTTTCCTAGGGTGCCTGAGAGCACGGTTTGGGAACCATGGCACTAAGGCAAAAGTCCCAATAGTTTGGCCAATGTTAACTGTCTCATTGTTTTTCTGGTTTGATGGTCATATCATGCCTCCTGTCCCAGGCCTAAGGGCATTTGAAGTCGCAGAGAGGAGGTCAGGTCAAAGGTTACAGGACATGCCCAGCCCTTAAGCTGTGGTCATGTGAAATCCTCCAAGCGTTGGAGATGGGGGCGAAGCCTATGGTTCTCCAGGATTGCAGATGTTCTCTGGGCTAAAGAAAGAACACCCTGAGGCAGGGGCTGAGTGATCTGCCCACAGTTGATGGGCCTGGGAACTTGCCAGGATCATCCACCTTTCCAAATGGTGAATTGTAAATATAAGCACAAAGAGGAAGCAGCAATGAGCATTTCCCCTGTCACTGTCTTCAATAAAATTACAGACTTCTTTTGCAGCTCCTGACTGCTATTCTTCTGGGCTGGCTGAGGGATCACTGTGCATCTGTCATTGTGCTCACTAGAATTCGCCCTTTCTCCTATAATAAAGGATGAGTATTCTCAGCCCCTTCTCCACCTCCTTCTATGAAAGTGGTGTTTCTGACAGAGAATGTCCAAGCCTGAAAGGTGGGTCTCTAAGCTGCAGGTGAGGGCTGTGATCTCCCTCCTGTTGGGATACTTGAAAGTAAGATTTTTCTATCTATAAACTTCTGCCCACCTTCTGACTGAGGGGCCAGGCTGAACATGGGTCCAGTGGCTATCGGATGGAAGGACATACACTCATGTGCTATACTTTTCCTTTTGTTTCTGGAGCATTTACTGCCTTTTGTCAAAATTTATAATCTACTTGATACTCATTATTGGTTGTCCAGTACCCAACATATGGGACTGACAATAAATATTTGTTAAACAAAATTTAGCAGGACTGAAATATGGTACAGGATGAGTAGGAAATTGGGTTTGAGACACAAGGCCAAGGATCAAAGCTAATGTGGCATTTCTAAGGGGCTTCCAAGGGTCATTAAAGCCAAGTTTTAAAAAACCAGGAAAGAGTCGAAAAGTCAAAACTACCAATTGAGAGTATCACTTTGGTGTCACCAAATAGTGTGTGCTATGGCAGAATCAGGATTTTCTATTTCTTTGATGCTTGATGAGCAGCTTAGATCCCTACAAAGAGTTTTTAATGGAATCAAAGGGTCTTTAATAACCTTTTCTTTAATGGAATGAGAATAACGTAACTTGTTCTTCAACGGTTCAGAAGTGGGTGGGTTCCAGCACAAGACTGTGGTGAGATTGCAGGAGTCTCTGTAGCAGTGGAAGTATGTCAGCCTGCTGCCTGATGAAGACATTGTCATCTCCAACAGAGAGTATGGAATGGATGTGGGGAATAGATGAAGCATAGCATGTGTGTTATTGTAGTGTGATGACAATCTTGACTTTAAAAATTAAATGCAACTGGTTTTGATTTACTACAATATACCGTTCCTGAAGGAAAGACTTGTCAGTGCTCCTATTCCCCTCTCCATCTCTTTCTGTTTATTTTAGGATCACCACCCTACCTAGATCCACTTGTTCACTCATCTGATTAGGGTTTATCACATGACTTGCTACATGTTGGTCCCAATTGAAACATTCATGATGTAAAGATAAACAAGATGTAGATGGGACCCCGAGAATCTCACATTATTTCACATGATCCCCAAAGTGAGATCTCTGGGCACTCATCTCAAATGTTTCTGAAGAAAAGGACCCAGGGCTAAGTTTGGAAACCATTGAAATCACTCATTAAATGTGTGTTTTTACCGAAGGACCTCTCAGAGCCTTGATTCTGGGAATGTGCATTGCAAATTTCCAAGACGGGGTTTTCTAGTTCACTGTGTCTGAGAATTAATTTTACCAGAGGCTCTTTTACTTAAAAAACGAAATCTAACTAGTATGGTGTTCTTGGGGGTTATATTTTGGAAAACTCTGGCCCAGGTAAAATGGGTTTTTTTTCCTGTTCATTAGACCGTGTCCATCTCTGCTTCTGCCTATCTTTCTTCACATTCAGAACTTCCCTCACTCTCTTCTGTCAACAACCATAGCTTCTAGATCTTTCTTTGTCACCTCTATTCAACCTCATTCAACTCAACCTCTTTTATTTGATGCTATATGTTCTTACTTGACTGAGGTCCTTAGCTTTACTAACTTGAGGCATCTAGCACACCTCAATGCTACTTTCTATTTGTTTCTCACAACCATGGTTATCCCAGAAGTCCCTGTGGCTCCAGGATCTCCTGTCTGGACCAGATCTTCACAGCAGCCTTTCTCCTCAGGCAAATCTTAGAGAAGATTTGCCCGGGTTTTTCTGACCAGCAGAGGGCCCTTGGTAGCTGTCTAGTGACCTATGGGCATAACTACCCTTCCAAAGCTTAACCCTGTCTAAATTCCATGTTTCAGCGAAAACATCAATTTCTGGAAAATGTGTTACTCATCTCTTTCCTCCGTCAAATGCTACTCATGACAAGCACTTCTGGGGAGCTCACATAGTGTTGACGACAAGGAGAGACATCTATTTATTAAATATGTACATAGTGATTATACTGAGTCAAGCACAATGCTATTGTGTGAAATCCATGACACTATTATTATCTCAGGTTTACAGATGGGAAAACACCTGAATGATTAAGTAACCTTTCCAGGGTCGCACAGCTGGCAGGTGGTGCAGCCCATTTGCCCCAGGCAGGCTGGCTTCAGAGGCCATGTTCTCTACTGTGACACCTCACTGGCTCTAAATGTGATAGAAAAATTATATGGCAAATCAGAAGGTGCTAAGTGCAAAGAAAAAAGTAAAAGGAAAAGGAGAATTTGGGCCTGGTAGAGGGGATCAGGCAATCAGGTGGAGCTGGGAGGGGGTAGCTGTGGCTTCTACCGTGGGGCCAGGACAGGCTCATGGAGAAAGCGCCCTCTGAACAGAGACATGTCAGGGTGAGGGAGTGTGTTTCCACTGTCAAATGAATAGAAATCTCTGGAGAAGTGTGTTCCAAGCAGAATATTCAAACCCCAGGAGCAATTCTGGAAAACGTTCATGTGGGAGGGACTTCTGCATACAACCACTTTGGCCTCCAGTTTGCCTGAGTCCCACCCCTTGTTTCTGAATTCCACTGATACTGTTCTCTTTGTACGAAGGGCACCATCCATTATCAAGAGCCATAGCACGGTGGCTTCTGCCTGTCTTTCTTCAAATCCAGGACTTTCCTCACTCTCTTCCCTCTATCAGCCACCATAAGCTTGGAGATCTTTCTTTGACACCTTTAGATATTTCCCCATCTCCCCTTTCCCTAAATCCAAAATACTGCTATCTCTTTCCAAGTAGATTCATCACACTATCTCATTCCGATATCCATTTAGATCTCGGCATATAGTCTTGATAAATTAAAATTTCAAACTTACGTAAAATGTTCTGCCTATTCTCCCAAGGACATGTGCTATGTTTTATAATGAAATTTTAATCTTTATTTTTAAAATAATTTGTGCAAAGAGAAGGCATCTGGCTTTGTTTTATCTGCTACAGAAAAGGGATCATGTCATGGATATATTCTTTACCAGAAATGGGCAATTATTTTGCCTTCCAGCTGGATTAGAGAGAAAAACAGGCTCACCTTAGCAACAGCATTCTGATGCTGATGTCATCACCTCACATCATTTTGGTCTCATGTCACTGCATTCTTTCTCTAAAATCTCAAGCCACAGCTTTATAGATCTCTGCATTTAGAAGGCTTAATGAAAAAGGAAGAAATAACCATACTTAAATATTCACTGAGTCATTCTAATCTTGAACTCTGTTAGCAGGTCCCTTTTCCACAGCAAAACAAAATGAGAATTGTGCTTTTTCTACTCCAGTTTTTGCTGCAGCTTTGCCTGCAACCCTTGTCTCTCTCAAGCTCAGGCCCACACACTCCTGCTCTATACCCCCAACCCAAGGGATTGCCAACCTCTCCAACAAGCCTGATCACTTACAAATAGAATGATTTTATTTCGCAAAGCAGTCCAATCCTGAGACGATTATGGTGAGCTTACAATCACGGATCCTAGGGCTAGAAGAAATCTTTCTTTTCATCTACACCCTAGCTTCTTATTTGAAGATGAGGAAGCAGACAGCAAGACAAGGCTTACTTTTGTAAAAGACAGAAAAGATTTTAACTCCCTGGAAGTTTGTGGCTCCTCAAAATTTCAATGAGGATTCTCATAGGGTGTCAGATCATGCATCAAATGTTATGTACCTCACCCCTTCCCCCACCCCACCCAACCCCTGCCTTCCTCTCCCTGCTACCCTTTCACCACCCCTCTCCTCCATACACAAAAATCCCATATACCCAAGTCACTAAATCACAGCAGCCAGAAATCCTTCCCACAACAGGAACTGGACTGAGTCCCTTCCACTTAGAAGTTTCAATACTGACTTTGGTCTCACAGCAAATAACATTTAAAAACTGAGCACTTTGGGAGGCCAAGGCGGGTGGATCACTTGCGGCCAGAAGTTTAAGACCAGCCTGGCCAGTGTGGTGAAACTTATGCCTGTAACCCCAGCTACTTGGGAGGTTAAGGCATGAGAATCACTTGAACCTGGGAGGCAGAAGTTGCAGTAAGCCACGATTGCACCACTGCACTCCAGCCTGGGCAACAGTGTGAGATTCTGTCTCAAAAAAAAAAAAAAAAAAATTCACAGTTGTATAGAATTATTTAAATTGTGTTTATGTATAGTTATAAAATTTGTATATATCAATATGAAAAATTCACTGTCAATGAATAGAAAACTATCCACATACATACTACACTTTGGTAAAATCAGGCTCTCCGTTTTCAAAACCACAAGCTATGCCACAAAGACAAAGACTTCCTTTATAAGCTTTCATCACACACTAACCGTCATGTTCTAAAAGTAATTTTAAAAGTTCTCAATTTGCTGGGTCCCTGACTAAGAAACACAGATGACATTTTTAATCTATTTGAATCTTAAAGTTATTTTTAACATAATTAAGCATTTATAACCTTGCTTTATAGATACATACTCTGAGTTATGTAACATCACTGAGCTAATACTTTGGACCACACTTAGATAAAAATCTCTGTTCTTAAGATTTCACATTTAAATATACTGAGGACACTTTGGGTTTTTTTGGTTAAAAGTCAATGTCGGCCAGGTGTGGTGGTTCATGCCTATAATCCCAGCACTTCGGGAGGCCAAGGCGGGCAGATCACCTGAGGCCAGGAGTTTGAGACCAGCCTGGCCAATACGGTGAAACCCCGTCTCTACTAAAAGCACAAAAATTATACAGGCATGGTGATGCACACCCGTAATCCCAGGTACTTGGGAGGCTGCGGCATGAGAATTGCTTGAACCCAGGAGGCGGAGGTTGCAATGAGCTGAGATCGTGCCACTGCACTCCAGCCTGGGTGACAGAGCAAGACCTTGCCTCAAAAAGTTAAAAATAAGAATAAAAAGAAGTGTCTTTTTTTAAAAGAACTTTTTAATATTGACAATAGCCAAACAAAAAGTTCATCAAACTTCTAGAAAACTAGAAATTTTACCAAATGAGCAATGAGTACACATTTTTCATAGTGTATAAACTAATAAGTATTAATTGCCTTAATTAGACTCACTGACACCCAAATAAGGGTTTTATCATCGTTCTCAAAGAAGACAAAGGGGCTAACTAATTTATCTTTATGTCTTCAATATTGGAAAGATTATTATAAAGCATTAATTGCACACTCTCCTTTGAACACTACTTTGCAGTAATTTATCACTTCATACTCACTCAATCTGGGAAGTCACTTTCTTTACCTTCACTTTACAAGTAGAGAAGTTGAGGCACATCAGGTTAAAGACTTAATCCTGGGTCTCTAAAGAACCTAGTGGCTGAAGTGGATTCTGTGTAAAATTTAGGCCTCTTAGTGGGGCAAATACTCACAGTCTAATCCTAAAAGTGGAGCAAAGATTCGTACTCTATTAACATGTTTTGACAGGGAGTTGGCAAGCTGGCAAATTTTGGTGGGTTCTCTTGTTTATATAGAAGAAAATAATAATGGGTGACATTATCCTAGAAGTAGAAAACAGAGAACTTCCTGCAATATTTTAAAGGAAATATAGGGATTTAATTTAAAATATAATTACCCAAATCATGTCTTTCAAGGATTTCGAATTCATTTATTGTACCTTTTTAGCTGGTTGGCTGGCCAGTTTGATTTGTTTGCCCCCACATTTAAGAACTCTGTTGGATGTAAAAACCACTCACAGTTTGATCAAAATAATAATTTTTAAGTGTACATTCTCAGTTTACTTAATTGCTGAGTTTATGTCCAGGGCCACTGTGTATGACCATGAAGGTTGTATGCAGAAAATCTCTAGAGCATTATTTAGGTCATACTTACCATTCTACAGTCCACATTCTTGAAGTATATGTACCGCTGGAGTTGTATAGTACACAACCTACTCAACTGTACACATCTGCCCAGTTAACATCTTTAGATTAAGGTTAGGGTTGAGGAAGGTGAATGTTATTAGAGGTTGATCTCATTATTAGGAGCTTCTCACCTTTGGATAATCTTTGTGTTTCTGCCCTGGCTCTTTCCTAGTTTTGTCATTATTTTTCCAAATTTCTCAAGTCCCTGACCCACATGCATCTACCACTGAGACTTTTTTTACATGGCCTGTAATAGGGTAAAGAGTAGGGACTAGGGTTTCTACACCCCGGGAGATTGATTAGAAAAATCCATGAATCAGCTTTTACTTTTGTAGTTCTAGGAGCAATCCGGTTCTATTGTACAATCTGGGCCAAGCTGTAGGTTCCACAAAAGGCTCAAGTTCCAGCCCTACAAAGGAATCAGAGGTATGTTGTCCCCTGCCTAAGTCACAATAATGATCCTCAATCATTGATTCCTACATCTATTAATTGGCACTATTCCTGTCCAAGTCTTTCTCATCGTTTTCCTGCTAAATAATGGTCCCACAACATGATCTCGGAAAATAAAAAAGAATTCCCCTTTGGGCTTATGTGGGAATCAATGCATACTACATTGTCCACTTGGAGATTCACATTGCACATGAGCATATTAAAGGCTCTGAGAAGTCCTGCAAGAAACAAAAGTTTAATTTTGTTTATCTCCAAACTTAGTTTCACGGACTCAACACCAGTCCTTGAAAGCAGCTGGGAAGGAGACTGTACCCTGCAAAACCACAGGGGCAGAGCTGTTCAAAACCATGGGAACTCACCCCTTGCATCAGCATGACCTGGATGTGAGACATAGAGTCAAGGGAGATCATTTCGGAAATTTAAGATTTGACTACCCTGCTGGATTTCAAACTTGCATGGGGCCTGTAGCCCCTTTGTTTTGGCCAACTTCTCCCACTGCCTGTACCTCCACTGTATCTAGGAAGTAACTAACCTACTTTTGATTTTACAGACTCATAGGTGGAAGGGACTTGCCTTGTCTTGGATGAGACTTTGAACTGTGGACTTTTGAGTTAATGCTGAAATGAATTAAGAATTTGGGGGACTGTTGGGAAGGCATGATTTGTTTTGAAGTGTAAGAACATGAGATTTGGGAGGGGCCAGGGGTGGAATTATATGGTTTGGCTCTGTTCCCACCCAAATCTCATCTTGAATTCCCACCTGTTGTGGGAGGGACCTGGTGGGAGGTAATTGAATCATGGGGGCAAGTCTTTCCCGTGCTGTTCTCATGACAGTGAATAAGTCTCACAAGATCTGATGGTTTTAAAAAGAAGAGTTCCCCTGCATGAGCTTTCTATCCTTGCCAGCTGCCATCCATGTAAGACGTGACTTGCTCCTCCTTGCCTTCCACCATGATTGTGAGGCTTCCCCAGCCACGTGGAACTGTAAGTCCAAATAAACTTGCTTCTTTTCTAAATTGCCCAGTCTTGGGTATGTCTTTATCAGCAGCATGAAAACGGACTAATACACTCCTGTTAATATAAAAAATACACATTGGGAAATGCAAATCTGCAGAATAACAAGTTCAATAAATAATGCTTCTCTGCATAATTTAAGACTATCCCCTAACCTCACTCTTATTGATTGCTGGTTTTTAGTGCCCATCATAGAGTGTGTAGCACAACCTTGGCCATTTACAGGTTTTCTCTAGCACTTTAGCTGTATAATGAGTTGAGCTTCAAAATGAATGCATGCAGGAAAGGGAAGGGGATCCAAGGAGGTAGGGAGAAAGTTGTGAGTAGAGGGAAAGGAAACACAGCAGAGGGACAACAGGCATTCAAGGAAGACAAGCCTGTTACCTGCCCTTGTATTACTAAATCCATTTTTCAAAGGAGGAAACTGAGGCTTAGCCAAGTTAAATAACTTGCTCAAGGTCACACTACTAGTTTGGTCATGACTTTAACCTGAACCCATATTGCAGACTTTGAATCCCATGCCATTCTCTTTCCATTTCATTGTATTTGGTATAGTATTACACTATTATCAGTATTACTACAATATTACACTGTTATCATTGTTGCTATGTTATTAGTATTATCATTATTACTATCATTATTACTACAACTGATTGAGCAGGCTCCAATCAGTTCTCAAGTTCAAGTCCTATCTCTCTCACTATTAGCATGTGCCATTGCCTGGGGTCTCCTGTCCCTAAGATTCTTCTTTATCTCTGTAACAAGGATATAGCAATTCTCATGGGATTGTGGGAGGATTAAAGGAGTTAGTGCTCAGAAAATAATAAATATTAAATGTTGCCAATTGTTTTTATTATGACAATTCATAGCTTATTTCTCACACTTCACAAGATTCACAGCCAAACCTAATTATCAACACTCAGGAGCTACTGGAATAAGAAATAAAATATAATCCCCCTCCCTTCCACTCCCATAAAGCTGAAGGAAAGCTAAGAGATCTTAATATATGAAAAGTGAATCACATGCTTATCAAGTAGACTGTATGACATCCTCAGTCACGATGCAGTGAACAAAGATTGAAAGAACTGGGCATGGAAACAGAAAAGAGAAAAAAAATCTACGTGGCTTGCTCTCTGAGGATCAGAACTGTAGAAATCACGATTCAGACAGGGGAGTAAATTTTGCTGGGTCAAATGCTTTCTCTCTGATTCATTACTGTAGATATGACTGATAGAGAAGGGAGGATGTTTACTGAGCACTAAAGCCCTTCTCTGACTACTCATTGGCTTTTATATTGATTGATTTAATAGCTTTGATCTATAATCTCAAAAATAACTCATTTTTTATCATAGCAGTGAAGCTATTAGTACTTTCCTGATGAGGTAGACTGAGCACTTCACATGGGTTACAAAACAAAGAAAAATACATGTAAAACATTTCCCAATATTTCAAAGATTTCCTTCTTTGTGTTGTCTTTTGTCTTAACAAATTTGATTAAATTTGAAATTAGAATTTAACATCAGTCGTGCATGTAATTCTTCCATATATTTTGATAACACAGAGTTGAATTTTGTGTTCTATTTGGGTCAGCTATGTAAATCAACAACATTAATGAGCTTTATTAAATCATCTTAGTAAAAGCTCAACTGTCTTAACTGTTTACTTAATTCTACATCCAACAAAAAACAGCTGTCACCTTCTGACAGATTGTATTTCAAATGAGAGTTTTCTTCTTACAAGGAAAAATTGATCTAAGGTGTAATCCAACAGAAATGCCATATTTAGAGTCTTTTAAAAGGATACTCCCTTAAGTAATGAAGGACTTAAAGATTCCAACTTCCTGCTAAGAAGGAACATTAGGGAAGACAAGAAGTTCAAGGAGAACACTCTGCTTCTGTCATATACTTTATATGCAGAACTTTACTCTGTAGAAACCACTGAATTATCTTTTTTTATTTTTTATTTTTTTAGACAGAGTCTCGCTCTGTCACCCAGGCTAGAGTACAGTGGCGCAATCTCAGCTCATTGTACCTCTGGCTCCTAGGTTCAAGTGATTCTTGTGCCTCAGCCTTCTGAGTAGCTGGGATTACAGGCATGTGTCACCAAGCAGGTACTAATTTATATATATATTTTTTAATATAAATATATAAATAATTTATATATATTTTAAATATAAACATATATTTATATATATTTTTAATATAAATATATAAATAATTTATATATATATTTATATATATATATAATTTTTTTTTTTCTGAGACAGTCTCACTCTGTCGCCCAGGCTGGAGTGCAGTGGTGCAATCTCAGCTCACTGCAACCTCCACCTCCCGGGTTCAAGTGATTCTTCTGCCTCAGCCTCCCGAGTAGTTGGACTACAGGTGCGTGCCACCATGCCCAGCTAATTTTTGTATTTTCAGTAAAGATGGCATTTCACCATGTTGGCCAGGATGGTCTCAATCTCTTAACTTCATGAACCCCTGTCTCAGCCTCCCGAAGTGAATTTTTATATTTTTAGTAGAGTTGGGGTTTCACCATGTCGGCCAGGCTAGTCTCAAACTCCTGACCTCAGGTGATTTGCCCATCTCAAAACAATGCTGGGGTTACAGGCCTGAGCCACCGCACCTGGCCTGAATTACCTAATAGACGACAATTACATTGACTTGGGGGACCCAGCACTGAAGGGAGTTCGAGAGTGAGGCCAAAATGGATTGGGCCGCAACCCACTCCCTGCTCCTTAAGAAGAAAACGTTTTCTAAATAAGTCTATACATCATTTAGTGGCTACATAATTAAGAATTTTTTCAAGATTCTTAAGAAAGTATAGTTTTTTTTCTTCCTGAAACAGTCAATTTAAGCAATTTATGCAAATAAATGCTTCACAAAAAAATGAACTTAATGTATTTAAGGAAATAAAGCTAGGAGTTCCTGATATTGGTAATACTTTGCTAATGGCTTCAAGAGCTTATGTGTACTTAGACTGACAAAATTGTCTTCTTTTGAATGTGTGTTATAAAGTATTTTAAATGGATGTTTTGTTATTTTAGATAAGCCTTTTTCTAAGATATTTAATAACTGACCAAGGCACTAAATTCAAGTCCCAACCTTCAAACTCTCTATGGATGAGATCTGGGACTCTATAACAAATCCCAGCCCTCGCCTCACCTGCGAGTCTTTCACATAAAAGTGGGGCTCACTGCGTTGAGAAGACGACCTTATCCTGTGGCCTGTGGGAGAAGGTCACACGGTTGCTTTCTCCCAGAAAGAGTACATGTGTTGCTGCTGCCTCTGTCTCGGGTAAATCCAATCCTCAGAGAGACAGCTAGACTCAGCAGACCGACCCCAGGTCATCAGGAGAGGGAACTGGCCTTTGCCAGTTAAAAAGGATTGAACTACACCTTGCAACTACAAGTTTTGTATTTCTTTTAGTACTTATTTACCTTGTCCATTCATCCATCCATCCATCCATCCGTCTGTCCATCCATCCATCCATCCATTCACTTATCATTCATTCAATTAAGTGTTTATTTAATACTGACTATATGCCAGGCAGTGTTCTAGGCATTGGAATCTTTTAAAGACTAAATACAGGTCCTCATGGAGAAGAGGGAGATTGATAATTAACTAACTAAAGGAATTACATAGAGTATTTAAAAATGATGAAGGTTAGGTAGAGTAGTAAAACAGAGAAAAGGGATGAAGAATGAAGAGTCAGGCAGTGCTTGACAGTATCAATCAGTTTGCAGGGGAGGCCATGCCAAGAGGGTAATATTTGATCAAACACTAAAAGGAAGTAAGGAAGCAAGGCATAGAGTTACCCGTGAGCGCAGCTTTTGAGGTAGAGGAAACAGCCAGCACAAAGACCTTGAGATAGAAGCATTTTTCCCTGGAGCACAGAGGGTTGAGGATGGACGTGGTAGGAATACAGGTTAAACTAGTAGCAATGTGGGATGGGGTGATGGCCAGTGGTGCTGCAGGTGGTGTACAGAGTCATATAATATTATAAAGACTTGCACCTCTATTCACAGAATTATTGATCCATTTGTAATTACCAATGTGTATGTGAATTAACAACACCAGGACTTGTTTTCACATCTATACACATAATAGTGTTTAATATGGGCACTGGTAAATTTCTGATGACCCCCAGAAATGTCTTCTGCAAAGCAGTGAATCTTGACCTTTTTATTTGCAAATGGTCTATATTATGAATAAAGTGCTAGACCCTTAATTCTGGTAAGAGGCATAATTCCCTACAGCTTTCCCATTGTCCAGCACAGCACTTGTCGGTGAATTCTTCTGGTCTACCCATTACTCTAATCATGTCACTCCTCCCCAAAGGAAGAAAGAGAAGCTCAGAGGTGGAAGGAGACCTGAAAGAGAAGGAGCACAAAACAAGAAGTGGAGCCAAGGGGAGTCAACACTGAGCAATTCCTTTCGCAATAAACAAAATCTACTGGCTGTGACAGACAGCACATTGTCCAGCCCCAGTTCAAACCCAGCCACTGTCCAGCCCCGGTTCAAACCCAGCCATGGCACCCACTTCTCAGCTGAATGGAGGAGACGGGATTGCTTTGATTTGGGTAACGGTTCATCTTTATAGTCAAGAGCATTTCTTGTCTTTTCCGTTCTACGTTCTACAGTTTAACCTTTTGACTTCCTTGCTGCATGGCATTTGAAAACTTTAGTAAGCATTTTTTCTATCTCAAAACCTAGGATAATGGTATTCACGTCTTTTATTTAATACTTTTTTTTTTTTTAAACATTGCAGTAGATAAGGATTCTAGGAAACAGAAAACCATGGAGATAAGGCATCAATGACAATAACAGTCATTACATATTAGGTAAAATTTGAGTGATTACGAATGTGCTAGGGGCTATTCTAAGGGACTTCCGTGTATTATTTCATTTAATTTTTACAACTCTGGAAGGTAGGTACTTTACACCCATTCTATAGATGCAGTACCGGTAATTGGCAGATCCAAAATTCAAATCTGGCCCATCTGACACCAGAGCCTAAACTCATCACCTTAATGCTCTAGTGGCGGTGTTTGTTAAAGTTAACTTTTCGTTATGGAAAAACTAGAACATTAATAGAAGTAGTGGGAAGAGTATAATAAGCCCTCATGTATGCATCACCCAATTTCAATAAATATCACATAAAGCTAGTTCTATTTCATCTATTTCCAGCCCAACACAATGTTATTTTGAAGTAAATCCAAGATATCAGATCGCTTCAACTACAAACATTTCAGTATGTATTTCTAAAAGAGAACTTTAAAAAATATAACCACAATACCATTATCACATCTAAAAATATTAACAATAATTCATTAAAAGCCTCCAGTCTTAAATGTCCAGCCTCAAGCTGTGATTTAACTATAAGGTCATAATCTTTTAGGTGTAATATGATTTGGTACATATGAAGAAATAAATCTACCAACCCACTAATCACATCATTTGTATTCCAGCATTAACACTTAAATGGTGTTTGATCAAATGAGACTATTTTGCATGCAAGTTGCTTAGGCCATATATTTCTCCATGTGGCAGAGTAGAAAGTAATAGGATTTAGAAAGTTTAGGTTCAAGTTTTCTTGCTGTGATTAAGCATATCACTTATACTCATAAAACCTCAGTTTCCTATATATAGAAAGAGGGGTTTGAACTATCAGTGATAAATAATTCAGAATTTTCAACTTATAGAACCTTCTGAGGATTATAATTTCAATGTATCTGCTGAAAAAGCTCCCAAAAATTATAATGAATAAATAAAAGTTTTTAGTAGACAGAGCTTTCTAAATTTGAAAAAAATAGAATCATTGGTGTCCAAAAGGAATAATAAGTAAATAATTTCAAATAGCCTCTTTCCTGTCTGATATTCAATATATTTGTCTATCTATCCATCCATCCATTTATCAATCCATTTGTTCATCCATCTATGTGCCTACTTCTATGCTAGCAAGATGCATGTCTAAAGGTATTTTAAAAGAATATGTGAAAAGAACAGAAAACACAGTCAAGCATGTGAGGTGCAACATTATAAGTATAATCATACTTTGTTATGTGACACGAAGGAAAAAGAAAAAGAGAAAGAAATAATTGGAAACGGGAATGCAAATCAGACAGGAGGACTATGTGTTTCTAAAGGTAAGATGGTCTTTTGAAGTCCCACTTTTCTTCTTATGGGCAGATGACTCTGACCCCAGCTCGTTTTACCAAGAAGAAAGTGATAGATCATTAAAAACTCATCACTCAAGGGCTCCAAAGAAGAAGTGGCTTTTGAAGAAAGTTTTTTTTCTTCTTCTTCTTTTTGGTCCATTAGCTTAATGAGTGAGAGATAGAGGAAATAATCTCAGAGGGAGAAGAGGGTCTGAGGTCATAGTAGGGAAAAAAGGGTAAAGATAGTTGATGAGAAATGAACTTTCATAAACAAAAGTAGAGTTTTAAAGGAAATAAGTCATAGCATAGTACTGCAGGACCTTGGGTGGAAGGTCAGGCAGCCAAGGTTCTCCAAAAAGTCACTCAGTCTACCTCCCTAAAGCAACTGGAGTTTTTCTCCAGGAATGGAGGGTAGAGTGACATGCTTCCTTAGCCCACGACAATGCAATAAGCCTACTTAGTTTAAAACACTTCACAATTCCTTCATTCATCTTTCAGTGGTGTCTGTAGGTGCTATAATATGAAATAAGATACTCAAACACAAATAATGTTTGAGGGATTCAGTGAATTGCAAATTTTAAAGAGATGTGGCTAAAATGTCTTTAAAACTGTTTGCTGTCAAATCATGAAAAATGTAATCCAAGAGGATTTTTTGTTGTCCAATGACTATTAATATTCTATATGGAGTGATTACTTGTAATGTAAATATTATGAGTAGAAATTCTTACAAATGTGGTGTGTCCACTTAGCTAAGCCGGAACTATGTTTCTCCAGATTCCTTTCCTTGTATGGTTCTGGGTTAGTACTTGCCACAAGAGATATTTGACATGAGATGTAGACATGACCCAGCAGCCATCTTTCCTGCATCCTGAGTGTTAATGCAGGTCCCAGGCACTGTGGTGGATTGTGCATGATGAGGCTAATCGACCAGCTCACCTGGTAGGTGTGGCTCAGCATTTTAACTGACTGCTCCTCCAATTCCCCAAAGATCTGCTCCTTACACCTCTCCAAGGCCTGGAGTGGGTGTACGTGCAGCTCTGTGCTGAAAGGTACCAGCATCTCCAGCAAGTGGCCCACAGCATGGAGGCTGGAGGTGGCTAGAGAAAGATGCAGGCTCCCATTTGTCTTGTGGGATCCAGTTGAATTTATGGGGCTTCAATTCAACAATGTAGACTCCTATTTGCTCTTGCTCTCAATCATTTCCAGCTTTCATCTCCATTTGCCAGTCTGGCAGATCCAAAGACCACATGTTTCAGGCTCAACATAGGTGCAGAGCCAACAGCCTGCAGAGATTTCCCCACTGGCTTCCACAATTGCAGGGAGGTCTAACCCCAATGAGTCCCTTAGGTTTTATCATACAAAGCAGTTCTGCTTCTTGATCAAACCTTGAGTGATACAACAACCCTATAAGATAAGAAAACTATTCAAGGCCAAATTAAGGAGACACCAAAAGTCCCCACATTTGTCAGTGGCAGGGTGAGGATTTGGATATAGGTACATCTGACAGATAGTCTGAGCTTTTAGCCACTGCGCTGTCAGCATTCCATTCCATGAGATAGGGATCAGAGGCTTCCCAGGGATGAGCATTTCTTGGTCTCTCTAGTTAGACGTAATCTCTCTCCATACCCACAGCATTTTTTAAATGTCTTGTATAGCAATTACACATTCTGTGTTCGATAATGGTTGTCTATGCACATGTTTATTCATTCATTCCACAATTAATACTTAAGCCCCTACTTTGTGGCAGGCATAGATCTTGATGCCAGAGACACATCAGGGAGCACAATAGACAAACTCCTTGCCCTCGTGGAGCTTTCATTCTAGTAGGGAGACAGACATCAGATCAAAGAGTGTGTATATAATAATACATGAAGTGGCCATAGCTGCTATGGAGAAAATAAGGCTAAGATAGAAATTGCCATATGGAAAGTGCTGCCCTTTTCAAAAGGGTGGTTAGGAGAAGGTTTTCCGACAAGGTGATGCCAGAGTAGAGACATGAACGATGTAAGGGAGCCAGTTCTCAGATCTCTGGAGGACCAGTATCTAGGAAGAGAGAATGGCAAATGCAAAGGCCAGAAACAGCAGGAGGCTGGGCATGTTTGAAGAACAGCAAGTGTGACCAGCACTCTTGGCCAAGGAGAAAGGTGGATATGGATAAGGTCAGAGAGTCAGTGGGGCAAATCATGCTGGACCTTCCACAAGCAGTTTGTAAGATCTATGGCTTGTCCTCTGAGTCACATGGGATGCCACTGGAGGGTTTTGAGCAGAGAAGTGACTGATCTGACTCACACACTGAGAATAGGTAGGAGGACCGGTGGGAGCAGGAGGCCAGTTAGGAGGTTATTGATTATGGTGGTAGGCAAGAGACAGTACTGGCTTGGATTGGAGCAGTGGCAGTGAAGATGGTAAAAAGTGGAGGGTCTGCATATATTTTGAGGACAGATTCAATGGGTCTTTCTGAAGGATTGTTGTGAAAAGAAAAAGAGAGAGAAGCCAATGATGGTTCCAAGGATTTTGGCCTGAGTGCCCAGAAGGATGGAGTTGCCATTTACTGCGAATGAGAAGACTATGGGAAAAGAAAATGAGTGGAAGGGAAGTCAAGGTTTTGATTAAAGACCTGTTAAGTCTAAGATGCTGTATTAATCAGGATTCTTCAGAGAAACATAATTAATATAATGTGTATATATATAGATTTATCATTAATTTATATATTAAATATATCTTAAATATATATATTAAAGATTTATTATATACCCTGCAGATCTTGGGACTTGCCAGCCTCCATGATCATGTGGTTGGCAAGTCCCAAGACCTGCAGGGTGAGTCAGCAAGCTGGAGACTAAGGAGATCCCATGGCGTATTTCCAGTCCGAAGGCCAACAGGCTTGAGACCTAGGAAGAGCCTATATTTTACTTTGAGTCTGAAGGCAAGAACAGAGCCAATGTTTTAGTTCAAAGTCCATCAGGCAGGAGAATTCTCTTTAACTTGGGGAGGGTCAGACTTTTGCTCTACTCAGGGCTTCAACTGATTGAATGAGGTTGAATCTCATCCAGTCTCATCAACGAGGAATCTGCTTTACTCAGTCTACTACTTTAAATTTTAATATCACCAATAAACACCCTCAGAGGATCACCTAGAATAATGTTTGACCAAGTATCTGGGCATCTCATGGCCCAGTCAAGTTTACATATAAAATCAACCATGGGAGATGCCTATGAGATGCTCAGAGGAAGGCAACTCAATATGAGTCTGAGATTCAGAAGAAAGGTCTGGCAAGAGTCTTATTTCTACTAATATCTTTCTAACTTGCTAAACATTTGTATACGGCATAGAAGTAGGAGCTCAATACACAACCATAGAATTAAATAAATAAAAACAACCACAAAACAAAGAATAAAAATCAGGCAAATGTTTAAGTAGTTAATAACCTTAACTGTTTAATTGGATCCCAACATAATCCAAATACCCAATAATATTATTCTCTAGAGAAACATTACATTACTGAAAATAAAAATTAGAGGAATTAGAAATACTTCAAATAAAGTAGTAATGCATTCATAGATCAAAGAACACAAACAAATGTTCATGTGATTTTTATCAAGAGAATTAAATAAGAGAAAGAAAGCACCAAAAATGAGCAAAGCCAGCTAGAAAAAAAATAGCTAATCAAAAACTGCTTGAACAAATGAAAAACCATCTCTAAGGCAAATGAAAAGAAAACTGGTTATAGCAGAGAACTTTGAGAGATTATCAATACTGTTCCAGGAAAATGAATAAACATTAAACTGAGTTTGACATGTTAATGGAATAAACATAGAAACTCAATAACTAGAAACCAGAAATCATCTTTTAACCAAGGATGTGTAATAGATAGTCTCACAAAAATATGAATCTATTGCAGAGATTAGGAAGTCATTCTTTTTTCTTCTGATTTAGTAAAAGTGTAGGGGGTATAAGGCAGAATAATCGTGCCTGCAAAGGACAATAATTTTTTAAATAAAAATAGAAACACAATATCAAGACAATGTATCTACCTAAGAAATAAAGTGCATTTGTTACTTCAACTAGAGAAAAACAATGAGCTGAGTTTACAGATAGGAGAGTTAATATGGGAGGCATCTGACCTCCCAGTCAAGTAGCAGGCTGAATAATCAATGTCTTTTGAGGTTCTGTGACTCTGCTTTTTAATTTGCAGTATCACTGAAAGCGATTTCCTGGCATTCCAGAATCTAGCTCTAGGGGCAAAGTAATTGGTGACCCTTGGTCTATGTAAACAATCTGAATAACAAAGATCACAAAAGGGACATTAAAGGGACATTCAATTTAAATTGCATCTTTCTAGGCTGCTGGTCCTCAAAGAGGGATCTTCAGAACCATATGGTGGCAAAAGACACCTTGGAAATGAGGACGGTTAAGGAGAAAGTGTGTAAGGAATACCACAGTAATGAGAATTGTGGAAATGTTCTGGTTATTCTTTGTCTCTCCTTCACACCACCTTTCTGTGCCCAGAAATTTATCCCCTATGGACACCCAGGATTCATCACCCGGACACTCAGGAGGAAGACATTTTTCTTCCTCATTTTGAGCATCGTTTCTAGAAGTCACTATGACCTCCATAGCTATAGGTGTTGTCCTGGGCTCCCTCCTCCTTGGCTCCAGTAACACTTCCCCTCTAGTCCCCTCCAGACCTAAAGGTGATAATGGCTTGCTGCTGTTGCTAATCTCTGGGTGCCTTAATACCTCCTGTAGGTTCACTTTACTATGCCTACACCTCTAAATAGCCGTCTGTTCCTCAAAATTTTCTGAACCATTTAAATTGAATTCTGCTTCTTTGAATGACAAAGGAGTGCTAAATAATTTTAAAATGGCAACAAAAAGGGGAAGGGCAGGAACTGTATAGCCTTAGAATCCCTAGAATACCTTCCAGGATACTTCAAATGTAGTGCAATCTTAATACTTCTCTGCAGAAATTGTTGGTGAATTATAGGCTGTATGCAAAGATGTGCATTTCCTATATCAGTTGGATCCATGAGTCTCTCAATAGTAATTTCTCAGCCTTTATGGTTTTCTACCTTGCCCACAGAGGATACCAGAGGGGCAGAGCTTCAACCTTGGAGGGCACAAAAGGGTAGATTAGATTATATTTCTTATTGTTTTATGGAATTGATATGAGACACGGCAAGGGTAAGATTAAGGTGGAAATTATTTGAAAACTAATGTTCCTTAGGCTAAAAGGAATGCAGCACTTATACACACTTGTCTTGCTGGGACTATAGCAGTCCTTGGAGATTATTCTTCAGTTACCTTTTACTGATGTTGTCCAGTGTAGTACATGTATACAGCAACACTTGCTGTACCATTAGAGAAAAAAACAACATGCTGTAGAATATGAGGCTCTCGTAATTAAAATGGATCCTCACCATGTTACACGTCAATTGGCAATATTAAAAATGTCCAAAATTACCAAGAATCAACCATTAGTGAAAATGCACCTAAAACCTTTTAAAGTCACTTATCACATCTAATTATCTGATACCAGGTATTATAATTATGCTATTATGTATAATTTTAGTACCATGGCTTAGATCATGTTAATTCACCCTATATGCCATATTGAATTTCTAGCCTAAAATTATCAACATACTGATTGCAGCAAGACTAAAAATGAGCAGTCAAAGACAGTTATTCTAAGAGCCTTACAAACAAGCATATTTATTCATTTTTGAATTTATTAGACAATTTTTTTCTGAGCACCAATTTTGTGCTATGTAAGTTACTAGATTCTGGTGATAACAGTGACAAATAATATGTCCTTGAGGCACACACAGTCTACAGGAGAGCAGGGTTGGGAGAGACAAATGTTCTAAATAGGGGGCCATGCCACAGTAGAGTGAATATGAGGGGCATGAAGGTATGAGTTGGCACCCTTGGGGTGGCCTGGGGGACAACTGAAATCACAAATGAGATGATGCCTGAGTTCTCGAGAACAAGGCACAGGCAGAAGATTCCAGGTAAAAAGTAGTGTCCTGAGACGAGGATGTTCCATCGAGAGGTCGCCTCCAGATTGATATGGCTGCATTTGTGTTACCAGAAAGGGGTCCCAATCCAGACCCCAAGAGAGGGTTCTTGGATCTCACACAAGAAAGAATTCGAGGCGAGTTCATAGAATAAAGTGCGAGCAACTTTCTTAGAGAAGCAAAGAAACAAAAGAATGGCCACTCCATAGGCAGAGCAAACCTGAGGGCTGCTGATTGGCTATTTTTATGGTTACTTTTTGATGATATGCTAAACAAGGGGTAGATTATTGATGAGTTTTCTGGGAAAAGAGCAGGGATTTCCCAGAAATGAGAGTTCCTCTCCCTTTTAGACCACATAAGTTAACTTCCGGGCATTGCCATGGAATTTGTAAATGGTCATGGCACTGGTGGGAGCATCTTTTAGCATGTTAATGCATTACAATTAGCATATAATAAGCAGTGAAGGCAACCAGAGGTCACTTTTGTCACCGTCTTGAGTTTATTGGGTTTTGACCAACTTCTTTACCACATCCTGTTTTATCAACAGGGTCTTTATGTCCTGTATCTTGTGATACCAGCCCTGCTGACCTATCTCATCCTGTAACTAAGAATGTCTAACCTCCTGGGAATGCAGCCCAGTCGGTCTCACCCTCATTTTACCCTGCCCTTATTCAAGACGAAGTTGCTATGGTCGGAATGCCTCTGACAGTTCCAGGATTATACAAAGAGATGTTTGTGTATGAGAAAAGGGGCTGAATGGGTGGGCAGGGGTCTTGTTTGCCAAAGGGTTTGACTTGTGCTATGTATTTTCTGGAGATCACTGATACTTTTAATAAGTTTAATTCATTTGGCCACTTAACAAGTATTTAAGGAGCCCACCTATGTACCAGGTACAGTGGTAGGCATTGAGGATATAAAGGTGAACCAAATGGAAAGGATCCCTCTCCTTGTGGAACTTATATTCTAAAAGGAATGCAATGGGGCAGACACTGAAAGTAAAACAATTTGATGAGTAAAGTAAGTACAATTTGTTATTAGTGCTATGATGGAATTATGATGCTGGCATTGAGAATTGTGCATGATGGGAACAGACTTTGAGTGGTATGTTCAGAGAAGACCTCTTTAAGAAGGTATCATTGAAAGAAAGATCTGAAAGCTGAGAAATATCCATTCATACACAAAGTCGAGTGAAGAATGTTGTGGAAGGATGTTCCAAGTAACATTATGCCCTGAGATGGGAGAGGAGTTTGACCTGTTGCAGAAACTAAAAGACCAGGGAGGCTGGAGCATAGCGAGAGAGAAGAAAGTGACCCAAAATGATGTGGGAGGTGTGATCAGGAGTCTGCCCTTGGAAGGCTGTGAGGTTCATTGAAGATGCTCGAGGAAGACAGTTAAGGGCAGTAAGCAGTGTGATGACATGGCCTGACTCTGGCTACCCGCTTCTTGACGTCTCTCCTACCACCACTAAAGTCTCAGCCACTGCGGTTTCCTTTCCAGACAACTGCCACATGCTGATCTCTCCACTCCCACTCTTGCCTACCTGCAATCCATTCTCCACCTAGTAGCCAGAGTCACTTTACCTTGATTATCACGTTTAATCCCCACAAAATCCCAAAGGTAGAAACTATAGTTATCTACATTTTACTGATAAAATAATTGAGGTTCAAATATTTTGCTCATGTTTACCTAAGCCAAGATTTGCAAACTCAGTTCAGCTGCAGGATTTGTGCTCTTAACCCATACACTGTATAATACATCCTCCCAATTTGTCAACTTTAACCTCAGTGGAAGCCAAGTCCAGCCCAGTGTCTACCAAACATACTTTTCAGTGTTCTGCTTTTCCACTATTGCCACATCTCGCCCTCAACTGTCGTAGGGCCCTTGGGCCCCACCAACTTGGCAGAACCAAAATCCAACTAAAAGAGGGTATCTTTGCCCCCAGGCTGGAATGTCTAGGATGGAAAGTGTTTCAGAGAATGCATCGGTCTGCTGGGGAGAGCGGAACTGCTGTTCCTTTCTCACCTGCTGGGTTTCTCTTTTCTTCGCTTCTGACTTCCTCCTGACAACCTACATTAAGTCTGACCCTTTGCACCAGGCACCCAACTGCAGCCTTCTTTCAAAACAGCTCTTGTCCTCCATGTAACCACTGAGCTAAAAAAAGGTCAGGGTTCTTTAGACTTGGGTGGGAAGTGGACAGCAGCTTGGACAAAGCTATCACATCAAAATAGCTGCCGGGTCTCTCTTGATTGAATTGTCTTGGGACTAAAGCCCAGAATTGTAAACTAACGTCTATTTTTCACCCACTGGCTTCCTGGGTTTGTTTCAGCCTTCGGGTGAAACTATTGGATACTGGACATCCACACACACCTTGACTTCACTTCCTTTTCATCATAACTTACACCTTTAGAGGCATTGCAGCTGAGCTGCTTGTTGGAGAGTGAAAGCTAATACTATGTTTTTCGAACTGTGGCCACAGGTTCCTGGGCCCACCCTAAGTCAGAATCTCTACAGGTCAGGTCCTTGGCTAATTCTAATCTTTGGTGTCTAAAGGCTCTTTTCAGCCTTTTCTCAGGATTGCGGGTTTCCTGATTGCCAAACCATGGACAGGAAATAGGGCAGCTCAGCTGGGCACCCACGAGGCTGTTCAGGCTCAATAATTCTTGGGCACCCTCTGTCTATATTGAGGAGTTCAATTTCCTCTGCTTTCCAACTGGTTTCACCCTTGGAGTATTAATTATTTTCTTAAGCTCTGATGTTAGCCCAGCCTTCAATTCCAAATTCTTCACTCTCACTTCTGCCTCTGACTGTTTGCATTTGACACCTGCCAGGTGGACCGGGTCTGATCTTATCTCCTCTAGTGACAGATCAGTTCCAGCCCAGGGTCATATCTATTCTAATAGCGAAGATAACACAGAAACGTAGGGGTGGGGTCAGATCTGATCTAAATTAAATAGCTGGTACATTTTTGGGAAAGCGTGAACAATGAAGATTTTTTCCTCTCTTTTTTTCTGAATCCATATGCTTTAATATTCTTTCTGCCTCAGTATCTGAAGATGTTATTCTCTCATACGAGTTTCTTCCTTTTGAGGATTTGAATGTTAACCTCTAAAGGCCAACCAAGCTGCCACAGTAACAGGCCTGGGGTCAGGTTATTTCTGTGTTTTAGAGCATATAGCTAAAGACTCCCCATCTTACATAGCTACAGCAGAGAATAAAAGTTAGGAAATGCATCACAGTCATCCCTGACCTATAAACACCCAAATTATGACTGTCCTGTATAGAGGCATGTTCGATGCATGGGTGAAACATTTTCTTCTCTTTCTTTGAGAGGCCATGGCAGATGCAGGGTGTGGGATCCCTTCTGGCCATGTGCCAAGTACCCGGAGCAGCTGCAGAGGGATCCCCCTTCCTAAGCTTCTTCTCATTGGCAGGGTGGCATCTCTCTGAGCTGTTCTGAAAACAGCTGATGTCTACTTGCAACATTTTGAGCTACCATTCATGAATACATTTGCCTATAGGTACAGTAAATAAATAATCATGCTAGTCCACAAAAATCCTTTTAATCCAAAACACAGCAGAGTTATTCTTCTTACATTTTGCCTGCACTTCCATCAAATAGGCATGGAGAGGCTGGCCTAACGTGGATAACATGTGTTTCTGTGTAGCTTGTGTTAATAACCTCACACAACTGCTGCAGGACTTTTCCTTAGTTCAGCTAAAGACGGGGTCCTTGTCCGTCCCACAGCCATGAAAATTCAAGCTGGCAGATGGTTTGAAGGGTGAGTAAAGGAGGGTTTTATTGGGTGAAAAGGAAAAAAGGGAAACAGGGACTCCTCAAGGCCAGAGTTCATCTAGTGTGCTTACTGCCTCGCAGCTTGAATCCCCAGCTCCACCCAGGAAGAGGAGGGGCCAGGCTCCTCCCCACTGCAAAGGGTTCACACTTCTGTGGCTCCACCCCAGTGCACACCCTTCCCAGGGCGCAGTCTGGTTGGAATTTTTCCGGGGACCCCCTCCCCCCTGGCTGCCTCACAACCAATTTGCAAGTGAACACAACTCTCATGGAAATTGAAAAAAAGTCTTTCTACATAGGGTGCTGGTGACAACTCTTTTTTTAAAATCAGAACTAATCATTCCACTGTTGTCTACACAATAGTATGACTTCATTACAGGCATGGATTTCCAAGTAAATGATTTTTTTTTTAGTTTCATTTGACTTGTTTTTTAATGAACATGCTCATCTCTCATTAAAACTTTAAGTGTTATTATCTGGAATAAAAGCAACCAGAGCTATTTTAGCTAACAGATGATAGGTTTCAAGAGGAGATGAAATCAGTTCCTGATTTGTGAATGTTTGGAGCTGATGTATTCTAGTGCTCCTATAAATCCAACCTCAGGCTTCAAACTCTTTCAAGTTGGCCTCTGAAGAACAAAATTCAGAGGAGAGGTAACTGGTCACCATGACGGGAGTCATCCCTCACAGGAGTTAGCCCTTTATAACTCAGTGCTCCTCCATGGGCACTGCCTCCTTGACTATGCAAAAGACAGGTGGTTCCACTTTATGGATGAGAATATCAGGCTCAGAGAAAGTAAATGACTGGCTTGGGATCATAGAGATGTATGTGGACAAAATTATAGCCTTTTGACCTCTAAGTCCATTGTTTTTCTGCTATTCTACACTTTTGTTTTAGAGTAAATATCTGATCTGTAATAAACATGGCTTTTCAAGGCTTAGCATAGATAATTCTGGGAAATTAACTTTACCTCTTCCGATCTCATGTTCTTCACGTGTTAAAACAAAAACAAAAACATTTTGTCTTTCTTCCTCTATTGTTATAAATAGCAAATGAAATGCAAACAAACTGTGGTGTGCCATCCAACGGGAAGGGAGTATCGGTATCCTGGTCTTCATAAAGTGCTGGGGATCGCTGCTAGTGCTTATTTCTTCTTAAACATTTATTTACACAGAACAAGGGAGCTGGAAAATGTACTCAGATCACCGTCAGCATCCTCGAGGGCATGGGTTGCTTTCAGGAAGGGCTGAGCTTCAGCTCCTGTCACCTGCTGTGGCTGGTTGGAATCCGCTTTCTGCCATGCTAAGATAGCACATGGAAACTAAGCCAGGGGTCCACTGCGGCAGGTGGCCCGAGCTCCACGCTGTCTTACACACTGCTGACACTCGTGGTTTGAACTCCTCTGCCCAAAAGCAGACTGAATGATAAAAAACATATCAGGCTGAGCTATCTGGTGTTTTTCTCCCTCGTCATTGTAATCAGGCATGATTGAAAAAGCACTAGGTAGCAGGTGGCCCACGCAGAGTCACCAGCTGCACATGCTGTGCGTGTGGTTCTGAAAGTAAACATTAATAACCATTTGCTGAAAATTGGTTAAAAGTCCTTATCTGTCCCTTTAAGTTGTGATCATATTAATTTTATTTGTGTGTACCGTGAGTTCTGTACATAGGGTGATAGATGAGCCAAGAAGACCAAAACATGTATGTGTCCACACATGTATGTATATATAGACATAAAATATGCATACACATTTACACACATATATGTATGCAAATGGACACACACATACATATTTACATGTATGCTCATGTGTGCATGCATATATACAGGAATGTAGCCACATATACATATATGTATATGCATATGCATTTGTACAGATGTATACACATATGAGTATATATATACACCTACATGTATTTATATTTCCTCCCGTACACAAATGAGGAATTATTTTGGTTATTTTCCTACCACAACATTTAGTTTCATCCTAACAAAACTAAAATGTACTCCATCTACCTTGAACTACCTCCCTCCCTCCCTTTCTCCCTTCCTTTTTCCTTTTTCTTTGCAATAGGCATTTACTGATTTCCACCATATGCCAAGTACCTGTAGAACCAAGATGGAAGGCACAGTCTCCATCAACAATGAGTGAGAGATACAGGTAATTAAATCGACCTTAGAATTCGGTGACTGAGTGTTTTGACAGTTAAGTATAAGAAGTGTGGAGATGGCCAGGAACAGTGGCTAACGCCTATAATCCCAGAATTTTGGGAGGCTGAGGTTAGGGGGTCGCTTGAGGCCAGGAGTTTGAGACCAGCCTGAGTGACAGCAAGAACACATTTCTTAAAAAAAAAAAAAAATACAGAAGTAGAAGGTGGAACACATTGTCCACCCTGGAGTGACAAAGTCTCTCTAGATGGAGGGATGTATGAGTTGTTCAAAGGATGAGATGGTGTTAACGGGAATAGAAGGGTCCCAGAGGGACAGATGAGTCTGTGTGGGTCAAGGTGTAGCGGTTTCAGAGGGCATGGATCTTTCAGGAATTTTGGGCAGTCTTGGCTGAAAATAAAGGAAGGAATGAGGGCTGGGTTGGGGGAAGTGGACAAGGGAGTATGAGAGTGAGAGGAGACAGATTGATAGGAATAAGGTGATGGAGAACTGGGGTGTCAGGATAAGAAAATTAGACTTGATGCTTGGAGAAGTATTGGCCCTCTGCCTAAAAGAAATCAGGGTGGGCTGAGTGAAAAATAAGCTTTCAAAGATGCATGTTCTCTTTGCCTTTTTTTTTTTCCTTTCTCTTTTGTCTGGGTTTTCATGTGTGTTAGTGTTCTGGGGGAATTATACGTGCATCAGACACGTGCAGATGTTTGGTTCACTCAGCTGGTTGATTCAGAAAGCTGCAGGAAGCAGTAGGTCAGGCTAAGGAAAAGGCATGCATATTTCAATATGTGTGTGCGGCAGGTGTGGGTTCTATGATCCGAACAGAAATGCAGGGGAAGAGGAGAGCCGGTGTATCTCCCAGCAAATGTCTCCACTCTGAGATGACGGGTATGATTATGGCCCCAGGAATGGTGATAATTCCTGATATTTGTGCATGAGTGTACTTGTCTGGGAGTGCCCGTATGCCCACTTAGGAACTGTTATTTGGGGAAGCATCCTGTGAGGTGTTTGAACATGGATCGCGAGTCCCCCGTGCAGAGGAGAGAACCAAGGTCTGGAGTGGTGATGGGATCACACCCCCTCCTTGATAATGGCTTCAGCTGAGACATTTGTCAGCCCAAGTACCTCCTAAGGTTCCTCTCACCTTTTGTAACTTCATTTTAAGGACAATTACTCTGTGGGTGAATCTAGGGAAAATATTCCCTCTGAAACCTAAAACAGCCTTGTTCTAAGCATGAATCTGTCAGTGGTGGTGATGAGAAACAAAATATTTCCCAGCAGATTTCTCTAGCAAATCAAGGGCTACATCAATTCTCCGTGGGTTAGGGTCTAATATCTCAGTCCTCAGTGCATTTAAAGAAATATATTGTGCCAGTTTCTTTTTCTTTTTTCTTTTTTTTTTTTTTGAGACGAAGTCTCGCTGTCGCCCAGGCTGGAGTGCGGTGGCGCGATCTCAGCTCACTGCAGGCTCCGCCGTCCCGGGGTTCACGCCATTCTCCTGCCTCAGCCTCCGGAGTAGCTGGGACTACAGGCGCCCGCCACCTCTCCCGGCTAATTTTTTGTATTTTTTAGTAGAGACGGGGTTTCAGTGTGTTAGCCAGGATGGTCTCGATCTCCTGACCTGGTGATCCGCCCGCCTTGGCCTCCCAAAGTGCTGGGATTACAGGCGTGAGCCACCGCGCCCGGCCTCTTTTTTTTTTTTTTTTTTTTTTTTTAAGCTGCATAGTTTGAGGGTTCCCAGTGGCAGAAGGCAACAGACAGGTTTGGCTTCCTAATTACGTTAGGCAGTACTATGCATGGCTCTGGGACCTCATTCCTAATGTTTGCTGCCACAGCAAAAATAGGAGATTGCTTCTCCTATTTTTGAACCTTTTAGCTTCTCTTTCATTTTCCCCATCTCTGGCACAGACAAAAGCCTTTGAGTGACTTGCTACTTAGACAAAATCCTGGAAGAATATAAAGGAAATGTGAACAGGGACTAAATCTCAGTGGTGGATTTAAGATGGTATTTATTATATGTCTCTATTACTTTGTACTTATCTCTTCTTTTTGGTAATGAGACTATCTTTTATAAACAGAAAAACAATAAGGCTGGGTCCTTTGTGAAAAAATAAAAATTACATACTTTCTAGTCTACACTCCAAAAGAAACTTGGTTTGTGCATTTCTTAACATCTGCACTTTCTAAGTACTCATCTGTTAGTAAAGATCAGGTGGGATCTCCAAGAATCTCATTCCCCATAGGACAGAATGCACAGGACAAGAAATTCTTTGAAGATGGAATTCTCACTATTTTGAGGGTGGCAATAAGGCAGGGGAAGCCAGTGGGTCCCTACAAAACAAAGTCATTGAATGATCACTTGGGAGCCTCTGAGATCCAAGATTAATATATTATCTCAACCTGGTGATACTCTTTGAGCACTGGAGGTGTCACGTGTGAAATGCCACCCTTTCCACCCCTTTTTTTTTTTGGTGTATGATCAAAATATCAATGCCTGTATTGTGATATAGAATGATCATTTGAAGTTTTATCATCAGAGTAACATGATGATAGGAATCACTTCTTTCTGTAATACTAACCTAATCTTAAAACGATGATTTGCTGTGATCTCCAGATGAATCTGAAAGTATCCATAGTTGGAGATGGCAGATCCCGTGTTTAGACCAATGAAGGCCCAATATAGTTTTCTAGTCATATGGTTAGATAGTCATTCTGACCTGCTTTATTAATTGATCAACCAATTTTAATATTATGAATATATAATATAATGTATAACTTTTATTAAAAGATAATGGTAGCTCAATTATACTAAAATAATAGCCAAGGTCTACTCTAACCAGGGCTCCTGATGGTTAGGTAAACTAAAAATATTCCAAAATGAACATCTGAGCAGCTCTCCGTGTAGGAGCAGGAAAATAGAGTGTACACCGTAGGAAGTCAGAGAGATCTAATGGAACTCTGAGGCTTGTGGATGAGATGACTAGGTGTTGCCAGTAACCAGGATTGGATTACAGGAGAAGGGGCAGGATTTGGGGAAATTACGAGCTCAGTTTCAGATGTGTTGAACTTAAGCATCTACGGTAGCATGCCTAATAAGTATGGGTCTAAAAATCAGGAAAGCTCTGGGGTTATGAAATTTACCCATCTGGAAACCGTCGTCTCACCTCCCCTTTTGGTGCTTAGCTGAGCACTGTTCCTGGGCTAGAATCCCAGGTATTAAGGCCAAACATTGAAGAGACAAGGGCTGAGTTATCAAGAGAGAGCATCTAGGCTGAGGGCAATCTGGCTCATGAATCTAAACCTGGAGGAGCTGGGTATAGAGAAAAAGCCCAGGCATGGGCCATAAGTAGCAAAATGAAGAGAAGCAGTGGAATGCCGGGTGAGAGGTAGCATTCTGAAGGAAGGAGGAGCCACCAGAGGAAAGTCATGGGTGATTTTTATGGAGTGCCTAGAGCCTTGCCTGTCAGGGGGGAGGGAATTTGATTAGTTTCCTGTGGCTGCTGTGATGAATTAACACAAGCCTAGTGGCTTAAGACACACACATTTACAGCTTATAGTTCTGGAAGTCAGCCCCAATGTGCTTTTGTGCTGAAATCAAGGTGTGGGGGACCCATGTCCCTGCTGGAGATTCTAGGGGAAAATCTCTTTGTCGTTTCCAGCTGCCGGAGGCTGCCCACATGCCTCTGCTCATGGCTCCTTCCATCTTTAAAGCCTCTCACTCCAACCTCAGCTTTCGTGGTCACAGTACCTTCTCTGACCCTCTTATCTCCCTCTTATCAGGTCCATTGTGAGTACATTGAGCTCAATATGGCTAATCCAAGATAATCTTCAGATCTCAAGATTCCTAACTGCAGCTGCAAAGTCCCTTTTTCCATGTAAGGTAACATATTCTGAGGTTCCAGGAATTGGGATGTGGACATCTTTGGGAGAGTGATTATTCAGCCTCCTGGAGGAATGTAAAGGCATCCTGGAAAAACCTGATTCTCATTCCAAGGTATTTCAGATTTATGAAATATTTCTTTTATAAAACTAAGTTATTCTCTATTCAGTGATGTGAATTATTTACTGCAGGTCAACTTCAGGTCACCACATTTTGTACTTAACTCTCAATTTGGGATTCTTCTTAGAGTAATTCAGGACATCATGGATATAAATTTTATTCTTTGTTTTGGATATCAAATATCATCATAACTTAAGGTATGAACACTCTGTTGAATATTATGCAACAATTAAAAGCATGAAAACATGCAGAAACACAAGAAATAATTGAGATAACATATGTGCAACATGAAAATAGCCCAAAAGGAAATATATCAAATGAATAATTGTTGTTTCATTAGAAACATGGGAATATGTCACACTTTGGTCCTTTTCTCTAATTCTCAAGCATTCTACAGTAAAAAAAAATTTTTGGCTATTTTTGAAAAGTGACATGCCAAAGAATATGTGTCTGACTCAGGGAAGAGATGGAGGAATAAATTATTATTGCCAACTGCAGACAGGAGGTGAAAACAGTGAAAATGGAGGAGTCGAACTCCCAACCTCAGGTGATCTGCCCGCCTCAGCCTCCCAAAGTGCTCGGATTCTAGGTGTGAGCCACCACACCCAGCCCAAGAACAGCCTGGCCAAGATGGCAAAACCCCGTTCCTACTAAAAATACAAAAATTAGCCAGCTGTGGTGGTGGGTGCCTGTAATCCCAGCTACTCAGGAGGCTGAGGCAGGAGAATCACTTGAACCCAGGAGGCGGAGGTTTCAGTGAGCCAAGATCATGCCTGGAAGTCGGATAGTCACTGATGCTTGGTAGTGGAGGGGTTATTTCCAGGGGTGAGGGGGGAACACGGAAGGATGGGGATGGTTATTTTGGAGACCATGAGGACGACAGCTGGAAATCATTGCTTAGGGAGGAAAGATGAGAGCAAAACATCATGGAACCCAGGGAGCAGTAAGGTTAAGTAAGCTTTTTTGTTATTGTCCTCTTCTTTTGAAAAACAATTTTTTTAAGAAAAGAGAGATTATTCTCACGTCTTACCAAAACTTAAGTAGAGCTGTGTAACAAGAACTAGACTATATTGCATGCACACTTTAGAATTTCCTAAATTGATACTCTCTATATCTTGTAGGTTAGAGAAACAGTGCCTGGTAGCAGAATGAATGTGAGAATAGTCTTTTCTCTCCCTAACAAGCTATGGGAAAGATACTTCCATTCAATGAACCTCAGTTTCCTCATTTTTAAAACCCATGGTTTGGATCAGATAGTTTCTAATGATCATTGAAGCTGTAATACTTTATATCCATCTCTGAAGTCTCTAGCTCCATTTAAAAAGTCTTAGTTTCATTCTCTCATCAGAATGATTAGACCAAAGCATGACTGTGAAAAAAAGAGACTGGGGATTTGGTTTCATATCCAAATGTCTCATTCCTGTACAGGCCAAATAATCAGCTCACTTGCCTGGAAGCATGTTTATGGAAGCAATTCAACAACTGAGAAAGATTGGTAATGCCAGAGGAAGTGGAACAATAATTCCTCCCTTTTATTAATATCAGATAACAGGTAAATCCCACCATCCACCTAGGCAAAGGATTGAAAATTGCCATTAAGAGAAAAATTAAAGAAGGTGCACAGGACAATGCCCATTTTACCTTCCTGTCAGAGCTGGGCAAGGTGCTTTTGGAGGCGTACCCAACTGTGGGCGTAAAATTGTCAAACTGTAAAACACCAGGTGCTGGCCACTATGTGCTTAGGAGAAATGCAAATGGTATCTGGGCAGAGAGGATCCCTTTGGGTATTTGGCAGAATATGATGACAGTTTGGAGAGGGCTCAGAGAAGGGTAGAGGGAGAGATCAGTAGGATGATGAGAAGGTGTTTGCCAAACCTGTATTTCAGGCAAGAAGGGGAAGACATTTTATGAGTGCACTGGAAACTGAATGAGTCTTCTTAAGTTCAATGTGATTAAGAACAGAGGTAACTAGAGTTTAAGAAACATAGCTGCTGAATTTTGGGTAACTACTATGAAAGATAGAATTTGCCATGATTTCTATTAACTATTATAATACAAGGACTAAATTGTTGGGATAGAGAGACACACAGAGATCAGTGATACTGAACCATGAAAACAGAAGAGAAAATCAAATTAGAAAAACATCCATAGCCACATATGGATTAAGATTTCCTCAATTCCTTGTTGAAAAGATATTAGAGTTAACACAACCCTAGTCCATAACCTTTGATTTTGATGCATCTGCGTTTATGTTTAACTATATAGCAATTACATATTAAACTGTATGTACTTTCCTTCTGTAGTAATGAAGTCAGACTTTTTATTGATATTGTAAAAATCTTGAGTTTATTCTCCAAACATAGCAATAGATATATCTATACTTGGGGTAACTCATAATGAGCATTTATTATTCCCCTTTCCCCCAAGGTCAACCCAGTTTCCTTGCTAAGACTAAATACACAATGGAGGGGAATAATTCTCAAGAAGGAATTCAAGATGCTCTTGGGAGGGAAATGTGTTTTGTGCAATAACAACCACCACCAACAAAAATCTACGTGTGCCCTTATAGCCTCCTCTTGATTGTTGCCTAAAATTCACCATATCTTCGTTTCTATCTTGACAGTTCAAAAAATGTCTGAAAGTTAACTTTCCTAACACGTCAAAAGTGCGTTAACCTCCTCTTCCTAAAGGAAGATAACCCGAAGTCTTACCAGTTACCCCATTCATCTCCAAGCCTAGATTATCTGAGTGATGTCCATGTCTCCTCTCATTCCATTGTGGTGTCTCATCAGTTTTCCACTTTAAAGCTAAATGGCATAAGTGTCACCAATATGCACCATATAAGATAGTGGAGGAAGGTAGAGGAAAGAGAAGGAAAATCAGATAAAACATTAAATATATGTATTGCATAGCAAAGAAGGAAAAATAAGTAATAGCTGCAAAGATTAGCTCTGTTATCTGTCACCAGTGCTAACTGAATATTTATGACTTCCTTCGTCCACCTGCTGCTTTGACTTCCCTTTGTGTGGGGTTCTCTAACATGTGTATATTCTGAGCCCTGGTAGATCTACCTGTTTAGTTTGCATGAGTCATCAGTGTATAAGGTATTGCAAGGCAGCATCCATAGGATTGCCTGGGTTCCATCCATATGCCTTCCTTCCACTTTTGTGGCAGCATCCTATTATCTTTTAATAGTCAAAGTAAAATACATCATCCTAAACACTAACCCTCAGCACCATAAGACAGGGAGAAAAAATAAATTAAAAATAAAAAACCCCTACTAACCCTTCTTTTGCTTGTTTGTCCAGTGGCAATGATGAGCCTAAAATAACCAGGTTACAAGGAAGTACTACGCCTTTAGAACCATTCTGTATCCATTGATGGAAGGACAACTTTCTTGGGCACTAAAACTTCTCAACCAGAAGATCTCAGTTACAGGGGCAGGAAACAAAGCTTTCACAAGTAGCTCATTGGACATAACCATAAGAGACATCATCTTCATGGTGGCTTTGTATTCTGTGTATTGAGGCTGTAACAATGTCAGTCAAGATGTGAGTAGCCAGAGAGAGAAGACCAGGAATAGCTGTTCTCTTACTGAATGGTGCTTAACTGAGGTTGATATATCATATATTACACTCACCAAAGTCATGCTTAGACTGCCTCCTGAAGAAAGCTGAACCAATTTCTAAGATGACAGGCTTTAGGCATAAATTATCTTTCCTATACGTGTTCAAAAGGGAGAATATTTTAGGAGCAAAACACGTAAAACTTTTTTTGGTAAAAACAACTTGGTTTCAGCACTACTATACATTTCATCATTTCCCCTGGCTCATCCATTAAATCTCCCTATGTTTCTGAGTTTGATTCTATCAGATTAGGGGAAAACACCATCTCACTTAAAAATTGCGTTCCTTTTTTAAAACCACCTATTCAGTAAGCATTTACAGAGTCGTGTCCCTACACATGTGGCAGGCAGAACAGTGGTCCCTAGAGATGTCAACATTCAATTCCAGGAACCTGTGAATATATTATCTTACATGGCAAAATGCATGGTTAAATTAAGATGTGATTACATTCAGGGTCTTCAGATGGGGAGATTGTTCTGGATTATGTGAATGGGCTCCATGTAAGCGCAAAGATCCTTATAAAAGGGAGGTCAGAAGGGTCACAGAAGGGGATGTGACAATGGAAGCAGAAGTCAGAGAGAGAAGGGGAGGGGGGGGAGAGGGGGAGAGGGGGAGAGAGAGAGAGAGAGAGAGAGAGAGAGAGAAAGAGAGAGAGATTGACTTGAAGATGCTACACTGTGCTGCTGGCTTTCAAGATGGAAGAAGGAGACATAAGCCAAGGAATACACAGTGCAGATGACCTCTAGAAGCTGAGAAAGGCAAGAGAATAGATTATCCCTTAGAGCCTCCAGAAGGAATGCAGCTCTGCTAACAGATTGATTTTAATAAAATGTAACCCATTTGGGCTTCTAACCTTTAGAACTGTGAAATAATAGATCTGTGTTGTTTAAGGCCACCAACAGATAGATTGTGACAATTTTCAATTTTGTATAGCAGTGAGCAGTGATAGGAACTGGTACAACATGTTTTTTTTTTTTTTTTTTTTAGATGGAGTCTCACTCTGTCGCCCAGCCTGGAGTGCAGTGGTGCCATCTCGGCTCACTGCAACCTCTGCCTCCCAGGTTCAAGCGATTCTCCTGCCTCAGCCTCCTGGGTAGCTGGGACTACAGGCGTGCACCACCATGCACCACACCCAGCTAGTTTTTGTATTTTTTAGTAGAGAAGAGTTTCACCATGTTGGCTAGGCTGGTCTCAAAGTCCTGACCTCGTGATCTGCTTGCCTCAGCTTCCCAAAGTGCTGGGATTACAGGTGTGAGCCACCATGCCTGGCCGATCACACCATTTGATAAAAAATGGTAAATTTTTTATAAATATCAACTCAGCCCATTCTTCTATTCAATGTTTTCCAGAATTGTATATCCAAATGACTTCTGGTAAATCATCAACCAGTGGTCACAAACACATCTCAAGCTCAAAAACTGGTAACTTCTCCCTCAAACTTGGTCCTCCTCCAGTATCTGCTTTATCTGTGACTGGCACCATCAGTTTCTCAGACGTTCAAGCCAGAAACCTGGAGGTCATCTTTGATGCTGTTCCCTCAAAATCCCTAACCAAGTCAGTACTAAGTCTTGTAGAGTTTACCTCCTAATTCTCTCTGTTTCAATTGCATCTCTCCATCTTCACCACCTTAATTCTACCACCGTAATCTTCCATCTGCACAATTCATAACTGGTTTTCTCTCATTCATACCTTATACATTCTCTGTACTTCATACAAACTCATTTTTTTATGAAAATCTGGTCAGAAATTGTTCATGCTCTATGCAATTGAACGGTTTTCTATTGCTCTTTAAGACAAGAATCTATAAGGGGAACAAAAGGCCCTGTGACATCTGGCCCTTGCCCATCTTTCCAGCATCATCTCTGGTCACTGACCCCCTAACTCTCTCTACTGTGGCCACCCTGGACTTCTTCTTCTGTCCCCTTGACATTCCATGCTCCTTTTCTCCTTGGGGCCATCACACATGTTGTTTCTTAGCTGGGACAAGCACGGACTGGATTTTCTGGCCCAGCAGCATTCTTAGGAGTTGGAACTGAGCAGAAGAAGGCGCAAAAGGCCCAGAGAGTCAGGGCATAGTTCAAGGGAACCTGGTGATGTACTCTTACATGTCAGCAGGTCAGGAAGCAAGCAAGCCTGGAATTTAAGTCCAGGGAAGCAGGGAGAAAGCACTTTGCTAAGGAATCAGCCCAGAAGACAGTCCAGACAGGAACCTAGGTTAGGGAAGTGCAATGGGAAGACCACCCCCCACTCTGATGCCACCCAGGAAATGAGTTTGCTGTGGCCTAACAGTTGTTTTCTGAGTATATTTTCATGTCAAATAGAAAAAGCAGAACCTTTGGAGGAGGTGTGAAGAAATGAAGAGTGACTAGAGGAAAATAGAGAGTCAGAAGTTGCAGTAGGTAAGTCAAAAGAGAAGATGATTTAACATGGTCAAATAAGGGAAGAGAATTCATGGTATTGAACAACAAAAAAGTCAGTAATAATGGCAGGTGAATAACTAAGTGGCCAGTGAGAAGTGGAGGCAGTGAGTAGTGAACACTAATGAAGCTGGCTTGTAAAGAGAAGTGGTGCATTACGTTAAGGGAGGCGTTGCTTGTTTTGAAATGGGAGAGACTGATCCACGCTGATATGTCTGTGAATTACTCCTTGTTCTTCCTTATTGTGGAAATGATCAGGTCTTCGATTATTTGTTTTCACCAAAGTGATTCAAGTGGTTCAAAGACTACTAAGAATATGTATAATTCCCAGCTTCAACTATTTATCTCAAATTAAACATTTAAAGCTATTTTGATATATACCATTGTATTTCTTTTTTGTTTTTGTGTTTTTGAGACAAGGTCTTTCTCTGTCACCCAGGCTGGAGTGCAGTGGTGTAATCATGGCTCACTGCAGCCTCGACCTCCTGGGCTCAAGCAATCCTTCCACCTCAGCCTCCCCAGTCGCTGGGACTATGGGCATACACCACCATACCTGGCTAATTTTTGTATTTTTATGTAGAGACAGGGTCTCACCATGATGCCCAGACTGGTCTTGAACTCCTGGGCTCAAGTGATCTGCCTGCCTTGGCCTCCCAAAGTACTGGGACTATAGGTGTGAGCTATTGTGCCTGGCTTACTATTGTATTTCTAAGCAGTGTTTATTTTAGACATTTCTATTAATTCTCTCTGCTATGAAAGATGAGGTTGAAGCACCCTTGGAGAAATCACATGGGCCCACACACATTTCTCCTCTATTTTCCCAAAATGGTTGTATAACAATTTTTTACTTAAATATTCAGTCTTTACTATGTAATTATTATTCATGTTGAGCCACAAAGTACACTATTACTGCTTTTTCCATTTTGTACAGCTTATTTGTTTTTTCATTAAATTTCCCTGTGCTGATCATTAATTATTCCACGTACTGTCTCATAGAACTGTATATTCGTCTCAGATAGTTAAACACATAAATAAATCAGTTCCATTTTCATAGTTATGGCTACCATTTAAACCATTCTCAGTGTCATCCTCCATCTAGCCTCTTGTTCAAATCTACCCTAGTTGGTCCCTCCTCATGCCAAAGTGCTATGTTCCTCGCATTTTCTTTGCCAGAATCCTGTGGATTTACTTCCATTGACTTTTTCTGTGTAGTATCCACTGTTTCCAAGACTCAATGTCTTTTTATTTGTTGATTTACTCTGACATTTTGGTAGTGCAACATCTCCAGGAGCTTTTCCAAGAACACATACATAGGAGGTAAATTTTTGAAATCTCAAATGTCTGGCAATGGATGCAACTTACGCTTATACTTAATTGATGGTTTGTCTTAGAGAATTCTAGGTGGAAAATCATTTTATACCACAATTTGAAGATACTGTTTCATTTTCTTCTAGCCCTCAATACTGTAATTGAGAATTCTGATGTTATTCTAATTCTTGACCCTTTATATGTAACACATTTTATGTTTCTGGAAATTTTTGAGATTATATTTTTACTTAGCATTCTGAAGTTTAATTGTGATGTGTCTTGTTTACATTTTCAGTCTTTGTATCTAACAGGCATTTTCTAAAAACACATATCTTCTCATTTTGGAAAAATATTCATATTATTTGTTTAATGATTTTCTTCTCCAACTTTTCTCTATTTCTTCATTCTGGATCATTGGACCTAATGCATTGGTCTCCTGTTTTTATATTATTCTTTTCCATTTGCCTTTTCTTTTTTGTCTTTTTGTTGTACTTTACCCTGCACTTTATCTTCTGAAACTCCTACAGAGTTATTGATTTGTGTTACCATAATTTTTAAGTTTCAAAAACTTCTAATTCCTCATCAAGAGTTCTATTTTTATGGCATCATATTGTTCTTTCATGGCTGCAAAAGCTTCTCTTATTTCTCTTTTTTCTTTGGAGACAGAGTCTCTCATTCTGTCAGCCAGGCTGGAGTGCAGTGGCGTGATCTCAGCTCATTGAAACCTCTGCCTCCCAGGTTCAAGTGATTCTCCTGCCTCAGTCTCCTGAGTAGCTGGGACTACAGGCACATGCCACCATGCCTGGCTAATTTTTTGGATTTTTAGTAGAGATGAGGTTTCTCCATGTTTCCCAGGCTGGTCTCAAACTTCTGAGCTCAGGAAATCCACCTGACTCAGCCTCCCAAAGTGCTAGGATTACAGGTATGAGCCATCACACCTGGCCAAAGTGTCTCTTATTTCTATGGCAAAGATAACTATACATTTTTTGTACCTTGCTTCATATCCATTTCTCACCATTTGTTTATTCTCTATATTTTTTTTCTGCCCTTCAAGAGAGAGAATTTTCTCTATTGTCTGTGGACCCTTGACTATTGGTTTATATTTAATAGTGAGAGACTAAAAAGGTTGTTTGGTGAGATGTCCAATTGCAGTAGTGGCAAAGTAGGTCGATGTAGGGGAATTCTCCTACAAAGTATAATTGAAAAAATATAATATACCTTAAAAGTCTGCTGGGAGGTAGGAAAAGGCTATTAAGGTATTCAGGACTTGAAGGACTGAAATTTCTAACTGAAGAGAAACATTTTGAAGTGAGACTTGCATTCTTTAGAACTTTTCCCCTCAAAGTATCTACAAATTCTTATGCAGGCTAAGCTGTACTCATTAATGATGCTGTTTACCCTCTTGCAATACATTGGTGGAAGTCCAGGTGAGTATTGCATCCTCTGAATCCTCTAGAGGAGTATAATGCTCCGGAGAGGCTTTGAGGTTCACATGGGCAGGGCTGCACTGCTCCATCTTTTATGCTTCCCTCTACCATCTACTGTGGAAAATAAGGCCTTTCCTCTTTACTGTGGACCAAGCATGTTCAGGCTTCTATTAGCAGTGAGTTTGCCCCAACCCCTGGGACCTTGGCCAGGGCATTTAATTCTGTGTTCCAAAAAAGTGCCCCCAAGTTAATGTATTTTTGCTTTGTATTCTGCAGTTTTATATTCTGACCTCCCTGATCAATCACCCTCAAAATATAATGCCAGGGGTACTATACAGACTTAATATATCCCTGCTAATTCTTTCAGTTTCTTTGATGAGCATTCTTTCTTCTCTTATCAGACCCAGCATGTCCCTGGCCAGGATATGCTGAGATTTAACTCGAGCTATTTGCCTGGCAGAAAAGAGAGGAGGGAAGCATGTGTTTACTTTTAGAGGAGAAGCTTCTACAGATTCTTCCAGCATGGCAGAGTAATAGCTTTTGCTAGGGATGGGACGGCTGGCCACCTCAGGGGTTTCTGAGTATTCAGTGTGTGCAGAGCCAAAATCCTGGGGGGCATCCATCCAGATATACCCATCTCATGTTTCAGGGTTTCAGATTTTCCTAACCAGGACCCTGATCTTAGCACAACAAGCCTGCTTTGGCTATGCATTAAAACATCACTGGAGGTCTGCAACTCTATCAGGTCCTGAGTCTGCTCCTTAGCTGTGTCCACTTTTCAACTGCAGCAAAATAAGTACCTCTTTTTTAAGCTACCAGAGAGTCCCTCTGGCTCTCACACTTATTGCCCTCAGCTTCTCATCACCCTTTTGCAGGGTGGCAATACAAGTTTGTAATTACCATCCAACTCTGCTCTTGTTGGGGGCATTGTTCTCCACTTAGCTTTTAAATACTTGATTATCTGGAATCATCACACTAGCAAAGGATATTAACTTCTACTGGGACATTTTTCCAGGTCAACACCAGTGACATCTTCAGCAATTTGGCCACCATCTCATTCCAGGGGCAATCTGTTCTCCATGTTTACTCAGGATGGGGTCCTCTTTGCAATCCAGGTGGTGTGTGGGTCAGTCCCCAGGCCCATCTTTGCACCCGTTTTCCTGGATCACTGTTAGGATCACTTGGTCAGTTCAAATCCTCTGAGAAGAAGACTTCAAGTCAGGATTCATTGTATAAGAGATTTGCTGGGGGAGACACCTATGAAGGATAAAGGGGGAAGAAGTAGGAGTGGGTAGGAAGAGCCTTCAGGCAGCAGTGCAGGTCTGGCACCTGTGAGAGGAGAGAAGGAAGGAAGGATTGGGTAGGAAGAGCCCACGATTGCAGTGTAGTTTTTAGAGTGGCTTGGCCAGGCTGTTGGGAAGTCCCTGAGACTTCCCAAAGGTTGCCTGTTGGAAGAGTCTTCCACAACTGTAATGTTCAGTCATTGGCTGAATGTAGCCCAGGGACACATGGCCTCAATGCTCCTATGCTCTCTGCAGGGTATTTTCTTAAAGGAAACCTGAGGCACACCTCCACAGCTGCCACAGGTAATTATTTTCTCAACATGAGAATTCTATAGTCTCCTTCCCAGGGATCCAAGTCTGGTTCCCAGTAATCTGTGAGCTGAAGTGGGAGAAAGGACTGAAGATGCCATCATCAGTTTGTGGACTGTCATTGAGTCTTTTTTTTTCCAGGGTAGTGACTCACCACCTGTTTCCACTGGCCTTAGTATTCCAGAGTCTAGAGAGACTCTGCTTTCATTTTTCCAGAAAAGAAACCTTCTGATGCTGAGATAAGGGAGATCATTAATTGGCATTGAAGTGTGCAGATGTGATCTAGGAGTCTGCTTCTTCTACAGCCAATCCTGTTTTCAGCCATGCTCTGTGAGCCTGCCTTCCAAAATACCTGTTTGCCTTTGATCCCTCAGTTTGTCTTGGGGTTTGCAGCACATATTGATTTGCTTTTTGTTAGCATTTCCCTATGAAGACATGTAGCTTTCAGCTCTTTTCCCTCTGCTAAGTCAATCACCACTTATCCATCCTCTTTTTATCTTCCAAACTTGGTTGACATTATTCATTCATTGTAGACCTTGTTTCTGGTTTTCTTTGTCCTAATGAGTCTGTATAATTTTTATTCCTTTGTTCTTATTGGTTTGGAGGAGCGAGTAGAGGTAAGGAATAGATGCAACTGTAGTCAAGAGAAGGGTCAACTTTTCTGTGTAACCAGAAGACAGACAGAAGAAATCAGGTGCTGAAAAGTATGGCTGTAGAGTTAGGAAGTTAAAGCCATTCCCTCCTGAATGCCCTGTCTTCTCTCATGCCCAGCTGCCCACCCACCAGCTTCATTCCAGAAGCAGCTTATATTAATGATGGCATTTTTCACCCTGCCTAAGAGAAATCTCATTTTTCTTTGTGTTTACCTTAGAATAGAGAAAAGCAACTTCTAGAAGTTTACTTTACTGCAGATGCTTTGTACAAAGCTCTATAGGTACAAAAATGGGCAGTATCTGGCTCTTGCCTTTAAAGAACTTATAAACTAGTGAGACAGATGATATAAAATGACAATTTTAGCAGAATGTGATAAATTTTTATGGCACATGAATTTAGGGAGTTCCATGGAAATGCAGAAGAGGGCCCCAACATCAACCCGGAACTTAAGCAAGATTCCTAAAGGAATGGAGGTATCCGATAAGTACTGAAAGATGATTCCACATTAGCCAGGCAAAGATAGAAGGCGCAGATATTCCAGAGACAGGTGATGGGTTAGCTAGCATGTGGTGGTGAGACATATCCTGCTGTTTGTGGGGAACAAAGAGGCAACAGGAGGAAGTGGTAGGTTTAGAGTGGACTTAAAGGAGGCTGGAAAAGGGAAATGGCTGGATCACGGGCTTCTTTGGTTCCACTTAAAGAGGAGGAGTGACATGTCTGATTTGGGTCTTAGAAACATCACTCAGGCTATAAAGACTAAGGAGAGGCCAGGGCAGGCAGGCAAGTGGAAATGATGGCCTGAATCATGTTGGTGATGCCAAAAACTGGGACAAATGAAAGGCAGTCATTGGAGCCAAGACACTAGGCTGGACCTCACTCCTCTGCCAATCATTTGTGCACTAAGTCCTTCAGCCTCCTTCCTGCATAGTGGGAACCACAATCTCTGCCTTTTGGTTAGTTCTTTGTATTAGAGAAGACGGTGACCTAGTCCATATTTGCCTGACATAGCACTTGGCACATAAGCAGTTGTTTTTATCCCTTTCCTCATTCCACATTTCTAAGTAACTTCCAATTCCTCTCAGTATCTTACCTTTGATTCATAGTTGTTTTAAGAAAATTGGAATGACAAGGAAACAGTCTTAGTGGATCCTTTTGCTTTAGACTAGCCTGGACCAAAGCCCATCCATTCATCGTTATATTATTTTTATAGATGCTTGTATACGTACACACACATATACATACAACACATCCTTTTTCTTCCTCACTTTTCTTCCATACTCATTTCCCACTGCTCCTTTCCTCCATTTGATGGACGAAGAACCCCAGTGAGTTTTGATGATACCCAGAAATTTTAAGATGTATCAAAGATGTCATGGTCATGCAACTTGTGTAATTACATATATATCTATATATTTTTTTTCGAGCCTCCACTCTGTGCTAAACACTCTTCTGTGCAAAATAGGAAACACCAAAGAAGAAAACTCTCTGCCTTCACTGAGCTCTGGAAGAGGTGGAAGAGATGGGAGACTTACAGTTACATGCTGACCTTTTCAGTCATTTGGAGGCCTCATGTTCTAGGCTCTTAACTGATGGTGATGAAGCCACCAACAGGTGTGAAAGGTGTCCTCTTATTTACACACTATTCCTTTGAATAGTGTGATTAAGTTTTCATTCTTACAGTTCTATGCTACGACCAATTTGATAAAAGATTCTCATTTAACCATGCTGTCTTCATATATGTAAGCTTCCTTGATATCTAAAGAGTGTGAGCTCCTGAGCCAAGTCCAGTGGAAAATTTGCAGTCTCTTCTAGGATTAGATGAAGACCCAAGAATTCATCTTGCTACAGTGGGACAAGACTTGTCACAGATAGCTTGGATTTATGGGTGCTCTTCCACAGCAGAAATCGTTTCACCTTTTCAGGTGACCTTTACAGAATCATAAAATCAATCAGTTTTATTTGACATCCAAATCAGAATGCTGCCCTAAATACATTGCTAGCACTTTACCTGGAGAACAAAATAGAGGAAATAGGAATGTGCTCAGGGCTAGGTGGAAGACAGCCCCGGAACAAGAGTGCTACTATTTAAAGTCCATACACAGGACTCAGTGAACAGAGCTCCTTGAGTACTCTGTGGCTGGGGTCACCCTGGTTACCTCTGCTCCACTGCCCGTGATCCTGGTGGATACCACAAAAACAAGCTCTTCACCCTCATCTTGAAATGGACTAATGAAAATAAAGTGGCAGACCTGTATTAGTCCGTTTTCACTCTGCTGATAAAGACATATCCAGGACTGGATAATTTATAAGGAAAAAGAGGTTTAATGGACTCAAAGTTCCACGTGGCTGGGGAGGCATCACAATCATGGTGGAAGGCAAAAGGCACATCTTAAATAGCAGCAGGCAAAGAGAGAATGAGAGCCGAGCAAAAAGAGTTTCCCCTTATGAAACCATCAATCTCATGTGACTTATTCGCTACCATGAGAAGAGACTGGGGAAACTGCCCCCATGATTCAATTATCTCCCATAACACATGGAAATTATGGGAGCTACAATTCAAGATGAGATTTGGGTGGGGACACAGCCAAACCATATCAAGACCCAGAATGAATTTTACATAGGTCCATCCTCCTTTCTATCCTGTTTGACTTGCTGACCGCAGGAATCTAGGTAGACTTGGGTGGGAAAAGGGGAATAACTCTAAATGTATTCCCTGTAGGCAGATGGCATATATTTGGCTTGGTTTCAACTCTAAATGATTTATGTAATGAGGATATCAAGAAAAGTGTATGAAGTATGCCAGTGTGTGTTGTATATTGTATGTACACATGAATATATTTAGGTAGCTTCAAAAAAATTTTTTTACAGCTCTAATGATTTTGCAAAACTGTCTTCAAAGGAATTTAATAAGCTGAGAAACCAATATAATATAGTAGTTGCCAGCAAGGATTCTGGCACTGTCAGCTTTCAAATTCCAGTTCTATAACTTACAAATGGTGTGGCTTTTGGCAAGATCCCTAATGACTCTATGCCTCTATAGTTATGTTTCCTTAACAATAATAGCATTTGCCTTATATATGAGAATTACATGAGATAACGTATAAGCTCTAATAATTTCTGGCTTATAGGAAGTGTTATATATGAACTACTATTACACTTAAGTGGGCATAGTTGAACTCTGGAGAAAGAGCTAGGGTTGAAGTGGGGAGACAGTCCTGTGCAAACTGTGAGATCAGACAAACCTACATTTGAATTCCAGTACTTCCACTGTACAACTTTGGGTGAGTTACTTACTCAGTATAAAACTGCCTTTGCAAAAATTATGTCAGTGAGAAAATTATGGCAATGGAGGAGATTTGATCCAGCTCATCTCCCTCTTGTCTTTAGCCCTCAATCTGCCAAGATAGCTTTGGGAGACATGTTTATAGTTTAAATGATAATAAGCCTTCTCAAAAACTTAACCACCTATGTAAAGCTAATAAGAGACCACCAGGCTAGGGAGAGGAGAGGAGCCTGAATTCTGCTAAACTGTAGACATGAACAATTGCCAGCCATTATTCCAGAGGTCCTGCAGATAACATCACTATTGTAGAACCTGAGATTGGCCTTTTGAGAATTTTTTTCTCAGATTTTTTGCATGTCTGATACCCATGGCTCCACCTGGATCCACCAACCAGTGGCTTCTGTGCCCCCACCCAGAAGCAACTGAGTGCAAGAGAACAGCTTCAGCTCCTATGATTTCACCTCCAACCCAACCAATCAGCAGCAAGCACCCACTGCCTAGCCACCCCCAAACTTCCTTTGTAAAATCCCTAACCTACGAGCTTTCCATGATATTGATTTGAGTAATAAGTCTATCTCCCTGTGTGGTGTGGCTGGATTCATGTCAATTAAACTCTCTCTACAGCAATGCTGTCATCTTTGTTTGTGCAACTGGCAGGGAAACTAATTGGGCAGTTACAAGTATGGGATACTTATGTTCCATAATTATTACTAAGAGTTTTAAATGAGATAGCACATGTGAAGCACTTAGCAAAATGACTGGTTCGCAGTTAATAATAAATGGGAGTGGTAATTATCAGTATCATTCACACATATACACATGCTTTACATATAATCATAAGCTTACATATAATTCTTGTCTTTCAGCATGTAGAATTTAAGATGAACTCAGGCAAGTAAGGAAATTGACATTCTAGTCACAAAAAACTGAAAGAGGTCAATGTAACCCTATGAAGTGCAGTGTCAGAATGACCAGAATTACCACTGTTAAGATGATAATAATTTCAGTCATGCAGTAAGGTGATGGTTGTTTGGATGAAGTCACAATGTAAGTAAAGGATGACGAGATCCTTTTTTATTAGCAACTGGATCTTTTTCCCAAAATGCACTAAATTGAAGCCATCACATTTGGATTAAAGTCAAGAAATCAAGTGCAGCATTGTGAGTTCCATGACGAAGGGCCACATCAAGCATTGTGGCAGCATTGTAGGGAAATAACCTCCCAGGAAACCACCTCATCATCAGTTAAATAAAATGATGGAGCTCCTTTTAAGCATACATATTAGACAAGGTTTGGAAAGATTGGCAGAGTCATAAATAGAAGGGCAGGCTGCAAGAGTAGTGTATACTTTTCAACTTGACCTTCTCACACATACAACCATAAGCCCTGGGAAGGAGGAAGATCTTCAAATGCGAAAGACTATTACGTGGTCATTTCTGCATTCATGATGCCATTTAGAAACACAAAACGCTTTCAAAATAAAACATTTGGCTTCAGCCAGCTTGAGTTTTCTCAGAAAACTATGAGATCAGAGAAATCTTGCTTTTGTGAAATTTCCAACCAATCTGCCTCTGGTTGGGGACACATGGAGGAAGTATTCGAACATTGATAGATAGAAATTAAACCATCCATTTTTCAAGCCCTTCTTGTCACCACTCTATGTCTGGTGTCCAGCAGAGTGTCTGAAACACTATTGCATTATTTGGTTTTTCAATCCACTCTTGGAGGATCTGAATGTAAGAAAATGGAACCACCTGAGTTGATTAGCCCCTTCGTTTCATTTGACAAAGTAGTGTCCAGTAAGAACTACAAGAACAGAGTAATCAAGTAAGAGTTACCCCAGATTATGGAGTATTCAGCAATCTGACTTGGATACATCAATAAGAAGTTATTGGTCCCTAAAATGGCTGTTGACAGGGAGGCTGTGTAGAGGGCATCTCTGAGCACACCCTGTACATTTCTGAAAGAAATCCAGAAATGAGAAGCCATGCGACAAAGGGGGGAGTAGACGACCTTTGCACACAAAGGACACAGCTGCAGGTCTAGGCTCCAGCACTTTCTGTCTTTGGTGATTTGGGACACCTTCTGTAACCTGTCTAAATTTCAGATACCTCCTATGTAACATGGTGAGAATAGTAAAAGGTCCCCAAGAGGCTTCTGAGCGATCAGATGAGACAAGGCATGAGAAAGCACTTTGTAAATTGCTGAAGTACCACAGAAATGTTATTAAATTTACTGTTTCTGTAAAACATGACTTGGCAGTCCTTGAAAAAACACTGCACCATATTCTGTTCTAAATAAATGCAGATAGAAAATTGGGACCCTGAGTGATTATTTGTTTACATTATATTGGTATCTCTTCATTATGCTTAATCAATTCAACAAATACATAAAGTGCCTATTGTGTGCCGGGCACTATTTAAACACTGGGGAGACATTGGAAAATAAAACAACATCCAGACTCTCATGGCTGGTTTTCCAGTGGGGACACAGGAAAACAAATCAAGTTAAAAATTATTTAGAATATGATAAGCTAGTAAGTCCCAGGGGAAAAAATAAAGCGCAAAAGAGAGATAAGGATGGGGAGTGCAAAATTTATATAATATTCTCTTTTATTTATATAATATCTGTTTTTTCTTCATTGTTCTTCATTTATTGACAGTTTTGGAGAGCCACAAGGGAAATGAAAGTTAATTTAGGAATTAATTAGATTTGATAAGTTTTGAAGCTGATCTTTTTAAACTTCTGGATTACATTTGTTTTTAATTAAAACATACGCAAGGCCGGGCATGGTGGCTCACACCTGTAATCCCAGCACTTTGAGAGGCTGAGGTGGGTGGATCACCTGAGGTCAGCAGTTCAAGACCAGCCTGACCAACTAGTGAAACCTCATCTCTACTGAAAATACAAAATTAGCTGGGCATGGTGGCACATGCCTGTAATCTCAGCTACTTGGAAGGCTGAGGCAGGAGAATCACGTGAAACTGGGAGGCAGAGGTTGCAGTGAGTGAAGACTGTGCCATTGCACTCCAGCCTTGGAAATAAGAGCCAAACTCCATCTCAAAAAAAAAATATATATATCCAAACAAAAATTATAGACCTTGTCTTTTTTCTTTTCTTGTTACCAAGTGTGTTGATGTGACAATATATTAATTTAATTTGACAAATATATAGGTTAAGGGACAAATAATTTTTTAAACATGATACAGACCCTTTCTGAGACAGAATGAAATGTACTCATTCCCCTGACCTCATTTTCTATTTTCAAAATGGTCTCAACTTGATGAGGCACAAAAGACTCTGAAAGACAGGAATGTCATTACTTCTAAGACCAGGCCTATGATATATATAGAATGGAGACCTTTAGTTAAATCCTCTGCTTTATGATTAAATTAGATTGGTAATTAGCTATTACCCATCTAAATATGTTAAAGGAACTGATTTATTTAAAAAGGAAAATATAATGGATAAGTCCAATTTGAGGTTAATTTTACTTTTTAGAAAACAATAGACTTTTATAAATAAAGGAAATTAATTTCTTCTAGTTTTCTTTGCCTGTGCTTTATCCCCTTTACTTTCTAGGTTTTCCTATAAAAATATCTACTTTCTGGTTTTCATTTATTAGACACACTTTTTTCTTTCTTTTTTTTTTTTACATAAAGCATTAATGAATCTTTCCATGTTTGGACAACAATGATGGCAACATTGTGGAGCATGTAAATGAATTCATACAATCAAGAGACAGTTCTGACAGCAATTCATCTACCTCTTTAAGCTAAAGGCACCCTCTTGCATATGTTCTTTGTAATTTATTTTGCTATTTTGGTTTTGGCCTCAATTCCTGGGATTTTAAGTTGAATGACTCTGTGCTATTTTATTAATTGCTATTCTCAATATAGACAAGCAGCTGCCTAATTCTTTACATTTATTTATTCATTTAGTTCAACAAATATTACTGAGCATTTACTCTGTGCTCTGTAATATTCAAGGCATTTCCCTTTTCTCAACTTTGTTACCAGAAGCAGAGCCCAATGGGGAGAATCAGATTAGAACAAGACCTGGGTGGTACAAATTTCAGGTTGTTGAGTTTTTCTCCCCTGAATGCTACAAATCAGAATTACCCAGAATTGGAAAGAACTGTGTTGTATTAGCCAAGGTTCTCTAGAGGGACAGAACTAATAGGATATATATCTCTATCTATCTTTCTTTCTTTCTATCTTTCTTTCTATCTATCTATCTATCTATCTATCTATCTATCTATCTATCTTTCTATCTATCTATCTTTCTATCTATCTATCTATCAAGGGAAGTTTAGTAAGTATTAACTCACACGATCACAAGGCCCCACAATAGGCCATCTGCAAGCTGAGGAGCAAGGAGAGCCAGTCTGAGTCCCAAAACTAAAGAACTTGAAGTTTGATGTTCCAGGGCAGGAAGCATCCAGCACTGGAGAAAGGTGTAGGCTGAGAGGCTAGGCCAGTCTCCTCTTTTCACATTTTTCTGCCTGCTTTATATTCTAGCCTCACTGACAGCTGATTAGATGGTGCCCACCCAGATTAAGGGTGAATCTGCCTTTCCCAGCCCACAGACTCAAATGTTAATCTCCTTTGGCAACACCCTCACAGACATACACAAGATCCATACTTTGCATCCTTCAATCCAATCAAGTTGACACTCAGTATTAACCATCACGTGTCTTCTCTGTGGCTACCTTATGCCTTATCTACCTGTCTCATCCACACCTATACTAAGGTAAAGATAAAGGGGATCCACTACTGTAAGGGCATGAATATGTTAACAGACCACAAGGATTGTTTTCAATTCATACTATTCATGTGCTACCTCATTATTTAATTCAGAAGGAAATATCCCAAATAATACATCCTTTAAGTTTTAAAAAAGTCCATGTCTGCCCCTAATATTTTCTTTACCCAACATGGAATGCTATGTTGATATTCCAAAGAGACTCATACAATTCTCTCCACTCCTGTTAGATCTTTAACAAACAGTGCAACTGTTACTTTGTGTTTGCATAGCAACCATGCTCCACCCAGAAAGGCTTTCTATTTACTTATCAGAAAACCTTGATAAACAGTAGCCAAAGAGGAGGCAAGCACAATTTCAATGATGGAGAAAGTCTACACAAAGTAATAGCTTACAGCTCCTGAGTTTGGAAACAGGCTTCAAGGCTCTTGATATACAGAGGAGATTCTGCATGTCATGGCCAGTCTGAATTATATAAAGAGAAAATAAAGAGACTAGACAAGGTGGCATGCTTTTTGAAGTATACACCTCTTTTCAATAAGCATAACTATATCACACAGTTTTCAAGTTCTAGATTCTGATAAATAGCATTGTTCTTGAGGGAGCGTCCTGGATGTTAGGGAGTCGCTAACACTCAGAAGATGTTTGACTTGTTGAGTGTTTCTATTAGTGAGAATTCACTACCCTTTACATTTCATAATTCGCATTATTAAAACATTTTAATTTTTTCTAGGAATAAGTCCATATTACAATGTTGAATATGATTTTCAAACTATGCAAACCCTAAACCTCCCAACTGAAATTTTGATTCACTCTCCCTTCCTCCAAATAATTAATTCAGAACTAAAGGACTCATAAAAGACATTTTAAAAATGATGTCAGGATGATTTTTTAAGAAAAAGTAGCTCATCTTGGGTCAGTGCTTTAGATAATAGAGTTTAACTGTGTCACAGATAGAGATGAAATGTAATAGCAAAGCCCCAATTAAATTACGGTGACAGTCCCCTTTTAAAGAACTATTATAAAAACATTCATTTCTCCTCATTTCCTTCAGGCCATATTTTAGCATAGACCCTTAAAATTTGTTTTGAAAATGAAGGGTTTTTTTTCCTTTTGGACATAGGGTCTTGATCTGTTGCCCAGGCTGGAGTGCAGTGGCAGGATCTCGGCTCACTGCAACCTCCACCTTCCTGGTTCAAGCAATTCTCATGCCTCAGCCTCCTGAGTAGCTGGGATTACAGGTGATCACCACCATGCCTGGCTAATTTTTGTATTTTCAGTAGAGATGGGTTTTTGTCATGTTGGCCAGACTTGTCTTGAACTCCTGACCGCAAGTGATCCGCCACCTCGGCCTCTCCAAGTGCTGGGATTACAGGCGTGAGCCACCACGCCCAGCCTTGTTTTCTTTTTCTAAGAATGGAAACTTAATGAGAACTGCTTGATTCAGCCCCACAGGAAGGCCACACCAGATCTTCATATGTGGCCAAGGAGCCCTGGTCACTGATGGACGGGCATCAGACCAGGAGCAAAATCAGAACAGGGTTTCTCCAGAATTAAGAGACATTTTTCCCCTTGGCATTATTTAGAAACAGAGAAAATCAATCACCTCCTTTTTAATTGTAAAAATTTGTATAAATTTGGCTCTGTGTTAAAGGATAATATAAACATTAATATACCACTTTACCAAAAAAAAAAAAAAAAAGTTTCTGTTAGGCTACAGCACAATAGTGATATTTACATGGTGCCATTTTCACCTCTCTCTTTGCGTTTTGGCTGCTGCTTCACCTAAACTTGCAATTAGGCATTTAAATTGTTTTCTTTTGCACACATCTTTTTAATTGTTCATTGATTGATTTATTCATTCATCTGCTCAATCCTTATTTATTAAGGACTTCTGTGTGCCAGGCATTGCACTAAGAGACACCAGTTAATAAAGCAGAGTCGTGGCACTGAAAAGAACCAAAAGGCATAAAAATCCTAATATGCCAATCTGATTAATGCCTTGATAAAATATAACCAACTGGGTGCGGTGGCTCATGCCTTTAATCCCAGCGCTTTGGGAGACCAAGGAGGGTGGATCGCTTGAGTCCAGGAATTCAAGACCAGCCTGGCCAGCATGGTGAAACCCCGTCTCTAATAAAAACACAAAAAATTAGCTGGACGTGGTGATGCACACCTATAGTCCAGGCTACTTGAGAGGCTGAGGTGGGAGGATCACCTGAGCCCAGGAGGTCAAGGCTGCAGTGAGCCAAGATTGTGCCGCTGCACTCCAGCCTGGGTGACAGAGCGAGACCCTGTTTCAGAAAAAGAAAAAAGTAAAAAAGTAAAAAGAAAAGTAAAATATATCCAAGGAACTGTGCTAGAAAGTTCTGCAGAGGATTCTTCCCTGCCTAGTCCAGCTTCTGATAGCCCCAGGCGTTGCTTGGCTTGTAGATGCAAAACTACAATCTCTGCCTCTGTGGTCATGTGAGTGTCTTCTCCCTGTGTCTGTTTGTGTCCCTGTGTCCAAATTTCCCTTTTTCTTACAAGGACACCCATCACAGTGGATTAAGGGCCCACCCCTTCCCTGAGGATAGCGGGTGGTTGCTGAGAGTGTGTGCAGGTGTGTGCAGGGAGATTACAATCACAGCCTCTGCCGTGTGAGTGAGAGGAAGAACAGGTGCTTTTATATAAAGTTGGCCACCCCCAATCACCCAGTGGGTATTCAGGTAAACTAGGCTCCCTTGATGCTGCAATTCTTCTCCCACCATCTGCTCAGGTGGAACAGTTTTGAGAAATCCTGAGCTGGAAATACAAGGTGCAGAGAAGGGGCAACTGCCTGGCCTGGCACCCCATAGAGTTTTGGAGATCAGTCCCTTTCCCAGATTTGGCAAATTCTACCACAGCTGAGGAGTGCTGTGCCTGGACCAGCTTCCACCCTGTCCCATCCCAGTTAGGTGGTGAGGGCTACCTCCCTCTCAGGCTTCCACAGGGCAAGGCTGCTCTAGGGAAAGCCTGGCTTCTTTAGCTGCTGGACTGCTCATTTTATTGTTTACAAGTTTGAATACATGGTATCTGGACCTCGATTTGTCCTTTTTTCCAAACCACAAATATTATAGCCTGGAGAAAAAAAAGAAAGGAAGAGTGGAGTCAGATCACCAAAGATGTTATCCTTCAAGCCGGACCCTACACCCTGATGCTGCAATGCTTCTTCTGCTTCTTGCTTTGTTACCCTCAAACCTTTAAGCACACAGCACATTCTTTGTTGTTGGTGTTGTTGAGAGTGGTGGTGGTCTACAAATCCCATCACTCTGCAGCTCAGGTTGACAAAGGAAATGGTTTTCTCGAGCATCTCAGTGTTGATCCCTTCCTCTTCCCCTGAACCTCAGAATCTGGTTCCTAGGAAACAAGATTCTCACGACCTTTGTTTCTTGCCATCATTTCCCCAAATATCCTGACTCTCCTATCTCTCTCACTCAGTCTATAGTCTTCTCCCATTATAGATTTTAGCTAGGCATTCAAAAATAAACCTGTTTTATGATAGATCTCAAAAGATAAATTACTAAAAATCATTATCTTTCATAGGTTTACACTCCTGTGAGCAGTATGCACAGATGAGTATGTTAACTCCAGCCAGTCTGTGCTGGTGGAGAGAGGCTGAGCTGCACAATGTTCTTTTTCTTCCATAATGACTGCTGACTTCCTCTTGAGAACAGTGAAGAAACAGTGAGGAGCGCTAGATACACATCTATCCCAGGGCTTTAGAACCTGCTCTTCGTATTTTTATAATTCCCTTAGCCATAAGCAGCAGGAACTGCAGCCATAAGACAAAGCAACCTACATATATGAGTACGCATGTTAAAAGTAACAGGTGTGAAATAGAAAAATACACCCACCTCTCCACCTATGAGAGGTTACTTTGCAAGAATCCAAGTATATAAGCCCCGACTCATGGACCTAACATTTCCACTTATGCAAGGTTGCAATCCAGTAAGCCGTCTCTTTCCTCTTCTCCTACCATACTTTTCATTCTTAGAGTCGATTTGATGTAGATCTTAGTTGGATGTTGATACGCTTTGGGTCTGTGTCCCTGCCCAAAATCTCATGTCAAATTGTAATCCCCAATGTTGGAGGTGGGGCCTGGTGGGAGGTGATTGACTCTTAGGGGCGGATTTCCCCCTTGGTGCTATTCTCGTGAGAGTGAGTGAGTTATCATGAGATCTGGTTATTTAAAAGTGTGTAGCACCTCCCCACCTTCTCTCTCCTCTTCCTCCTACTCCAGTCAGCTTCCTCTTTGCTGTCCTCCATGATTGAATCTGATCAAATGCTACTGTACTTCCTGCAGAGCCTGTGGAACCACGAGCCAATTAAACCTCTTTTCTTTACAAATTACCCAGTCTCAGGTATTTCCTTATAGCAATGCAAGAATGGACTAACACAGATGTACTCCTCAGACCCTGTATCCTGCATTAAATTTTTTATCTTTGTAAGAAATAACTATGTGTTCAAAAATAAATCCCAAACACCATGCAAGTGTGTGTACCAGTTCTAGGTAATCTGTACAGCTCATGGCAACTGAAGACATGGCAAGCACTCATTTGTCAGCTGCTCTCAAGTTCCCAGTTATTTCAGGAATGTTTATATTCTATCAGTGTAATGATATAATTCATGATCATCTAGAGTATACTATTCTATGATAGATATGTATTTTTGACACTTCCAAGGTGATGCTTAAACTTTCTGCTCATTCATAAATTACAGTTATAGTATTAATTATAATGAATACTCAGAGTTGTTTGTATAAATTTATCCTGAAACTGAGCCCAAGGTGTTACTGCACTAAGGGCAGTGCAGTACCTTTGACTTTCACACTACAGTAAAAGTCACTAGAATAGCTGGAAGTTCCAACATGTTCTGGGAGTTTCAGACTTGAAGTCCAACCCTGGCATGGAAACTACTCAAAGACTATCCTTACCCTCAATGGTGAGGTTCAATGTAGCTGCAAAAAAATTTGAGATGATGATTCTAATGGGTAAGCAATGAGAATGGACCCCAAAGCTTGTAGAGGTGGTGGGCAAAAGCAGGTGCTGAGCTCTTAGCCACCAGAGTATGCACTCCAGCGGGACTGAATTTCCTCTCAATGCTAAATGCCATTGGGAACCATTCTGTGTTGGCTTCAGTAAAAGACAACATCCAAACCAGTGCTTTTCAGACCTTACTATGCAAATGAATCACCTGGAATTTTCTCAAAAAGAAGATAAAGGGCTTCAGTATGTCTCAGGTGGGACTTTCAGCTTTCAATTCCTCATTTCTAAAAGTTTCCAGGTGAACTGATGCTGTTGTCCATAGGCCACAATTTGACAACCAACAAATATCTTCAAAAAACCACAGAAAATTCCATCTTTAGTCTTGGACAGAACTTGGCATGACACTATCTCAACTGAAAAATTGAGAATTAACTCTTTCCACTTTTGCCCAAACTATAGTGTTAGAAAAATGTAAGTTTAAAGAAGTAAACTATTGATTAGTGAAATAAAATAAATCCCTCTTCAGAAGGCTGTAAAATCAACAACTCTCTGGCTGCACCCATGCTAATAAGAACAAGTTTGGAAAGCCAGAATTCCTGATTCTCATTCTAAGGAGTTTATTCTTAAGAATGAAAAGCCAATGCCAATAAATATGGATTAGCTCAGCTCTAACAAAGCGATGAGTAGCCATGTAACTGAAAGCAAATTTATGGGCTTCCCTGCCTAATTTTATGGGTATGTGTGTGTGTGCATGTGTGTGTGTGCGTGTCTAGGTGCCTCATAATCCAGCTACTTAAATTTAGTGTTACCTCATTTTCTATACTGAGTTTTCAAAGAGTTAAGTACAAACTAAATGCAGTTCAACAAAAGCAAAGAAATTAGGCCATATCTGTTCTTAATTTCTAGTAAGCAGGTGGCATCCTGTTTCAGTGGACTTATACTTAACTTGCAGCAAAAATTCCTTTCAGCAAAAGCACTCTGAGATTTATTGGAGGGGCTTCTTCTTGCCTTTTGCAGAAAGCACAGAGCAGCCAGCTCACAAGGTGAGCAAAATGCAGTTTGGAATTTTCTTACAACTCAGCTGAAATGACGCAATTGGCTTGACAGGCAACCATTTTGTTGCAGAAGGCTCTTTCACCGTAGAATTAATGTTACAACAGAGAGCTTTCCCGTAACAGCAATAGTGTTTTTTAAACATAAGAAAATTACTTTTTTCAAAGAATAAAAGGAAACGAGCAAAGCCTCCAAGAAATATCGGACTATGTGAAAAGACCAAATCTACGTCTGGTTGGTGTATCTGAAAGTGATGGGGAGAATGGAACCAAGTTGGAAAACACTCTGCAGGATATTATCCAGGAGAATTTCCCCAATCTAGCAAGGCAGGCCAACATTCACATTCAGGAAATACAGAGAACGCCACAAAGATACTCCTCGAGAAGAGCAACTCCAAGACACATAATTGTCAGATTCACCAAAGTTGAAATGAAGGAAAAAATGTTAAGGGCAGCCAGAGAGAAAGGTCGGGTTACCCTCAAAGGGAAGCCCATCAGACTAACAGTGGATCTCTCAGCAGAAACCCTACAAGCCAGAAGAGAGTGGGGGCCAATATTCAACATTCTTAAAGAAAAGAATTTTCAACCCAGAATTTCATATCCAGCCAAACTAAGCTTCATAAGTGAAGGACAAATAAAATACTTTACAGACAAGCAAATGCTGAGAGATTTTGTCACAACCAGGCCTGCCCTAAAAGAGCTCCTGAAGGAAGCTCTAAACATGGAAAGTAACAACCGGTACCAGCCACTGCAAAATCATGCCAAAATGTAACGACCATCGAGACTAGGAAGAAACTGCATCAACTAACGAGCAAAATCACCAGCTAACATCATAATGACAGGATCAAATTCACACATAACACTATTAACTTTAAATGTAAATGGACTAAATGCTCCAATTAAAAGACACAGACAGGCAAATTGGATAAAGAGTCAAGACCCATCAGTGTGCTGTATTCAGGAAACCCATCTCACGTGCAGAGACACACATAGGCTCAAAATAAAAGGATGGAGGAAGATCTACCAAGCAAATGGAAAACAAAAAAACGCAGGGGTTGCAATCCTAGTCTCTGATGAAACAGACTTTAAACCAACAAAGATCAAAAGAGACAAAGAAGGCCATTACATAATGGTAAAGGGATCAAGTCAACAAGAAGAGCTAACTATCATAAATATATATGCACCCAATACAGGAGCACCCAGATTCATAAAGCAAGTCCTGAGTGACCTACAAAGAGACTTAGACTCCCACACATTAATAATGGGAGACTTTAACACCCCACTGTCAACATTAGACAGATCAACGAGACAGAAAGTCAACAATGATACCCAGGAATTGAACTCAGCTCTGCACCAAGTGGACCTAATAGACATCTACAGAACTCTCCACCCCAAATCAACAGAATATACATTTTTTTCAGCACCACACCACACCTATTCCAAAATTGACCACATAGTTGGAAGTAAAGCTCTCCTCAGCAAATGTAAAAGAACAGAAATTATAACAAACTATCTCTCAGACCACAGTGCAATCAAACTAGAACTCAGGATTAAGAATCTCACTCAAAACCGCTCAACTACATGGAAACTGAACTACCTGCTCCTGAATGACTACTGGGTACATAACGAAATGAAGGCAGAAATAAAGATGTTCTTTGAAACCAACGAGAACAAAGACACAACATACCAGAATCTCTGGGACATATTCAAAGCAGTGTGTAGAGGGAAATTTATAGCACTAAATGCCCACAAGAGAAAACAGGAAAGATCCAAAATTGACACCCTAACATCATAATTAAAAGAACTACAAAAGCAAGAGCAAACACATTCAAAAGCTAGCAGAAGGCAAGAAATATCTAAAATCAGAGCAGAACTGAAGGAAATAGAGACACAAAAAACCCTTCAAAAAATTAATGAATCCAGGAGCTGGTTTTCTGAAAGGATCAACAAAATTGATAGACCGCTAGCAAGACTAATAAAGAAAAAAAGAGAGAAGAATCAAATAGACGCAATAAAAAATGATAAAGGAGATATCACCACCGATCCCACAGAAATACAAACTACCATCAGAGAATACTACAAACACCTCTACACAAATAAACTAGAAAATCTAGAAGAAATGGATAAATTCCTTGACACATACACTCTCCCAAGACTAAACCAGGAAGAAGTTGAATCTCTGAATAGACCAATAACAGGAGCTGAAATTGTGGCAATAATCAATAGCTTACCAACCAAAAAGAGTCCAGGACCAGATGGATTCACAGCCGAATTCTACCAGAGGTACAAGGAGGAACTGGTACCATTCCTTCTGAAACTATTCCAATCAATAGAAAAAGAGGGAATCCTCCCTAACTCATTTTCTGAGGCCAGCATCATCCTGATACCAAAGCCGGGCAGAGACACAACCAAAAAAGAGAATTTTAGACCAATATCCTTGATGAACATTGATGCAAAAATCCTCAATAAAATACTGGCAAACCGAATCCAGCAGCACATAAAAAGCTTATCCACCATGATCAAGTGGGCTTCATCCCTGGGATGCAAGGCTGGTTCAATATATGCAAATCAATAAATGTAATCCAGCATATAAACAGAGCCAAAGACAAAAACCACATGATTATCTCAATAGATGCAGAAAAGGCCTTTGACAAAATTCAACAACCTTCATGCTAAAAACTCTCAATAAATTAGGTATTGATGGGACATATTTCAAAATAATAAGAGCTATCTATGACAAACCCACAGCCAATATCATACTAAATGGGCAAAAACTGGAAGCATTCCCTTTGAAAACTGGCACAAGACAGGGATGCCCTCTCTCACCACTCCTATTCAACATACTGTTGGAAGTTCTGGCCAGGGCAATTAGGCAGGAGAAGGAAATAAAGGGTATTCAATTAGGAAAAGAGGCAGTCAAATTGTCCCTGTTTGCAGATGACATGATTGTATATCTAGAAAACCCCATTGTCTCAGCCCAAAATCTCCTTAAGCTGATAAGCAACTTCAGCAAAGTCTCAGGATACAAAATCAATGTGCAAAAATTACAAGCATTCCTATACACCAACAACAGACAAACAGAGATCCAAATCATGAGTGAACTCCCATTCACAATTGCTTCAAAGAGAATAAAATACCTAGGAATCCAACTTACAAGGGATGAGAAGGACCTCTTCAAGGAGAACTACAAACCGCTGCTCAAGGAAATAAAAGAGGATACAAACAAATGGAAGAACATTCCATGCTCATGGGTAGGAAGAATCAATATTGTGAAAATGGCCATACTGCCCAAGGTAATTTACAGATTCAATGCCATCCCCATCAAGCTACCAATGCCTTTCTTCACAGAATTGGAAAAAACTACTTTAAAGTTCATATGGAACCAAAAAAGAGCCCGCATCGCCAAGTCAATCCTAAGCCAAAACAACACAGCTGGAGGCATCACACTACCTGACTTCAAACTATACTACAAGGCTACAGTAACCAAAACAGCATGGCACTGGTACCAAAACAGAGATATAGATCAATGGAACAGAACAGAACCCTCAGAAATAACGCCACACATCTACAACTATCTGATCTTTGACAAACCTGAGAAAAACAAGCAATGGGGAAAGGATTCCCTATTTAATAAATGGTGCTGGGAAAACTGGCTAGCCATATGTAGAAAGCTGAAACTGGATCCCTTCCTTACACCTTATACAAAAATCAATTCAAGATGGATTAAAGACTTAAACGTTAGACCTAAAACCATAAAAACCCTACAAGAAAACCTAGGCATTACCATTCAGGACATAGGCATGGGCAAGGACTTCATGTCTAAAACAACAAAAGCAATGGCAACAAAAGCCAAAATTGACAAATGGGATCTAATTAAACTAAAGAGCTTCTGCACAGCAAAAGAAACTACCATCAGAGTGAACAGGCAACCTATGAAATGGGAAAAAATTTTCGCAACCTACTCATCTGACAAAGGGCTAATATCCAGAATCTACAATGAACTCAAACAAATTTACAAGAAAAAAACAAACAACCCCATCAAAAAGTGGGCAAAGGACATGAACAGACACTTCTCAAAAGAAGACATTTATGCAGCCAAAAAACACATGAAAAAATGCTCACCATCACTGGCCATCAGAGAAATGCAAATCAAAACCACAATGAGATACCATCTCACACCAGTTAGAATGGCAATCATTAAAAAGTCAGGAAACAACAGGTGCTGGAGAGGATGTGGAGAAATAGGAACACTTTTACACTGTTGGTGGGACTGTAAACTAGTTCAACCATTGTGGAAGTCAGTGTGGCGATTCCTCAGGGATCTAGAACTGGAAATACCATTTGACCCAGCCATCCCATTACTGGGTATATACCCAAAGGACTATAAATCATGCTGCTATAAAGACACATGCACACGTATGTTTATTGCGGCATTATTCACAATAGCAAAGACTTGGAACCAACCCAAGTGTCCAACAATGATAGACTGGATTAAGAAAATGTGGCACATATACACCATGGAATACTATGCAGCCATAAAAAACGATGAGTTCATGTCCTTTGTAGGGACATGGATGAAATTGGAAATCATCATTCTCAGTAAACTATCGCAAGAACAAAAAACCAAACACCGCATATTCTCACTCATAGGTGGGAATTGAACAATCAGATCACATGGACACAGGAAGGGGAACATCACACTCTGGGGACTGTTGTGGGGTGTGGGGAGGGGGGAGGGATAGCATTGGGAGATATACCTAATGCTAGATGACGAGTTAGTGGGTGCAGCACACCTGCATGGCACATGTATTCGTATGTAACTAACCTGCACAATGTGCACATGTACCCTAAAACTTAAAGTATAATAATAAAAAAAAAATTAAAAAAAAAAGAAAATTACTTTTTTCTCAGTAAATATAATGACCTTGGAATTACACAAGGGTTAGTATGAATGAAGCAAGACTTGGTTTGGGACTAAAAAAAATTATTTAAAACCTGGATATAAAAAATATATATTAACTATGGATAAAGAGAACAACTTACAATGAGAGAATGGAAAACATATTTCCAACTCAATGGAAAATAGCTACAAAAAAATTCCAAAGTCCATGTGTGTAATTAGTTTCATGGTTCCCTGAAATCTAAACTAAGGAAACAAAAAGCTCTAAAAATGAGTTCTTTTGAAAAGCGTGGTCTCCCAGGAGTTTGGGCTCATCTCACAATTGAACATACCACAGTTGAAGGGACGATTACTCATAATTCTGACTGCATAGGAGTCATAGGTCTGTCCAAAAGGTTTTTTAATCAAAAAAGTCCCCAATACTCTTAGCATCGCCTCCTCAATACTATTCATGCAGTACTCAATATTGGTCCCTCTAATCTTAGAATCACCTCTTTCAGCCAAGGTGAATTTTAGTTGAATCAGCTTGTCTATCCATCCATCCATCCATCCATCCATCCATCCATCCATCCATCCATCCTTATACCATTTATTTATTCAGGAAACATTTACATAGTATCAACTATGTGTCTAGTTCTGCTAGACATGAGGGATAAAGGCAGAGTAAGACTCAAATTCTAGTTTGTGTTGCCTTCCCCGCATCATCCAAACGAATTTAATCACTCCCTCTTTTGTACTCCTGTTGCTAATCCATATATTTAAAAAATCAGCTGGGTAGCCTGTAATCCCAGCACTTTGGGAGGCCAAGGCAGGCAGATTCCTTCAGGCTAGGAGTTCAAGACCAGGCTGGTTAACATGCCAAAACCCCATTCTCTACTAAAAATGCAAAAATTAGGTCAGTGTGGTGGTGCATGCCTGTAGTCCCAGCTACTCGGGAGGCTGAGGCAGGAGAATTGCTTGAATCCGAGAGGTGGAGGTTGCAGTGAGCTGAGATTGCACCACTACACTCCAGCCTGGGAAAAGGAGCAAGACTCTGTCTCACAAAAAAAAAAAAAAAAAAAAAAAAAAAACCAACGGGTAAAAAATGGGGTTAAAAGCCTCTGTGAAAGCTAAAAGCCTTATTTAAAATTTTTATGAGAATGGGAAGAATCAGTCCATCTCCAGTCTAACTTTTTTTACACATCAAATTCTCTTTTATGACTTTGGGCTTCCAGAGGAAGAAATTCTGTTTATTTCACGTACCAAGTCTCCCCAACTTCTAGACATGTTAGACAGAAATGTTGAATGAATGAAGGAGTGAATGAATGCCTTTTATTCCTGAGCATACTGCACAGTCTGGCAGAATATTTATCCTACAGAAATATTACTACATGAAACAATTCATAAAGTTAACATTTACTGGATAGCACAGACTTAGAAACTCATCATTGGAAGAGAGTTTGGAAAGTCTCTTCTACATAGAGGCATGTCAAAGGATAGGAGTGACATATAGGAGAAATTTATAGGCACAACATGTTTGGAAGCCAGCACATTGACAAACTGTCCAAATTTTAGGAAGTCTCTTGGTAAAGTAGACGTGGTCAAGTAGTTGTCTACTTTGTTCTCTCCCCCTTGTGAATGGGCACCAGGACTCTGGGCTGGGTGCAGTGCTTTAAGGTTTGTGGCTGCCAGAGGTACATATTATGCTTTGATCCAATCATTCTGAGACTAGTTAGACCTTCACAGATAATTGTAGCCTTATAAAAGGTTTTCTGTTTTTTCCTAAATAGTCTTTTTATTTCTTACTGTATATTTACTTTTTAATCAAAATTACATGCGTTCATAGCTTAAAAATGAAAATTGTTCTACGAGGTTCATTTTTTAAAAATCCCAACAATCTTTTCTCACCTGTTGCCAGCTACCTTAACTTTTAACTATTTGTTTGGATTATATCTACATTTACCTAAATAATTTGCTTGCACTGTTTCTTCTTAATTTTTAAACTCTTTATAGAAGACTAAACTTTTGATTTTTCACTTCTTCCCCCTCCAAGAAAATACACACACACACACACACTCACACACACGCTCAAACACACGTGCATGTGCTCCTCTTTCCACATTCTTTCTACATAATTATATTATGATGTTTGGATTGAGAGACAGTGTTTTACATTGCTCTGAGTCAAGAACACACTATTCACAGCTCAGCCATGTAGTGTACTATTATTACATTTCTTTTCTTATACTACATTTTTATGTCCCTGGAGTTAGTAACTTTTTACTTTTTTATTTGGAGGGGTGCTGCTTAGTTTCCTATGTGCCAATTGCTAATTGTACAAACTCTTTACCAGAAATGTAAATCTTCTTATATAGACACATTAGGTCTGCTATTTATTCTTCTTTTTTGAGAGATTTCTCCAGAGCTCTGTCTTCCTGCTCCAATCTAGAGTTAATATTCTCTAGATTTACCACTGAGATGTCATCCTGGGACCTCTCTTTGCCAGCATCCTGGGAGATTCCCTTGGTGCCTGTCTGTACTTGATTACTTGTTTCTTGGATCCAGTGTCTTTTTTCTTGATATACTCCCTCATTTGAGAGGATCTTATTCTCCATTACATTCCTGAGAAAAGGTGCAAGAAAGGTGCAATAAAAATTTTTGAACCTTGAATGTCTGACAATGTCTTTATTTTATCCTCTCAATTAATTGATGATATGGCTAGGTATAGAATAGTGTATTCGAAATCATACCCTAAGAATTTTGAAGGCAGGCATTGATAATTTATCTCTTCTTTCCAGTGTGGTATTGAGAAGTCTGATGCTATTCTGAATGTTGATTATTTCTTTACTTTCTGAAAGCTTTATACATTTTTTTCTTTGTCTCTAGTATTTTGAAATTTAAGAATGATGTGCTTGGGGCTTAGGCCTTTTTTATCCATTGTGTTCACACTTGGCTGTACTTTTAATGTGAAAACTCATGTACTTCACTTTTCAAAATTTTATTTGTTGTATTTCTTGGATTTTTTTTCTCTCTGTTTTCTCTTTTTTTATGAAACTCTTATCATTTGATTTTAAGCCTTCTGGATTAACACCACATTTTAAAAATATTTTTCCCTCATTCATTTATTGCCTTTTCCCCATTCTAGAAGGTTTTCTGAACCCTATCTTCTAACTCATCTATTAAGCTTTACCTTTTTCTTACGTATTTTTTAATCTCTAGATTCCTTTTACAAGAATGTTCTGAATGTTCCTTTAAAAAGACTTCATCTTCTTTGTTTCATGAATGTAATCAATCTTTTTGAAGTGTTCTCACTGCATTGTCTTTTTTAATTTCAAATTCCTTTATCTCTTTATTTTCATCTCTGACTTTCAGGTTGGCAGATTTCCTAAAATTATTGGTCATCCTTGGTTGTCTGCTTACAGATGAGTGGGCTGATAAAGTGCTGTTGGAAGATCTTTGTAGGTGGGCTTGTTGTTAGATGAAATATACTATATAGTAATCTGGCTGAGCATTTCATGGGGTAACTCATTACTATAAGTATTTCCAGGTCTCCCATATCTTCTCCAACCATTCAGGTTCTTCAGGGAAAAATCTTGTAACCTATTACCTAAAAGGTATTATCCTGGCTGCTTAAACATGGGCATCAAACAAAGAAGGGGGATGAAAATGGACGCTGTCTGATAGTTTGGTGTGTAAACTTCCATTTAATTTCTCTATTTTCATCAAACCTGAAACCTGAAACCAGTTTGCACAGGCTCACAAAAAGCTGATTGTGTGCATCTCTTCCCAACTCCATGACCAGAGACTTTATGCTGTCCATTTGAAATTAGCTTTGGTGGGAGTATTTACACCACTGCAATTGGCAATGACTACAAATTAGAGCCCTAGTTGCTTCCCAGCTTCCAAGCTGATAGTTAAACACACACAGAGCACCACCGAACACACTATATCTGCTGTGTATGGTGTTTTCCCATGCTAGAACCCCTCTTTTTTTTAACCTCCTTGAAGAAATATACTTGTCATCATCTGCCAGGGTTGGGGAAAGGAAACATGATCACAGGGTTGTATAGAGTGAGAGAGGGAATCCAGGGTTTTACTGTATTTTAAATATACTTTTAAATCATCCCCTATTTGCAGCCCTCTTTTCACCCCCACTTTGAAAAACATCTGCCACCACCATTCCTGGTTTCTGAAGTGCAATTCAGTTTGCTTCCTGGCTTCACCCACTGATAGCTTAGATTTCAGCTTTCTGGGATCTGCCAAGGCAGTGACCATTCAGCCACCTGCTTTCCAACTTGCAAAGTTAGGCTTCTGTTGCCCCTGCTCCTCTTTGTTGAGGGTTTCTGTCTTTTTTAACCTCTTATAGTCCTTTTAGTAGTTTGAGGGAGCTTGAGTAGTTTCAAGATTGACCTTGAAAATGCAAGGTCAATCTGCCTTTTCTATCCAAACGTCTAACTGAAAGGAGGATGTTGTGTTAGGGGCAGGCCAAAAGTCCTGAATAGTTCAGAAATACTCTGACTTCCCTGGGCCCTGGGCAGCCCCACAGTCAAGGTTACCTGTCTTGAACTACAGTTAATAACTTTACCAGGCATGGTGGCTCACAGATGTAATCCCAAATACTCGGGAAGCTAAGGCAAGTGGCAAGAGGATCACTTGAGGCCAGGAGTTTGAGATCAACCTGGGCAACATGGCAAGATCTCGTCTCTAACAATAACTTGTAGCTTTGTCAGGCCAGGCATAAACAGCCCCAATTATTGGTCAAGACTGCAACTGAGGGCAGGTGAGAACCGCATTGAGTGAAAATGAAGTCCTCATGTATAGGTAAGCATTTGCCTGACTATATTCAAGTCTTCACCAACTGCTATAAACTTGGTAACTCTTTAACTTCCTGAAATTTTACTCTTATTGGCCTTTGTAAAATACATGTTATTTTTTGTCTTAGAAAATTTTTCATGTATCAGGGCAACCTGAAGAGACCATGTGGCTTTGACCCATGACCTGTAGGTCTAAAAACTCGTTAGAATGTACTTGGCAATTGAGAAATAGATAATCTTGCTCCTGCTTCATGTAGCCTCAAGGGTCATACCATTCATCTTGTTAAATTCGGCTTTTCGACTCCAAAAAGTGAGGAGGCATCTCAGCATGGATAACTCTGAAGAACAAATGGCATTACTGGGCAGATCACTTAACGTAAACATATGGTGGGCAAGTAGAAAGCCTTGCTGATTCCTTTTATTCTGTGTTCTGTGCACCCACCAGCAGTGAGTGTAGGATGGCTGATTACTGTGGATTGGAAAAACTCTCCATTTTTAGTTACGAGATTGGCAACAATTTCTGAGACAAAAGCACGCCTGTTGCTGCAGGCAGCCATGCAGTGCCAGAGCACAATTGGAAAACCCGTTCTAAGTTGTCAGCCCTGACCCTCAGGTGATTTTGTGGTGTGTGATATGGGGGGATGTTTCAGGCCAATCATTCAATGGATTTCCTAATTTCGCTTCTGGGAGAACAACTCCCCTGCAGAGAGAGGAGGGAGAGGCATCTGCCATCTTAGGAAATAACTTTCAAATATGGGAACCAAAACAGACAAATGATGCCATTAGAAAAAACTGTAGGGGTGGAAGAGTAAGCTGTCTGTCCATGATCTAAGTCTACACAATTGGAGTTAGAAATCTGCAGGTCCCAACCTCTGCTCCACCAAGTTCTAGTATTAGTTCGTGTTGGGCAGCTGACCCGCTCTAAACCTCTTCCTTCTCTTCTGTAAATTGGAGGTAATAATAAGACCTACCTGTTTAAGCTGCTGTGAAAGTAGGTAAAAAAGGAGGCAAAGCTCTTAGCCCACAGCTAACTCATAAGCTCCTTAAGTGTTTGCTATTATTGGCTATGACTGTGGGTAGCATGTCTGCCCCTAGTCAGCTAGAGTCATACCAAGGTGGCTACTTGTGAAGCTATAGCCCAATGAGGTTTTAGGGGAGCACTGGGGCTGCTCTCTAGCAAGCAGAGAATGACTTAGTGAACCTGAGGAAGATGCAGAGTTGACATTAAATATTTACTAAGCATGCACAGTGTACGAGAAAGCAGATGAATTTATCTCCAGGAGCTCCAGGAGCACTTCACTTAAGACAAGGTATTAAACTTCCATCTGAAGCCTGAACATATCATCATTTAATCACTAGTGAGAAGGTACCTTAGGAAGCATAATGTTACGCTTCCGTAATGGCTGCCAGGGCTGAATCTTGTCCTATCACTTTCTCTCCCCTCTGTTTTACACCCACACAGTTCACTGGCAAAGCCCTGCATCTCCAAGATAAACAGCCACAGTCACAGTGGATCTTGGCTTCAGCACAGGCTTGTTTCACCAAATCTACACACACAGCAAACATATTGCATGGAAAGTCCCCAAGTTCAGAGTTGAGTTGGAGCCTCTGCTCCTGTCTAGGCATTTTTGTGAAATGGAAATGTTCTTGTGTGTATGCATGTGTACAAGTATGTGTATGTTAGTGCATACGCAAATGTACATGTATGTATTCACCCTAGGAATAGAACTAATTAACTCACTTTTACTTTGAATACCAGTAATTATTACTACGGAATTTCATTTTGGATTCCATCACATCTTATGAACGACATTCACTAACTCTGAAAATACAAGGTATACCTTAGCATAAATATATTGATATTTCCCATGGAAGACAATAATGGTGATTTGTCTTTTCTATGATGCTGCCTCTTAGTCTGCATGATCATTTTTTTCTTTTTAAATAGACTTATTTAGAGTAGTTTTCATTTCACAGCAAAATTGAGCAGAAGGTACAGAAATTTCCCATACACTCTCTGCCCCTGCTCATGAATAGCCTCCCCTGATTATTGGCATCCCCCAAAAGACTGGTACATTTGTTACAACTGATGAACCTACATTGACACATCATTATCACCCAAAGTCCATCGTTTACATAAAGGCTAACTCTTGGTGTTGTACATTCTGTGGGTTTGGACAAATATATAATGAATGGTATGTAACCACGGGTTGTTTTAATAGTTCTCTGGGCCTTACCAAATTGAAAAAAAGAAAGAAAAGCACTCTAACAGAGGTTGTCCTTCTTCTCAGGTTCTACAGGCAGAATTGTCTCAGCTAAGAAATGCAGAGCTACCTTTTTAGGCAGAACATTTGCTAATCATATAAGAAGCCTCTATTTTTTGAAATTTCCTTCCCAGAGGTCTCAACTGGACATTGTGAATAAACACTTGTCTATGTCAGGAGTTTACTGCACTTTGTTATTCTTTTCCTCTTATGTAACCGGTCGCTCAGCATCTTCTTTCTCAACCATGTACCCTTAACCATGCCGACTCCTCTTCTTTCCAAGGGCAAACCTGTACATTGGCAGCTCAAGGTGAACAGAGCATTGGCTGGTGTCTGACTCTGCTGCCATTTCTAGTTGCCTCCCTTTGCTGCCAGGAGCCAGGATGTCCCCCGCCTTCCTCTTCCCACTACTCTCCTGCTCCTGCATTCTGTGTCTTGTCTTTTATTACTGCCCCCTAACTCTGGAACCCACTTTCTTACCTCCTTATTCACAATCAGCTGCCTCTCTTGCCTTCAGACAATGAATTTCTTCTTTTATCCTCATGAAAACAAGCCTTGGACATCAGGTAAACCAAGATCTGCATCTCCACTGTGTCAGCTCAATGCCATCCTTCCTGGATACCTACATGGACTCTGGCTGTAATGCTATTTCTTTCCTCCCTAGATTTTAAGGACTTAGAAAGCTGTCATTTTCATTGGCTCTATTATATTTTTACAATACCAAATATCTCCTAAACTTTAAACAACATGAGAAATGGATGTGAAATGTACTATTTCATTTACAAGATGAAGAATCAGGTAAATATGAGCATTTCTTTATTTAGTCAGTAGGTAAAAAAAAAATCATTCCAGATGATCAAAGCAGGACCATTCCTAGCCACTGGTGGACTATCAGCCAAAGTTACAGTGCTTGGTGGGGAGGAATGATTATGGAAACAGAGGTAAGGACAACTGCCAATATGAACATACATTCTATAAACACAGCTCAAATTACCTTCATACATTTTGAACTTAAAAATCTCACCAATCGACAGACAAAAAACATTCCTCTAAGTATCTATGTCTGGAATAATATAAAGTGAACAGACAGTGCATTCAGCACAAATACTGTTCAGTACTTCTCATGCTTCCTGCAACCTGCCTACTTTTCCAGCAACCAAAGGAGCAAGAGAGCCAACCATAGTAGTTCATTAACCTTTTCAAGTTTCCAGATGCTGTTCTTGTCTCTGTTTGGATAACTGCCATTATGTTCTGTTTCCAATGTAATCTTGTATCTAACACTCTCTTCCAGATGCTGTTGACCTCTGCCATATTCCTACCAAAGTATACAAAACAAAAAGAGGTCTGCTGTGGTCCATAGCATAGCAGGAACCCCCCATGCCATTCACAGACAGATCCAATGGGAGTTGCCTTTTCAACTGAGGGATGGCAGTATGGTTTTTCTTGAGAAAGAAACATCCAAGCCAGAAGTAGCCTGCAGGGCTTCTATTTGGTCTTGCCCACCTCATCCATCAATGCTCTTGTTGGGTCACTGGCCATGGTCACCTGGGAACAACACATCCTGAGCATTCCAGATAGCTGCTTTTTGGCTTTGGGTAGGAGGGAAGAATAGCCATGCATTATAATGAATATTCTAGAATGTGGCTTTGGATTCTGAACAGGGGAAAGGCTTCTCTAAAGTCAGAGCTTCAGGCAATTTTTCTGTCTCAATTATCCCCACAAGATTAAGGTCCTTCCTTCCATACAATCCTCTCCATAGGTCTTTTGTTCCCCAGTGTGCTTTCTGAAAGCCCACCAATCAAGTGAGATCCCTGGCCAACAGCACTCCTTCTGTGCTCATTTTTCAGTCATAGGTAATATTTGTAAGCTGCAAACCTCATTTCATTCTGAACAAATACATACGTTCATGCCTAATGCTTGGATGGAATGTTAGTGAAGTGTTGTGGGGTTTTTGTTCACAATAGACTGGATCTGTTGTTGGCAAAACTCTTTTAGAAAGTAGAACCTGCTGGGCGCGATGGCTCACGCCTGTAATGCCAGCACTTTGGGAGGCCGAGGCGGGAGGATCACGAGGTAAGGAGATCAAGACCATCCCAGCCAACATGGTGAAACCCCATCTCTACTAAAATATTAAAAAAAAAAATTAGCCAGTTGTAGTGGCACATGCCTGTAGTCCTAGCTACTCAGGAGGCTGAGGCAGAATAATTGCTTGATCCAGGGAGGTGGAGGTTGCAGTGAGCCAAGGTCATGCCACACACCACTGTACTCCAGCCTGGTGACAGAGTGAGACTCCGTCTCAAAGAAAAGAAAAGAAAAGAAAAGAAAAGAAAAAAGTAGAACCCTTTCTGCAAGTAAAACCTGACATGGAAGCCTGCTATACACATCCAATAAAAATGCAACTGCTCAGGTGAGAATCAAGGTAGATCAACTGCTTGGTCTGCCTTGCCTTGTTTCAGGGAGCAGCCCCTGAGGGAACCAGGAAGAAGCCTTATAGCACCAGAGGGCAAGGGCTCAAGAACTAAGAACTAGACCACTTGGCAGGCTCTTTTCTGCAACAAACTATTATTTCATAATATAGTTACACTGTGCAGTTCCAAACACCATCCAATGCCCATATCTTTTAGCTTTTTTCAATGGAAAAATAATGATGGCTTCAAATATATAGCTTGAGGAATAAGTAACAGAATACTTGCTGCCAACTAGTTATGAAATAAAGTATGCAGTTAACATCAAGGCCCATGCCCTCACTTCATATGGCAAGTTATCACTGCAAGCTACTGGGCACCTGCATCCTCAGACACCTAGGTTCTTTTTCCTTGGACACTTTTCTCTTTCTTCTCATCATCCTCTCTCTTGCCTCTTACAGTCCCTTTTGCTCCCTCCTTTTCTCCATATCTTCCCTGACCTCTCTTTTCTCTCTTTCATTACCAATTCTTTCTTTCTCTTTTCTTTGTTATCATGTTGCTTTTTTTGGCCTTTGTTTAGCTTCTATCTGCTCCTTCAGGATCAGTCAGGCCTGGTCAGGTTACAGTGCAATAACACACATCTCCCAAATCTCAGATGCTTAAAGCAACAAAGTTAATTTTACAGTCCTTCCACAGGCCCGTCACAGGTTGCTCATTGGAGTTGCTCACGGACCCAGGCTGATGAAGCAGCCATTTTCTCAAATGTTGGAGAGAGAGCATGTAGGGAAGCCTGCGTTCTTTCCTGAAGCTTCTACCTAGATATGAAATATGCATCACTTCCCACATTTTATTGCTAAAGCAAATTACACAGACAAAATTTAAATTGGTGGGGGAAGCACAATGCTACCATGTGCCCGTAAGTTTAGAGGGTTCAAATATTTGAAATTCGCCTAATGAGTACCACTGTCATTATGTAACCTTCACAGCTCTATGTCAGGGTCCTTCCCAATACTTTGCTTCTAATGTTCTTTCCCTCTAGCCCTGCACCTTGACCTCCTTATTTGTTCCTATTTGAGATCTTCCTTATTTCCTCCTCATCCTCCGCCGTCATGTGGTGGCTGCACCAAGAGTAATTATAAGAAGTATCACTAGGCTGGGCGGGGTGGCTCATGCCTGTAATCCCAGCACTTTGGGAGGCTGAGGTGGGCGGATTACCTGAGGTCAGGGTTTCGAGACCAGCCTGACCAACCAACATGGAGAAACCCCATCTCTACTAAAAATGCAAAATTAGCCAGGCGTGGTGGCACATGCCTGTAATCCCAGCTACTCAGGAGGCTGAGGCAGGAGAATTGCTTGAACCCAGGAGGCAGAGGTTGCAGTGAGCTGAGATTACACAATTGCACTCCAGCCTAGGAAACAAGCACGAAACTCTGTCTCAAAAAAAAAAAAAAAAAAAGAAGTATCATGTCTAGAGGCAGGGAGAGGAGCTTCATGGTTTTTAATGCACAATTTCTGGGATAACATGGTTATAGTCCTCTAAGCAGAAGAGAAGGCAGTATCAGGATCCTACGGGTATCTGGCCCTAGCTCAGACCCCTCCTTCATGGAGGTGCGATCCTAGCAGACTCTGCTCATTCCCAGCTGTTGCTGCTAAGGCGACGTTTCTGAAGGCTCAGTCAGAGCAGCCACTCCCTTTTCCCACTCCACGTGGCACCACATTAATAATCATTTAAACACAGCCGGGCGCGGTGGCTCATGCCCGTAATCCTAGTGCTTTGGGAGGCCGAGGAAGGCAGATTACTTGAGGTCAGGAGTTCGAGACCGGCCTGGTCAATGTGGTGAAACCCTGTCTCTACTAAAAATACAAAAATTAGCCAGGCATGGTGGCGGGAGCCTGTAATCCCAGCTACTCGGGAGGCTGAGGCAGGAGAATCACTTGAACCCAGGAGGCAGAGATTGCAGTGAGCGGAGATCATGCCACTGCACTCCAGCCTGGGTGACAGAGCAAGACTCTGTCTCAAAAAAATCAAAACAAACCAAAAAACTCATTTAAACACTCTTCCTCCACAGCCATCATTGAACTATCCAAAAATAAGTCAGGGTAAAACCATTCCCATTATACTTTATACATATAGAGAAATTAAATGAAGCAAAAATAAAAGAGAGTTTACTCAGTATCAATCATAGTTAGAATGAATCCTAGGAAGTAACTGCATTGTAAAATTATACGGAAATCCGTAAGTTAAAGTTAAATCTTAGCTGTCAACAAAACATCATCTGGGAATTAAAGAAAGGTGAGTACATTTACTTGAGTACAAACATTATTCATTTCATCTGTACCAGGGACTAGTAAACCAGAAGCCAGCAAACCTATCATACCTGCCTCCTGTTCTCCACCTTGCTGAAGAGTCACATGCAGTTTTGCATGTTAGACTCCCCTCCTGGATAGATTTCAACGGCTCAGGGGTTTGGGGAATTTAGGAAGTGTTGATGGCAGGAAGGTCCTTCAAAGAATTCTAACATGTTGCCAAGAGTGCTGAGACCCAAATCAGCTAATGGCTATGTGGTATGATCAAATACAAGTTGGCCTAATATTGGGAGTGGTTACAGATAAATAGCTGCTTATATGAGATGACAAAGGACATAGGGAAGGTTTTCAAATGCTTCCCTCAGTGTTGACTATGTTGACACAACTTTACAACTAGAGAATTCTTCCTTTAGGATTTTTTATTTTTATTTTTTAGTTTTCAAGAAGAACCAGTAAAAAAGAAAATATAGCAGGGAGCCACAACACTCATTTTTAAGCTATTATAAACCAACACCATATTACAGAGGTAACTGACATGATAAATCTGGGCTAGGTAGCTAGGTAGGAAGTGAAGAGTTCATGGTCCTAAGAGGATCTGATCCGGTGCTTCTTGGGAAATGGGAAAGACTGAAGACAAGACCTGCTACCTTCTCATTTTTCTGTTTTTTTCTAAAGAACAGCTCTGATTTTTCTCAAGGCAAACTAAAAAAAAGTCTAAGATAAAAAAGCAAAACCTATCTTCCCAAAGTTGCATGTTAGTTGCATTCCCTGAGCCCCTGGCTATATCTGAGATTTCCCTTTAGGGAAAGTCCACAGGTTACAATTCCTTGGGTAGGGTCCCTTTAAGTTGTTGGTTAGAGACGTGGGACAGGAAGCGGAAGCGGAGGTCAGGCTGAGAGGTGATACCTAGGAAAGCCGGGGCACAGAGCAAAGCAGCCGTGGAGGCATGCATGACCAATGCAGAGCCAGCCATAGACTCTTCCAAGCCTCCTTCGAGGAGGCCAGTGTGGGGAGGTGGAATATGTAGGGATGAACACCCTCACTATGTGTGGAGGTATGTTTCACTTTAGGTTTTGATGAACTAAGACCTAAGAACTATCGAGTTTTCACAGTAGTTCCAAACACTTTCAAATACATAACCTAGTGGAGATTGTTTAGACAAGGTCCTTGCCTTCAGCATTTGATGATTCTATTTATAATTGAGAAATCAGAGGTGAATCTATCGTCTCAATAATTATGACAGGCGAAGTTCCATTCTTTCTAGGAAATCAAGCACTCCTGGTTAATGAGTTTTTAGAATGCAGAATTAATACTTTATCTTTTCTAAACTTTCATATTAAATCAACAACTTTCTACTGTTTTATATACAGCTAAGAATAAATAAGCACAGTTATAATAAGCATCAATTCTCATTAAATGAGAAAGCTTTAATTTAATTGATAGAGAAACCCTTTGAGTTTTTACCCCATTAGTTTTTCCCTTTTCCCTCTCTATCAATTTCTACCGGTTGCTAGTCAATTTTTTCTCTTTTTTGTTTTGCAAATTAACCTTCTCTCTGGTTCATTTCCTTAGGTAAAAAATACTAGCAGTGCCTTACTTTAGGGAACTGAATATTCTGAGCTATAGCCAAGGAGAAAAGGTGATCACACGGTGGCCTTCCTCTACCTGGGTGAATGCTCCAAGGCTCCTCAGACACAGCTCTCCATTCTCTGCGCAGCCTCTGCCTTCCATCTGCCTCTGAACAAACAAACAGCTACAGGCAAAGTAGTAGCTCGCAACTCCAGTTTTGCATGGGAGTGACTCATGTCACAGAGAATGTGAGTCATTCTCTGCTCCAGGGGAGTTTACACTCAGGCTTAGCACAGTCGTCCTTTTCCCTAGCCCTCCTCCTTTCCCTGCAAGCTTTGAGGACTTTGAACTCCATAAAACGATCCTATAGAATAAAAGAGAGTAGTGACAGGGTGTGTGTGTGCAAACTGTAGTGTGCACAGAGGCACCAAAGAAGTTGTAGACCTAACTCATCTGCAATTAAAGACTGCAGAAAAAATATGTGAGCTACTTTTAAATGAAGACTATTCAGCATAAAGAACAATTGGAAAAATTCAAACATGTATTATCTCCTCTCAATAAATACTATTTCCTCAAAAGAACTGGCACAGTTGGCTGGGAGCGGGGAGCATTTTCCTACTCTTATGAAGATGGTTTATATTTGATTTGCATTTCAGATTTTTTTTTGTAAATTACTGAACATACATCATGTAGTCAGACCCATCTTAAGAAATGCCATCCTTCCTGCCATCCTAGGCACGCTCTCATGAGACTCCCTGCAGTGAGAGCTTGTGTCTAAGTGTCAGATGTAGGACAGATATAAAGGACAACTTTGATCACAATTCTGGGCCAAAATGATTACCTTTTGGGTTCTTCTCCTATAATCAACTTTTTTCAGAGAGCTTGTGGCTTATTCATTTGCTCAAAATAAAGCACATTATTTTTCATAAGAGAAAAAGAAACTGAGCTTATGTGATCTAAAAGTGTTAAAGTATAGCCAATATGTATTATTAGAAGCAAATATGTTCTTTTTATAAAAGACAATGCAAAAGCCTTTCTAGACATTATTTTTGTCAGAATCTGCCAAAGAGAGAGAGAGAGATGGGCACAAGGAGTATTTCTCAGACGCCAAATCAAAGAGAAAAATCTTAGGAGAGATAAACATTATGTCATGTTTCTGAAACTTCCTGATTATACTTAAAGTAGACCATCTGTCCCCAGTGACGGAACTCACTGGATGAGACCTTGAGGAATGTAACTCTTTGTAAAATTTCTGAAACATTGAATTTGTTCCCCAGTAGTCCAACTTTGTAGCAAATCTGTTACCCAGATGTAAATTTAGAAGCATCCAAGTTCTTGGCTCCCTAAAGGAAGAATTTCAATTTAGAAGAGGCATTATAGACTCTAACAAGAGAAGAATGGCTCAAAACCTAAATTACCCCAAACAAACCAGGATGCAACATAAGGGAAGTAAGTGGAGAATTCAGCATTAGGGAAAGGTGAATATGAGCTGCTCTTACCACTGAGAGAAAAATACTGTTACTGCAAACAAAAATGAAACTCACAAATATGATCCAAATGTTAAATGTATGCTCTGGTTTTGAAGAACAAATTCATTCCTCACTAAGCATTTTCCTAAGCGTCATTCAGTACATGCACAAACTCAAACTTGACATGACATCTACCAAAGGGGTGTGTGTGTGTCTGTGTGTGTATCTGCCTGTATATCACCGGTTTTCTACAAAGAGGCAGATGGTACTAGGGAAAAAAAGCTGACAAACAGAGAACCGCAATATAAATCGTGATACAATTCTTAAGTTGAGTAAAAATGGGACAGGAGAATCGTACAAAAATTCAGCAAGAAAAGCTTGAAGGAAAAAAAAAAAAAACCGTGGAGGAAATGGTGGAAAGCATCAGGAAGTGGAGCAAGCTTGGAAAAGTGAAGTGGGAGAAATGCTGAGTGACAGATGCCATGGACCTGTAAGGGAGGCAAGAGGATGGGTCCAGCCTATGGAAGAAAGCAGAAGAAGGGAACAGCCACTTGTGAAATCCCAAGAGGTAAGAGAGATAGAGGAAGTGATGGCTGAAGGTCAGGAATGTGGCATCCTCCCTGCCCACCACAGCTGCTGCCTCTCCCTGCTGTGATGGGGCTGAATGTTGGTAGTGAAATGGATTGATCAGCCTCCCAAACGTGCCTCATGGAGGCCTCTGGCTGTGGGGATCTTTGGAGTCTCAGGCAATATTCCCTCCATGTGCGTCTGAAGCTGGGCCATGACACACAAGGAGATTCTGTCCGCTCCTTGCACAGAAGCCCTCTGAGTGCACTTGGACATGGTGGTTTGAAAATCAAAAAGACTCCCCAAAATGAATCTGACATGTTCACAATGTCCCTAATAACCATTGTACTCATGGCAATTATCCCCTAAATAGGTTTTATAAATCACTACATTGCTTTCACACTGCCAAACCAAGGTTGTAATTTTCCATTTCATTAGATTTATCATAGTTATGATAGTTTCATATAATGAACACCATATACCCATCACCTAGAATTTTAAAGTGTTAGTATTTTGCTGGATATACTTTAATTTTTTAATGTAGTATTTAAAGTAAATTCAAGATACTACATTTTACTTCTGAAGACTTTAGTAGCATCTCTATAAACTAATCTTGTTCTATATAATCACAATACCCATAGGGCACCTAACACAATTAATAAGACCTGCATATCATATCATCCCTGTTCTCTATTCAAATTTCCCCAGTTGTTGCCCCAGTGAGTTTTATGACTCATTTATTCAAAGCAGAAGCCAATCAGTGTTCACAAATTGCATTTACTCATTATATTTCTTTATTCTCTTTTAACCTCGATCAGCCCATCCACACCTCCTTCCCTGCATGTTTCTTTTCATGTTCTTGACCAGGAGAAGAGACTAGCAGGGGTCTTGGGGAATGCTCTCCCTTCTGGATTTGTCTGATTATTGCTCATTGAGTCATTTATCTTGGTTCTCTAACCCCTATATTTTCTATAAACCAGAAGTTAGATAAAATTTATTGTATACATTTGGCAAAATGACTGCACAGATGCTGCTACATACTTCGTAGCAAATTGCATCAGGATCCACAGGTGGTCCTATTTTTCGTGATGCTGAAAGTGATCGCTGGGATAAGGTGATGGTAACCTGATCAACATAGCTAGCATAATCCTACTTCTTAATGCTCAAACTTGCCAAATAAACTGCCCACTGGCAAAGTTTTCTGTGCTTATAGCAGTCACAAAGCCCAGGCCAAAGTCTCCCTCGGCTCCTTTGTCCCATGCTCCACCACTCTCCCCTTTCTTGGACCCTTTCCATTGGGCTAGACCAAGAGACCATTATTCTGTTTCTTGTGCTCATGGAATGATTGGCAGCAATAAGGGCTAGCATAAGTATCTAGTGAAGTCGAGTAGAACTCCAGCACCTAGTGTGCCAAAACAGTAGGTATATTTAATGAACTAATTAATATGGGCTAATCTGGTTTGATGGGAGAGTGGAGGGTGCTATGGACTGAATGTTTGTGTCTTCCACCAAATTCCCATGTTGAGGCTGGGCACGGTGGTTCATACCTGTAATCCCAGCACTTTGGGAGGCCAAGGCAAGCCAATCACTTAAGGTCAGGAGTTCAAGACCAGCCTGGCCAACATGGTGAAATCCTGTGTCTACTAAAAATACAAAAATTAGCCAGGCGTGGTGGTGCACACCTGTAATACCAGTTACTCAGGAGGCTGAGGCATGAGAAATGCTTGAACCTGGGAGGCAAAGGTTGCAGTGAGCTGAGATTGCACCACTGCACTCCAGCCTGGGTGACAGAATGAGAATCTGTCTCAAAAAAAAAATAAAAAATTTCCATGTTGAAACCTAACCTCCAACATGACGGTATTTGGAGGAGGGGCCTTTGGAAGGTGATTAGGTCATGGAGGTAGGATTAATGCCTTGATAAGAGGTCCCAGAGACTTTCCTGGCCTCTTCCCATATATGAGGACACAGAGAAAGGATAGCTATTTAGGAACCAGGAAGTGGGCCCTCACCAGACACCAAATCTGCCGATGCCTTGATCTTCAACATCCCAGACTCCAGAACTGTGAGAAATAAGTTTCTGCTTGTAAGCCACCCAGTCTATGATGTTTTTGTTAGAGCAGCCTGAACAGACTCAAACAGAGGGCATAAAGCAGAAAAGAGAACACAAAGGAGTGGACATTTTATGGGAAATGGAGGGATGAAAGCCAACATTTTTGGAGACTTTTTTAAGACTTGTAACATGATGTAGTATGGTAGCTAAGAGTTGAGACTCTAGAATCAGGAGACTAGGATTGACACTCCAACTGTCGTCTTTTCTGGCTGTGTGCTCCTGGGTACCTAATGTAACATCACTGGACCTTGTTTTCTCACCAGTAACTGCAGATTAAGGAGACTTTCCTAGTCTGGCTCCTTGGCAAATAACGGTATGTAAAGTTCTTAGCACAGTGCCAGGCACACAGGAAAAGATCACCATATAGAGGTTGCTACTATTGCTAAATCCAGCAAGGCATTCAGGAGTCATTTGCTGGTGCCTATTTTCCCATTAAACTCTCACAAGAGATGTCTTGGGAAAGTCTGGAGTGAGGGAAACCCATTAGAATCAGTCGTTGTATGGAAGTCAGGAGTTTTGGTCAGAAATTCCCCCAATCTGACCTGATCCAAGTGATATGGCTTGGCTCTGTGTCTCCATTCAAACCTCATCTCCAATTGTAATCCCCAGGTGTTGAGGGAGGGACCCAGTAGAAGGTGATTGGATCACGGGGGTGGGGGGTGGGGCGGTGGTTTCCCCCATGCTGTACTCATGATAGTGAGGGAGTTCTCATGAGATTCTGGTTTGATAAGTGTCTGGCGCTCCCCCTGCTCACTCGCTCTCTCTCCTGCCTCCATGTAGGACATGCCTTGCTTCCCCTTCTGCCACGATTGCAAGTTTCCTGATGCCTCCCCAGCCATGTGAAACTGTGAGTCTATTGAACCTCTTTCCTTTATCAATTACCCAGTCTTGGGTAGTATCTTATAGCAGTGTGAAAACAGACTTACACAGCAAGTGTGGGTCAGAAATAGGTGCAAGAACAGCTAGAATGGAAAACTGTCTCTTCTTTAATGACATGGGGCTGGGGGCTTCCCAGATGCAGAATTGCCTCGTGCTCTTTTCCACCATGGGGATTCTAGGGGCCTAAAGCTCTCTCTTTTCCTTTAATCTCCTTGGGGAATACTTTCTCTATTCAGCAGGCCTATGGGTGACGTATGGCACACACCAACATCAATGGAACGACTCCTCAGCTCAGACAGCCTAGGATGCCAAATGCCAGGGAGAAATCTGGGAGTGCCCACTGCAGGGTGCTTAGGGGGTTTGGCAGGCAATGGGATGCTCTCCTTCTCCTCTGCAATGACTGGCACTAGACTTCCTGGCTCAGTGCGTGCCTCTCAAACAAGAAACCTCCTGTTCCTTTGGGACTTTCATAATGTGGTATTGCATTTCAATAATCAAGGCACTTTTTATTCCATAAAAGGGAAAGTCAATAACTTCTACCACTTACAGTTTTACTCTGATAGGAATTAAAGTTGAAGCTTTTCCATTTCATTGAGCCACCCACAAAAGGGAGAGAGAAAAGCACTGAACTCTTCAGAAAGCCCACGTTTGAGCAAAACAACCAAATAAACATTCACACTGCAGCTTTAAGATAATTTTCCTGAGTTCCACTTTTAACTTTCAGTGCAGCTTGTCAGGAGGCTGATCTCCTTCATTTGGGGCAGGTTCTATAGGATATAGCTCTCGAAAGAATGAGATACAAGTCAGCAGATATTTATTAGGCACTTATGACATTACCAACCTTAGTTACCAGCCTTAGGTGAATGTCTCCCAGGAGCTTTAGAAGGCACTTGAATCATGAGACATTTCCCCCATCTCTGAAAAGCATGAAGAATGTGTGTGGGGAGGGTGAAGGGCTTGGCAGAGAGAAAGAGGACACTGAAGGTGATCAGCCCCTCTCTCCACCTCCAGCATATTGGGAAGGCATCCGTCTTCATCTCATTACCAACTCATCAAAACAGCACCATCTGGTCACCTGTTTTGCAGAGGCAGCCCCCATTTCCATTTTTAACAGCATTGCATGGAGCAGGGGATAGTGGGGGAAACCAGTGGCTGGGAGTCCTACGCCACTCTCAACATGAATGCTTACAGGTACACTGGCACACACTACCAATGAAAAGGCTTTTTTAAAATAATGATTCATGGTGAGTGGTTTCCTTCAATTTTTTAAATAAAAATCACTAACTATTTTGGTCGCTTTTAGGGCTTCTGATCACACATTCTGCAGACTCCTGGAAGCCTTAATAGCCACTAGCCTGTACAGTCCATAGGAACATGATCATTTTATTTATTGATTTCTCTCTCCATCACCTAAGCACAGTTCTGGGCTCACGGAAGGTGCTCAGCTGTTTCTTGCGGGAATGAACAGAAATGGTCATTAACATGAAATGAAGGATTCTATGATTTCTTTCATTAATTGAATGCTTACTATGTGCCAGGGATTTCTTTCCCTATGTTATTTCACTGGCTTCTCTCAACCACAATATGAGGTAGCTATCCTCACTTAAGCACGAGAAAAATGAAGACCACAGAGGTTTCACACAGGTCGAAAGTGGTGGAGCTGATATTTAAATACAAGTCCATCTAGGCCCAAAGTCCAAATTGTAAACACCATGAAAAGAAAAGGCAAAAGCTAGGGAGAGAGAAAGAAAAAGTGGAAAATGTAAATGTTATCTTTAAAAAACTTTTTTTTTTTTTTTTTTTGAGACAGAGTCTCACTCTGTTGCCCAGGCTGGAATGGAGTGCTGTCATCTCAGCTCACTGCGGCCTCTGTCTCCTGGGTTCAAGCAATTCTTCTGCTTCAGCCTCCTGAGTAGCTGAAACTATAGGTGCATGCCACCACACCTGGCCAAGTATGTTTGTTTTTGCTTTTGTATTTTTAGTAGAGACAGGATTTCACCATGTTGGCCAGTGTGGTCTCAAACTCCTGACCTCAAGTGATCCACCCGTCTTGGCCTCCCAAGGTCCTGGGATTACAGGCGTGAGCCACCGCATCTGGCCATCTTTAAGAGACTCATAACCTCTCTAGAGCAACAAGACACACTCTCATGAAATAATTAAATAATGCAACACGCAGCACAATAAGTTGCCTAAAACAGTCACTCAAGTTCAGTTAGCAAATGCTAAGAGAGGTCAAAGCTGGGGCAGATGAATGCCACTGTGTATAATCAGGGAAGCAGTGAGGTTTCAGGTGGGCTTAGAAAGCATTATGCTTTCGATGGGAGGTACTGTGAGAAGCGGACTGTGGTGGGGTGGAAGGGGTACAGTGGAACCACACTAGCAGATATGCGGCAACTGGTGTCATTCAGTTTTAACATGCCTGGCCTCACTGGAGCGGGTGCTGAGTAACATTGGGGAATTACAGTATGTAAGGGGGAGAGGTGGGGAGCAGAAGGGTTACAAGCTTGGTAGACCTTCGAGGATAAGATAATGCATATGGATTTAGGCAGAAGAAGCCACCGAACACCTTGATCAAGCAAGTACCGTGGTGAAAGCAGAGTTTCAAGAAGACTTTCAGGCGGTGGGCAGGATTCACTGGAGGCAGGGGCCTGGAGGCAGAGAAAGCCTCTGATTTTTCAGTCTCTAGGGAACTTGAGGAAAAGCGGAATGTCTCCTTCACTTAGCCATACTTGAGGGCATGGACAGCTCCATGGAGAAGCACAGACATTTGCCAAGGCTGGGACCAGGGCTAGATGTGGGTAAATATTTGCTTTGCCTCAGCTGGAGAAGATGGAATTTTAATAAAGAGGCAGCGTGACTCATGTCACAGAGTGTACCAACAATTCTGGAAAGAGCCACTCCAGAAAATGTCGAATGGCAGGCAGTCACTTGATGAACTTCCAGGAAGGACCCCTCTGACACTTGATATACACACATGCGTGCACATGCACACACAGACACATGCACACTCATATACATGGACACATATACACGCACACATATACAAACTTAAACACATTCACATGCATACATATACATTCACATACACATTCACACGTGCACTTTCAGTGGCACCAGCACCACTCTGACCTGTGGTGTCACTCTGGGTCCAACAGCATCTCCTGAGGATACCTTGCTCTGCTCTCACACTCGTCCCAGAGCCCTTGCAGATGCAGCTTTCCTGAAAGCAGTGCCGTGTGTTTGGTTGTGATTATAGGAGACCAAGGGCCAACTGGACTGTGCCCTGTGACACTTTCGCAATGAAATCTACCACAGCATCTGCAGAGAGCAGAATTCTGAGGTGCCCCCCACCCAGGGTCTGGCCTACAGTGTCCTGCCCTATGTGATTCTCCTCCTTAAGGGCTGGTGGACCTGGACTTGCTTCCAAGCCATGGAATATGCAAAGGAGATGGGATGTCACTCCCATAATGATGTCCCATCACTATATATATATATATGACTTGCAAGTAGAGAAAGAGACGCTCTCTTGCTGGCCTTGATGAAGTCAGATGTCACATCATGGAGAACCAGTCAGAAGGCCGATGGAACCCAGGGTGAGTGGCCCCCCCAGCTGAAAACCAGCAAGAAAACAGCCACCCAGTCCTACAGCCATAAGGCGATGGATTCTGTCAGCAACCTGACAATGAGTTTGCAAGTGCATTCTCCCTTGGTCAAGCTGCTGGATGAGAACATGGCCCAGCCAACGCTTTGATTATAGCCCTGTGAGAGCTGAGCAGAGGGTCCAGTTAAGCCATGCTGAAACTTCTGATTCAATAAATTGTGAGATCATAGATAAGTGTTGCATTAAGCCACAATTTAGTGGGAATTTCTTGTGCCATAAGAGATAATTAATACAGCCCTCATCTTCCCATCTTCCACAGGAAGCCCAATATAGTTGTGTGATATATTGGGATACAGATCCCCTTAAAAAAACAAATAAAAAAACCTGGAAGGTCAGAGCACAGTATAATGTTAAACATGAGAATATGAAGGCTAAAGTTGTCACTAACTGACTATGTAACTTGGTCAAGTGATATTCTTTCTCTGGGGCCCAGTTCTCTCCTGAATTTGATAGAATGAGGTGAGATGGTCTTTAAGTTTTCTTTCAACTCTAATAGATTCTGATTTATAGAACTGATGATCGAATGAACAATGTGGAGCATCTATTGGTGTGGCATGCTGAATGTTATTATACTTTATCTCATTTCAACTTCAAAAAAGTGCATCTTTGAGATTTTTACTGGAGTGCCTTGTAAAGATAAGCAAACTGAGGTTGAGAGAAGTTTAAGAATTTGCTCAAGACCACAAGCTCTAAATTGGGAGAGTGGGAAATCGGACTTTCGATCTTTCGCTGGATTACACGCACCAGAGCCCAGGAGAAAGTCTATTCAACTATCTCACTAGAAGCAACCAGGGGAGAGGGAGAGGGAGAGAGGGAGGGAGGGAGGGAGAGAGAGAGAGAGAGAGAGAGAGAGAGAGAGAGAGAGAGAGAGAGAGAGAGAGAGCGCGCGAGCGCTCAGAAAGGGGCTTGGAGTTGCAAAAACCGAGTAGAGGGCCATGTAAGTGGTAATTCAATCTGACAGCTAAGACTGAATAGACTGCCAGTGGTGGCTTTGAAAAAGTTAAATCATCAGGAAAGTTCATCAGAGGTCATTTTAGAGTGCAGAGAAGGAAAGAAATTAGGAATTTAGGAGAGTATCTTCCACCATGCCCTAAACACCGACTGTTCTAAGTTGCTTTTTGTGGCCTAGACCTCTCTCCCCAACTCCAGACTTATCTCTGCAGCCCTCCTGGTGGTCCCAATTTCCAACTTATCATATTCAAAAACCAAACTCATGGTTTCTGTTACCAAAGGCACCTTCGTTCTTGGTCCTTTATCCTGGTAAAATGATTTATCATCCACCCATAGGGTTTTCAATCTCAGCAACCCCCTTTGCTTATTTCTTATGTCTTACTAGTCACACAGACCTGTGAATTTCACCTCCCAAAGGTCTTGAGTCAATCTTCAACTCATTATCTTAACTCAAATTTCCATCATTTCTCTACTGGGCTATTTCAATGCCTCCTAACTAATCTCCCTGTTCTTCAGCCCACCCCTTTACTCCTTTCGCAAACAAGTTCATTTTCCACACTGATTCCAAAGTGAACATTCAAAAATGCAAGTCACAGTTACAGCCCTGTAAAGACTCTCTCCAGCACTAACAGGATACATTTCAAACTCCTTGATATGGCATGCAAGACACTTGCTATCTGGCTTCTGCCTCCTTCTGCAACCTCATCTCCTACCACACTTCTTCTCATCCACTGAATTCTACCTTTGCTTATTGATCGTTCCATGTTTGTGTTCCTTTGCTTAGATTATTCTCTGCAATGTCCTTCTAAGTTTTGTCTATGTACTCATCTTTTCAAAGCTCACGTGTCTCATCTCCTAGGATGGGGACCCCTCCCAGAGCAGCTTCATTGCACATGGGGACCCCTCCTAGAGCAGCTTCATTGCACATGTCCAGAATATTATTCACATTGTATCCTAGGGGCTGTAAGTCATGTAGAATATCAGATACATAACCCCGCTAGAGGTGTACAGTAGGGCAGTACTGCATACCATCCTAAGTGAACTTGATCTCTCTCCCAAAATGAAGTCAATCTGGGAAGATATTTGTTTCCTTCTCTAGACATTAAGGTAAGCTCTTTAAATATAAAGACCATGTCTTATTCATCTTTGAATTCCTAATGCCCAACACAGTGACCCATGAATTGTAAGCTCAAAATAAATCTTTGTTGAATGACTGAATGAACAGTAGTATGCAGTCTTCAAGAATCAACATATGAGAGGACAAGAACATAAACTATCCATTCAGATTTAGAATCCAGAAGAAGGGACAGGATTTTGAGTCCAGCTTAAGTTGGGCCCTTCTGATGCACACCAAAGAGAACAATGCCAACTAATTGACTGGAATGCCACTAGTGTGATGATGTTGGTGCAGAAAAATAGAGCCAGTTTTTTCCAACTGCTTTTGATACACATACAAGGTATTTTTGCCCTTGGTGAAAATCTCAGTGGGCTTGATTCCAGCCACATGGAATGGATTTTTTTTTTTTTTTTTTTTTTTTGCCAACTTAGGAAAAACTTGGCCATTTCAGCACAATCTAAAACATGTCTGTAGAAGATAAATCAGTGTCTAGGTAGCTTTCTGGAGAAATGTAGGTAAATACTTAATTGTAGGTAAAATTTCCAAGACTAGGATAGTAGGAAAACTTCATTTTATTTATATATTAAGAAATCAGTCTTCCCATCCAGCCCTGTTTCTTCCAGCTGAACAGCTGAGTACATGAATTTTAGACTGCAGTAGAATCAGAGACTCTCCAGGGAATTTAAACTCAGTCACATGTCCAGAAACACATACATCTTCATATTGGGAAATAGGTTATAGAGTTTCTAGCCTTTCCCAGTTGGATATGGGCACTTTGGGGTGGGGCAGGAGAGAGAGAGAGAGAGAGAGAGATTATTCCAAGGCCCTTAAACTGGTCTGGTTTATTATAGAAATGCCACAGTCATATGCTCTGATACGATGTAAACCTACTGTCTGAGAAGAGTAGCTTCAGAATTGCAGGGCATATACAGTTTCTTCTTAGTCTCAGAACCATTTACCAAGCTTCTCCAGGGTCTCAATTGCCAGACTCATTAGGAATAGAAGTGGAATTCACTCAACAGCTCTAGACTAGGACATTAGGAAGACATGGCCTTACTCTCAAGAAGCTTATATTTACATTGGTAAACTCTTTTTTCTCACTTCACTTAAATATATCCACTACTCCTACTTTTCCAGAAAGGAGATTTGGAATCCTCAGGAATAGCCTGACTTTCAGGCTCATAGGTCAGTGTGTCTCTGAGAAGCATACTCCAGTCTGAGAGCTCCTGGAAGTAAAAGTTTTCTGGTCAGGAGCATCTCCATGAAAGGAAATCTCCATTAAGAAAAATGACTCCCTTACATACTGGATATGCCACTTGACCAGGGACTCAAAGTTCAGGATTACCACTCACTCTTAAAAGTCCCCAAGTGCCCCTTATATCTCTATGTCAAAGCTGATTATGCCAATCTAACCAGAGCTGATAGATCATACTGACTTGGCCATTTGAACCCATACACTTATGCCCTCTGGGATTTATGCTTTTAGAAATAAGCTAAACCAATTTATACATATGGCCATTCGCTTTGGGTACATGGTAGACAGCACTGTGTGTTGAAAACAAAACATTATTCAAACTTTTGAGGCTCATTAGGCTTCAAATGGGACAGATGAAACCTGACAGGTAGTATTACCTGAGGTGAACTGGACAGGTTTTTGGCACATGAGCTGAGGTGTTATTGAATGCAGGGAGAATTAAAAGAAGAGGCAAAGATCATACTCCAAAGAGGCAACATAATTTCCCAATGAGGCAATGATGTCCGCATGTTCTGCAGGTATGATGGTGAATGTTGACTATGTTATCTACAAAAGCCACCACATTGGGACTCACCATTAGCCCCTTTTGCCTAAACACATACTAAAACAGGACTGAACTCATAAACTCTTACATGTTACACAGTCGTCAGAAAGATTCTGACATATTAGGAAGTGTTAAAGACTGGAAGATGAAAGGAGCAGGATTTTAACCTGATTCTTGGACTAATCAACTAGAAGAATTTGGGCAAGTCATTTAAATTCTCTTGGTCTCATGTTTCTTATCCATTGACAATTTTTTTTTTTTTTGTACAGATGACCTCCAAGATCCCTCCCAGCTTTGAATTTGGTTACTAGCTGATTTTCTTTTCCCCTGTACTCTGTATTCATTATCCTATATATCAAAAGACATGCCAAAAGGCTGAATCTTATTGCTGCAAGCCAGGGAAGAGGAGTATAGTTTACCAATATGTAAGGCAAGTTCCTTGGAGGTATGGGTGTAACCATAATGGGTTCATTGCCTGGTGCACACAGCAAGTCAGTATCCAAAGACACCAAGTTGCAGCAGAGAAAAAGGCTTAATTTTAGGGTCATTGACCAAGGAGAAGGGAGGGAACCTCAAATCCATCTCTCTGAGGAATTTGGGGCTAGCGTTTTTAGGGGTTGGAGTGGGCTGAAGTGTGGAGACGGTTGATTAGTTGAAGAGTCCAGGGCGAAGTCATGGGACAGGGAGGGGAAGAAGCTGTGTCCTCATGCTGATCCCATTTCTTTGTGAGGGTCCTCAAACTGGTTGCTGGAATTCAGGGTCTGGAAAACATCTTAAATGACTGACCCTTAAACAAAAGCCTTATATGATTCTAATCTCAGAGATCCTGTCTATAGGAATAATACGAATGCAACTCAATTCTTAAGCAATCTTAGGACTCTAATGTCAGAAATCCTATCTAGAGGAACAACGGTATGCAAATAGTATCCAGTGCCATGTGACTTTTAGCAACAAGGAAGTGGACCAGATTGCAGCCTGATTAATTGTAACTATTTTTCTGTCCAGAACCAAGCATGCAATTCTTGTCAACCCTGTGGGGACAGTTTCAAGGACTGTGTCTTAATCATGTATTTTATTCTGAATGCCCAGCACAGTGCCCCACACAATCTAGAAGTCTGAAAAACTTAGGACATGAAAGGACAATTCCTAGTTAGAATGGTGGCTGGGAAGTGGTTGCACAACTAGACCCTCTTGCCTCCAGGTGGGGGCATGTGACTAGTTTTTGCAACTGAGTATGAACTTGTAAACCGAAAGTAAAATTCTAAGGCCCACAACCAGCTGAATGGACATCCCCACCCCTACTCCCTTGGCCAATAGGATCCTACAGAAACCTGAACATCTAGATCAGGCCATGACAGAAGAGTTGGGGGTGGGGGTCAGGCATGCCTCATTGTACCCCCTCCCTCTGGAATTCAGGCACAACTCACCAGGGTTAACAGTAAAACAGATCCTAAGACTGACAACACAGACTCTTTGTGGCAGTAAGATACAAAATTCCAACCTGACTCTGGTATGGTATCACAAGACAGATAACAAACCCTGAAGGAAATCAAAGTACTTTACTGCAAAATATATTTATTTGACCTATTTTGAAATGGCCATGCAAATTGTGGGGGAAATTTGCATTCTGCAGAGCATCCCCTTCCCTTTCCAGGATCCAAGAGAGATTTAACTAAGAGTCTCACACCTTTTAAGATCCTGTAAGAGACATTTACCATCTATCCTCTCTGAAGTCTGCTACCTGGGAGCTTCATCTATACAACAAGAACTCTGGCTTCCACAACCGCCCTTATCTTACCTCAGACATTTCTTTCTCCCGACTTCAATTCTTTAAGAAAAGCTTAACTTTTTCAACCAATTGCCAATTAGAAAATCTTTGAATCCACTTATGACCTGTGAGGCACCCCTCTCCTTCACCCAGAGATCCTGCCTTTCTGGACCAAACCAATGTATACCTTCCATTAATAATTTATGTCTGTGCCTATAACTTCAGTCTCCTTAAAAATGTATAAAACTGAGCTGTAACCCAATTACCTTGGGCACATATTCTCAGGACCTCCTGAGCCTGTGTAAAAGGCCACAGTCACTCACATTTGGCCCAGAATAAATCTCTTCCAACATTTTACAAAGTTTACCTTTTTTGTCAATGAACTCTAGTGATATGTGTCCCTTCCAAGACAAGTGGATGTACCTTCTTCACCCTTAGAGGCCATGTGCTGAGGACGATGGAGTTCCTGGGTCCCTGAATGTCCAAGTGGAGCTGAGCACCCCATTCCCCACTTGCACCAGACTTCTGAGAGAACTTCTATTACAATAAGCCACGGAAGTTTGGGGGTTGATTGTTATAGCAGCTGTTTTGCCTTAATGAGCACACAGAGTAACAACTGCCTGAATGCCAAAGCACATTAGATTTGCAAGAGACGGCAGGGTGGGGCAGGAGGAGGGAAGAAGAGGGACCAGAGACTAAGCAAGCCTGGTCCAAAAGCCAAGGTTACTCCCTTATTCTGAAGTCTAGGAGAAGCAAATCAGAATTTGATGGCCTTTTAATACAGAAAATACTGTCTTGAGGTTTGAGTATAGTACTTATTATTTCTATTTTAATGACAAGGAAACTGAGGCTGACAGTGACTAAATAATTCATCCCAGAAACAATAAATGAGTGGCATGACTAATATATAAACCCAGTTTGGCTCCCAACCTTGTGTTCTTCCCCCGCATACACAATGACTCTTGGTTTCATTCTTACTGCCATGTAATAGAAATAGCAACCTCTCACTTGTAGGGCCCCTGTCTGCTTCGGCACAGGGAACTCCTTCACACCTGTCCATACTTCCACGAGGAAAGGGAGTGCTGTCCTCTTCTCCACGACCACAGCAGATCTTGTTGTACCCCAGGCCTGCCTCCTGCCTCCAGGGTGTGCAGTCTTCCAGATTTCTTGTTAGAACAGGAAGGCCTGGATGGAACCCCAAGCCCATAGGACCCGTGCTAATGTCCACACCTCAGCGCCTGAGGCCAGAAATGGGCAAAGAGCCAGACCAGGTAGTGTGGCCAGCTGATCCCATTTGAACACAGGACCTTCAGTTAAAACTGGGAACAGAGGATGAGTTAGTCACTACACTTGCTTTTCCGCAGAGAGGCCAAGGCTGGTGTTGGAAGAGCAGAGACCCTCCTGCTGGGTGGAGCGCAGATGGGCAGGAGCCTCTGGTGTATGGCAGGGGCTTGCAGCCCTTCTTGCAAGTGTAGAGTTACATAATGACACGAAGATGGATATGATTCATCAGCCCCGCGAGGGGAGGAACACACACACACCTAAATATAATTTACAAGTGGCGCCTCTTGATGGTATTGCACAACCGAATTAGCTCCTTAAAAAAAAAAAAACACCCACTTTAAAGCACAACAGATGATCTGTACTTATGCTCCAAAGCATAAAAAGTTTGCTCTGGTGGCAGAAATGCCTGAGACAAACAGGACAGAATTTGGATTTAGTTCTGAGAGAATTGTCCTTGTTACTGCAAAACACCCCATGTCCCAGACGACTTCCAAGATTAAAGTCCTGATCCGACTGTATGTATCATATGCCTGGCTTTTCACATGACCACTTACTTATTTGAGAGCTCACTAAGTACACCTAATTCCCTCCACCACAACGGGAAGATTGATAATGACTAACAGAAGACGGGGGGCGTGTCGGGTTTGTGAAAGCTTGCATCTGGACGGTAGAAATCTCAGCTGTATTGCAGAATGATTGATTCCTCCAGGGAGAAGCAGGCTCATGGGGGAGAGGAGGATTGTAACAGCCAAGGGTACTGCAGTTTCAAACACCTAGAACTGAGAACTGGGGGTGGGGTGGGGTGGGGTGGGGTGGGGGCTGGCTCTGGAAGCACCCCCGGAGTGCTGCCCTGCTGAATTTATTTTGAAAGTCTGTTTTGAATTTGCAGCACTGCCTCTTTAGGAGGGTATTTTAAGATGCTCTGCCAACCCACAAGGCCTCCAAGTAGCTTTTGTTTCTGTACTCACACAGATGAGGAGCTAAACTAATTGAGAGAGTGACCCAAATTTGTGAGTATCACAGAGTATCACAATTGGCCTGAATTCCTGCAGCCTCTGCATGAGTCTATATTCATGTCCATTTGGAAGTCGCCCCTGGAACCCTTGCAAAAATGTCCTCACCCACATATAATCAGCAAACACATTATCAGTTCCCCCTCCTAAGTGGTGATGTCGCAACGCCCCATGAAGAATTTCAAGGGCTAAACTCTTTCTGAGGCTTTTGTTCATATAAACACAGCTTAGCAAAACAATTACTGTTTTCTTTCTTTGTTCATTAACAGCACAGTGCAGCTTGTACTCAGATATCTTCCTTTAATCGAAATAATTTGGGTGTCCTGGTGTTGATCTACCCAAGGTTGTAAGAGAAGAAGATTCACCTTACAACCTTGAAATGTTTTCATTTTCACTCCTCCAAGCACAGTTTTCTAGGCAAGAGCACTTCAAACCATTGTCATAATGCACGGAAGAAAATAAAAGGGGAAAAGTCTCTTTGCTCCCCTGCCTACCCCCGACCGTCCTCCGCCCCAACACACACTCAAGAAAAGGGAAGAGGCATCTAAGGTAAGGGACAGGAGTGCAGGTCCTACCAGGGGGCCTGTCGGAGAAGGCTTGTTTCAGATGGGCATTTTCTATTTAGTTTATAGGTCTCTTTCTCCCTTTTCCTTATTCCCAGCTTCCAATCTCCCTCATGATTAATAGATACGCCAGAAAGCTTCTTATTCTCTCTTTGGGAATTATGCTTATAAAAAAGAGTAATTTGTGCAAAAAAGCAAGTTGCTGAGAGAAGGTGGGCAGGCAGAGCTCAGGAGCTTGTAAGGAAAAGGTTCGATGAAGGCGTGTGGGTGGCCTGCCAAGCACCACATGCAGGAGTTGGTGGGGACAGAAGGAGTCGTCTAGGCCTGGGCTATTGGGGGCACACTCACCTGCATTGCATCAGTGTCTGCCCAGAGTCCCATCTCCAGGTCAACTCAATGGCTGGCCAAATCCCAAGTCAGTCTGATTTCTTTCTTTCTTTTTTTTTGCTGGAGTCTCGCTGTGTTTCCCAGGCTGGAGTAGTACAGTGTTGTGATCTTGGCTCGTTGCAACCTCTGCCTCCTGGGTTCACGTGATTCTCGTGCCTCAGCCTCCCAAGTAGCTGGGATTACAGGCACACACCACCACGCCCAGCTAATTTTTGTATTTTTAGCAGAGATGAGGTTTCACTGTGTTGGCCAGCTGGTCTCAAACTCCTGACCTCTAGTGATCTGCCCGCCTCAGCCTCCCAAAGTGCTGGGACTATAGGCGTGAGCCATCACACCTGGCCTGGTCTGATTTTTTTCTGAGGCATAATTGAAATTGGGGTTCAGGGATGGTGTGTTGGGGCAGCATTGCATTGAGACATTGCACTGGGGGCAGAGAGACTGAATCAAGCACTAAATAGAAACTTGGAGAGAAAAGTGGGAAGAAAAAGGAAGAAGAATATTGAATTTCCTTGAGCCTTGCTGGTCTACTGGCCAGGAGCATTGACATCTGCTGGAAACTCATTAGAAATGCATAACCTCAGGCCTCAACCCAGACTTACTAAAAAGGAACCTGCATCTTGACAAAATTCCTACGCACGAGAGAATATGAGAAGTGCTGACCTGGGTTATCACCTGGGAGCTTTGAAAAACGACCTCCACCTATTTCCCATCCTCAGGGCTTCCCGGTCAACTGGTCTGAGGCAGGGCACAGGCCTGAGTACTTTTTAGAAGCTCCTCAGATGACCTTAATGAACATCCGTGGTTGAGAACCAGTAGAGTGCAATACAGCAGTGGTTCTCGAAATGTGGCCTTTAGGCCAGCAGCATCAGCTTCACCTGAGGACCTGTTAGAAATGCAGATTATTGGACCCCATCTAGACCTACTGAATCAGAAACTCTAGAATTGGGGGCCAGCAATCAGTATTTTAACAAACTCTCCAGATACTGGTCCAGCTTTGAGAACCACTGTTATAGAAGGATCCAAAGCAGAAATAAGAGCTATAAATGCATTCAATTCTACTACTCAAAAACCTCTGGAAAATATCCATCACCTGTGATATGAAGTCCAGACTTTTCAAATGACATTCCAGGCTCTCCATGAATTAATCCAGCATGCTTTTCAAAACATATCTCCATACTTTCCTTGAACACATGCTTTTAAAATGAGTGGATCGGATACTAGAGTCCCTTCCAGCTATAAAATTTAGTGATTCTGTGCTTCCAAAGCTATACCTTAGGCTAAATTCACTATTTCCCTGAATATGACAATATATTAATAGATGCTTACCTTGTTTGTCTACACAGGTGTCTCTCTCTTTCCCTCTTCCCAGGTCAGGTGCTGCTCATTCTTCAAGGTTAGGTAGAAATGCTACCTCATCTACTAATTGGTTTCCCCAGCCACAATGAACCTCTCTCTCTCCATATTTTTCATATCACTTGCTCATCGCATTCACTTCATTGTTTTCTATTAGTCATCTGCTTGATGCTTTGGCTCTCAGCCATATTTACTGTTTCTTGAAACAGAACAGTGTTTTATTCTTTCTTCTTTAACCACTCCCTGCCTTTGGGTGTCTAGCACAACCCTCTGCACACAGAAAGTGGCATATAAATATTGATTGCATTGAAACGAATGGGCTCTCAAGACAATTGAGACTCTATGATGAATCATGACTGGTTTTTCAAATACAGTAAGCAAGCAGAGAATGCTAAACCAGCCAACAAGAGCACAAATATCACGAGTCTAATGAAGGTGACTCTGTTCCTGTGATTTGGTTTCAAAATAAGTCTAAGTCGCATACTCAACTGAAATCCAGAAAAAGGAATGATATCAAATTTTATACTGGCTGGTCCACATGAGTCACTGAATAATTATTTTGTTAGATAAATTTTTAGATGGATATTGATAGAAAAATTTCAAGACAAAAGATCTTGAGAACGAAAGAGTCTTTATTTTTTTCACCAGTGTATACTAAATATAACCTTTCTTGAAATTTAATATGGATTAACACTCCCAGACACATTACAAATTTTCTCTCTTTATCTTCACAACCCTAAGAGAGAGGTATTTTTGTTCTCCTTTTCCCTGGATAATCTTGGGCTCCAAGAGGTTAAATAAATTCCTCAAGGGCTTCTGGCCAGATAAGAGGCAGGATAAGGAGCCACACTCTGATCATGCCAAGTCCAGACAGAACCTTTACTCTCTACAATAAGAGAGTAAAGAGCGAGATGCCTGGTATTTCAAAGATTTCTAAATACCTATTCATCCTATGTGACTAAGTAGACTGTGTGTTTATTTCTCCTTTTTGTGTTTATGTTGTTAACTATATGCTTCTAGATAGTAAGGCAACAAGCCTTATGAGAATGGTTACTGATGTGCCTTTTTGTTTGTTTGTTTGTTTTGAGACAGTCTCGTTCTCTCACCCAGGCTGGAGTGCAGTGCGGTGATCATGGCTCACTGCAGCCTCGAACTCCTGGGCTCAAGAAATCCTCTCTCCTTGGCCTCTCAAAAGTGCTAGAATTACAGGCATGAGCCACTGTGCCTGGCCACTGATGTGCCTTTTCCTGAAGAGATTAAAGTGGAGAGGAGGAAAGAGAATAAGAATGTGGAAGGAAGAAACGAAGTCCATCTTCTAGGTAGAGTGGGATAGATCTGAAATGCGTCTGATGTTTCTTTAAGAATACTACATGAGGAAGATTTAAATTTGTATCTGGTAACATACAGCACAAACATAGGCAACACAACCTACCAAAGCATGTCAAGGGCAAAAGGCAGTGGCTTCCAGTAGTCAGTTGCGGGCACTGTCACCAATGTGCTGAAGAAGTCTACAAATTGAATGATTTTGTCCTTTTACCTTCCTTTATCAACAGCACCGCCAAGCTCTGTTCCTCAAAGTGCTGTCTCATTTCCTCCAGCTCTAGAATCTTTATGTTTTTGGAACATCTCCCTATAGAAGGAATCATCTCCCTTCTTATTTCATAGTTTTTGACATTTAAAAATGACCTCTTGCCCCACACCCCCACTTTTCAATCTTCCACCTTTATTCAGGACTGCCAATTTCTCACTGGGTGATAGAGTCATTTTACACTAAGGGGTGAATGACTAATAAACATTTCCAATAAGAGGAATGCACCTGAAAAAAGACATATATAAGACAATAAGAAAGAAATGATGATTGAGTTTTCAAGTAGTTAACATGTAGAATTATTTCTAGGTGGGGTCCAAGAATGGGTATATGTTTATTGCAGGGTGGACTGGGATTCTGATTCTCTCTGGTTGGTCTGAGAACAAAATTCAATATGGAAATTGAACTCAGAGAGGCTCTGATCCAAGTCAAGCACAATATAAGAACAAAGAGGCTGGAAAGAGAATCAGGAATGTTTAGGTCTAACCTGGAAAGAAGAGCTTAGTGCCACAAAGCAGAGACCAAATGGAGCGATGGAGGAAATAATGCCACCAATGGAAGTTGCCATGGAAACCCTCATCAGCAAGCAGGCAATTGGATTTTGGAAACTGACCGAAGCAAGACTTGATGGCAAGAGAGAGAAGAAAAGGATGAAGCCCTAAAATGAAGTCAGACATTGAAGACGAATGGAGTGACCCCATTACCCTTGTGCCAAGGAAAGTGCACATCACTGGTACATGACTAAACATGACAGATCTGAAAGGCCAATCTCTCCAGCCAGGAGGTCCATGAGCAAATGTGTGAGAATCTGCCTTTTGGTGGCATTACAGAGCTCATGATTCATCCTGCAGAACCATGTGATAGGTGGGTGGAATCTCTTTTAAAATATTTCCAAGAAGAATAGGTAGCATGTCCATACCTAATTTTTAGCAGAAATTATTTCTCCACTGAAATATTAAGAGCAGAGGCAGGTAAAATGATTACTGCCATGATTTTTCCCACTCAGTATCCCCTTCTGAATGTGGATATGTGGATTGTGCCAGCATACCAAAGATTGATTTCTCTGTTTTCTGGCTGAAACTGATCCTGAAATTATATGATTATATGGACTTACAACATTGGCACTCGTAATGCACATGGATTGGTTTTCCATAAATTATCACTTGAAGAAAAGTCTGTGGTACTAAATGTACACATGTGGTTACAAAAATTTTCCAGAGAGGAAAAGCCGAGAGAATGCCAGAGAAAAGAAAGAACTCTTTCAGCATCACACAGGAACTACAGAGGGCTGATTCAAAAGTGGAGTATACACATACGACTGATCCCTGAAATATGGAATGAGAGATTCCTCAGGACAATGAATAAGCTCTTGGAAATAGTGTATATTAGAAAAAAGTAAAACAAGTTACCATGATGTAATATTGTATGTAGCAAGAAAAGAGCAGGTGCCATCAGGAATTTGAAGATCTGCCATGAGTGTTTCTGACCAGAGTAATGCTTCTATGTTCAATAATATAATATATATGCACTATGATCCTAGTAACTTCCTTTTGTAATTATAAGTTATATCCCAACTTGAGGCTGGCTACAAGAAGGACTTGAAGTGAAATGACAGGATAGAAAAATGCTATGCTTTTAAGGAATTGCTAAGTTATTAGCTTAATGCTATAACCTTGACAGGCTCAACTGAGGAGTGTGCTGGGACTTCAAGTCCAGACTAGAATAGAAGAAAAGAGACTAGAACAAAAGAGGGATGAGGCATGACCAGGTCACAACAGCAAAGTTGGCGTATGATTTGTCACCTGGAGAGAGGGGGCGAGGATTTAATGGTTAATCACATTGACTGGAACCAAAAAGGAGATTATAGCCAAAGAACGAGTAAAGAACTAGAGCAGATGTTTCCAGGCAGTAGTAAATATTGAAGTTGAGTGATGGCAGCCCTTTGGTTCCAGAAAGGTTGTCCAATTCAGAGCATGACTTCAAGAGGTAGAGTAGGCATGAGAGTTAAGGGGTGAGAGTTAAGTTCCCTCATATGACAGGCCAGTAAAATTTAGGAAAGGCACCAAAGTCTTAGCCACGTGGGCTGGGATCCACCACGTGGGGTTGAATTCATGCAATGGACCCAAAACACAAGCCAGGAACGTAAGCAGGCATGGAATCTTATAGATTTCTGCAACCACAGAGGGAATAAAAGGCTACATCTTAGCAAGCTTGAAGCTGAGACTTGGCTTAAAATCATTTCCATATAATTGACTGCCTGATTTGTGGTAGTCAAGGTTTGGTTGAGAAAGGAGAAACCACTGCAGATATTTCCAGCAGAAAAGATTTGATGCAGGGAGTTTAAGGTTCACAAGACCTTTGGGAGGCTAAGGGAACAAAGGTCAGTAAGAGCTGCTTTTAGAATTTAAGAAAACTTACAACTATAATTTGTCAATTAATAATTAAAAAGTAAAAACATTAAAAAAGAATTTAGGAAATCAGGAAGTTCAGGAATTGCAGGAAACTTTAATCAAGATCTCAGATGCCTGCAACAGCCCTATAGGTGATTTACAAAAGGACTCTTGGAAGTCATGGTCAAATCTTACGCAGGCCATCTGCAAAAGTCCCTAAACCTGCCTGTTGCTGCCACAGGAACAATACTTCTGTCTCCTTCTCTTCTACCTCTGAATTTCACTTAAGATCTTCCTATTCACAGAATTGAAGGAGGCTTCTGGGAAATGTAGTTCCCAGGCTTCGAAGCCCCTGTGATCCAGAACACAGAAAGGGGGAAAGAGATAATCTGGCACAAGGCCTAAGTGAAAAACAATATCCCGAGTGGAGGTAAAGATGTGATACTAAAATAACTCCCAGAAATGGGTCAGATTGAAACAGGAATTTGGTAAGGCTGGGGTGTGGGATGAACACTGAGGAACAAAGTCCAGTAGATCCTGTGGAGGCAGCAGATGCTACGTAAGTGCTTGGAAGGACAGATTGAAGAGCAGGTGAGACCATGTTGGGTAAGACAAGCAAGACGGGGTGTATGGTGTGTGCAGTGCTACTACCTCCAAGAGTGACATGATCCACTTTATGTTCTAGAACTTTCATTAAAGCATGAGGTATAAATGAAAGGCATATAGCACAATTGTCTGGGAGGCAGGATTGCCAGTTAAAAGGAAGCTTCTATAGTCGCCCAGCCATTTAACTGATAGTTATTGAAAATGTCCTATGAATAAAACATTCTTCCAGACTAGGAAAAAATTAAAGTAGCCTGAATTAGAGCAATAGTATTGGAGCTAGAAAGAAAGAGAAATGTGAAAGGAAATTGAAAAAGAAGTTGATAGAACTTGACAACTGAATGGAGAGCAGGTAGAGAGGAGTCCAAATGGGACTCACTAACCTGTGGTCTGGGTAACCTTGAGTAACAACTTCTCATTGAGATGTGGAGCATGGAATACAACTTGAACTTGTGTGGTTCTGTTTTGGATAGGTTCTGTGTGAAGCCCGTTAGGATGTATAAATGGAGAAGTCCAGCAACAATGGAGATGTGGGGCAGATTGGCCTTCTGCATTCCTGACGGACCAATACAGCTGGCCACACATGCAAATGGAAGTAACAATGACCTACACGTGTGATTGTGGAGGTGCTGATAAGGGCCATCCATCTAGAGAAGTTGTTTCCTCATTCTATGCCCTAAACCAGTTTGATGTCTGAAATCCAACTATTAGCACTTCACACTGTTAGCATAAAGTTAAAGCCTATTAAGCTTTTGCATGTGAGTACCTCCCTACAGCGTGGGAGACTGGAAAGGCCACTTAAGTCACACTTAGCCTGAAGACAGTCCCAAACATTGATATGTCCCAGTTAACAACTGCTCTCAGAGTTAAGAACATGGCCTTGAATAACTGGGACAAGAAGAACCTTTGGATCCTACATAATGCAGTGATGGGTCAGAGAGATATCAAGGGTTCATAGACTGGGAAAACCTTCCTGCAACTCTGTCTTCTGTCTTTCTTTATAGGCCCCCTTCCTGCTTTATAATTTTTACTTTATTTCTCTATTAATAACTTGATTTTTGAAGCCTCAGGAAATTCCAAGGCTATTTCTCCCATCAAAATGAAAGAAATGCATTAAATGGTGCATTCCCATTAAGCTATGATTTACATTATATGTAATGTATATTACATATACATTAATATAGATTAATAAAAATGGAAGTACTCTGTTGGAGGGGAAATATACTAAAAAATCTTTTAGGGCTATCTGAATTAACATGAAATAATACCAAACACAAAGAGAGAAAACAAGAGAGAGAGAAAGATATTGACTGAGAAAAAAAGCAGGACTGGAAACCTGCAGCCAGCTAAGTGGTGTGACTCATAGCTCTCAGTTTTTGGTAGACAGCTGAAGCCAGAGAACATTCAGAGCTGTAGACAAACACTTAAATTAGGTGTCCTGGTAGAGCAAGGGCTCCCACTGTAACTGCCTGTCCTGCAGTGCATATAAGGTCATCATTGTTATGTTGATTAATGAAGCTCCTGAGAACCCCTCCTGGCCGAAAACAATGGGTGTTACAAATGGTTCCAAGTAAATCCACAAGATTGTTCATTTCAACTATGCCAAAGAGTTCAACACAACAATCATGGGTCAAGAGCTATGTCATATACGCCACAGAATTCGGGATTGTTTCAAGTCATCAATGAGTGGAGGAAAATACCCTAAAGTGGTGATTCCTAGTGTTCTCCCTGGTTCTAGGAAAGTGTAGGGCCCAGAACCTTCCCCAGTTTCCCAACCAGGCTGCTGTTGCATTTATGTACTTCACTTATTTATATGAACATTAAGACTTTTGTCCAAAAACAGATTGGAAACCACTGGCTGAAAGAATTGGCACACCTGACAGATGTTAGTTGGAAACAAGGTACAGGAAGAAAACACGAAAAAAGATGGACAGTCACGTTCCCGTGAAGAAGGGTTTACTTCAGTGGTGTGCTAGAGCCAGCTTGCACCAGCTCACAAGAACCAACTGGGCATATCTCCCCCAGTCCGGCATTCACTGACTCCAGTTTGGTAGTTTATTGTTGACCATGGTGGGAGTTTTTACACCATAGAAATTGTCAGATGTGGCCGGGCACGGTGGCTCACACTTGTAATCCCAGCACTTTGGGAGGCCGAGAAGGGCAGATCACCTGAGGTTGGGAGTTTGAGACCAGCCTGACCAACATGGAGAAACCCCATCTCTACAAAAAATACAAAATCAGCCAGGCGTGGTGGTGCATGCCTGTAATCCCAGCTATTCAGGAGGCTGAGGCAGGAGAATCACTTGAACCCAGGAGGCGGAGGTCGTGGTGAGCCGAGATTGTGCCATTGTACTCCAGCCTGGGCAACAAGAGAGAAACTCCATCAAAAAAAAGAAAAAGAAAAAGAGAGAGAGAGATAAAGACAGAAAGACAAAGATAGAAAGAAAGAAAGAAAGAAAGAAAGAAAGAAAGAAAGAAAGACAGACAGACAGACAGACAGAAAGAAAGAAAGAAAGAAAGAAAGGAAAAAGAAATCGCCAGTTGCCACAAGTCAGGGCTTTTCTTCTTTTGCTGCCCCCCCCCCCCCAATACCCCTGAGAGTCAGTTATAAAACATTTATCAGCATACCACTGGGACTGAATCCAAAAATAACTTGGCCAGCAAAACAGCCAAAGCCCTGTGAAGCTCTGACCAATGGCCTTCTAGGCACAGTCAAGTTAGGGATAGCGTGGAAGTTTGTAGAATCTGGAAAAGGGGAAGGAGTTCTTTTTGGGAAACACAGCTTTGTTATGCAGTCAGACAAGGCTATAGACAAGGGACCTACCAGTCAATATGCTAAGGAGGGTGTGGTAGGTACCACTCACATGGACGGGGAAACTTTTTTCATTTGATCAGGGAGTCCAAGTAGACGAATAAGGTGGGTGAGTCGAGAAAGCTGGGATTCAGAAGGGCATATATACAGGGCACTCTGACAGCTAACCTCTGCTTCCTCCCAAGTCTAGACAAAAGCAAATCAGACTTCCACGAGGCATTCCTTAGACATCACAGAGCACTTTCCTCGAGCAAGGCTCAGCAGACCCTGGGTGGGGTAACTGAGGGAGGCAGCTGCAGTTCCTTCTGAGAGACGCTGGATGGATGCCGTCTGTCTCTGATGTCGGAGGCTCCTGCCTGGCCAGTGCAGATTGCGGAATCTCTTCTCTCCCTTCCTGGGTTCCAGGATTCCTCTGACAAGACATTTTATTAGCCCTGACGTGGCTTCCAGCAGGAAGGAAGAAGGGCAGAAACTGTTAAACACAAGAATAGGAAAGTCCTGGAAAACTCATGGAAGGGGAAACTTGGTTCCGCTTTAAGGGAGAAGTTGATTTGTTTAAAGGAGTCTGGGGATAGCCCTGCCCTTGCCTGAAAAGGCCTCTTTGTAGGTCCCTCTGAGCCATGCATGTTTAAGATGTAGGGAAATCAGCTCAGAGGATCGACACACACAGCCCCCTGAAGCCATGGAGTGAGCTCCTCATTTTAAGCAGCTGCCTGGCAATTGTGTGTCATTGTCATGGGGCAGTCGAGCATGAGAGTAGGGGTGACAGTGCTTGTTCATCTCAATCCTGCGACCCAAGTTCAAAGGGAATGTCTTCCCAAAGAAGGCTGAGTGTCTGCAGAGGGCGGCACACTCCGCTGATGGCTTAATCTGGAAGAGTAAATTTTGCTTCCACAAGAAAAATGGACTTATTTAGAAAAAGGTTAGGCGTACATGTGGGTAGCTTTAGGAGCTGATATTCCTAAGACTTAACAAGGGAGTAAGGCAGTGACCCTGACCCATCAGAATAGTTGCTGGCCTCAGATCTAGGGGCTGGGGTGGGGGTATTGCAGGCTCCTGGAGAACCCCATGCTGTGCCAGCCTTAACCCTTTGACAGTGGGTTGTGGGGACCCCCTAGGGTCCTGGGGTTGGAGTGAGGGTGGCCGGGCACTAAGAGGACACTGTGCACTAGAGCAGCACCAATGCATAGGGAAATGTCTCCGTATTTTAATGAGTCAACCCATACCTGTGGACAGTCCCTGCCTACATGGACCAAGGGGAAAAACTTCCCTCTCTGCCCCGTGCTTCAGTTCATAACCTTGCTAATCATGTATCTGACCTTGTGAGCTGAAGAACAGGAATCTGGATTTAAATTTCTCAAATACATGTTAGATTTCAAGTAGGTTCTTTATTTTCATCTCTCTCTTAACCTCTTCCATTTTTTGAAGAACACCCTTTGATGTCACTCCGATGACGTTTATTAATTATCTTCTCCAAACCTGCTACGACACAAGAAACTTTAGGCACAGTACTGATTCACACTCAATGTTCTATGTTTAGCAACTATCTGAGAAGGATCTGAGTCTGCATTTAGCCCTAAATAGCTACAAATAAGGGAGTAGCAGCAGCATCCCTTCAAAAGCCTTTTTTAGGAAGTGCTGTGCCAGGGGTGGGATGACATGCCAGGAGCTACAGGTGAGGAGAGCCGCTCTCAGCCAACAGGAAACCAAGGTAGCGGCTGATGAAAGCAACAGAGTTGTGTACTACAGAGCAGCATCCCCCCTTCCTCGAGACAGGTTGTAAGGAAACACTGCAGCATGTTTATCTGTCTGCCCAGCCCTATTTAGTGAAAAATGATTGCTCTTTGCCTCTTGTTACCATGCTCAGATGATACTATGGCAACCAGGCTGCACAAAAGGGGAAGGGGGGGCTGACGCTGCTTAGCAACTTGAAGATTTTTAAAAGGCAAGTACTCATTGCAACAGCAACAGTTTTTAAAATGCCAGTTTTCAGGAGAGAAAAGAGAAGAACATTAGAGAAAGCAAATGGAGATGACACAGTAGAGGAAAAGAAAGAAAGGAGAAAGAAAGAGAGAGAAAGAGAGAGAGGGGGAGGAAGGGAGGGAGGTGGGGAGGGAGAGAGAGAGAAAGAAAGAAAGAGAAAAGAAAAGAAAAGAAAGAGAGTCATCTGCATGTCACCTTTTCAAAGCTCTTTTTTGTACATCCTCACAGAACTCGCGGGAGCTTGGCTGGGTCTCCGTTCACTGGTGGGGAAACTGAGGCTCACAGGGTGAGTGGCGTGCTCAGGGTTTGTCAGCGAGTCGGGGGCAAGGCTGGGACTAATATGCAGGCAGCCCAGTTCCAAATCCCACACTCTTTTTACAGCTTCATGCTTTGAAAAAAAAAGTAACCAGGAAATCTGAGGAAGGGAAAAAATAAAATCACACGAAACTGCCAATGGTGTGAAAAGGATGGGCATCTGTTTCAGGTAGAAACTCAGCAAAAAGCACAAAAATACATTTGAATGTATTTTCAGAATTAAGTTGAAATGACAAGGTGTTTTCTATGTGATTCATTCATTCATTCACTCATTCAGTCATTCAGGGCAAAAAAAAGGTGGCACAGACAGTATTAAATTCCAGCATTCCTTGAATGAGCAGGAGGTTGCCTGTTTCTGGAACGTATAGGATCTGGAGGAATTCCTGGGCACTGGAAGGATTCAATGCTGAGGGGATGGAAGAAGAGAAGTGGAGAAAGGAGGGGAGGGGGAAAGTCTTGCCCTGGTTTAGGAAGAAACTGTCTTGAGTAGGACAAACATCCATCGAGATAAATGACCACATCATGTCAACCAAGACTATGTAAACCAAAGACGGTTCAGGTTCCAGTCTGCATTTCTCACTGGCTGATATTACATTTCTCAGCTCCTCTGCCACTCCAGCCTTCCACCCTTGGAAGCAAAATGCTAGATGGCTTACAAAACAGAGCTCGAACATGGAGCGACTACGGCGCTGAGCTTGTCTGGAGGGCCCAACAACAGGCAACGACAACACTAAGGAAACATCCTATGTCAGGCTAACAGGCGTTCTCTGAGGCAGAACTTGATAGAATGGGTTTCTGTAGATTGTGCCCTTTCTTTAATTAACTCAGTATTTAAGAGATGCCATTCAAGTCAGACCAAAGGTCTAAACCAGAACTGACCTTTCTGAAGCTGGCACAAGTTTTGTCTTTGTTTTGGGCTCTATGAAGGGTGAGTGGATGGAGGAGCCCAGGGGTGAGAATAAGCCAGTGGGTGGAGTTTCCCGCTGCTTAGCGGCTCCTTGAGGGGCCCATTCCATAGACATACACGGAGGGCCTCCTGCGTGCCTCCCATGTGGGTCTCCTCACGCTCCTTCTCTCTGCCCCCCTGCACTGAAAGGACTCTGCAGGGCCCAGAGCTTCAGGCTTCCTCATCTTGGTGCCTGCCTCCCGGGAGAAGCCACGGCTGCCTTCCTGATTGATAACACAGCGCTGACAAGACAAGTGCTGCTTTGGGTTCCAGTGGTCACAACAAAGCTATTCTTATGCTCCCCTCCTCATTGTTTCCACTCGTTCCTAATTGCACTTACGCAGAGGGCTCCAGAAGCAGTAAACAGACGGCCTTCTCCTATACTCACAATTAGCTAGAAGAATCCAGGTCAAGCTTTTCCAACCTGCAGCCCATGGGTGGCATGTGGCCCAGGACAGCTTTGAATGCAGCCCAACACAAATTCTTAAACTTTCTTAAAACATTATCAGTTTATTTTTTTAACGTGTCAGCTATTGTTAGTGTTAGTGTATTTTATGTGTAGTTCAAAACAATTCTTCCTCTTCCAGTGTGGCCCAGGGAAGCCAAAAGATTGGACACCCCTGCTACGTGGTCTGTGATGCTCCCAACTAAGCAGATGTCATCTAGCATTAGTTTTAAGGCGTCAGGCCAGGTGTAGTGGCTCACACCTTGAGCCCAGGGGGGTTTCAAGGCTACAGTGAGCTATGATGGCACCACTGCACTCCAGCCAGGACATCAGAGCAAGACCCTGTCTGTAAGGCGGGGGGAGGGAGGGAGCCGAACTAAGGGTGGGGCATTGTGGGGACTGCTCTTACTTCTAACACAATAACTATGAAATGAGTGAACTTCTGGGTTCTAGTCCTAATTGTGCCATCAGCTCTCGCATTCTTCACCTCCACCTCCATCCCCACTACATGCCCCAACCATACTGAATTTCATAAGAGCCCCAAATATACATCCCCACCTCCATTTGCACTGTCCCTCAATGTGTGAAGAGCCACTTACTACCTCACAGAGCAGAGCGCTCTATCTCTGACCCGGGCAGTTAATAATTACAACTTTCAAATTTCCTATCTCATTCGATGGGGAAAAGCCAACAGCAGTCACCCAGTGGGGGCTAGAGAACAACATTCCCATCTTAGGAGTCATAAGAATCAGAGAGAAGTTTCGCCAAGTCCCTCCAGCTTCAACTCACCTGGCAACTAGTAACAAGCTAGTAAGGTTTGGGAGAAGGCCCGACTCCAAATCCCCTGTTCATTACAGGATTTGGAAATCTCGTTTTCTTGTGGCTTATGTTAATTAAACTTAAACCTATCTTTTAGAGCAAAACAAAACAAATACACTTACTCTTTCAAATATTGGCCTTCCAAATATTTGAATGGAGCTCCTGGGTACCCTCCAGGGCTGCGCATCTCACACTTTAAAGTGCGCGGATAAGTCACCTGGGGGCTTGTGAAACTGCAGATTGCGATCCAGCAGTTCTGGGAGGGAGCGGGTGTAACAGACCCTGTCTACACTGCAGGAAACCCAGCCTCTACCTCCTCCCAAACCACTTTCAGAGGTCAAAAAAATTATGCAGTCTTTCGAATTAAATTGCAGACTTGCCACCTCCTTTTTGTTTCATGTTCCCAGGCACTTACAAAAGTGCCTGACTTACCTCAAGCACCGAATAAATCCTGTCGAATATGTCTGACAGAAGGAGGCAGAAACGGTCAAATTAAATACCTCCCCTTCCTCATCCCAGCCCCCTCCTTGGTTTAGCAAGGGCATCTGCTTCTGCCACGTCACTAAACTTATCTGAATATCGCCGTCATCATCTGTAAATTGGGAATAAAAATGACTCCTTTTGGGGCACTGGAGACATCAAACTGCGAGAAGACCATAAGCGTGGAGATGCTTAGCAAATGTCATGAGCGCCCCTCAAGTAAACCAGAACCAAACAAAGCAAAAACTAAAAAAAAATGTGGACACATGGCAGTTGCCAAAACACTGTGTACTCACTTAAGTGAGGCAGGAAAAATGCTTCTACCGAAAAGAACACGGTGCAGGAAGAGCTCATTAGGCCTTCCCGAAGGGAACGCAATAGCTTGCTGCTCGCCCGCAGGGCCGTGGGACCGCGCCGGGCGTCCTTTGCCGCCCTCTGCTGGACGGAACCCCCAACCCGCGCCCGCGTGTCTGGTCACAGCGCGCCGGCAGCGCCCAGGGGACCTGCGTCCTCAGCCAGCCGGTTATGTAACACCAGACTGCATCCAGAGCAGGCTTGCGAAGAGGAAATCACTGAGTTCATGACGCATCGATTCAAGCTGATAAGAGGAGGGGAGGGCAAGAAAATATTGTGTCTTTCCAACGTTCGAGGTGCTAATGAATTTAATCTGCAGAGGAGCCCTAAAAAGCAAAGAGGGTCATTCTTGTTTTGTGGCGGAGCAAAGTGAGGCTCGGGGGGACTGGATAAATTACCGAGGGGAACATGGCTTACTGAGTGGCCCGACCAGGTTTTGAATTAGGGCCATTTTGATTACAGATACCAGGTTTCTATACCTGAGTCTGCCGTTAATCAGCTATGGGAGCGGGACCCACCCACTTAGCCGTGTGGGGTCCTGGTGTTCTTTGTTTGCGGAGAGAGGGGTTGATGGAGGTGACCCTGAAGGTTCATTTCAGCTCTCACATTCTGAGCCAAGCCTTTTTTTTTTCTTATTATGTGCCGTTGTTGTGTAGAAATAAATTGTTGGATAATCCCCCCCGCCCACCCCCGGCGGTGGAACCACGCATTTCTCATCAAGCAAGACAGCACCAAGCATGCCAGGGGCCCTGCCAAAGGCTACCTGGCTTCCATCCTCTCCAAAATGATCTACAGGCTTAGAGCTGTGGTCTCTGAACAAACTTTCATGTTTTAAAGATCCTACCATGGGTGAAATATATCAAAGGGTCAGCCTTGCCTGCCCAAGCTACGTCATTTATGTTGCAGAGAAAGGAATATTACAAATTAAGCATGTTTGTCCTATGCTCATCAGGGTCCAGGAGAGAGATGCACATTTGGACATTCTCCAGGGTGAATCCCTCAGGTTCCACTTAATGAGCTGGTGGGGTCATTTATCCCTTATTAAGCAGACTAACTCTCAATCCGAAACTTCCCTCAAAAAGTTTTAGTTTGATTCCTCTCTGATATAAAGAGAGTGGACACTTTAGTCTTGTCTAGTCTGGATACTGACTTACAACATGCTTCTGCTTCATTGGAAACTTCAGCTCAGGAAATACTTTAAGGTTCCCCCTCCCCACCTCTTGTGGGGCTATGAAGCATCTCTCCCTCTCAATTTAACTGGAAATTTCAAAGTTTAAAAATGCACACACTGGAAAGCACCGTAGACATTATATGATATAATTCTCTTATTTTATGGCTGTCAATCAGGGCTATTTGTTCACTAAGGACATTTCTCTAGAAATAATAAAAAGATGACTGAGCATCTTCTCCCAGACTTTGGATGGTACCTTACATGCATTGGCAGGAAGCCACAAAGAAAGCTGAGTCAGCGCAGAATCAGGGCAGCCAACAGAAAGTTAGGATTCAGCCTGTTTATCACATTCGCCAGCTAAAAAAAAGTCAGGTCTAGGGCCAAAAATACATGAGCCCCTTTCCCAGAGCTCTTCCCCTAGAAAAATATCACGCCTTGAGAGCTACTCTGGTCTCATGGAAACACCATACCTCACATTACCTAAGAAGGCCCAAGCGACGTCCATCTCTAAAAAGATGATAAAATACCCATCAAGCCTCCTTAGTCAGAGGCAGCCACGTTGCAGCCAGAGACCGAATCTAGCAGGGTTTACAGACTTATAGTACACGCCAAGCATAATTTAATGTGAGTATGATAAACAGTGATGGATCACTGACAGTCTGCGATGCTGTCAGGGCAAGGGTTCCCCACCATTCTGATATTGCAGCAAGATACCAGGAGGCCAGCTCCATCCCCCGAATGCTGTCATGCCAGCCCAGAGAAAACTCCTATTCCTATTCACTTCAAAATAATAACAATAATAATCATTTCTCTTTATTTTTGGTCCCCTTCACCATTTTCTCTGTTAACTTAGAACCTCTGTGGTTTGACTTTTATATCATACCATCCAGAGAAGAAACTATGTAAGAATCAAGTTGAGCCAACAGGCAGTATTTCTTCTTCAGCTGAGGCATGTGCAGCCCCCGAGGGCTTGGGCAGGAGAGGACAGGAGGGATTGTCACGAAGTCCCAGGATGAACTTGGCCCATGTTCCAGGAGCACTTTTTTTTTTTTTTTTTCTGATACAGAGTTTCCCTCTTGTCACCCAGACTGGAGTGCAATGGCACAAGCTAAGCTCACTGCAACCTCTGCCTCCCAGGTTCAAGCGATCCTCCTGCCTCAGTCTCCCAAGTAGCTGGAATTACAGGCACCCGCCACCATGCCCAGCTAGTTTTTGTATTTTTAGTAGAGATGGGGTTTCACCATGTTGGCCAAGCTGGTCTCGAACCCCTGACCTCAGGTGATCCACCTGCCTTGGCATCCCAAAGTGCTGGGATTACAGGCGTGAGCCACTGCACCTGGCCCCAGGAGCACATTTATAACTCACAGCTTTTGGGGGGTGGGGAAGGGAGAGATGACACAGAAATATTATGAAGTAGCAAGTAAATTTTGCATGGGTTTTTAGGATGAAACACAATATTCTAAAATGTTGTTTAATTTTTTTAACATTTCCTTTACATTTTAAACAAACTTTCTTGTTTGTACCTGGTTGCTTCAAGCTTTGGCCTCTAACCTCTTGGGGGCCCACATATGGAAAATATAAGATTAGATATTATGATAGTTAATATTGAGTGTTAACTTGACTGAAGGGTGCAAAGTAGTGTTCCCGAGTGTGTCTGTGAGGGCGTTGCCAAAGGAGATTAACATTTGAGTCACTGGACTGGGAAAGGCAGACCCATCCTCAACCTAGGTGGGCACCATCTAATCAGCTTCCAGCAAGGCGAGAATATAAGCAGGCAGAAGAATGTGGGAAGACTAGACTGGCTTAGTTTTCTGGCCTACATCTTTCTCTCGTGCTGGATACTTCTTGCCCTCGAACATCGAACTCCAAGTTCTTCAGCTTTGGGGCTGAAACTGGCTTCCTTGCTCCTCAGCTTGCAGATGGCCTACTGTGGGACCTCACCTTGTGATGGTGTGAGTCAATACTCCCTGATAAATTCCCCTTTATATATGCAGCTATCCTATTAGTTCTGTCCCTCTAGAGAACCCTAATACAGATATTTAATCCTACCTATTTTTTGCCTTGGAAAGATAGTTACTACTACTACCACTTCTACTTCTACTACTAATTACTATTCTTAACACAATTACCACTACAAATTCTACCACTAAATTTCCTGTTAAATTGTCTGAGAGTCATACTACTATGACTACTACGTGCTCCCTTTCTCTCCTGTTTTAAAAATTGGAAAAGACCCCAGTCTCCAGAGAGACAGGACCACTGCTAGGTTCTGCAGAGCCTGAAAATACAGTGCTTTCCTTGACTTCCCGCCTAAAGAAATATCTATTTAAGAAGTACTAATGGCTAAAAATAATAAGAAATAATAACAACACAGGGTATTTGCTGACATGGTGGCCATCAGTGTTCTCAAGCTTGTGCAAACTCACCCCAGATGCCCCACGCTAACATTCACAGGACATGCTGGGGCACATAGACGAGGCTGTATATGGCCAGTGGCCTTGGCATGGGGGTCCAGCTACCCCAGGCATCTCCTTTCTTCAACAAGGAATTCAGTAAGTATTTGTTGAATGAATGAATCATGTTCTTTTCCAGTTAAAAGCAGACTGAGAGCATCGAATCTATTGGAAACACCAGCAAGTGCCATCACCGGACCCAGAGGAGAAAGTAGCAGACCCCTGTGTCATGAGTGTCACATTCTGACCTCTATAGATAAAGGCTCCTTCATTTATAGAGGTCTGAATCCAGGCTTCTCCCCTCTTCTCCTCCGGCACCACCCTAGGAACTGAAGGGACCAACACCACACATGTGACCTATCTGTGGCACTCCAGGGGTGATTCGGTTTGGCTCTGTGTCCCCACCCAAATCTCATCTCGAACCTGTAATCCCCACAAGTCCAGGGATGGGCCTGGTGGGAGGTGATCGGATCATGGAGGCAGTTTCCCCCATGCTGTTCTCATGATGGTGAGTGAGTTCTCATGAGCTCTGATGGTTTTATGAAGGGCTCTTCCCACTTCACTCACTGCTCTCTCTTTCCTGCCGCCATGTGAAGAAGGTGCTTACTTCCCCTTCACCTTCCACCATGATGGTAAGTTTCCTGAGGCCTCCCTGCCACACATAACTGTGAGTCAATTAAACCTCTTTCCTTTGTAAATTATACAGCCTTGGGCAGTTCTTTATAGCCATGTGAAAACAAACTAATACAAGGATTAAGATTTAATTTAGCCTATTTATGGCAATAAACCATTTGGACAGTTTTTCATTTATGAAAACAGAAAACTTCTCTTTGGTCTAATTAGTCCCAGATGTGAAGGAGTGTTTATTTATGGAGGTCTGAATGTGACACTCATGACACAGGGGTCTGCTATTTTCTCCTCTGGGTTCTGTGAGGGCACTTGCTGGTCTTTCCAATAGATTTGATGCCCTCATTCTGTTTTAACTGGAAAAGAACATCGTTCAGTCATTCAACAAATAGTTACTGAATTCCTACCAGGTGGTATGCACTCTGCTAGGCACTGAGGATATAACGATGAACAACCACCGTCAGGTTCCCGCCCACCACGGAACTTTCCATCTAGGAAGGAAGGCAGATAAACCAGCAAATGCAATGCAGCTCAACCAAGTGAAATAGAGCCTGATGCATGGCACCCAAGAGCAGATTTTAGGCCAGACCTTGGGAACTGGAAGAGACCTCAGGAGGAAGTGAAGGGTCTAAGCTGGGAGCTGAGGCAGACCCATCAGATGCTGGTGATGGAGACAGGGTTGTAGGCAGGGGCAGCAGAAACTGGAAACCACTGGGTAATGCTGGACAGTGGAATATTGGGAAGGTCATGGAGAGAGATGAGCCTGGAGTTCCAGCAAGGGTGGCTGAGATACAGTAAAAAAAAAAAAAAAAAAAAAAAATATATATATATATATGTAATAGGTCCTTGTCCCCAGTTCCTGGCACAGAGCTCCTGAAACTCTTTTAATTTACTGAGTGATAGAGGTGAGAAGAACTATTTTTGTTATTTACAATAAGCCCCTTTATCTGAGTTTAATATGTTAATGAGATGGCTGGTGGCTGGGGTCCCTAAATGGCTTCAGGATGGGGCCTGGTTGCCAGAGGAGCCAACCACAGTCTTTGCAGGTTGGCACTTTCAGCCCCACCTCCTGAGCTCCAGGGAACGGAGATGGGTGGGGGATTGAGTTAATCGCTCATGGGCAATGATTTAGTCAGTCAAGCCATGTAATGGAACCTCTGTAAAAACCCTAAACAACAGAGTCCAGAGAGCATCCAGGTTGGTGAACACACGGAGGTGCTGGGAGGGTGCCATGCCCTGAGAGGTCATGGAAGCTCTGCACCCCTCCCTCATCTCTGGCTCTAGGTGGCACTTCCATTTGGCTGTTCCTGAGTTGTATCCTTTATAATAAACAGGTAAATGTGAGTAAAGTGTTTCCCTGGGTTTTGTGAGCCACTCTAGCAAAATTTGAAGCCTGAGGAGGGAGTTGTGAGCAGCCTCTGACTTTGTAGCTGGTTGGTCAGGAGCATGGGTGGCTTAGACTTGGAATCGGCATCTGAAGCATGGTGGGGGGTTAGGGAGTAGGCAGTCTCATGGGACCAAGCCCTTTACCTGTGGGGCCTGTGCTAACTCCAGGTAGTTAGTGTCAGAGTTGAACTGAGTTGTAGGACACCTAGTTGGTGTCCAGAGAGTTGGAGAATTGATTGGTGTGAGGAAAAACTTCACACCTTTGGTGTCAAAAGTACTGTGAGTAAAAACAATTCAGAAGTGGGAATTCAAATCTGCATTGCCAGTGACATCCCATCCCAGAGGAGCTGGCACATCACCACCTCAGGGTTGGTCCTCATCGTTTTTGGCTGAATAGGTCAGGCCCACTCTCCACTGTCACAATAACTTATGATCTGATGTAATTAGGGGCTGTCATATAGACGCACTCTCCTTTGCTGGGGGTGTAAGAATTTGTGTGATAAAACATAAAGCTGCTGGTAGCTGTTTTCCTGGCATCCAGTTTTCTCCTAATAAGATATAAGCAAGTATATTAGTCTGTTTTCATGCTGCTGATAAAGACATACCCAAGATTGGGCAATTTACAAAAGAAAGAGGTTTAACGGACCCACAGTTCCACATGGCTGAGGAGGCCTCACAATCATGGTGGAAGGTGAAAGGCACGTCTTACATGGTGGCAGACAAGAGAAGGGAGTTTGTGCAGGGAAACTCCCCTTTATAAAACCATCAGATCTCATGAGAACTATTCACTATCAGAAGAATAGTATGGGAAAGACCTGCCCCCATGATTCAATTATCTCCCACCCAGTGGCTCCTACAACACGTGGGAATTGTGGGCTACAATTCAAAAAGAGATTTGGGTAGGGACACAGCCAAACCATATCAATGAGTCTCTGGCCTCCCAGCCCTATCCGAGGCTAGACCCAGGGGAGGGAGAGATGTCAGCTACCCACCCTGGAATGGGCCTCAGAGGAAGCAGAGCACCCAGACAGGGCCAGGTTGCTCCCATGTTCACTTCTCGCTGCATTCTTACATCTTCATGAGCTCAACAACTTTTATTACCGATACAGTTTGGTTATTTGTTTCCTCCAAATCTCATGCTGAAATGGGATCCCTGATGTTGGAGGTGGGGCCTAGTGGGAGGTGTTTGGGTCATGGGGGTGGATCTGTCATGAATGGTTTTGTGTTGTCCTTATGGTGATGAGTGAGTTTTCTGAGCGATCTGATTGTTAAAGACAGCCTGACACCTCCTGCTTTCTCTCTTCCTTTCTCTCTCATCATGTGATGCCAGCTACCCTTCACTTTCTGCCATGAGTGAAAGCTTTCTGAGGCCTCAGTGCAGAGGCTGAGGCCATGCTTGTACAGCCTGCAGAATCATGAGCCCAACAGACCTCTTTTCTTTATAAATTATCTTACCTCAAGTATTACTCTGTAGCAATACAAAAATGGACTAATACAATCACAGTATGTGTATGTATGTGTGTGATGGGAGCGGGTGGGGGGGGGGCGCGGAGAGAGAGAGAGAAAGAGAGAGAGAGAGACTTTCTGTGTTGGGAATTATTGGGATGACAAGAATCCCAAGAGGCCTGAACATTCCTGCTTACCTATATCAGGTATGAGCCCAAGAAACAAAGGCAGAGAGCTGAAGATTAAAGAGAAAAAGTACAATTTGAATCAGAGCAGGATGGCATGCACAAAGCCATTATGTCATTCCTGGAGTCAGTGCTGTGGCCTGTCCCCTATCCCATGCTGGGGAAGCCATGATCAGGATTCTCTCTAAACTCAACTTTCTCACAGCCAGCACTCACTTATGAATGTTGATTCCCCTGTCCTTCCTTTCCTTCTGGCCTCCAACAAATATTTTTTGAGAATGTTCTATGCATCAGATACTATGTTAAGAGCTGGAGATAACCCCATACACAGCTGTGGGAGTTTCAGTGATGCAGCTACTGTGGAGAAGAGTCTGATAGTTCCTTAAAAGGTCAAACACAGAGTTGTCATACAATCTGGCAATTCCACTCCTAGATATACATCGAAGAGAAGTAAAAACACATGTCCACATAAACATTTGTGCATGAATATTCATAGCAGCTTTATTTATAAGAGTCAAATGGGAAAAAGTCAAATGTCCATCAACTGATGAATGAATGTATAAAGAAAATGTTATATATAAACACACACATGAAATATTATTTAGCAATAAAAAATATGAAGTATTGATGCATGCTACAACATGGATGAACCCTGAAAACATGTGACATGAAAGAAATTAGTCACAAAATACCCCATAATGTATGATTCAACTTATTTAAAAAGTACAGAATAGGCAAATTTATAGAAAGATAAAGTAGATTGGTGGTTGCTTAGTCCTGGAGGAAGGGAGGGGAAATTGGGGGGTGATGACTAAGAGATATGGGATTTCTTTTTGGGGCAATGGAAATGATCTAAAATTGATTGCGGTGATAGTTGTTCAACTCTGTAAATATACTTGAAACCACTGAATTTTAAATTTTAAGTGGGTAAAAAAATAACATTTTAAACATTCTAAGGTTAAAAGAAAGAGTAGGGCTTGGATTCTATCCCAGAATGCTTATTCTGTAGCAGTTCTCATTAGTTGCCCCTGTCAGGCACTTTCAGATATATAGACTCCAGAGCTACACACCAGATCACTGGACTCAGAATACATAGATCTCTATAGACCTACCTGTAGCTATATCAATCTAGCTAGCTAGAGAGACATATATGTATGTATTTATATATATTTCCACAAGTGACTCTGATGCATTGGTATTGTTACACCTCTACCTATTTCCCATATATTTTAAAAAAGAGTCCCCAAATAGCTGCCACTTTTGGAAGACCTGGAGGCAATAGGAATTTTTATTCTCCTCCTTTCTCAGTTTTATGCCCCTGCCTCTCTTCAACACAACTGATATTCCACAAAGCTTACCGCTGTTTTCTTCTTCACTATACTCCTTTTCTTAGCTTTTCAAACTAGTTCTGAGGTATACAGTTATTCCTTGGAGAAAGAAGGAAGAGCAAATGGGCAGAGCAGTGCCTGAATCAGTTATGACTACAACAGGTTAGATTAAAATTTGAAATCTGAATTGTGTGTGTGTGTTGAGTATGGAACACAGCCCAATACCTATAATGAAAAACCCAGGATCTCGAGTAAATCTGTTTGTCCCATGATACACAGATCAATTCTAACCTTAGTCTTGGATACCACCAAAAGTTTAGATTCAGCTTGAAACTTTGATGATATTTTTCTTACCAATAGAGTAGAAAAAGACAGAGGTAAGGATAAAAAAGAAATGAGAATGTCAAGCAAAGATAGTTTACTTCCAGTTTCTTACTTCCATTGTTACTTTCATTTTAAAAGCTGTAAAAGCTATTGAGAAACCACAGGGTCAGGAGGATAGGAGAAAATTAAGATAGACTTTCTGTATGCAGTTGACCAAGAGAAGAGGACAATTGTAGGAAGCAATAAAAAGATAAGTAAACTACAGGGAGAAAAAGGAGGGGGATTGGGGCCTGGACTAAAATGTGCTGCTGGAAAATGTGTATTGTCAAAACTGACATTAGAAAAAGTAGAAATCCCAAATAATTCAATTATCTTAGACACTCTCAAAACATTATCAAACCTCCCAGAACAGTTTGGGAACTAATTATTTTTAGGTGGATTTTTTTCAAATCCTCAGGGATGTACTTCCTATTTTCCATAAAGAATCTAAGAACATAGAAAAATGCAGACCAATTTAGATTAACCCAATTTATTTTATTAAGTCAGAACAATTCTGTTAATGAATCCTGAAACATCTTCCTCTGATTGTCTTTTCTTCCCTGTGCCCATTCCTTCTTTCCTTCTCACACACACAAATATAACTATCGACTGAAGTTAACTGATAGCTCAAAAATTTCGACAAAAGTCCCACCAAACTACTAGAAAACTATATTTTTAACAGGTAGTAAACTAATTCATTACAACCAAAAACATCATCAGAGTTTAAAATAATATAACATGTCTAATAAGTCATATCAGAAATATTTATCTGTATATAGGAAAAGGCATGCAATTAAATTAAAAAACATTTCTTTTTTAAAAAGAAAGAGGAATGGAAGCATACTTCTCAAAAACATAAAGTTTTCCTCAAAGCAACAGGCAGCAGCATATTTAACAGCGCAAACTAGAGCCATGCTTACTAAAATCATGTCCTAGAGTAATGACCACACTATCATAATGATTAATTTACAGTATTCTGCAAGAAGTGGCTAATGCATTAATTCATAAAACTTAACTATCCTTCAAGAAAGAGGAAAAAGTTATAATTACTTGTGAGATATACAAATTACCCAAAATAAATCATGGACACTCTTTCAGAATGCCTGGGAGAGAAAGTAAAGTGAATGGGTATGAACAAATGTATAAAAATACATCTAATTTTTATCATCTCAGCCCAAAATCTCCTTAAGCTGATAAGCAACTTCAGCAAAGTCTCAGGATACAAAATCAATGTGCAAAAATTGCAAAAATTCCTATACACCATTAACAAACAGAGAGCCAAATCATGAGTGAACTCCCATTCACAGTTGCTACAAAGAGAATAAAATACCTAGGAATCCAATTTACAAGGTATGTGAAGGACCTCTTCAAGGAGAACTACAAACCACTGCTCAATGAAATAGAGGAGGACACAAACAAATGGAAGAACATTCCATGCTCATGGATAGGAAGAATCAATATCATGAAAATGGCCATATTGCCCAAGGTAATTTATAGATTCAATGCCATCCTCATTAAACTACCAATGACTTTCTTCACAGAATTGGAAAAAATTACTTTAAAGTTCATATGGAACCAAAAAAGAGCCCTCATTGCCCAGACAATCCTAAGTAAAAAGAACAAAGCTGGAGGCATCAGGCTACCTGACTTCAAGCTATACTACAAGACTACAGTAACCAAAATAGCATGGTACTGGTACCAAAACAGAGATATAGACCAATGGAACAGAACAGAGCCCACAGAAATAACATCACACATCTACAACCATCTGATCTTTGACAAACCTGAAAAAGACAAGAAATGGGGAAAGAATTCCCTATTTAATAAATGGTGCTGGGAAAACTGGCTAGTCATATGTAGAAAGCTGAAACTGGATCCCTTCCTTACATCTTATACAAAAATTAATTCAAGATGGATTAGAGACTTAAATGTTTGACCTAAAACCATAAAAACCCTAGAAGAAAACCTAGGCAATACCATTCAGGACATAGGCATGGGCAAGGACTTCATGACTAAAACACGAAAAGCAATGGCAACAAAAGCCAAAATAGACAAATGAGATCTAATTAAACTAAAGGGCATCTGCACAGCAAAAGAAACTACCATCAGAGTGAACAGGCAACCTACAGAATGGGAGAAAATTTTTGCAATGTACTCATCTGACAAAGGGCTAATATCCAGAATCTACAAAGAACTTAAATTTACAAGAAAAAAACAAACAACCCCATCAAAAAGTGGGCAAAGGATATGAACAGACACTTCTCAAAAGAAGACATTTATGCAGCCAACAGACACATGAAAAAATGCTCATTATCACTGCTCATCAGGGAAATGCAAATCAAAACCACAATGAGATACCATCTCACCCAGTTAGAATGGCGATCATTAAAAGTCAGGAAACAACATATGCTGGAAAGGATGTGGAGAAATAGGAACACTTTTACACTGTTGGTGGGACTGTAAACTAGTTCAACCACTGTGGAAGACAGTGTGGCAATTCCTTAAGGATCTAGAACTAGAAATACCACTTGACCCAGCGATCCCATTACGGGGTACATACCCAAAGGATTATAAATCATGCTACTCTAAAGGTACATGTACACGCATGTTTATTGCAGCACTATTCACAACAGCAAAGACTTGAAACCAACCCAAATGTCCAACAATGATAGACTGGATTAAGAAAATGTGGCACATATACACCATGGAATACTGTGCAGCCATAAAAAAGGATGAGTTCATGTCCTTTGCAGGGACATGGATGAAGCTGGAAACCATCATTCTGAGCAAACTATCACAAGGACAGAAAACCAAACACCGCATGCTCTCACTCATAGGTGGGAATTGAACAATGAGAACACTTGGACACAGGGCAGGGAATATCACACCCCAGGGCCTGTCATGGAGGGGGTGCCTGGGGGAGCGATAGCATTAGGAGAAATACCTAATGTAAATGACGATATAATGGGTGCAGCAAACTAACATGGCACATGTATACCTATGTAACAAACCTGCACATTGTGCACATGTACCCTAGAACTTAAAGTATTTTTTAAAAAGTAAGACTCAATAAAAGAGAAAATACTAAAGTAAGTTATTGAATAATATCATTTCTAGAAAAGAAAAATATAAATAAAACACAGAAGGAAATCAAAGAGTAGTAGAAATATAAGACTTCTTATCCAGGGTTCCCAAATAGAAAAAATATAAACTAATAAAACAAGTTTATTTGAAGTAGCAATTATTTGTATTATCAAATTATATATACATGTATTATATAATGTGCAGTCATTGATAAATATAAAAAAATTAATCCAAAAGTTAATCCCAAAATCCAAGAAACCCTAACACAATAAAATTATTTTGAGTTCTCAAAAAAGTTATCCAAGTTTAACAAAGAAGGAAACAACAGACACTGGGCTCTATTTGAGGGTGGAGGATGGGAGGAGGGAGAGGAGCAGAAAAGATACCTACTGGGTACTGGGCTTAATACCTGGATGATGAAATAATATGTACAACAAATCCCCATGACACATGTTTAACTATGTAACAAACCTTCACAGGTACTCGCAAACCTAAAATAAAAGTTAAAAGAAAAAGTTTTCCAAATTTAAAAAACAAACAAAAAACACATCTATTTTTCACATGTATCACCAGTAATTTAAAATACAAGAAATAAATCTCTCTTCATAATATCAAGAAAATCATAAAATATGTAGAAATAATGTTACATCAGAAATACAGAAGACATATATGAATTTGTGATTCTAAGAATTAAATAAATGGAGAAGCTCATATTTCTGGATAGGAAGACTTAATAAGGATTTAAAGCATTTTAATAAAAGCCAAGATTTTCTTTGTAATTTATTAAAATGATCTTGCATTATATAGAAAAAGAAATAATAAGTGAAAATAACCAAGAAAAACTGAAGGAAGGAAATAATGATATTGAATTAATCTGCTCCCCAAGCAAAATTTTACTATAAATTATAATAAATAAGTCAGCATACCAGTATTGAAAAAACATACAGACAAATGAAACAGAATAGTATCTTATAGGTTTGTTATATATAAGATGTAAATAAATAACAAAGAAAGTAAAAACCATTGGGAAGAAAAGTGTTATGCAACGGTTGTTAAAATTAGCTAAAATCAGGAAAGTCAGTCAGTTTGGCAGAAGCCACTAGTTGCTACCCAATATCCAGTCTCCCCTTCTTCCTTAGCAACAGAGCCTGAATTTCTTTAGGAATAGTAGTGCTGAGTTATATGATTCCATCTCCCAGCCTTTCTGGGTTTGGCTGTGGCCCTGAGAGTAATCCTAGGCAATGGGATATGAGTGGAAATGCACTGTGGGATTTTGAGAAAGATCCTTAAAGGGCGCTGCCTCAGCCAGGAATGACCCTTTTGTTTCCCCTCCTTCCTCTCTCTTCACCTGGAATCTTGAAATTACAGCTGAGTTTCAATACCTATATAAACTGTAAAGGACCTTAAGAAGACAGAGCACTAACTGGTACACACACACACACACACACACACCCCACATGAAAATATGTATAACTGGAAAAAGAATTCCTATCTTTTGAATGGACATATACAAACAGACATGAATTAACAAGAAAAGAAAAAATAATGAAATCTAAAACAGCTAAAATTTTGACCAAAGGGGAAACATAAATATTCATTCAAATATGAGATTTCAACTTATTTAGTAATCATGGAAATGCAAATTAAAACCACAATGAGCTACCTTTTCATACTGTAATAGTCTGTTCTCACGCTGCTAATAAAGACATACCCAAGATTGGGTAATTTATAAAGGAAAGAGGTTTAATTGATTCACAGTTCAGCATGGCTGGGGAGGCCTCACAATCATGGTGGAAGGTGAATGAGGAGCAAAGTCTTACATGGCGGCAGGCAAGAGAGCTTGTGCAGGGGAACTCTCACTTATAAAACCATCAGATCTTGTGAAACTTATTCACTACCACAAGAACAGTATGGGGGAACCACCCCCATGATTCAATTATCTCCACCTGGGCCTGCCCTTCACACGTGGGGATTAGCACAATTCAAGGTGAGACTTGTGTGGGGACACAGGCAAACTATATGACATACCATCAGATGGATAAAAAAAGTTTATCAATTTCAAGTGTTGATAAGAATGGTGATCTGGTAGGAATTAAATGGTAAAAACAATTTAAGAAATGTTTTGGCATCGTATAGTCATTTGGAGAAGCACATCACTTAAAATCCAGCATTTTCACCCTAAGAATATCTCTTGAACATATGCTTCAATGGACACATAATAATAGTTGTGGAAGGCTTATCTGTAATAGGTAATGCTAGAAACAACCAAAATCAAGGGTAGAATAAATAAATAAATGTGGTTTATTCTTAGAGTAGAATATTAAACAGCAGTGAAAATAATTTTTTTACAAGCACCAATACAGATGAGTCTTAAAATTTCATGTTGATTGAAAATACCAAATCACAAAAAAAAATCCAGTGAATTCTGTGTATATAAAAGTCAAAAATATGCAAACCCAAACAATGTATATCACATGGATGGTAATACTATGCAGAAAGGTGAAATAATTGTATCTTCTTTTTACATTTCTTTTTTTAGCCACCAGAGATCCTTCCATGGGTATGCATTGCCTATACAATAAGAAAAAGTGTTCTAATGAGTATTTTTCTTTTTTTTTTTTCTTTTTCAAGAGGAGGCCTCGGTAGTTCTATGCTTTCGTTCCCAAGGGTCCCGTTTCCTGCCCCTCATCCTGGAGTTTCTACCAAGGTTTCTTATTCCCTCTTTCCCGTTCTCCTTTTCATGAGTTTTTTGTTGTTGTTGTTATTTTGTTTTGTTTCATTTTGTTTTGTTTTTGAGACTGAGTCTTTGCTCTGTCACCCAGGCTGGATTGCGTTAGCATGATCTCAGCTCACTGCAACCTCCGCCTCCCAGATTCAAGCCATTCTCCTACCTCACTCAGCCTCCCAAGTAGCTGGGATTACAGGTGCCCGCCACCATGCCCGGCTGATTATTGTACTTTTAATAGAGACGGGATTTCACCATGTTGGCCAGGAACTCCTGACCTCAGGTGATCCGCCCGCTTTGGCCTCCCAAAGTGCTGGGATTACAGGGGGGTGCCACTGCACCTGATGAAGTTTTATTTCTTTTGGCCACCATCTGTGGCTTTGGGACTTAGTCTTAGTTTACACACCACCTAACTGGGAAATAACTGGGAAAGAGTGAGTTCATAAGGAGTGAAATCACTGGTTCCACTGATTTGGGGAATGGAGTAGAAATGGGTAAAGAAATATACTCCTGGCACAGAAGGATTGATGTTCACAGAGGTTAAGTTCGGGAAAACACAGAATGAGTTCTGAAATCCATACATTTGAATTACAAGGGATTTCATGTAAAAGGAGGAGAACAACGGCCTTTTCCAACGTTTTGGATGGTATCAGAGTCTGTTTTACATATAAAAGCTTGTTTTAGTGCTTTAGAAGCATGACATTTAGGATGCTGAAACTAATCTTGCTTTGAATCTTAACAGTTTCAGACTTCACTTACCACTGATACCAATTTGCACTCGCTCATTATGGAAGTTGTTTCATTACACATGAAATAGGAATGCTTAGCCCTGCTACTGCATCGTTGATCTTGACATAGTTCTTGAGTGGCTTTCAAATATTTAAATATATGTTTAAGCTAAGCATATCTTAAGGAATTCCTTTAATTTTTTAGAATTTTTATCGCAGAAGTTAAAATTACAGAAATTAGTGGTAGAAATGAGTGGTTCACACCAAGGTGATTTTGTTCCCCAGGAGACATTTGGAAATGTCTGGAGACATTTTTCTTGGTCCCAACTGGGTCTCGGGTGGGCGCCTAATGGGTGGAGGCCAGGGGTTCTGCTAAACATTTTACAACACACAGGACAGCCCCCTCAACAAAGAATTATTTAGTCCCAAATATCAGGAAGGCAGAGGGTGTGACTCCTTGGTGCAGACTAACAGTGAAGATAAAGCTGATTGATATTCAAGCCTTTTAATTGTTTTGAGTATAAAAGTCTTAGACAATGTGCATCAGCTTCATTGGTTCTTCCTCAGATGACAGCCTTCTTTCCTTGTGTAGTTAGCCAAATGGGTCAAAGCTATTTATGTTTCTCAGTAGTCAACGAGCGCGTTACCTCGTAGAATGCCTTATTTGAAACTTTCGTTTTGTCCTCCACTACTTCATCTGTTGGCTCAGATGGTGACCAAATTTAGCTGCCTAACTCTCCAGGAGTCACAGAGCTAAAAGTGTTTCATTTTGTATTACTGAGGAAATCTAGTGCAAAGACGGAATGTGCATCAATGTCACAGTGATTAAGGATTTCACTTTTTCCTTCAAAATCTAAACATTTTTATTTTCTGAAGCAGTCTAGTTGTGTTAATTTTGGATAAATGAATGAAAAAAATAATCAAAACTAACAAAAAATCAATGTCAGTGTTGGTTCTCAGACTATGAGGGAACTAATAAGAGACCACAGTGGCTTCATAAAGACAGTTGCACTCAACTTAGCCTCACGATCAATTATTTTAATTAACTCTTTCAAGGCGTCTGGCAGAATATTTCCCTCGGTCTCAGTGAGTTGAATACTGAAGACCATGGAAAATATATCAGAAGGACATTAAAGTATCATCTTGTACAAAATCAGCCAACCTATGACCACTGGCTGGACAATAATAATAATAAATTATTGGCCACGTATTGTGGTTCATGACTATAATCCCAGCACTTGGGGAGGTTGAGGCAGGCAGACCGCTTAAGCTCAGAAGTTCAAGACCAGCCTGGGCAACATGGCAAGACTCCGTCTCTACAAAAAATACAAAAAATTTTTTAGCCAATTGTTGTGGCACACACTTATGGTCCTAGCTACTCAGGAGGCTGAGGCAGGAGGATCACTTGAGCCCAGGAGGATGAGGCTGCAGTGAGCTGTAATTGCACTCTGGCCTGGGCAACAGAGTGAGATTCAGTCTCAATATAATAAAATAAAAATAAAAACTATTATGCAAAAAATTAATGGGACAGCTTATTAAAATAATGCAGATCACCAGACACTGCCTTTAGAGGTTTGGATTAGTAAGTCATGGATGGGAGCCCAGAATATTTAACAAGCACCCCAGATGACTAGAAGTAGGTTGAGAAACTCTGGTTTAAGACGGTTTGCTTATAGTTCCTTGCTTGCCCCATCAGTAAGTTATTAAGGGAATTTCTCTTTCATGCCTGTCTTTTAGTACAGAGATCAGTAATACTGATTTAAAAGAAGTAACCTCGATTAACCCCTGCTGTGGAAATGGTTGGCCCCAGTGCCTGGTCTCTTTTGCCAAGGCTAAATCAAATTAGATGTCACATGTGAAATGCTTTCTAAATTGTAAAGAGGAAAATAAGCCTATTTTCATGTACTCAGCAAATAGCTTATACGTTGCCTCTCACACAACAACATACCTAGTGGCATAATGAAGCCGAGAAAACCCACAGAATATCACAATGTGATTTTGCATTGTTCACTCTCATTTATCTCTTTATTTTTATGCCACTTAAGAAATATGGGAGGTACATGTGATATTTTGATACAAATATACAATGTGTAATGATCAAATCAGGGTAATTGGGATAGCCATTGCCTCAAACATTTATCTTTTCTTTGTGTTGGGAACAGTACAATTCTTCTCTTCTAGTTATTTTGGAATGTACAATACATTATTATTAACTATGATTACTATACTATCAAATACTAGAACTTATTCCTTTTATCTAACTGTATCTGCAATACAGATTGTAATACATACATTTGATAGATTGGCATTCAGAGTATACTAAAAACTTGTAAATTCAATAAAAGAAGACAAACAACCTCATAAAAATAGTGGGTAAAGTCCATCATCTGGTGAATGGACAATCAAATGATGGTGTATCTATACGATAGAATACTTCTCAGCAATCACAAGTAACAAATGAGTGATATACACAACTTGAATGATTCTCAAAACTTGGAAATCAGTTAACACAGAGAGACATAAAAGACTACATGCATACTATCATTCTATCTATGTCAACTATCATGCCAAAGCCTTTGTTCTAGGGGGTTGTTTGAAGATTTGGAAATATAGAAAGGGACTTTTTTTTTTGTCTTTTAAAAAATATCTTCTAACTATTCTTGTACCCCCAAACAGATTTCTCTTCATCCTCTCCTCCTCCTTCCCTCCCCAGCCTCTGGTAAATGTCACTCTACTCTCTACCTCCATGAGATCCACTTTTTTAGCTCCCACATATGAGTGAGAACATGCAATATTTGTCTTCCTGTGGCTTATTTCCCTTGACATAAAGATCTCCATTAAAGCTTAGAAAACAAGAAGGACAAGTAGACATGAACTGACAATGTCCAGTTGGATGAAAAGAGCCCCCGATTCAAAGAGGTTTTGAGTCCTGGCAGTCCATCATGGAGAAGGCAGAGCAGGATTCTGCAGAAGACCCAGCAGAAATAGACAATCCTGCAGAGAGTGCACTGGCAGGTTTTCCAGGGAGACTCACACATTTGGACTTACAATCAGAAGGCTTGGGGGCCTGGCCTGGCTATCTGTGGTTTCACTTATAACTTGTGATATACCTGATCTTGGTCAAGATCCCCATTTTTGGAGATAAGGACAATTGCATTCATCTCAGATCATCACTGTGAGGATTGAAAGAGATAATGTGTGAAAAAGAAACCACTGCACAAGAAAGCACCTGTTTCCTGCTGCTGGAGTCCTATATGCCAGCTCATACAATTGGGCAATGCTCACAAAAGACCCAGATGTCAAGTAGTGCCTAAAATCAATTTATTATTACATACCAACACAGCCAACTGTGATGGGAGTTTGACAAATGGGTTGCTGAGTATGAATACAAATGGGCAGTGCTAAAAGTCTAAATGTTGGCATTGAGGTCTTATTTAATTGATCTGGCCCATTTATCTGAGTTCTGCTCTACCCTCCAACACACACACATGTGCGCAAGCATGCACACACACACACACACACACACACACACAAAGAGGGGCAGGAAGAGAGAGCTTCAGTCTCATTCTCCCCAGCTAAGGTAGCTCTGCTTTTCCAATAGCATTCATTCTACTTCTGATGACCTGATTACCATCTTCTACCACCTTTTAGCTTCACTGAGAGGTTGCTGAATCCTAAAATTTGCCAGTAAAGACCTGAAGGGAGATGACCTGCAGTCAACTCCCACCACCCCATCATCATAGCTGCCCTGGAAGGAGCAGGGCTTTTACAGGTGTTGCAAATCACACATTTATCTTGCCCAAGAGTGTGCTTGACCAGCGAGGGAAAGTTGGAGTTGAGAGTAGCACATAGCAGCAAACAGGGCAGATGAAAATTTCCACAGAAACCTTGGCTTTGCCAGTTAACAGCTATCTGTGGGACCTGCCTGGAAGGACGAGGCTCTTATCACCGAGTATTCTGCTACCTCAAAGCTACCCCACTATTACAGGTGAAAAATAAAAATAAATTGCTTAATATGACTGTTGCATAATTGGAACAATGGAAAACATTGCCGTTTTTTGTTTTTGAGTCAGAGTCTCACTCTGTCGCCCAGGCTGGAGTGCAGTAGCGTGATCTTGACTCACTGCAGCCTCCGCCTCCCAGGTTCAAGTGATTCTCCTGCATCAGTCTCCCAAGTAGCTGGGACCACAGGCGCGTGCCACCACAGCCGGCTAATTTTTGTATTTTTAGTAGAAATGGGGCTTCACCATGTTGGCCAGGTTGGTCTCGAACTTCTGACCTCAAGTGATCCACCCACCTCGGCCTCCCAATGTGCTGGGATTACAGGTGTAAGCCACCATGCTGGGTCAACATTGCCTTTTCAATGTAGTCAAATAAGGGTAATGCAGATTGAGCACATCGAGTTTGTATGTTTTTTTCTAATTATGCTTTATTCCTACTTTGATTATTTTTTAAAAGTCAGGTTTATTGAAGTTGAAGTTGCATAACACAGAATTTATCATTTTAAGAGTTTAATTTCATAAACTTTGAGATGTGTATATGGTTAGGAAACCACTACCACAATTAACATAGAGAATATTTCCTTCACCCCAAAATTTCCATGTGCTCCTTTGGAGTCAACCATTCCTCAACTCCCCAGCACTGAGAAATCACTGATATGATTCCTTACACTATAGTTTTGATTTGTGCAGAATGTCGTGTAAACGGACTCATGCAGTATGTAGTCTTTACATCTGTCTTTTTAAACTTAGTTTTATGCTTTTGAGACTCATCCATGTTGTTGCATGCACCAAGAGTTGGTTGCTTTTTATCACTGAGTAATATTTCCTTGTATGAGTGTAAAGTAATATGTTTATCCACTCATCAGTTAATAGTTATTTCTTGGCAGTTCTGAATAAATTTTGCAGGTAGGCCTTTGTGTAGCCACATTTTTTTGTGTGTGGCTAAATACTCAGGAATGGCATTGCTGGGTTGTATGTTGTACATTAAGTGTAGGTTTAACTTTACAATAAACTGTTAAATCATTTTATAAAGTTGCTGTGACATTTTGCATTCTGACCAGCAATGTGTGAGAGTTTCAGATGTGTTGCATCTTTTCTAGTCTTTTCTATTGTCAGCTTTTAGTTTTTAAATCTTAGCCATTTTATTTTATTTTATTTTTTGAGAAGGAGTCTCACTCTGTCGTCCAGACTGGAGTGCAGTGGCGTGATCTCGGCTCATCACATCCTCTGCCTCCTGGGTTTAAGCAATTCTGCCTCAGCCTCCCGAGTAGCTGGGATTACAGGTGCCCGCCCCCATACCGGGCTAATTTTTTTAATTTTTAGTAGGGTTTCACCACGTTGGCCAGGCTGGTCTCAAACTCTGGACCTCAATGATCTGCCCACCTTGGCCTCCCAAAGCACTGGGATTACAGGCATGAACCATCACACCTGGCCTATTTTTAAATGTTAGCCATTTTAATAGGTTGTAGTGGTGTCTTATAGTGGCTTTAATTTGTATTAATAGTTTTTCGATGTCATTGAGCATCTTTTCATTGGTTTATATGCCTTTTGTATCTCTCTTCTTTTTGTTTTAGTTTCTTTTCTTTCTTTTTTTCTTTTTTTTGAGACAGGATCTCCCTCTGTTGCCCAGACTGAATGCAGTGGTATGATCATGGCTCACCGAAGCCTTGACCTCCTGGGCTCAAGTGATCCTCCCATCTCAGCTTGCAGAGTAGCTGGGACTACCAGCATGCACCACGACACCTGGCTAATATTTTTGTTTTGATTTTTGTAAACATGAGGACTCCCTATGTTGCCAGGCTGGTCTCAAACTCCTGGGCTCAAATGACCCTGCCATCTCAGCCTCCCAAAGTGCTGGGATTACAGGTGTGAGCCACTACACCCAGCCTGTATTTCTTTTTTTATGAAGTGCCTGCTCAAATCTTCTGGCTGTCCTTTAGTTGTATTGTTTTTCTTACTTTCAGTTCTTCATATATTCTTGATACACATTCTTTATCAGATATGTATTTTAAAATTAAAATTATTTTCTCCCAGTCTTTGTCTTGTATTTTCATTTTCTTAACAGTCTTTTCCAGAGCAGATGTTTTTAATTTTGATGAAGTGAAGTTATGCAATTTTTTCTTTTATGGTTTGTGCCTTTTGTGTCCTATCTAAAAATATATGTTCAAACCAAAGATTACAAAGATTTTTTCCTATGTTTTCTTCTAATGGATGTTTTATAGCTTAGCTCTTACACTTAGTCTATGATTCATTTTGAGTTAATTCATATCTATAACATGATATATGGATTGAGATATATTTTTTATTTCTAGCTATTCAAATTCTAATTTGAATATAATTTGTTGAAAATTATCTTTTCCTCAATAAATTACCAAGACGCCCTTGTCAAAACTCAAGGGAAGTAGATGTCTGGTTCTCTTTCTGGACTGTCTATACTATTCCATTGATTTATGTCTATCCTCATGCCAATACAAGAGCATTTTGATCAGTACATCTTTCTGGTAAACTTTGAAACTACATAGTATGAATTCTCCACTAGGTCCTTTGCTTTTTCATATATATTTTAGAATGAACTTAGCAATTTCTACCAAAAAAATTCCTGCTGAGATGTTGATTGGTATTGTTAAATTTTGCAGCATCATTTTTACATTTTTACAAGATTGAAAAAAATTAAAAGAGTAATATTTTGTGGCATGTGAAAATTAGATAAAATTCAAATTTCAGTGTCCATTAATAAAGTTGTAGTGAAACATAGATAAATTTATTTGTTTATATATTGTCTATGGCTGTCTTCACACTGAAACATAGTGCTGAGTAGTTATAAAAGGGACTATATGATCTACAAAGCCTCAAATATTGATGATCTGGCCATTCTCAGTAAACTTTAGAGAGAAAGTTTACTGACCTCTGATGTAGATTACTGATTTGAGAGTCTTCTTGTTTTCTAATACGGATACTTAATGCTATAAATTTGCCTCCGAGCACTGCTTTACCTGTGTCCCACACATATTGATGTTGTGTTCTTATTTACTTAATTCAAAATATTTTCTATTTTCCTTGCGACTTCCTCTTTGGCCCATTTGTTATTTAAAAATGCATTGTTTTATTCTCAAATATTTGAGGACTTCCAGATATATTTTCATTATTGATTTCTAGGCTTAATTCCTTCTTTTTATCTCTTTTATTATTTGACCTAGTGTTATCATACATTTTAGTTTTACATGTTATAAGCCTCATAATATAGTGTTGCTATTTTTACTTCATAACATTAATTATATTTTAATGTGAAGAAAGAAAAAGAAAGTATTTTATATTTACCTTCATTTCTAGCCTTCCTGGCATTCTTCATGTCTTTATAAATCTTTTTGTAGTTGCATTGTTCCTGATGAGAAAATACTGTCACTCTTATCTTTGTTTCTCTGTACTTAAAGTACAATTGTTTCATGAATACCTGGGCCACCAAGCAGGTGTCCCTTGGGTCTTTTTCCCTGCCCTCAATATTTCTTGTGAACATCTTATGGAAGCACATGAAAAAGAGATTGCAAGTGTATATGAATTACCCTTATATCTGGGTCCCCTGGCTATACCTAACTTGTTTAGTTACCTATACTTGGCCTTTAAACATGTACCATTTTAGGTTATTTCTTTATACCCACTTATATTCACCTCTTCCTTCCATACTCTGCTAAGATGAAGCCATTTATGTGTTTCATCTTACCTTGGAGGGACTTGTAACTCACTGGAACTCAATTTAATTCATTGCTATGACACCTTACCTTTTTGATTGGCTCAAAAAGTTTTTATTTTATAAATTTTTAAACTTTTTTCATTATTGGATTTGAAAGGACATCTTCTGTAGATTTCTACATCCCAAGTGAAATCAGAACTCAAGCATTTATTTAAAACTGTCTTCAGAGACAGTTTAAAATCAACAGGAAAACTGAGTCTGTTGATCCCCTTTGCACATCTTTTTTAAATCACTTATGATATTCCCAGCTTCACCCATCTTAATCCCCCAACTTGGCTCTAAATGCCAGTTTGAAAAGCCAAGTTAACCTTCACAGAATTAAGATGTATAGTCTTTGAATATATTAAAGGATGTGTTACAGGCTCTCAAAGAAATTCTTAAAGAGGAGTACTAAAAACATGTGAAAATTAGAATGTGTTTTGTCCTCAAGTTAATTGCTTTGAAATGTAACACTTATTACATGTAAGAGATTTTTTATCTGTTCATTTAAAGGAATCAGTTATATACCTTTTTGATAGAAGAATCATAGTAGTATTCTTCCAATTGCACAACATCAATAACTCTTTCTTTGACCAGCAAATAGACATTGAGTACCTTCTAGGGACTCCGTTAAGTGAACTCAGGTATCAGAAGGACATTTCAACATGACTTCTTTCACCCCAGAGAATAAGAAAATTTACTCTTAAACAGTATTGATTCCAAGTGCAAATTCTAGAGAATAAGAATATTCAAAATTTTACAGTATTTATTATGAGTGCAAAGGAATTCAAAGAAGGGAAAGAGCATGCCCTGGAGAGGCAGGGAAAGCTTCAAGGAGCTTGAGATGAACCTGGAAAGTTGGCTTGAATTAATATTAACAAAGGGAAGGAGAGGAGAGAGGCCTGCAAAAACACAGAGGCCGGGGCTTATGAATAGGCCAACCTGGCTGGTGTGGTGTTTGCATATTAGGGCATAGTGGGAAATGAAGATAGGTTTGGGTCAAATTGTAGAATGCCTTTAAACATGAGAAGAGGAGTTTAGATGTTTAATATCTTAGAGAAGAGGAAGTGATTGTAGACTCTGGAGCAGAAGAAATGCCATGATAAAATATATATTTTAGGAAATTTTAACTAAAAATAACACTTGGGGGTTTTAGAGCAGGAATTGTAGAACAGTCTATTTTAGCAATACAGGTATGAGAATCTGAAATAGAATAATGTGCAAATTGCTCTAGGCTTCCATATTTTTATATTGATATTATTTTCCCCAGAATTTCTATGATATTTATCCCTATCATTTATTTGTCAGTTATTTACTATCTGCATAGTAGTCATCCTATTTTGGCATTTCACATACCTCCTTCACTAAATTACTTGCTGGGACCATATTGTATATTTACACTTTTTAATGCACCAGTAAGTTCCTAAAATTGTTTGCCCACAGTTGGAAAAAAAGAAAAATGAGCAAGATTATTGATATTAAGTACATTACAGAATTTAATTTAAAATTCTTAATAAGAAATGTAGAAGATAGAAGAGATAAACCTAGGAGATTAAATGAATAATGATATACTTAGAAAATGATTTCTTGTGGTGATAGGGAAAGTTGGTGAGTTAAGTTTTAGCTGTGTAAGATTTAAGGATATCCAACTAGAAATATTACGTTGGCTTTTGAAAACAATGCAAGTGAGAACTCATCCATATTTTTACCTATCACTTATCATAATCTCTTCTTATGACATTATCTTATTACGACATCACTGATCACCTACTCTGTTTCAAACAATTGTGAATTTTATCTCTGTAAGTATGGTAAATGTAGGGTCTATATCTAATTTATCTTTGATTTCCTCAAAATACTTGGCATAGTTTTACATTATAGGTTATCAATATACATTTGTTATATCAATGAGGATATTGACAAATATTTACAAGTGTTTCTCAACCTCAGCAGTATTGACATTTTAGACTGAGTGGTTCTCGATTCTGAGGGCTGTCCTACTTACTGTAAGATGCTTAGCACCATCTTTGGCCTCTGTCCACCAGATGCCAGTAGTATTCTCATTCCCCAAGTTGTGACAATTAAGAGTATCCAGACATTGTCAGATGTCCCCTGGGGGAGGAGGTGGCACAACATCAGCCCTGGTTGGAAAACCACTGGTTTAGATAGATGTAGGATCAGGATATCAATATTTAGGAGTCATTTGATTACAGATTATACTTTAAGTCTCGGTTCCATAACAAAATGGAACATAGAGAAGAAATAGCTGATGGCTAAGAACAAGCTTTGGATAACGAGTATAAAATTGCAGGGGAGTGGGAGTTTCCAAACTAGTTACTAATTCCATAATTCTCTTACTCTTGGTACATAGTATCAGCTCAGCAGTGTCCAACAGAAGCAGTGTGAATCACAAATGTAACTTTAAATTTTCTAGTAGCCATAATAAATAAAAAGAACCAGATAAAATTTATTTTAATAATACATACTATTTAATCCTATATATCCAAAGCATTACCATTTCAATATGTAATGAATATAAAATGTTAATGAGATATTTACATTCTCTCTTGCATGAAGTCCTTGAAATGGCTGTGTATTTTACACTTATTTCCATTTGTTCTATTCATTTTAAGTGCTCAACAGCCACATGTGCTAGTGTCTACCATATTGGATAGAGTAGGACAATTTAATCAATTTAAATAAATGTTTTCTTGTCCCTTTAATTAACATCATTATCATTTTCATAAAGGGAGCTACAATGCCTACTGATATGTCTGAAGTGTTTGCAAATTTACTTTTTAGTTTATAAACAGTAAGTCACTTTTTGGGTGTGGAGTTCCATGAGTTTTAATAAATGCATGGAGTCAGGTAATCATTACCACAGTCAGGATATAGAAAATTCTCACCTCCCAAAACTCTTTTGTGCTGCTCTTTTGTAGTCAACTTCTCCCCCTATACCTAGTCCCAATATTTTTATTTTTGGGGAGTAAGATTCTCCCCTTTATCAAAAACAAATTTCAGGAATAAAAGATAGACGGCAAACAGAAAGACAGTTAAGGAAGATGCAACCCTTGACATTTGAGAGTATATTCCTTTCAAAAGCTCATTTGCAATTATAGCTCTGCTTGACTTGAAGTCACACAAGCCCACTCAGAGAGGAGGACATGTGCTTCCCCTTCCCCCACATTCATCTGTCATTCCTCTGCAGGTTACAAGAATAGGAAGGCCTCTCCCAGAATACTCCCTATGACAGATGGTAAAATTACGCCAGGAGAGACCCAGAAGAGAGATGCAGGCAAGAACTACACAGGTGGGAGACTTTCCACAGAAACAAGGGTCTAAAGAGGGCCCCCATCAGATGCTAAACAGTCCTTATGCTTCACTTTCTGGGTCCTCAAATTTCTCTCTTTCATGGCTTCTTTGCTCTCTTAAGGAGAGACACCTGGGAACAACAGCCTTCTAATGCACGTGCAGTTCCTGCAGTGGACGGGCCTGGATTGCTGACCTTATTAAAGTGTAGGTGACTTGGGTTGTGCCAAACACCGTGAGGGCAGGTGTCCTTGGGCCAACTGACAGCAGTGGCTCTGGCTTTGCTGTGACTCTCAGCATTTCCATTCTGTTAAAAAAACCTAGGAAGCAGATGGGAAGAGGCATGTGGAGGCACCTCCCTCACATATATGTCACCATTGGCACCCAGGTTGGGAAGAGGAAGGTCGCCTGTTTGCTTGATGCTGTTCCAGGAGCTCATTCCTACTATGCTGCCCTTAGAATCATACTTTTTCTACTTTAAGTTTTACAGAAATAGAGTTCAGCAAGTCACTCACACACCCACCAACACACACCCAGACAGACAATACACACAGGCAAGCACTTTACCCTTAGTTCACGTTCTTGAATACTTGTCTTTGCATTTTGCAAATGTAACAACATAATTATGTTCTTCAGGATGCAGGTCTGTTCCTGGACCTCTCCTTAGTATTCTCTATGCTTTATCTACTTCTAATATCTCTTTTTATCCCCCACCCACCCTTACATAAATATAAAGCTTAAAAAACATCAAGAGATTGCGAGAACATAAACGAACGCACTGACCTAAAGTTATATGCACTAACTGGGCAAGTACTTTGAGTAACTATTTTGTAAAACTTTAAGTAGAAAAACAATTACATAAAAGCAAGAATGTCCTTTTGACCTCACATCTTATTCCTCCCACAATCTCCTAGCAACATGCGTATACTGGAAAATCTGGGGACCATCCCAAAACCTGCATGTCTGCAACAGATGACTATTGATTAGTTTATCCAAGTCATTTCAAGTTTACCACACAGTTCGACTAAATCAAGGATCCTCATTGGCATATTTGGAAGGGAAAATGTCCTGTTTATTGGAGCTTGCTAGGCAAAGTAGAAAAAGGGAAGTAGTGGCAGAGGCAGTGCCATATGTTCACAAATTCTTGTTTCGTTTTCTTCCTGGGAAAAGTGGGAAGATTACCTTTTTCCAGTCCCCACTGCCAATTGGATTCTGACTAATGAGATATGAACTGGAAGTGTTACATGTAACTCCCAGATCTAGTGCCTAAAACCACCCACTCAAACCGCCATACACTCCTTGTGGGTTAACCTGACACAGGACATCCCATGAGGACTCAAGACCCCTGGGATAGTGAGCCACTGGGTCCCTGCGTGAGTGTGGAGCAGAGCCCCTACCCCCAATTCATTAAACCACATTGGACTGTGAGGTGAGCAAGAAATAAAACTATTTGACTATTTGAGTCACTGAGCTTCTACAGTTGTTTGTAATCCATAGCATTTTTCACTTCCTGATCAACACAGGTACCAACCACCTGACTGTCAACTTTCTTTATCTCTGGCCTCAAGGTAATTAATTGTACCAGATACTCCTTTGGGTTGGATGTAGCTGTGAGAGGTATGATGCTTATCACTTTATGGTGACCAAGGATTATCAAGTGTCCTGTCTGATTTGACTACTGTCTACTATCCAACTTTTATTTGCTTGGTTTGCCTGCAGAAAAAATCTTTAGGGACAAATTGGGTCTCCTGACATCACTGAGGCAAGCACCAGTTAGATACTTATTGAAGCCTGATTGGTGGTATGCTGGTAAATGTTAAACAACTGGTTCTCTTGGAAAAATTATATGCATACGTATTAAGTACATATATTTATTAATTTTACTGATATCAAGAATATGCAGCACACAATTCACAAGTAATAAAATGTACAATATTTTTATAATAAATTTATACAGCGAGTTGTCTTTTGCAGAATGCTTTCATTGATTTTTGCGAAATTCTTGCATCTACGGCCAAACTACTATTGCAATTCAACCATGATTTGACACATAGAGTTGCATCCCAATTTGCCAACTCTTTTTCTAACACATTTATCGTCATTATATCTGATATATGGTCTACCGTTAAACTATTTGTCACCTTCAAACAAATTATATTCATTAAACTGAAACTTCTTTCAACTTCGGCACTACATATATTAGAATTTCACTCACTTGTGAATTACATGAACAACTGTTTTGCTGAATTAGTTAATAGTTTTTGAATACCGTCAGAATATTTTCCCAACGTTGTATGCTAGTGACAGTGTAATGGCAATCCACATGACCCCTTTTCTTATGTTTAACCTGTATTATTAACATGTTTTTCCATCAGTATTTTAAGTCTAGTTGAGAGATTGGCAAATGTTTTCTGTAAAGAGACAAATATAAAATATTTTAGGATTTGTGGGCCACATAGTTTCTCTCACCACTACCCAGCTCAGCCATTGTAGTCCAACAGCAGCCACAGACAAAACAGAAACAAGTGGGCATGGTTGTTCTTTAATAAAACTTTAGAGAAAAAGACCATAGGCTCAATTTGGCCCACTGATTTTGGTTCGCCAAGCCTTGTCTAGATAATCAAAAAAACTATAAATCCAGCCTTGACTTGTAGGGTTTGTCAGTTTGTGTGGTGTAAATACTCCCACCATGGCCAATGCCAGGCTGATGTGAGTTGGGAAGACGTGCAGTAGCACGGTCTCATGTGATATTTACACCATTCATATGCAATAGAAAGAACTGCAAGAGCATAGATGATACTACAATGTAATAAAATAATTAGGAAGTAACCTCGTGTATTTATCACTTGTTTTTAATGTAATTTAATTGCAAGACTATGTAATTTAATTGTAACACTATATAATTTACTTTTAATAATGACTGCATTTCTGAGATCATGACACTGCACTCCAGCCTGGGTGACAGAGCAAGACCCTATCTAAATAAATAAATAAACAAATAAAGGCTGCGTTTAACAACTTGCTTACAAAATTCTTGAAATTTTTTATTTATTATTATTATTATAATTATTTTACTTTAAGTTCTCAGATACATGTGCAGAATGTGCAGGTTCGTTAAATAGGTATACATGTGCCATGGTAGTTTGCTGTACCTATTAACCCATCATCTAGGTTTTAAGCCCTGCATGCATTAGGTATTTGTCCTAATGCTCTCCTTCCCCTTGCCCCCACCCCCCAACAGGCCTATTTTTATTTTTTATCAACACATAGTTATACACATTTATGGTATACATGTGATATTTTGATGCATGCATTCAGTGTGTAATGATCAAGTCAGAGTAATTAAGTCATCCATTACTTTACACATTTATCATTTCTTTGTGTTGGAAACGTTCAAAATCTTCTCTTCTAGCTATTTTGAAATATACAATAAATTATTGTCAACTATATCGTCCTACTGTGCTACAGAACACTAGAACTTATTCCTTCTTTCTAACTGTATCTTTGTATCCATTAACCAACCTCTCTTCATTCTCCTCCTCCCTACCTTTCCCAGCCTCTTGTAGCCATCATTCTAGTTTATTAGATCAACTTTTTTAGCTCCCACATATGAGTGAGAACATGCAATAAAATTTTTGAAAATTTATTAACCGGGTCTCACAAGACTGTATAATCTTGTTCTACTACATCACTTGATCCCAAAGTTTCTCTTCTCCACGGCTGTTGCATCACAGTAGAAGCATATCTTTCTTTATTTATTTTCTCCGAAAGCATGGTTAGAGTTATTAGAAAGTAAATATTACTGAATCAGTTATTTTGCTCCAAAGATAAGCTTGTCAACACTTAAAACTCAAAGCATCCATCAATCCTTATTCATATGTTCAAAGTTATTACAGATTCATTATATACTTTAAAGTAAAACATGTTCAATATTTTCCTTACACATACTTTGACTATAACTCATTCTTATTTAAGGGTAGATAGGACAGATTATGATGTTTGAAAAAGTCTTATACACAACCTTTTACCCTTTTTAAAGATCCACTCCAAGTTTAGATAATCAAAGCCTCAAATGTAAATAAACTGCAGCAAAAGGGATCTTTTAATAGAAAGTCTATGCATGAAGTAACCTGGTTTAATGAAAAGGATGCTGTCATGATTTGATTCTGTGTCCTCACCCAAATCTCATGTTCAATTGTAATCCCCAGGGTTGGAGTTGGGACCTGGTGGGAGGTTACTGGATCATGGGGGTGGTTTCTCATGGTTTAACATCATCCCCCTTGGTGCTGTTATCACAATGGTGAGTTCTCATGAGATCTGATGGTTTAAAAGTGTGTGGAACCTCCCCACTCACTTGCTTCCTCCTGCTCCCACCATGTAAGATGCCTGCTCCCACTTTGCCTTCTGCCATAAGTAAAAAAGCTCCCTGAGACCTCCCCAGAAGCAGATGCCGCCATGCTCCCTGTACGGCCTGCAGAACTGTGAGCCAATGAAACCTCTTTTCTTATAAATTACCCTGCTCAGGTTATTTCTTTGTAGCAGTGTGAGAACTGACTAATACAGATGCCAACTTTAGCATTTGAGAAGTGTAGATTCAAAACCCTGCTTTGACACCTGTAACTTATGTAACCTCTTTAAGCCTCAGTTTCCTATTATGCAAAATAGGTCATAAAGTTGTCAGGAGGCTTAAATCAGAACAAAAAAATGTGAAATACTTACCACAATGTTCAGCTCATATAAAGCGTTTGGTAAATACAAGCTATTATTATTATTCACTGAAATTTTCATATTACTGCATCAAATTTTCTAATAATGAAGCTGGTGATGTTAATAGTGATTTAAATGCTATACTTAGTCACAATTTTAACAGTTCCATATTGGGACTGAGGACCTAGTATTTCAGATACATATATCCTCTTTGCCATATATCAGGTACTAGCAGTTGTGGTATATAATCAAAATTTCTCAGATCTGCAAGGTTGAACTGGCAATTACCAATTGTCCATGTGGTAAACTAAGCTTCTACATACTTTCAAAATAGATACAACCATCCCAAAACGGCCTTCTACCACTTGAAAATAACCTGGTGGCCTACTATCTCAGTGATTTTCCCACCTTACTTGGTAAAGCCATGTAAGAAGGCTAACCATAGCTGCATAGATGCACTTGGTGAAGGTTAGCTTTACCTCCTCCTGTTGTGTCTCAGGGATGGGTAGTGTTAGATTTGACCATGATGTTAAGATTAAAGCTTCATCCTAGACTATTTATACAAATACCCAAATAATTGTTTGGGGAGATCTCTTATTAACTTCAATTTGAAGTGAAATACAGTGCCATCAAACATGCTTGAGAGTTTCAACCCAGTATGTAAGGAGCACAGAGGCATATTTTGGTATTGTCATATATTGGTTTCTTCTTTTTTTTTTTTTTTGAGGTGGAGTCTCGCTCTGTCACCCAGGCTGGAGTGCAGTGGCGCGATCTCGGCTCACTGCAAGCTCCGCCTCCCGGGTTCACGCCATTCTCCTGTCTCAGCCTCCAGGCATGCGCCACCACGCCCGGCTAATTTTTTTGTATTTTTAGTAGAGACAGGGTTTCACCTTGTTAGCCAGGATGGTCTCGATCTCCTGACCTTGTGATCCACCCGCCTCAGCCTCCCAAAGTGCTGGGATTACAGGCGTGAGCCACCGCGCCCGGCATGTATTGGTTTCTTTATCTCCTACAGCTTTTAATGGTGATAGCAAAACCACATTAAAAATTTGATTCACTGTTTCACTTTGAATTTTCCCAAGTTCCTATGGAAATGACCCAAAGTATAGCTTTTATTAACATTTTATCAAAACTTAGACACTCATGGCAGTAATCAAAACTCATATTTTAGACCACCTAAGAGTTGCTGATGACATCAATCCCATGTCATCAGCTGATGATAAATAAACTTGGTACATTTGGTGAAAGCATTTTCTTCATCATACTCAGAACATACATTTAAAAATAACTATGTGCTCATTTGCTTTGATTTTTTCAAATAGGAGAAATAAAACAGTCACCAGTCCCAATACTGGTCAAACAGCTTCCTGAAGAAATGAAAAAGTAACTTCTATTCTTTTTGTTTCTGTTCTTACTTCCTTTTTTCTTTCAAGGAATATGTACTTAAATGTGACTTCTATATTTTGATAACCAGATACCTTACAGCAATTTGCCATTCTTGAGCTAAGCTGTATTTTGCTCTCTTTATCTTTTAATTCTCCAATTTCAAGCACATAGGAAAGCCCTTAATATTTTCTTGCCCAGGGAATTGTTGAAGAGCGGAACACAAAAGCCCTAGGCTCTTCCTGCCTTTTGTGAAAGCCTAAATACAGGGAAGAGATTACGCTGGGCTTCCCAGAGAACAGGCGGGAGGGACGGCTCTTTACGGGAATATCTGTGAGGTAAGAAGGGGAAATATTCTTTAGCAGTGGGCTTTGTGAGACATTAACAGAAATGTTCAGCATGCCCAGAAACTGCTTTGGTAGCCTTGGGAAGAGAACTGGTTTTCGTAACTTCAGCGATCAGGAAGTTGCAGCAAGAGCTCCTTGAGTCACAGGGGCTCCTAATGAAGGCAGTGCAGTGGCAAACAGAGAAGAAAACTTGGTAAGCAGTGGAACTCTCTGCAGAACAACTCTCTGCCTACTTCCACAGATAGATAAAGTCTTACCTGGGCAGAGAATAGATATGAGAGAGAAAGAGAGAGAGAGAGAAGTTTTTCCTTCCTTTTTAAGGATGAAAAGATTTGAATATAAAAATATATTATTTCTCTTTCTCTCTCTATATTTTTTCAAGACAACTTATTTGAGCTCCACATATTGGATGCACACAAACATCTAAAAGAATAACAAAACAAAGAAAAATATTATACAAGAAAAAAATTCCGTAGTTCAAAAAAAGTGATGCATCTGAATTATCGGAGGAAACGTTCTGTGAAGAGACAGATCACGCACCAAGCTGACTTCAGCAGAAAACTGTTTATAAAATGTAATTTATATTCTCAATGGATTCCATAAGGTATTATATAAATGAAAAAGGAACAATTTGAGAACAAGAAAGAATACTTTCAGAGAGAGACTGTTGGACTAAAAATGGCAAGTGGAGTGGAGGCCTTAAAGAACAGAATGAATAGTAAATCAAGAAATTAGATAAACAGCTTGTGAAATTCTCCATAGCTCAGAGTGAGAAAAAAAAAACCCACAAGTAATGACTATAAAAAATTTAAAAGCAAAAAGAATAGATCCGAGAGATGTAATATAAATAAAATAGGAAAGTTGTCTTCATTTATTTTCCTCCAGAAAAACAGTAACAAAAAAAGGTGTTTCTATGCATCTGTGTGTATGTTGGGGAGCATGAGGGTTGTCGGGAAAGGAAGCAGAGGCTGCCACAGGTGGAGTATCAGGTGATCCACGACAAGCAGAAACTGTATTTTAAACCTTTTATTGTGTTTTTAGAATTATTGCACATATAAATTGTATCCCAAAATATATCCAAGTTTTTATTTTTTAATTTTCCCCTTTTTTTTGAGATGGAGTCTCACTCTGTCGCCCAGGCTGGAGTGCAGTGGTGCAATCTTGGTTCACTGCAACCTCCTCTGCCTCCCAGGTTCTAGCGATTCTCCTGACTCAGCCTCTTGAGTAGCTGGGATTACAGGTGTGCATCACCACACCCAGCTAACTTTTGTATTTTTGTAGAGACGGGGTTTCATCATGTTGGCCAGGCTGGTCTTGAACTCAGGTGATCCAACCACCTCAGCCTCCCAAAGTGCTAGGAATACAAAGCACTAGGATTATAGGTGGTGTGAGCCACCATACCCAGCCCAAGTTTTTAATTTAACATCATGGGAAAAAACGTATTTCACAGAGCATTCTGCTACTTGCATAAGCTGCTGAAAAGTGCTAAAAAGTAGATCAACATTTAAATATATATTATTATACATAACAAATAAATGACTACCCAAAAAGTTAAGGAAACATGGAAGTCACTTTTGTTTTGAGAGTTTGGCAATCCCAATTTATTATAATCTTTGATGGCCTTCTCAGCGGACAGAGACTGGACAGAAATCCAATGGCCTGTACAAGATGGAGCATGCTATAAGAAATGCTCTGCAGTCCAACTCCCTGCACCCCTTATCACACACCCCTCAAAAAATAACTGCTGAGATTCCAAGTAATGTACTCAAATGTGTGGGCAAACCAAAGTAGTAAAGCTCAAGGGGAGTTTCCTGCTAGTTTTGAATTATTTGGTTACAGAGGTAATGTAAAGCCTGGAATTTGGTTTAAGGCAATTATAGAATTATAGGGACTACAAGTGCCTTGGAGAAGCAAAATTAAACACTTTCTAGAGGGAAGTACCTCCACTATATGCTCAACTAATTTCTGCAAATAATTTTCCATATGCATTGTAGCACACAGCCAAAGATACAACCAAACACCCAATGAAATTAGTCTTCATGAGTAAAACCAGAAAAATAGAAAACAGCAAAATACCCTAAAATACTTCATATATTGGGACTGTTAGACACAGACTGTAAAACAACTGGGCTATGTATAAAGAAACACTCAATAAGCTTAAATATATCTGCAGAAACACAAAACCATTTTTAAAAATGCAACATTGCATGTTTGAAAAATAATCAGATAAAAGTTTTATAAATTAAAAAGAAATTAACCTAGTTTGTTTTTTTTTCTTTTTAAAAGATGGCTTTAACAGCAAATTAGACACCCTAAAAGAGAGAATTCCTAAACTGGAAGATAAGTTAGAATAAATTAAATACACACAAAAAACAAAACTAGGGGTAATAGAGAAGAGAGAATAAGAGTCAGAAGATAAAGTGAGAACATTTTAAATGTATAGAACCAGAATTCAAGAAAGAAAAAAAATTGAATGGGACAGAAGCTATATTTGAAGAGCCACTAATGGCAGATTAGACAGTGAAGACAAAATTGATGAATAGGTCAACAGAAATATCAAAACTGAAGTCATAGAGAGAAGAAACACTTGAAGTTACCTAAAGGAGCATTCATGATATGGGGCAGAACAATAACATGTAAGATCTTTGTAATCATAGCCCCAGGAGAAAAGGATAGAATAAATGAGACTAAGTCAATATTTAAAGAGATGATAGCTAAGAGTTTTCCAAAGATGACAAATGGCACCAGTGGATAGATCCCACAAACCCAATGAATCCAAAGCAAGATATATAAAAAGAAATCTACACCTAGATGCATTATGGAGAAACTGCAGAAAATCAAAGACAAAGAGAAAATCTTAAATGCAGACAGAGAATAAAGATAGATTACCTTCAAAGAAACTACAGTAACACTGACAGTTGACTTCTCAACATAAATAATAGAATACAGAGGTTTGTGGAGTGATATCTACAATACATGTAAAGAAAATAACTTGCAAGTGGAATTTTATACTCATTAAAATATCTTTTAAGACTAAGGTGAAATAAAGATATTTCAGTCAAATGAATCTTAGGAGAAAATACATCCATAAGAGGTAAGTCCACACTGCAGATTTACTACCTAAGGGGGAAATGGACCAGGTCTAAGAAGCAGGCCTGCTTCTGAGTGACCCAGGTGAGGTTAGAGAGTGCAGAGAAGCTAAAGGTATAGGGGTAAGGTGGAAAGCTGAAAAGTGCTAAACACTGGATCAACATTTAAATATATATTATTATACATAACCAATAAATGACTACCCAAAAAGTTAAGGAAACATGGAAGTCACTTTTGTTTTGAGAGCTACATAACAAAGTCCTGATGAGAAGAAAGGGTTGCTTTAGCTTTTTAAAGTATACCTTCTTTGTTTCCATCATACTACCAGCCTGAGATGGTTGTAAACACTCCCACATAAATTTCAAGCCTAATAATGGACAAAACAAGACACAGACAGTGTAAGACAAGTAAGGGACATCCCACCTAACTTTCTTCCCAGGAAACCGTGCCCCCTATTATCTGAGCTGGCTACTTCATGACCAAGAATAAAATGTTAGGGAAATGGGATGGAGAGAGGGAGGCCAAGTCTATTCCCAAATATTTAAGATTCTTACTTTTTAAAATAACTGGTATTGAGAATGCTGTCAGGACAATTCAGTCGTGAGAGGGAGCTAGTAAGACTTAAAATGTAAACTCTTAATGATATCTTAATGAATCCAACAATTCTACAACTAAACAGCCCTTTGCTGAGCTCAGAGGCTCTCAGGAGAAGCCTTGAGAGCCGTTGACTAAATAAATCCCCATTGCTACTGAGCTGATGCCTGAGTTGCCCAAACAAGAAGCTGCTCAGGCTAAGTGCTGTCACCTCCACCCATGACTTTGATTGGGGCATATGCCTGAAGACACTATTGCTTGCTCTGTCCATGGGATTTCTAACTGCTGTGTATAGATATGTATATCTATTTATAAATGTGTGTTTATATATGCATACACATATACATATAAACTCTTACAGCTAAAAGGGCCTTAAAAAATAATCTTTCCTCCTTCACAAAATCTAAAATATCCCCAAAGTAATAAAATTGGTAATATCTGAGCGATAGAATTATAGATGGTTACTTTATTAATTTTATGAAATGTTAGGTTACATTAGTAATGGTAAGATTTAAGATTGAATAAATAAAGCAATATGATTCTTTCACAGAAATCTCTATAATTGCTAATAAATAATTCTTACAATTTATAGTTTTATATATAAATGTACACATAAAAATTTGTGTATCTCTGTATATCTATTTATAAGTGTATGTTTACATATGCATACACATATACATATAAACTCTTACAGCTAAAAGGACCTTAAAAAATAATCTTGCCCCCTTCACAAAACCTAACATTATCCATTGTGGCCTGTGGCAATTTTAAACCTACTTATGTTTTAATTTCATATTAATCAGCTGATTTGCCTGGAATAGCAGAGAAAGATATAGTCACTGGATACGAAAGCCAGAGGAAACTTAGCAGACTCGATTCAGCCCCCTGCCAGGAAAATGATTAATTTATAATCATAATAAGAGGTGACTAAGGAAATCAAGCCCAAGTTTGTTAACAGGTGTATCTTGGGAGTAATTATGTCTGGGCCAGAAGCCAGTTTCAAGATCACTGTTTTCTAAGTAGAGTTTTATGTTTAGTCCCTTTGCTGTGTTTACACAAGACAAAAACCAAACTGGCAATTGAACCATTTTAGTCAAAATGTTAGAATATCATTCATTTAGTTGGTCAACATGATATGAAACCATCAAATTAATAGATTTTTTGCCCTAAATTGAACAGATGTTTCGGTATCTGTAGGCATAGTCTTTCTCTATGGGATATTAAGGATTTTTACCTTCAAATATCCTACACTCCAAAGTAATCTTCAACAGAGACTTAACTCATATATACATCATACTTAAAAATCTGTTAGTCAATTTCAGGTAGATTAAAGAGTGACTTCATTGTGAAAGATAAAATAATAAAGCTTTCAATATGGAAGAATGTGTTCCATAAGATAAGCAAAGCAAACATTTTCTAACAGGATACAAAAAGCACTAATCATAAAGGAGAAGACTAATGAGTTGAAAACTTTTCTTCATCTAAAGACACCATTTAGAGTATGAAAAGACAAGCCATAATAAGGAGATAATTGCAATGCAGTCTGGGTCCACATACAAAACAGTGATCTTATAAGATTATAACATTGTATTTGTACCACATCTTTTCTACCTTGAGATATGTTTAGATACATGAATACTCACCATCCTGTTATAATTGCCTACAGCATTCAGTACAGTAACATGCTACCCAGGTCTATAGCCTAGAAACAATAGGCTATACCATATGGACTAGGTGTGTAGTAGACTATACCATCTAGGTGTGTGTAAGTACCCTCTATCATGTTCACACAAGGACAAAATCACCTAATGACACATTTCTCACAACATATCTTCATGGTTGAGCGATGCATGATTGTATTTTCAATGACTAGGAACTCATATCCAGAATATTGAAAGCACTTCTACATGATAAGAAACGCATAGACAACCCAAACAAAACATGGACATAAGATTGGAACAGTCACTTTACCAAAAAGATCGATAAACATATGAAAAGTCATTCAACATCATTAGTTATCAGAAAAATATAAGTTAAAACTAAAAATATGATCCTACTATATGCCTAACAGAGTGACTATAATGGAATAACCTGACATTATCGAGTGTTGGTAAAAATGTGGAGCAGCAGGAAGTCTTGTACACTGTTCATGGGTGTATTAATCGATACAGTGCTTTTTAGTACTGTAAGACCTACAAAAGCTAAACAGAGGTACACTCTATGACCCAGAATTCTACTCATATATGGTTTCACATATACCAAAAAAAGGCATTTACAAAAATATTCATAACCAGTAAAAACTCAAATGTCCATGAGTAGTGAAATGGAAAAATAGTGGTATATTCATCTAATGGACTACTATACAACAACGAATGTACTACTGCTACACCCAAAGCCTGGGTAAATCTCACAAACATGTTGAGAACATAAACCAAAAACAAAGACACACTCAAAGTTCACATCATGAATAGAAAGTGACCTGACAAAGTGGGTTTATGTTTTTTCCAGCCATGGCCAGCTGCTCCTGTGGAGATAGGGAGAAGGCAGAAAGTGGGATGAATCCAGGGTCTGGGCTTTCCCAGATGATGGCAAAGGGAGGGAAGGAGACAGAAGATAAGGGCACATGCAGAGCAATACGTAACTGTGAATGTGAACCATAGGCTCTAAGTTGGGTAAGGCAAGTGAAAACTCCAGGCCTCAATGGTTTGTAAATCCTGGTGGGGTAGGATAATTTTTGGAGTTGGGGTACATGAGAGAGTGATCTGGCAAAAGATAAGAGGTGATGATGTCAAAGCAAGGGGACTGAAATTGTGATCAGGACTTACTAATGCACAGTGCATGCAGTACTTACTAATGCACAGGTCTAGGGTGTGACTGTAGGGGTGGGAGGCCAAGACAGGGCAGAGTACCGTTGGAGAACGGCCCTCTTCTCCAGTGGTCATTAGAGAAGAGGAGACCACAGAGTTGAGAGGTTGGAGAGTTGGGATGGTCATTTTTGTTGAATCAGCAGGAACTATTTCAGGACACAACTAGTGGGCCAGAAGCTACAATTTTCTGTGACAGAGGACGGTGCTGGGGTCATTGTATAAGTAAGCCTAATCAGGCAGAGTAACTGGAGTGGAGACTGAATGCTTCAATGATGAAAGGGGAGAAAGGTCTGAAAGCAAAGGAAGAAGCCCAGACCCAGGACTAACAGGGCTGAGAGCAAGAAGCTGCCGGGAGCAAATTGCCCTCAGAGGCAACCACGTCTCCTTTAGAACAAGCATTGAGAACAGAGAGTGTTTTGCTACTGAGTGGCTCATTGAAAGAGCACAGTGAGGGGCTGGTGGTCTATGATAGGGTCATTTGGGGGATCTCATGGGATGGAAGTTCATGTGTTAAAGCACATGGACGTCTTTGGACTCCTTGCGGTACTTTTTTTTTTTTTTTTAAGAGGTCTCATTGTGCACTGTGTTGTCTGGGCTGGAGCGCAGTGGCATAATCATGGCTCACCACAACCTCAAACTCCTGGACTTAAGGTATCCTCCTGCCCCAGCCTCCTGAGTAGCTAGGACTACAGGTGTGCAGCACCATGCTTGGCTATTTTTTAAAATATTTTTGTTGAGATGGGGTCTTGCCATGTTGCCCAGGCTGGTCTCAAACTCCTGGCCTCAAGTGATCCTCCCACCTCAGCCTCCCAAAGTGCTGGGAATATAGGTGTGAGCCAAAGTGCCTGGCTGCTTGTGACGCTTAAAGTAAAGTGGAGCAGTGGACAGGATGGAATGAGTGCTGAGACTGCTTACCCTTTGGTGAGGCTGAGGGCTGGGGAGGGAGGAGTGAGCAAGTGAGGCTCTCTTCACTCCAACCAAGGCAGAATAGAGGCTAAGGGAGCAGCTGCGTTAGAGGAATGCAGAACTCCCAAATTCCAAGCATCCATGATAACCACCTCTCCAGAGAAGTCTAAACAGGCCTGTTTTGGAAGTGAGTGCTAAGAGCAGGCAAATGGGAAGAAATGTCTGCAAAATATCTTTATTATTTTACCATTAACACCAATATTTCTAGGTCAGAAGGAAGTTTGATGAGCTCACCACGCAAGACTACATGGTTACTGACTGGAATGGCCATCAGGAGGGCAGAGAGCCACTGCGCCTCTTTCTGCTGAGGGTTGTGGATACAGATGGGAATTTGAAACCTTCTTTCCTGTTTGTGTGAAAAATTCAGACTACTGGCAAATTCTACCCTGGAAACTGACTATGGGTCAATGGGAGTCCGCTGGCGAATGGATACCGCCTGTTCTGTTTCCAATTCATCAGGAACCATGTGGAGAATTAATATCCTGCCCGTCCAGAAGGAAGGGAGTTATTATGGACAGCAAAGAGGAAAGGTAGCCAAGTTCAGATGTTCCCCAGGCTGTGGCTGCTGAAAGTCAAACAGTATGAAGTATAATGGTAAGTGGGGGGAAAGAAAAACTCAGCCAAGAATAGAAAACGGCACCTTCAGGGGCTAAGGGACAAAGGAGAGCGCTGCTGTCCTAAGATCCGCTCCTCCAAAAAGAGTCACGTTTTTGGTGATCGGATTTCACCACGAAACTGTTTGCCCAGAAGGTAAGTCGTCAGTTAAGGCCAAGGGGGAGGGGCATGTGAAGAGAAGAATGTTTCAAGCTTTTAGATCTCACGCAGTAGAAAAACAAAACCAGGAATCTATTTCTTTCACCTGCCAGAATGACGCTTCACTTCCTCCAGCTAATTGCTGCTGGGAGAGTCCAGCCTTCTTGTATGAGCATCCAACCTGGATTACTTTCCTGCAAGCTGATGACATGTAGGCTGGCAAAGGGCAGGTTTGGAGAACTACTGAGTTGGAATCAGAACGTTTCCATATAGAGGTGGCACACTTTGCCCCGGAACAATCAGAGAGTAAGGTGTCTGTATACTTCTTGGCTGGCTGGAAATCTCTACTTGGGTTTCAAACCTTAGGTCAGGTTCCCCAAGGCTCTGGCATCTCATCTCTGGAGAGCAAGGTCAGTTTTAATGGTGGAAATTAGTATGAAGGAGAGAGGATGAGCTTCAAGGTGAAGGGAAGCAGCTGTTTAAATAGCCACAGTGTTTACATCATCCTAATCACTGCTGCCCAGCCATTCTCCTGTTTATGCTGGAAGAAGCCCCGCTGGTAGGGGGAATCCCAAGTCAGAGCTGCAGACCAAAGAGCAGACATTAAATTCCACTTAAATACTGGATGCTCTCCCCTCCCAATTGTTCTGGATGCTGCTATACTTGCCCCCCTGCCTAGGGGCCCCATTATGTAGGAGGTCCCAAATAACCATGGGTTGTACTTGCTTTCCTGTTGCTCATGCCTTATCCAGCCGAAAGATCAAAAGCAAATGGAACCATAGTGAGATTCTGTACCCCCCATCGGGTTTCTGTAGCTCCAGAGAGGGCGAATGAGCATGATGATCAAATATTCCCAAAACCGGCCAGGTGCTGGGCCAACAGGTGATTTACTGCTGTGGAAAGCCAATAGGAGATTACTGAAGGGGTCAGGCCATAGGACATCAGTGGCTAAATGATTTCCTAATGGCCTGAAAGAGTCACAGTGCCTCCCTCCCTGCCTAATTTCATAGCAGAGGGTGTCCTTTGGACTAGGGAGAGAAACTGGATTATTAACCGTAGCTGGATGGTTTTTAAGATAAGAGGAAAGAGGGTTGAGGCTTAGGGGAAATGCAGAAAGTTGAAAAATTTGGTTTTCTTAAAAGAGATGTGTCACAGGCATATTTGTGGTTTTTTACATCATGGAACATCTGCGTAGAGGATGTAAAGTTTTTAACCCTTGCACTCCGGGGGGCTGTGTGTGTGTGCGTGTGCACGCGTGCGTGCGCATGCATATGCATATACCCACGCATAAGCAGATTTTACATACAATTGCAGAGCTTAGGTACTCTTAAAGTTTATCCATAAAGCCCGGTTTAAGAAGTTCTGCCCTCTATAGGTTAAGAGGGAAATGCTTCATCCAATAACAAAATCTTTTGAAAACTTCAAAAATATTTTATATTGGTAGGTAGGAATTCCTCATTGCAACAAATAAGTAGATATTGTTTTTTTTTCCTCTTCTATTGAAGTACATTCCCGCACATTTGCCTCTAGATTATTTTTCAGGCATCCCTTGTGAATTTGTCACCTCTAGAATTAAATATGGGTGAAACTTAGTCATCTATTAACAAAATATGCACTTAGCATTTATAATGTGCAAACAAATATGCTAAGAGTATTCAGAGTAGCCCCGCCAAGTATTCAGAGATGAACAATGCATGCCCTAGATGCTCAAAGAGATTCTGCTATAAAAATGAGATACTTACAAAAACAGCTCTAATATGACATAGAATGTGGCATAAAAAAAGAGTGCAAGGTCAGAAGAGGAGAGTTCATTTCTGGGTGATGTAATCTGGAGTAGCTTCATGAATGACATGCAATTGAAACTAATGTTAACTAAGTGTTTTTCAAACATTTTTATTCCTATACCCTCAGTGAGAAATACATTTTGTGTCATAGTGCAGAACACACATTAATGTAGATCTGGAATAAAAATTTCACAAAACAAATATCTTCCCATATTATGAGATATATGCTCTGTTATGTCCCATTCCACTCTACTATACTCTATTGATTTCCACTTAACCAAAAATTCTGGCTGGGACCCATAAAGTTTATTTCCCAATGCAATGAGTTGTTGCCTATTATCTAATAAACACTGCCTTAAAAGATGGCAAGGATGGGGTATTTTGCATTATGAATATCGATCAGTCTTAACAGAAATGCAATGCTATAGGTATCAGTTTTATCCCTGTTTTTCAGATAAGGAAACTGAGACTTTGAGAGGTTAAGTTACATGTCTAAGGTCATGCAGCTCTTACATCGAGCAGCAGGGATTTGAGCCCAGCTCACGGTGACTATGTGAAAACCCATGGAGGGAGGAAACAATATTTGGGGAAGTGTGCAGCTTGGCTATCATGTAGGGTATAAGTAGGAAAATTAGGAGAGATGATTATAAAAGGAATTATATCATTCATTTAGGTAAAATTATTTTTGTCTTTAATCCTTTATCTTATTCCCAACTTCCTCCTGGAAAATCTCCCTGAATCTTCAGTCTGATTCTCCCATACCTGGTTTGTAGTTATACCCATTAAGAAATACAATGTAACTCACAGGAACTTGTTGAAAATTTACGTGCTCAGGAAAACAGAATAAAAATATAACAAGAGACCTATGCCCGCAAAATCTTACTGAGGTAGAAATACCTTACATAACATAACTACAGGTATGTCAACCATGTACATACATGTAAAGTATAAATTTATTTTCTAAAACGCCACATAGATGGGGCAAATTATAGGTACAATTTGGTAGGCAGGAAAAAGAGGACATATTTTCAATGGGTTCTTGGAATGCTTTAGGAAATGGATGGGAACTGGAAGGATAATATAAAAGGAAGATACAGTCCCAGGTAAGATAATGACAATGTGAAGTTCAAAGAATACTTGGGTAAGGGCTTGTGGGAGGTAGACAGAGAAAGGGGACAGGAGGTGAGAGCAACTGAAGGAGGTTCAAAGGGTGGTGAAGAGATTCAAGGCTGGGATAAGATTATGAAGGACCATCGATGTAGTCGTAATTAAATTCTCATCTTCTATGTTTAATAGTCAATGTGGACTATACATCTGATACATCTAAACTGAGAATTTTATTCCTATAATAGCAGAGAGAAAAAGTCTAAGTATGAAAACAAAGCAAAAACCTAGCTTGTGTTTAAAGCTTGGAAAGTAATCTCTTGTATCGTTTAATTTATTATTAGTGTTATTTCTGTGTATGCTCATATACATGAGAGCACCCACCCTTTGAACTGACCTGGGAACACTTCAGAGTTAATCTGCAGTCAGTGCTGTATTTAAATTTTGAGAAATAATGAGGCACTCTCATTTTTCCTCTTTTTTAAATAAAATGCTTTCTAAAGTAATGGGAGGCATATCCATTAGAAAGAAAACTCAGTAGTTTAGATCACTGGGTTCAGGTTCTTAATAATGACTATTATTGCAATGTTAAGGTACCATAGATATCAATCCTCTTCCTATTCTAAAAGTGATCATTTTAGTTCTGTGTTGACTCCCTGGATTATTTGCTATGTGTGTTTTTAATGTATCACCTGTTCAATAGAAAATGGATCTCAAAATATTTCTTTGGATGATCTGTGCTTTACTTTCAGCATCAATACAATGGTAGAATAATTCATGAACTAGACCCACTTTGAATGGCTATTAAAAACAAACATAAAAAGGTGTCTTTAACACCTTCCAAATTCTAAGACAACTGCTATTACAGTTTCCACTGGAAATGTGCCTCTAATAGCCCAATACTCTCCTTTCAGGATTGGCTCAGTAAGAAGGAGGCAATGATGGTTCTTAGCTAATATTAAAGCATCAACTTGGTCATCAGTTGGGTTTTGTGTGTGGGATTTTAAAAGAAAGTAACTAGCCGGATCTTACTCTATCTATTTTGTGTGAACACTGCTAAAAATGGTTTGAGCGTCAAGCATTTGTTCTCAAAAAGTGCACCTGTCTGAAATACAGTTGATTCTTGTTATTCACATTAGCTATGTTTTAGAAAGTTGCTGTAAACACTGATTTAGCAAATATTGAATCATTGCTCCTAGGAAGAACACAGGGTTAAGTTCCTGTGAGCCTTGGGTAACATTTTCATTCATTGATCAATACGTAAGTTTATTTTATCTGCATTTTTGTTTAAAGGCATCCATTTACAATATATTAATTCATTAACATTAAACTTATACCCAACAGTCCTATAACTCATGTCCTATCTAACACATGTATTTTCTCCAGAAGGCATATCACAGCCTTCCTGTACTCAGAAACCCTGGACGGCACTTCCACAATATGCTCTGAGGGCCACTTTGAGGAGTGAAATCACCAACAGCAAGCACAAAAATGAAAAGAAAAAAAAAAGGCACTGCACAGGCTGTGCAAGGACACCTGTTGGCTGTCTGAGAGCTGAAGCTAGAAGGTAGGGTTGCCTGGTTTCCACCTCATCTGGCACATGAGCAGCCAGAGACTCGGATTTTTGCCCCTATGGGCATGTCTACAGATGACTGGAAAAGAGCTGCAAGTATTGATTTTGGGGTCACGAATACATTTTAGCAAGTAGGTAAATTAGCAAATATGGAATCTGTGAATAATGAAGATTGACTATGTCCTATTTCTGTGCTACCCTGAATTTATGTGGATATGTGATGATTTTAACAACACTACGGCTCAGTTATGCGTGTGACTCATGCTAGTTTTAGCGCCATTTAGATTTTGAACTGTAAGTTTATCTTGCATGATTTTATTATTTCTTTCCATCCCACTTAAAGAAAGGTAGAGAATTGCCTGTGGTTTACTGGTAGTGGTGACGGTGAATTTCCTCCGGGGCATGAAACTAGCTTTCCAGGGGTAACACGAATCAGTTACAGAGCAACACAAAAGGAATTAATAGAAATGTAATCTCAAAAGGTACTTCTGTTTAAAACCACAAAATCTTATGTACTATTTATTATCTGTGGGTTGAAAAGAAATTTCAGAATCCAAAGAGGATTGAAAGGGTACAAGAACTAAAGGATTGTTTGACATATATGAGTATTTTCTGTTTTTCACTGATTGTTACCAGAGACTAGAATTGTATGATTAAATGAATGGAAATATTGTATCTGTAATGATACTTAGAGAGACTTTATAAATATGGCGGTCCTTACACTCTTTCATACTTATGAGAGGAAAATTTTTGCTGGAGTATGTGAAAATGCTGATCAATCTGTCTGCTCTGCTCACATTTTTCTCAGATCATTTGTGTCTACAGCTGAGAGATGTGAAGCCATATCATGCCACTTTTCCTGGCCAGAGTTGATTAGACCAGGAATGGACACCTGACCCAAGATGGGCTAATAATAATTGTTACCCTAGAGTCATCATAAACAGGGCAAACCATTTAGTGGAATAGAGTATCCAGAAATAGATCCAGAAAAATGTATAAATTTGACAGATGACAAAGGACATATTTCAATTTCTTGAGGAAAAGACACTGTAATGCTGGTGCTAGCATAATTTGCTCTCCATCTAAAAGAAATGAAACCAGACCCCGATTTCACACGATCTACAAAAAATATCCATGATGATGTAATATTTTCATGTAAAAATAAAATCAATAAAAATATTTGAAGAAAGTATGTATTTATATATCCTTGGCTGGAGAAGAACTTCTTACACAGATTAGAAAACTCAAAAACCATAAAGTAAAAAAAAATTTGAATATCAAAAAATCTTATTATGAAATAAATCCTAAAGAGAGTCAGAAGAAGAACAGTGGACCAGAAAATATATTTTAAACAGATATTGGATTTAACAGAGTTGACTGCACCATCATCCTTGAAATATCTCCAAGTATTTGAATTTTATCTACAATGCTGCACTCTCATGCTTTCTTTTCTACCTCACTCACTGATTGCTGCTTTCCAGCCCAATTTACTCCTCTCTTCTCCCTCTAAATTTTGGAGTACCCTAGAGTTCATTTCTTAGCTCTTTTTATATTTCCAGATGCCCCCATGGTGATTCCATGGGATCCCATGCCACCAAAGGTCACTTACACTCTGAAGATTCACAATTTAACATCACCTGAACTGCTTCCCTGACAGCCAAACTTACCTTTCCAACACCAACCAGCACCTTCCTGTGGTTGTTTAATAGGCATCTCTATCTCAACATGTCCAATCAAGGACCTTTGATTTTCATTCTCAAAATGATTCCCCATCCCCACTCTAGAAATACTTGTTTTGCTAATGTTATGGTTTGCTATGGTTTATTTGGCTCCACCAAGTCTCATGTTGAAATTGATCTCTGGTGTTGGAGGAGGGGCCCAGTGAAGGCATTTGGGTCTTGGGGGCAGATCCTTCATAATAGCTTGTGCTGTCCTTGTGATAATGAGTGAGCTCTTGCTCTTAGTTCCCATTGGAACTGGTTGTTGGTTGTTGAAAAAGGCCTGGCACCTCCTCTGCCTGTCTCTCACCATGCAATCTCTGCATGCAGGCTCCCCTTCCTTTTCCACCATGAGTAGAAGCCTCCTGAGGCCTCACCAGAAGCAGATGCTGGGGCCATGCTTATACAGCCTGCAGAACCATGAGCCAAATAAACCTCTTTTCTTTATAAATTACCCAGCCTCATGTATTCTTTGATAGCAACACAAATGAACTAAGATACGTAAATATTAATAGCACCAAGCTTTTGTTTAAGCCAAAAACCTGAGAATCACCCTTACTTCCTGCTGAAACCTCACATTCTACATCTAGCCACTGAAAAAGCTGCTTTGCATCATTTTCAAAATACATTCCCTAGGGCCGGGCGCTGTGGCTCAAGCCTGTAATCCTAGCACTTTGGGAAGCCGAGGCTGGCGGATCACAAGGTCAGGAGATCGAGAGACCATCCTGGCTAAGACAGTGAAACTCCATCTCTACTAAAAATACAAAAAATTAGCCAGGCATGGTGGCAGGTGCCTGTAGTCCCAGCTACTCAGGAGGCTGAGGCAGGAGAATGGCATGAACCTGGGAGGCAGAGCTTGTAGCGAACTCAGATCACTCCACTGCACTCCAGCCTGGGCAACAGAGCGAGACTCTGTCTAAAAAAAAAAAAAAAAAATACATTCCCTAGACACCCATTTGTCCTTGTTCCTTACACTGTTCTCATCATTGAACTGCGATAATCTTGCTCCTAGATTACTACAATGGCCTTGTAACTACATTCCCCATCACACTCTTGACTTCCTCCATTTTATTCTCCATAAATGACCAATATGATAAAACAAAAGAAAACATAAATCAGACCATGGTTTCCCTCTAGTTGTAAGCCTCCAGTATAATACCATCTCACTTAAAATAAAACGTAATCTCTTCCCCATGCCTCTAAGTCCCTAAATGACCTGGCTTTCCTCAAGCTCCCAGCCTTTTCCTCTGCAAGCTCACTTTCGACACTGCATTCCAGCTACATGGACTTTCTTGCTGTCCTCCAAAGAAGTCAAGCTTGTCTCTTAGCATGTGTACTTCCTTTGCCTGGAATACACCGTCCTCAGGTTTTACCATGACTTTTTCTTCATGTCATTTGGAAACTTTTTCAAGTGTTTTAAGGTTTACTCAAACCATATTTGAAACCCTTCACCCCTGTCATTTTCCATCTATCATGATGTTTCCCCACACTGCTTGACATTACCTGAAATTATATGACTTCAGATTACTTGTTCCTTGCCTCTCCCAGTAGAATGTAGGCTTCACGAGAACATATACTGTGCTTTGTTTACCACTGCACTCCCTACCTTCAAAAGTGCCTGATAAGTAGTAGGCACTCAATGGCTGTAAATCAGATGAATAAATGACCCACACGGTGGGTTAATCTGCCAAACATAGAGTGCCTACAATATGTAAACAATCCAAGGAATGAATGGATGTGACCAGGGCATTGATAAAGAAGGAAATGTGACGGATCCTACTAATATATTGTAAAAGGTCAATATCATTAGTGTCCACATAACTGCATATTAAAATACTTAGATAACCTTTCCACTTAGAAGATTAGTACCAATTAAAAATTACTGATACTATTCACTGCTGAAGGAGATATGAGGAAATGGTCATTATTTTACACTGCTGGAGAAAGTTTAAATTGCTACTAAAATAATCTGGTAATAAATATTAATGTGAAAAATGCACACTCCTAGGAATGTTCTAGAGAGAATCTATAATATAGATTTAAAATCACATAAAAAAAACTCTATTGCAGAATTGCTTGTAGTATTCAAAAGTAAACATTCTTTTTTAAATTTTATTTTTTAATTGACAAATAATAATTGTTCATGTTTGTGAGGTACATAGTGATGTTTTGATGCCTGTAATAGATAATAATGAGACCAGAGTAATTAACATATCCATCATCTCAAAAATTTATCATTTTTTTGTTTTAGGAACATTCAATATCCTCCTCCTAGCTATTTGTAACTATTAATATAATATTATTGTTAAAATTGTTGTCCTGCAGTGCTATACAACACTAGAACTATTCCTCCCATTTGGCTGTAATTTTGTATCCTTTAACAAATCTCTCCCTGTCCCTCCCTTCCTCCTATCAGTCTCAGCCTCTCATATCCTCTGCTCCACTTTTTATTTCTATGAGATCAACTTTTTTTAGCTTCCACATATGAGTGAGAACATGTGGTGTTTAACTTTCTGTTCCTGGTTTATTTCACTTAACATAATTTCCACCAATTTCAAAAATGGAAATTCTAATGTCCCTCAATAGTAGAGAGATTGAATGTTTTAGGATATGTCCACACAATAGAATACTATGCAGCTATTAAAAAAAGTAAAGGAAATTTATGCATCCTAACTTGAAGGGGTGCCCAATATACCACAAGATTGAAAACTGGAAGTTAAAGGATAATGTGTATAGTGTACAAAAAGCAAACAGCAAACAACAAAAACCTGTGTGTGTGTGCTTGTGTTCACACAGGCTTGCAGAAGACGAGAGAAATGCAGTAACACTAATCTGTTAGGATGATCTCAGGGAAATACAGGGTAGAATGAGGGAGGGGTGTTAGTTTTTCTTTATGCATCTTGTATTTTAAAATATATTTTATAAAATTTAATTTAAAATTATTTATTTATAAAAGAATAAAAGTGGCAATGAAGTTAATAAGCCACTGACTCTCCTTAGTTATGCAGAAGAATACATAAAGAAATTAAACTAAGGAGTTTTACATTTTAAAAATTAAATCAGAATTAGAATAAAATAACGCTAGCAGATTTGAAAGTCTTGATAAAAGTTCACTTTTATAGAATAGATATATTATCAAAATGACTTGAGAGAAAGAATAGAAATCTTCTATTTCTCTCAATAGAAATAATAACTATTAAAAATTAAAACCATTATCGAATAATTACTTCTCCAAAGTTAAGCCCTGATTATTTTAGCAGTAAATGCTTTTAAACTGATGATTTCAATACCACAAAAACAGTCCCAGAAAGGAAAAGCCTATAAAGTTGCTTTATTCATTCCACTGAAATGGAAATATCTGTAAGTGTGTGTCAAATACGCGCACACACACACACACACAATGAGAAAGACTACATCCATCACCTTTCTGGGGAAAAGTGCAAAAGTAGAGAACCAGAAACTTTGAGCAATGTTTGGAAGAAAAAGCAGACTTGATCAGAAGGGTGTAGAAACCAGAGAAAGAAAAATATTACACACAGAAAAGAAATGTGCAGACTAAAACCACACTTTTCCCCACTGGAGCCTTCGGGCCACTGAAACCTGGAAAGGCTCATGCAATTCTTTGAGCAGAAATTGATTTGAGCTCCAACTTGAAACATGTAACCATTTTAATCTTATATTCCTTGAATAGCATATACTAATGAACCATAGTAAAATATTTTTTAAATTATAGATCTATAAGGAAAAGTTGGCAAAACTGTCAATACAATGGGAAACTTCAGCTCTCGAGCAACTGATAGACCAGGCAGACAAAAAAAAAAAAAAATCAGAAAAGATATACAGTATTTAAACAATAAGAATAATAAACACAATCTAATGGCTGTTACTAAAATAGTCTCCTACGTGTCCATCAGTCAGGAGTCACCCAAAGAAAGGAAAACCACTTTAATTATTTAACACAGGGTTGAGGGGATAGAGTGCAAGAAATTGGTTCCACGTGTGACAGAAGAGTTGCAATGACAGATGGGGTTTTGTTGAGCCAAGAGATTAGCAGCAGCAGGAAGCCACCACCGCTCCAAAGCTGGGATCAGTAATAACAGACAGCTTTTTCAAGGAATTTTACCATAAATTAGTTGGAGAGGGATTTGGGGTCAGGGTTTCATTTTGCTTTTTCAAGAGACTTCTCTCCTTGCTCCTGGAGGGAGAGGGTTTGAGCCTCCCCTTGGCTGTTGTGGATAGAAGTTTGAGGTCTAAGGGGAGAGCAGCTTAATCAAGAACATACGTAGGTGTGGGTCGGCCTCTCAACTGTCAGAAAAAAATACCTAAATATATTACACAAGGATAATTCCCTGAAACAAATCTGCAGATTGAAGCAGGGGCACACTGTGGTCCCCAAACTCTGCAATGTAGGAGGCTTAACACAGAGAAATATTCTGGTTTAGTGGTTGCGCTTCAAAGGTAAAAAAGGATTTCTTCAGGCATCCAAGCTTCAATATCAAATAGCCTAAATAGAGAAAGCCATTAGGCAGACCTCCAACTTCTCTATGGTGATGTCAATTATTAGAAGGCATTTGCTACTATGTTCTGAAGGAGAGAGTGACTGAGAGCTACCGTGTCAGAACAAATGTCTTTCCATCAAAACCAGCTACATAGTGGGGCCCAAAGCAAAATGAAAACGAGGTACCTCTAGATACAAAATATATTAAGAATTTCAAAATGATGACGAACATGAATTAGCCCAAGCATGGGGTACTTCTTGTCTCAGCGCAAGATTCTGTGTTGCTGCATGGGCTGCACACTAACAAAGTCAGCCCTGCTTTCAAAGATTTAGGAAACTTTCAGGCTTGCCCATGAAATACAGTGTGAGCCCTCTTCAGCAAATTCCTTGATGACAAAAAACCTAGAGATGAAATTAAATAAAGAGCTTAGAAATGAAGGCTCTGCACTGGTGGAGAGCCTTGAACTGATTTATATATAAAACAAATTCTAAACAACTTTGGGAATTATTGTTACAGGATACAAATACTTGAAACAGGAAGAAGAATGAAATTGCTAGTGCATTCATCTAGCCCTGCAGGTAAGCACTTGACACTACCTAAAATCATATTGTGTTTTTAATGAGATGTAATGATTCTACACTGAGTGTTTTATTTGGTATCTTCCCTGGTATCTTCATGTCAGATTGGTAATGTGCTGACGTCTTAACAAGGTTTGAGGGAGGTTCATCTCACACATAGCATGAAAACCCAATTATCATGCTCTGAACCACAAAAGAATCTGGAAGACTATAGAAGAATCTTTTGTTGGGAAATATCTCATGGAGTGAAGAAACATTTATGTGAGGATGAAGTGATCTCACTGGTTTTACTTCAGTTTATTTTTCTTCTATTAAATTTGGGTAAGTTACATTTAATCCTTTTATTGAAAAATACATTATTTGGTTTTTACAAAAGTATGAATGTTAATGATTATTCACGTGTGATGGGATTTGAGTATTTTACTTTCATCTTTCTCATCTTTGTCTTTTCCGTATTAAATTATTTGTAAGTGTCATACGTAATTTTTACAGAAGCTAAATTTAATTTTATTTAATTAAAAAAATTAAGTCAAATATTACCCCACCCAAAGGTTCCAGTCCACAGAATTTTATTGGTGAAATCTATAACAACTTCAAGGAGCTGTATTTACTTTGTTTGAAAGAACAGAGAGCTAGAAAATTTCCAACTTGTTCTGCAATATATCATTGATACCAAACCAAGACAATTAACTACCAAAAAACAGACATATCAATCGCTTTGAAGATAGATGCAACAATGATAAGTAAAATCTTTTCAGGTGGCCACACCCTTTCAAATCCAGCCATGTGGGTGTGGGTGTGGGTGTGGGGGTTGGGGTCACAAGAGAGTTGTGTGGACATCAAGAGCCTAGCATACTTTTGCATGGAAGCCATGGAGATGTTCTCCTCCCCTGTCTCTGACACCCTGAATAACCTCTACTAGACTGAGGAAAATGGAGGCCCAGGGGTACTAAAGGGGTCCCAGGGATGGGCAGAAACTAAATTGGACTGCTTGGGTTCAAATTGTGGTGTCTTAACTATCACCAGCCTTCTTCAAGAGAGGCTACTGTCATGGACTGCTAAGATGGCATAACAAGGGTAAGGCAGTGGAAGAAATCCATCCAGAGTATAGGTCATAAGGAGTGCATTGCCTGTGGACAGTTTTGGAAACAACAGTAAAGACAGCCAAGCATTAGTCTGCTCTTTGTTATCACCATGAGTCTAGTTTCAAACAATGTCAGTGATAAAACGCTCCTTTGTGGAAAAAAATCAGTTCCTTCCAGGTTTACATTTTTAAACAAGATTTCAAAAATTGTATTCATTTGTTTATGTGAATTTACAGATAACAAAGTGTGTACGCTTGTGGTGGACAATGTGATGGTTTGATATATGTATCAAATACAGAATGTTTGAATCAAGCTGATGAACATATCCATCACCTCACATACTTACTATTTTTGTGATGAAAACATTTAAAATCTACTCTCTTAGCAATTTTCAAGTATACTATACATTATTACTAATTACAGTTGCCATGCTACATAATAGATCTCCAGAACTCATTCCTATAGTCCCACTAAAACTTCGTACACTTTGACCAACATTTTCCCATTTCCCCAGCCCCTGGTAACCACAATTTCATTACCTATTCTTTAATAAATGCTGTGCTTTACATGAAGTTAATTTCAAAGATCTCTCAGTTATACAGTCAGCCCTCAACATCTGCATAATTAGCTACATGGGATTCTTTTATTTTTTATTTATTTATTTTTTGAGACAGTTTCACTCTTGTTGCCCAGGCTGAAGTGCAATGGCGCAATCTCACCTCACTGCAACCTCTGCCTCCTGGGTTCAAGAGATTCTTCTGCCTCAGCCTCCTGAGTAGCTGGGATTACAGGCACTCACCACCACGCTGGGCTAATTTTTGTATTTTTAGTAGAGACGGGGTTTTGCCATGTTGCCCACACTGATCTTGAACTCCTGGCCTCATGTGATCCACTAACCCCATGGGATTCTTTTCAAGAGTAATGCTATACTGGTTTGGAAAAGTTTGAGTTTGCTTCAGGAGCTGTTTGTGTCACCAACCTCAATGGCACCACACATTCTGTGTTTAAGCTGCAAGTTAGAAATAAACAATGACAGTACAATGATTATAATGACAAAGAAAATTTATGTTATTCCAATTCTATCAATCTATGTGATTTCTTGGACTTTTTATTTGGATTTAAAATCTGGATAGCCATATGTAGAAGAATAAAACTGTACACTTATCTCTCACTGTATACAAAAATTAATTCAAGATTCATTAAAGAATTAAATGTAAGACCTAAAATTATAAAAATTGTAGACGGAAACCTAGGAAAAACAATTCTAGCCAATGGTCTATGCAAAGAATTCATGACTAACAGCACAAAGGCAAATGCAACAAAAACAAAAATGGACAAATTTAACTCAAATAAAAAGCTTCTGCACAGCAAAAGAAATAACACAGTGAACAGACAGCCCAAAGAATGGGGAAAAATACTTGCAAATTATACCTCTGACAAAGGACTAATATCCAGAACCTAAAAGAAACTAAAGGGGGGCGGTTCTAAGATGGCCGAATAGGAAGAGCTCCAGTCTATAGCTCCCAGCGTGAGCAACGCAGAAGACAGGTGATTTCTGCATTTCCAACTGAGCAAACGGCACACCAGGAGATTATATCCCATGCATGGCTCGGAGGGTCCTACGTCCATGGAGCTTCACTCATTGCTAGCACAGCAGTCTGAGATCGAACTGCAACATGGCAGCGAGGCTGGGGGAGGGGCGCCTGCCATTGCTGAGGCTTGAGTAGGTAAACAAAGCCACTGGGAAGCTTGAACTGGGTGGAGCCCACTGCAGCTCAAGGAGGCCTGCCTGCCTCTGTAGACTCCCCCTCTAGGGCAGAGCATAGCCAAACAAAAGGCAGTAGAAACCTCTGCAGATTTAAATGTCCCTGTCTGACAGCTTGGAAGACAGTAGTGGTTCTCCCAGCATGGAGCTTGAGATCTGAGAATGGACAGACTGCCTCCTCAAGTGGGTCCCTGACCCCTGAGTAGCCTAACTGGGAGGCACCCCCCAGTAGGCGCAGACTGACACCTCACACGGCTGGGTACCCCTCTGAGACGAAACTTCCAGAGGAACGATCAGGCAGCAACATTTGCTGTTCACCAATATTGGCTGTTCTGCAGCCTCCGCTGCTGATACCCAGGAAAACAAGGTCTGCAGTGGACCTCCAGCAAACTCCAACAGACCTGCAGCTGAGGGTCCTGACTGTTAGAAGGAAAACTAACAAACAGAAAGGACATCCACACAAAAACCCCATCTGTACATCACCATCATCAAAGACCAAAGGTAGATAAAACCACAAAGATGGGGAAAAACAGGGCAGAAAAACTGAAAATTCTAAAATCAGAGCACCTCTCCTCCAAAGGAATGCAGCTCCTCACCAGCAACAGAGCAAAGCTGGACGGAGAATGACTTTGGCAAGTTGAGAGAAGAAGGCTTCAGACGATCAAACTTCTCCGAGCTAAAGGAGGAAGTTCGAACCCAATGCAAAGAAGTTAAAAACCTTGAAAAAAGATTAGACGAATGGCTAACTAGAATAACCAATGCAGAGAAGTCCTTAAAGGACCTGATGGAGCTGAAAACCATGGCACAAGAACTACGTGACGAATGCACAAGCTTCAGTAGCCGATTCGATCAACTGGAAGAAAGGTTATCAGTGATGGAAGATCAAATGAATGAAATGAAGCGAGAAGAGAAGTTTAGAGAAAAAAGAATAAAAAGAAATGAACAAAGTCTCCAAGGAATATGGGACTATGGGAAAAGACCAAATCTACGTCTGATTGGTGTACCTGAAAGTGACGGGGAGTGGAACCAAGTTGGAAAACACTCTGCAGGATATTATCCAGGAGAACTTCCCTAACCTAGCAAGGCAGGCCAACGTTCAGATTCAGGAAATACAGAGAACGCCACAAAGATACTCCTCAAGAAGAGCAACTCCAAGACACATAATTGTCAGATTCACCAAAGCTGAAATGAAGGAAAAAATATTAAGGGCAGCCAGAGAGAAAGGTTGGGTTACCCACAAGGGGAAGCCCATCAGAGTAACAGCTGATCTCTCAGCAGAAACTCTACAAGCCAGAAGAGAGTGGGGGCCAATATTCAACATTCTTAAAGAAAAGAATTTTCAACCCAGAATTTCATATCCAGACAAACTAAGCTTCATAAGTGAAGGACAAATAAAATACTTTACAGACAAGCAAATGCTGAGAGATTTTGTCACCACCAGGCCTGCCCTAAAAGAGCTCCTGAAGGAAGCACTAAACATGGAAAGGAACAACCTGTACCAGCCACTGCAAAAACATGCCAAATTGTAAAGACCATCGATGTTAGGAAGAAACTGCATCAACTAATGAGCAAAATAACCAGCTAACATCATAATGACAGGATCAAATTCACACATAACAATATTAACCTTAAATGTAAATGGGCTAAATGCTCCAATTAAAAGACACAGACTGGCAAATTGGATAAAGAGTCAAGACCCATCAGTGTGCTGTATTCAGGAAACCCATCTCATGTGCAGAGACATACATAGGCTCAAAATAAAGGGATGGAGGAAGATCTACCAAGCAGATGGACAGGCATCTGTCCATCTGTCCAAAAAAAGGCAGGGGTTGCAATCCTAGTCTCTGATAAAACAGACTTTAACAAAAATCAAAAGAGACAAAGAAGGCCATTACATAATGGTAAAGGGATCAATTCAACAAGAAGCGCTATCTTAAATATATATGCACCCAATACAGGAGCACCCAAATTCATAAAGCAAGTCCTTAGAGACCTACAAAGAGACTTAGACTCCCACACAATAATAATGGGAGACTTTAACATCCCACTGTCAACATTAGACAGATCAATGAGACAGAAAGTTAACAAGGGTATCCAGGAATTGAACTCAGCTCTACACCAAGTGGACCTAATAGACATCTACAGAACTCTCCACCCCAAATCAACAGAATATACATTCTTCTCAGCATCACACCGCACTTATTCCAAAATTGACCAGTTGGAAGTAAAGCACTCCTCAGCAAATGTAAAATAACAGAAATGATAACAAACTGTCTCTCAGACCACAGTGCAATCAAACTAGAACTCAGGATTAAGAAACTCACTCAAAACCGCTCAACCACATGGAAACTGAACAACCTGCTCCTGAATGACTACTGGGTACATAATGAAATGAAGGCAGAAATAAAGATGTTCTTTGAAACCAGCGAGAACAAAGACACAACATACCAGAATCTCTGGGACACATTTAAAGCAGTGCGTAGAGGGAAATTTATAGCACTAAATGACCACAAGAGAAAGCAGGAAAGATCTTAAATTGACACCCTAACATCACAATTAAAAGAACTAGAGAAGCAAGAGCAAACACATTCAAAAGCTAGCAGAAGGCAAAAAATAACTAAGATCAGAGCAGAACTGAAGGAGATAGAGACACGAAAAACCCTTCAAAAAATCAATGTATCCAGGAGTTGGTTTTTTGAAGAGATCAACAAAATTGATAGACTGCTAGCAAGACTAATAAAGAAGAGAGAAGAATCAAATAGATGCAATAAAAAATGATAAAGAGGATATCACCACTGATCCCACAGGAATACAAACTACCATCAGAGAATACTATAAACACCTCCATGCAAACATACTAGAAAATCTAGAAGAAATGGATAAACACATACACTCTCCCAAGACTAAATCAGGAAGAAGATGAATCCCTGAATACACCAATAACAGGCTCTGAAATTGAGGCAATAATTAATAGCTTACCAACCAAAAAAAGTCCAGGACCAGACGGATTCACAGCTGAATTCTACCAGAGGTACAAGGAGGAGCTGGTACCATTCCTTCTGAGACTATTCCAATCAATAGAAAAAGAGGGAATCCTCCCTAACTCATTTTATGAGGCCAGCATCATCCTGATACCAAAGCCTGGCAAAGACACAACAAAAAAAGAGAATTTTAGACCAATATCCCTGATGAACATCGATGCAAAAATCCTCAATAAAATACTGGCAAACCAAATCCAGCATGATCAAGTGGGCTTCATCCCTGGGATGCAAGGCTGGTTCAACATACGCAAATCAATAAACGTAATCCCGCTTATAAACAGAACCAACGACAAAAACCACATGATTATCTCAATAGATGCAGAAAAGGCCTTTGACAAAATTCAACAGCGCTTCATGCTAAAAACTCCCAATAAATTAGGCACTGATGGGACGTATCTCAAAATAATAAGTTATTTCTGACAAACCCACAGCGAATATCATACTGAATGGGCAAAAACTGGAAGCATTCCCTTTGAAAACTGGCACAAGACAGGGATGCCCTCTTTCACCACTCCTATTCAACATAGTGTTGAAAGTTCTGGCCAGGGCAATCAGGCAGGAGAAGGAAATAAAGGGTATTCAATCAGGAAAAGAGGAAGTCAAATTGTCCCTGTTTGCAGATGACATGATTGCATATCTAGAAAACCCCATCGTCTCAGCCCAAAATCTCCTTAAGCTGATAGGCAACTTCAGCAAAGTCTTAGGATACAAAATCAATGTGCAAAAATCACAAGCATTCTTGTACACCAATAATAGACAAACAGAGAGCCAAATCATGAGTGAACTCCCATTCAAAATTGCTTCAAAGAGAATAAAATACCTAGGAATCCAACTTACAATGGATGTGAAGGACCTCTTCAAGGAGAACTACAAACCACTGCTCAACAAAATAAAAGAGGATGCAAACAAATGGAAGAACATTCCATGCTCATGGATAGGAAGAATCAATATCATGAAAATGGCCATACTGCCCAAGGTAATTTATAGATTCAATGCCATCCCCATCAAACTACCAATGACTTTCTTCACAGAATTGGAAAACACTACTTTAAAGTTCATATGGAACCAAAAAAGAGCCCTCATTGCCAAGTCAATCCTAAGCCAAAAGAACAAAGCTGGAGGCATCATGCTACCTGACTTCAAACTATACTACAAGGCTACAGTAATCAAAACAGCATGGTACTGGTACCAAAACAGAGATATAGATCAATGGAACAGAACAGAGCCCTCAGAAATAATACCACACATCTACAACTATCTGATCTTTGACAAACCTGACAAAAACAAGAAATAGGGAAAGGATTCCCTATTTAACAAATTGTGCTGGGAAAACTGGCTAGCCATATGTAGAAAGCCGAAACTGGATCCCTTCCTTACACCTTATACAAAAATTAATTCAAGATGGATTAAAGACTTAAATGTTAAACTTAAACCATAAAAACTCTAGAAGAAAACCTAGGCAATACCATTCAGGACATAGGCATGGGCAAGGACTTCATGACTAAAACACCAAAAGCAATGGCAACAAAAGCCAAAATTGACAAATGGGATCTCATTAAACTAAAGAGCTTCTGCACAGCAAAAGAAACTATGGTCAGAGTGAACAGGCAACCTACAGAAAGGGAGAAAATTTTTGCAATCTACTCATCTGACAAAGGGCTAATATCCAGAATCTACAAAGAACTCAGACAAATTTACAAGAGAAAAAACAGACAACCCCATCAACAAGTGGGCAAAGGATATGAACAGACACTTCTCAAAAGAAGACATTTATGCAGCCAACAGACACATGAAAAAATGCTCATCATCACTGGCCATCAGAAAAATGCAAATCAAAACCACAATGAGATACCATCTCACACCAGTTAGAATGGCAATCATTAAAAAGTCAGGAAACAACAGATGCTGGAGAGGATGTGGAGAAATAGCAACACTTTTACACTGTTGGTGGGACTGTAAACTGGTTCAACCATTGTGGAAGACAGTGTGGAGATTCCTCAGGGATCTAGAACTGGAAATACCATTTGACCCAGCCATCCCATTACTGGGTATATACCCAAAGGATTATAAATCATGCTGCTATAAAGACACATGCACACGTATGTTTATTGCGGCACTATTCACGATAGCAAAGACCTGGAACCAACCCAAATGTCCAACAATGATAGACTGGATTAAGAAAATGTGGCACATATATACCATGGAATACTATGCAGCCATAAAAAATGATGAGTTCATGTCCTTTGTAGGGACATGGATGAAGTTGGAAACCATCATTCTCAGCAAACTATTGCCAGGACAAAAAACCAAACATTGCATGTTCTCACTCATGGGTGGGAATTGAACAATGAGAACACTTGGACACAGGAAGGGGAACATCACACACCGGGGACGGTTGTGGGGTGGGGGGAGGGGGGAGGGATAGCATTAGGAGATATACCTAATGTAAATGACGAGTTAATGGGTGCAGCACACCAACATGGCACATGTATACATATGTAACAAACCTGCATGTTGTGCACATGTACCCTAGAACTTAAAGTATAATTTAAAAAAAAGAAGAAACTCAAACAGCTCAACAACAACAAAAATAACAAAACCCATTAAATAGTTCACAAAAGATATGAGCAGACATTTTGCAAAGATATATAAATGGCCAAATGAAAAGCATATGAAAAAATGCTCAACTTCACTAATCATTACAGAAATGCAAACCCAAACCATGATGAGATACCATCTTACACCACTCAGAATGGATATTATAAAAAAGTCAAAAAATAACAGATGCTGGTGAGATTGGGGAGAAAAGGGAATGTTATGTACTCCTGGTGGGAATGTAAATTAGTACAACCTCTATGGAAAACAGTATGGAAATTTATCAAAGAACTAAAATTAGAACTGCTATTCAATTCAGCAATCCTACTCCTGGGTATCTACCCAAAGGAAGAGAAATTACTATAACAAAAAGATACTTGTACTCACAAGTTTATTAATGCAGTATTCACAATAACAAAGATGCGGAATCAACCTAAGTTCCCATCAATGAATAATTGGATAAAGAAAATATGATATGAGATATATACATACACACACACACACACACACACACATATACATACACACACAACATGGAATACTGAATACTACTCATCGCTAGAAAAGAATGAAATCATATCTTTTGCAGCAACTTGGATGAAACTGGAGACCATTATCTTAAGTGAAATAAGTCAGAAACAGAAGGTCAAATATGGCATGTTCTCACTTATAGGTGGGAGCTAAATAATGTGTACACATGGACATAGAGAGTAGAATAATAGACTTTGGAGATTCAGAAAGGTGGAAGAGTAGGGGCAGATGAGGTATGAGAAATTACCTAATGCATACAATGTGTGCTCTTTGGGTGATGATTACACTAAAAGCACAGAATTCACTGTTATGCAATATATTCATGTAACAAAACTGCACTTGTTCCTCCTAAATCTATATAAATTTTTTAAAACCTGTGAAACAAAGAGCTCACTGAAAGGGGTTATATTTTTATTTGGTAAATGAATGTTTTAGTTCAAATGTGAAATATATTCATTTTACTTCATGATTATTACTAACGATAATTTTGTGGTACAGAGACGGGGGTGGTAAAACAGTGAAGAACTCCACACCAGGTGTGAGGTAAGCCCCTGATGCTGACTCCTGTTTTTTTTGTTGTTGTTGTTTTTGTTGTTGTTTGTTTTTGTTTTTGTTTTTTTTGAGACAGAGTCTCACTCTGTTACCCAGGCTGGAGTGCAGTGGTGCGATCTCGGCTCACTGCAACCTCTGCCTTTCAGGTCCAAGCGATTCTCCTGACTCAACCTCCCAAGTAGCTGGGATTACAAGCATGCACCACCACGCCGAGCTACTTTTTTGTATTTTTTTTAGTAGAGATGGGGTTTCACCATATTGACCAGGCTGGTCTCGAACTCCTGACCTCAGGTGATCTGCCCACCTCAGCTTCCCAAAGTGCTGGGATTACAGGTGTGAGCCACAGCGCTCGGCCAACTCCTGTTATGATGGGGACATGATAGGGCAATCCCTGGGACAGCAGACAACCCTGGGTACAGCCACAGTCTTCCAGGCATAGGGCATGTCTCTTCTTCTCATCTCGGGCGACAGAAATCAGTACTGGTCTCCTGGCCTGAGTAAGAGCCCCAAAGGATGACAGAAAGGGGATGCAAGAAAATAAAGAACGGGTTTCTCTTGGCTAGTTGGATGAAGACTGGTATTCATAGTAATTTGGATTTTATGTGCAGATTTCTGCTTCTGGCATGATAGGTAACTGGATGTGAACTTACCTTCTCATCATAAACAAATCAAAAGCCAGACTAAAGGTCGAGGTAGTTATGTTCAGATGCTGGACAGCAGGAAGCACAGGTCTGTGATCTCTGAGATGAGGAGAAGGAATGAGGAGGGACGCAGCTCTTTTCTTAGAGAGACTTACTAGAGAACGGTGCAAGGAGGGGTTCCCAGAGAAAAGTGTGGTGCTCTCTGTGAGATGAGGCAACAGAGATGAGAATGTGGGAAAAAGGAAACCTCTGAAATTTGTCGGGTAGCGTAACAGAGAGGAAAGTGCTACATGGCTCCAGAATTATGCGTAGGGTTCCCTTTTAGGCTGAATATTAAGTTTTGTTAAGTGTAGGAGACTCTATGAATTGACCAATTACCAAGAAGCTTTAAGCTGAGCAAGTCTCAGAGCTCACAGAGAACTAGAGAACTTCAAGTTCCATCCAGCCAGGGCACTGCACACCCAGGACATTCAATAAAGACAGCAGAGGGGTCTGGCTTTGGTGGTGGGACTGAGCTAGTCCTAGAGTATAGGTTATTTTAAGCCCACTGAACAAAACTTAAAAATAAGCCTGACAATAATCAAGTGGTCCACAAGTAACATAAGTACCTTCTTAAGCAAAGTTCAATATGCTTTACAGGAAGGTAACAAAACTTGGAATTAAATGAGACAAAATCCACTATGTCTGGCATCCAATACAAAAATACTTTGTAATGAAAATCCTTCCTATAGGAAAGTATCAGACCCAGATGACTTCACTGTTGAATTCTACTCATCATTTAAAAAAGAAATCAAACAATCCTTCACAAATTCTTCAGCAAATAGACTCACTTTATGAGGCCAGCATACTTGCCCCAAAAACAAAAACCTTATAATGAAAGGAAACTGCAGACCAATATTCTTCATAATATAGATACAAAATTCTTAACCAAGTATTAGAAAAATCAAACTCAGCAATATATTAGCAAGATATAGACACATATTATATATATATATACACATATACTTATCTGTATATATACATGCACAGAGATAAATATATTTACATGCATACACATATATATGCATACACCAACATTTATGTTAAATTTTTATATATTAATTGAACTGTACACTTAAGATTCATATCAGTCTCATATACATGTTATACCCTTTTTACAATTATAAAAACATGAATAGGACAAAATTAATTGGAAAAGTATTTACAAATTCTGCATCTGATCAAGGATTTGTATAAAGAATATATAAAGAACTTATGTAACTCAACATTAAAAAGACAAACAACCTAATTAAAGAATGAGTAGAGGATCTAAATAGCTATTTTTCCAAAGTAGATATACAAATGGCTAATAAGCACATGAAAAGATGCTCAACATGATTAGTCATTGGGGAAATATAAATCAAAACCACAGCGAGAAATTACTTCACATCCACTAGAATGGATATGATCAAAATGTCAGGTAGTAGTAAGCATTGATGAGGATGGGAAGAAGTTACAACCTTTACACACTCCTTGTGGGAATGTAAAATGGTGTAAACACTTTGGAAAATAGTCTGACACTTCTCCAAAACGTTAAACACAAAGTTATCATTTGACCCAGCAATTCCATTTCTAGATATATATCAAAGAGAAATGAAAACATATATTCACACAAAATCTGGCACATCAGTATTCATAACAGCATTATTCATAATAGCCAAGAAGGCAGAAATGACCCAAATGTCCCTGAACTAATGAACAGATAAACAAAATGTGGTATACACATACAATGAAATATTGTTTGACCATAAAAAGCACTAAAGTACTGACACATGCTACAACATGGATGAATCTTGAAAACATTATGCTAAGCGAAAGATGTCAGTCACAAAAGACTACATATTATATGACTCTATGTATATGAAATGTCCTGAATAGACAAATCAATAGAGACAGAAAGTAGATAAGTGGTTGTCTAGGGCTGAAGGGATGGGAAGGTTGAAATGTTGGGAGTTTTTGGAGTGGTTGTTAAAATGTTCTAAATTGTGCCGGGTGCAGTGGCTCATGCCTGTAATCCCAGCACTTTGGGAGGCTGAGGTGGGCAGATCACTTGAGGTCAGGAGTTCGAGACCAGCCTGGCCAACATGGCAAAACACTGTCTCTACTAAAAATACAAAAATAAGCTGGGTGTGGTGGCACATACCTGTAATCCCAGCTACTCAGGAGGCTGAGGCAGGAGAATTGCTTGAGCCTGGGAGGCAGAGGTTGCAGTGAGCCAAGATGGCACCACTGCACTCCAGCCTGGGCAAGAGGACGAGAGTCCATCTAAAAACAAACAAAAAATGTTCTAAATTAATTGTCGCACCACTGTATGAACATACCAAAAACCATTGGCATGTATACTTTAGGTGAATTATGTGGTATGCAAATTATAAATTAATAAAGTCATAATAAATGCCAGAAAAAGAGTGGGTAAGAATGCGGAAAATATTGAAAGATTCAGAGACTGTGGATGAGTAAATAGAGACAATCGCTGTGGAAGGCAGTTTAGTATTACAGAGTGAAATGAAATATCACACACCCTATGACAGAGAAATGCCACTTCCACGTGTGTGATCTAAAGCAGTCCTACCCCATGCGTGATTAGATAAAGAGCTTGTATCAGAATGTAAACCAGGGTAACTTCCTCCCCTGAGAAAGACTTGCTATGAGACGTCAGGTGAACTAAAAAGTGTGTTTTGGGACACAGTTGATGCTATTTGATTACAGAATCCTTATCTCTCCATAGACTGTAATAAGTTGTAGATGAACAGCCAGTTTGTGGACTACCCTTTAAGTAGCATCAGTCTAGAGAAACTTGACCTTGTGGACAAAGAAACATAAATGGTTAAATCATATTACAATGGTTAAAAATTAGAACAATCAGTCCATTAAGTGAATTAATAATAGAATTGTGGAATACCGATTTGATAGAATACCATTTAGTCACTAAAAGGAAACATATATATTTATAGATGGAAAGATCCCAAAATATATAAAATATACAGAATATATATCATTTACATTAATAAAAATTCATACAAATTAATACTCTTCTATGTTCCTGAAAACAAACATATATGTATTTTTAAGAGACTAAAAAATATATATTAAATTCATGATAAAGGCTACCTTTGGGGAAGGAAGGGTAGAATTCAAACTGGGAATAGAGAGCAAAAGGGACTTTGATTTTGTCCATAACGCTTATTGTATTTTCTTTCTAAAAAAAGATTTAAATCAAATGTGTCAAAATGTTAACAGCTTTCAATGATGGGTGGTAGGTTCCTGGATATTTGCTATGTTATTTGTACTTGTCTATATTTTTTAATTTCTCAAGAAAAACAACACAATAAGGTGACTGTACTTTTAGTAAATTATGGCTGCATGTTACCCAGATATCTGCTCCAGTTATATTGAGAAACTAGAAGTGTGAAACTCCACCATCTGTTAAAGAAATCTTGACATCCATGGGTAGCAAAGAAACATCAAAAACTAATGTTAAGACCACATGACAGAGCAAATATACTTGACAGCATTTAGATTATTTTATTAAGCAAGGGATCCTGGAAACAAAACCAGATTTCATTGTAGAGTCAGAGAGGATAATGTAGATCTTTGAGGTTAAATTATCAATGATATTGATTAAGGTTTCATATGATTATTCATTGATTTTTCTGCTGGGTAGGAATAAAAAGAATTTTTAGCTGAATAAAACTTGTTAAAAGTACAAGCTGTTCTGAGGAATTCTTATGTATATTCCAGGCTGTTATTACAGGATTAAAGTGTTAAGTGTGGGGAGGAACACAACATTTGAAGAATCTCAGCTCAAGGGCCCTCCCTCACTAGAAATGAATTGTTATTCTGACTCATCTTTTGTGCAGACGAAATTCATTAACTTTCAAGCACTTGCATGACTGTGAGGTTATTTCCTTGCTGAACTTTTGTACTGGAGACATGCTGAGGACAAACTATGGCGAAAATTTCCGAAAGTAGGTGCTTGCTGTGTAAATACTTTCCTTGATAAATGATGTCCCAATTAATACGTAATTGTGCAATCATGTAGTCATTTTTTCATTAAAAAGTTACTGATGCACTTAAACTTCAATTCCAGCCATTGGTTTACAGCAGAGAAATATACAAAGTATAAGGCAAAATATTGATCTAGATAAGCTCATAGGTATTAGGACTTTTATAGAAAATGAAGTTTTTGCCTTTATCTAGTAAATCAGTTCAATCAACTTTTAGTTAGTCTTTGCTAAGTACCAGATACTTTGTAAGGCATGGAAACTGTAAATGGAAATTATATTTCCTACCTTTTAGGCAGTTGTCAAAGAGCATGGAAAACAGATATGTAAACATATTTATAATTCAATGAGATGTTAAAAAATAATATAACTTAAACAATTTTAAGCCCCATGAAGGCAGGACCACATTTTCCTTTCTCATAGCTCTGAGAACTTAGCCTAGTGCCTAAAGCATTGAATATACTGAAAAAGTATTTAACTTGTTGTCTTAGTCTGTTTGGGCTGCTGTAATAAAATACAAGATACTGGATGGCTTATAAAGACAGAAATTTATTTCTTACAGTTCTAGAGATGGGGAAATCCAAGATCAATTTTCCATCAGATTCAGTATCTGCTGGGGGCTCACTCTCTGCTTTGAAGATGGTGTCTACTTGCTGAGTCCTCAAATGGTGAAAAGGGTGAACAGGCTCGCTTAAGCCTCTTTTATGAGGGCACTAATCCTGCACATGATGGCAGATTCCTCATGACCTAATGATATAGGGCTTAAGAAGAAATCACTTAGGCAGATAGCAACGGTATGGGGGTCCTTGGTAAGGTTTTTCTTTTTAATGAAAAGCAGCCCCAAATCATTTTCTAACAAAGAGCAGCCTGCAAGCTGGGAGCTTGCATGGATGAATGCCGGCAGGAACTAAGGACTAGACATTTTCAAGATGGCAGCTCCATCTTCCCTTCTCTGCCATCCATATGTGCTGTAAGGAGCAGACAGGATGGTACCCATCAACTGGAAAGTCCATTTACCTAAGAAGATTAGGGTGGGGTGACCAGCCTTCCCTGTGCACTATGTAAACGTCATAGCTGATTGAACCAATCTATGAGCCCTATGTAAACCAGACACCACCTCCTCAAACTGGACTATAAAACTTGGCACATTCACTGCCAGCCTGTCCTTTCCACTGGGAGACCCCTTCCTCTACAGAGGAAACTGGTTCTCTTTCTCTTCCCTTCTACCTATTAAACCTCCGCTCCTAAACTCCTCATGTGTGTCTGTGTCCTAAATTTTCCTGGTGCATGACAACGTACCCCAGAGTATATACCCCAGACAACGTGGCCGCTTCACTAATAATCCCCGGAAGTCCTCACCTCTTAACATTACCATTTTGGGGAGTGGGTTTCAGTGTATGAATTTTGGGGTGACATAAACATTCGTAGTATTTGTTAATGAGCAAAAGTACTGCCGAAGAGAAAGTGATTATGATAGAAGCCATTTTTAAATCTTATGTTATCAACTGGGAGCAGTGGCTCACGCCTGTAATCCCAGCACTTTGAGAGGCCAAGGTGGGCAGATCACGAGGTCAAGAGATCGAGACCATCCTGGCGAACATGGTGAAACCCCGTCTCTACTAAAAATACAAAAATTAGCTGGACGTGGTGGCACGTGCCTGTAGTCCCAGCTACTCATGAGGCTGATGCAGGAGAATCGCTTGAACCCGGGAGGTGGAGGTTGCAATGAACTGAGATCGTGCCACTGCACTCCAGCCTGGCAACAAAGCGAGACTCCATCTCAAAAAAACAAAACAAAACAAAACAAAACAAAACAACTTACGTTATCATGGCTAATTGGTTAATCCAAAAGTTTAGTTGAAATGGGTAGCCAAAGAAGACATACAAGCCTTAAGCATTTTTTAAAAAAATAAAAACATCAAATTTTAATTTTTTTTCATTTTCCATTAATCTTTGGAAAAAGAACCAAAGATTCTTTTTTGTGTGTCCAACCCTACAAATTGGAAAACAGGCCTCTTTCTTGTGTAAACTATATTTATAATGTATCTTCCATGATTTTCAGTTTCAATGTATTTATAGAGCAGGGAACTGAAAAAGACTCATAAATTTTTGTTAACTATAGTCACTGTGCAGTGCTATTGAACTAGAACTAAGATTGTGAATGTTCCCAACACAAAGAAATAATAAATGTTTGAGATGACAGATTTGCTAATTACCCTGATTTGATCACTATACATTGTACACATGTATTGAAATATTACATTGTACCCCATAAATATGTACAATTATTTTTTCAATTACAAAAAAAAAGATACTCTTGTGAAATATCAGAGTTTCCTATCCCTCTAGATTTTTATTGTTTTGGAAATTTTCAAACCTATTTTTCCTATTTAGTTTTTGAACTTCTTTGTGTGTGTTTTTGAACTTAGTCTTCATGGAGTCTTCGCAAAAGAACATTCAAATTAGCTTTCAGAAAGATATTAAATATATCTTTTGCCTATGCACATTTTCTTGGCTTGGATAAGCATTAGTTAAATTGTATGATTACAACAACAGAAACCACTGGTATAAGTGGTTTGAAGTGACTTTTAATTAGCCCACATTTATTTAATGGGAAAGCCAGTTGTGGCACTGCAGAACATCCTAGTAGAAGCCTGTATTGGGCATTTTGTGGGCATTTTACAGAGCAAGGGAGATGGCTGGCTAATGAAGAGAGTTTAGGAGTGAATATTGTTAAGAGAAACCATGTATAATTATATCAGAAGAGTTGATGAGAAACCAAATTTAAAAGATGGTTAAGATTTTCTAGGTAGACTAGAAAGATAACTCTTCCAGAAGAGGGAACAACTCTTGCAAAGACACAAAGGTTTTAAGTAGGACCATGTTTAGGGGAAAATTGGCTTATTACTATATATCCTTATAAGCATTTTCTTAAACAAGTATTAATAATTGCTTTTTCCAAGAGAGATATAACCAGGATTATCAACCCAGTCATTATTAAGGTGATTCACTAAGATAATCAATATAGTTGCTGTTTACACGAACCTATTATTGAACATACCCTCTCTAGAGAGTTACCATTTGATTTTGCATGAGAATAAAAAGAAGGAAGGAAGAAAAGAGGTGGGAAGGAAGACAGGAGGGAGCATACATAAATGGATTCAAAGCCAAATCTTTTTATAAGCATAGTCCTTACTGGCATGATACCACACTCCTGGTAAGCTTATTAAGGGTTCTTCTACCATCATTCTCAGCAAACTAACACAAGAACAGAAAACCAAACACTGCATGTTCTCACTCATAAGCGGGAGTTGAACAATGAGAACACGTAGACACAGGGAGGTGAACATCACACACCTGGGCCTGTTGGGGGGTGTGGGCCTAGGGGAGGGACAGCATTAGGAGAAATACCTAATGCAGATGACAGGCTGATGGGTGCAGCAAACCACCATGGCACATGTATACCTATGTAACAAACCTTCACGTTCTGCACATGTACCCCAGAACTTAAAGTATAATTAAAAAAAAAAGTTAGAAAGACCAACTTTAGAAATTATTTTACTTATTTACATAAATCTTCATCACACACACATAGATTCAATCCCTTTTTAAAAACACAACTTTATTTTTGAATATGAACATAAGATGAATCATAAAGTCATAATTTCAATATTATATTATAAATACTACAAATTATCATTATATTCCAAAAATATACCTAAATTCTCATAAATAGCTTCCCCAGAAAAATGATATGTCATAGAGGGCTCATGGAAGTCATAAAATTATTATCAAATTATTAACAAACTATAAAATAATAAAGATTATCACTTAATTTAAAGTATTTTTTTCTTTGAGAGGTTATAATTTTGTTTTTTAAAGAGGGAAATTTCTTGAGGTGACTGAAACCTTACCATAGAGATTGCTAATTTTTAAGATTTTTTTCCAGTACATTTTTTTCTTAAGATGCTTAAATTCTCTTTTCAGAAACCTTTCTAATGTTTCAAAGAATCTAGTTTTTGTAGTGGGTTTTAGTAGGCCCATTTCAGACTGTATGAAAATATTTGCTAAAATACCATGGAAACAAACAGAAAACCAGATCATGGAAACAAAGTTTCATTAAACAGTCATTTTTGCTTTTAGACTTCCTGTATTACAACTAAAAAGATCTGTTTTAATACTTTCTTCCATTATTTATGGATAAATATTTTTACTATTTTGTATCAAAGTAAAACATGTTCATGCTCTTTAAAGTCAAAATTTCCTGTTAGATTTATAAGGAAAAATAAAGATTCTTTGTCCTGTCCATTTTTAACCCTCACTTAAAAATCTTTCTGCTTTTTTTGGGAATTTCCCTTATGTTTTAAAATAATAGTCTCATAATGTTATTTCTTCATTTTTAAATTTTAGATATCTATAGATTTGTATTATGATAGATGAGGTTTTCTGTTTTTTTAACTTTTTTCAAAAAAATTAATTTTTGTGGGTACATAGTAGGTATATATATTGATAGATGAGATTTAATTTTCTACCATCTATCTCCCCCCATTTTCTCAAAACACTAATATAATTATTCATTCAGTCAATATTCATAGTTTCTATTATTATGACATAAATATTACAAGTGAACAATATTGTGTATTTTTTTGTCTCATGTCTTCTTGTTTTTATCTAATTAATAAATGGTTTGTGGTTTTGTTTTTGTTTTTTTGGTTTCTTTGTTTGTTTTTTGAGAGAAGGTCTCACTCTATTGCTCAGGCTGGAGTACAGTGGCATAATCACAGCTCACTGCAGCCTCAATCTCCCAGGCTCAAGCAGTCCACCCACCTCAGCCTCCCAGGTAGCTGGGACCACAGGCATGCGCCAAATGCCTGACTAATTTTTGTATTTTTTGTAGAGATGAGGTTTTGCTGTGTTGCCCAGGATGGTCTTGAACTCTTGGACTCAACCGATCCACTGGTCTCAGTCCCCCAAAGTGCTGGGATTATAGGTATAAGCCATCACAACTGGCCTGTTTTATGTTATCCTCTTTTATCTTTTGCTTGCTAAATTGACTATGTCTGTTCTGTATTAATATTTTTATTTAAACTCTCCACAGGAACAGGAAAACTCCTGTGGCCAAATGCTGTTTCTTTTCATTGTGGAACAGCCCTCTTAGAATCTTTCAGCTCCCACTGGGCTCAGTGGCTCACACCTGTAATCCCAGCACTTTGGGAGGCCAAGGCAGGCGGATCACTAAGTCAGGAGATCGAGACCATCCTGGCTAACATGGTGAAATCCTGTGTCTACTAAAAATACAAAAAAATTAGCCTGGCATGGTGGTGGCAGGCGCCTGTAGTCCCAGCTACTCTGGAGGCTGAGGCAGGCAGGAGAATGGCGTGAACCCAGGAGGCGGAGCTTGCAGTGAGCCAAGACCGTGCCACTGCACTCCAGCCTGGGCGACAGAGCAAGACTCCATCTCAAAAAAAAAAAGAGAATCTTTCTGCTCCCGTGTGGAAGAGTTGCCCTTTTATCTGCTGAAGGGCTCTCCTCTGGAGACTTGGGGAGTATGTCTCTCTTTAGCTCTCATAATACTTGATTTATATATCTTGATGCTTCAGTATTGGGTACATAAATATTTACTTGCTAAACTGACTTCTTTATCATTATATAATGACTTTCTTTTTCTCTTTTTACAGTTTTTGTCTTGAAATATATTCTATCTGATATAAATGTAGCAACTTCTGCTCTTTTTTGGTTTCCACTTGCATGGAATATCTTTTTCCATCCCTTTATTTTTAGTCTATGTGTGTCTTTATAGGTAGAGCGAGTTTCTTGTAGGCAGCATATGGTTGGGTCTTGGTTTCTATCCATTCATTATCTCCATATCTTTTAATTGGATAATTTAGTCCATTTACATTAAATGTTACTATTGACAGGTAAAGATTACCACTACTGTTTTGTTATTTGTTTTCTGGTTGTTTTGTTGGTCTTCTTTTTTTCTTCCTTACTTACTAGCTTTCTTTATGTAAAAGTAATTTTCTCTGGTCAAATGTTTTAATTTCTTACTCTTCTTTTGTATATTTTATAAGTTTTTGTTTTGTAGTTACCATGAGGCTTGCAAATAACATAAGCAATTATTTTGAACTGATGTCAGCTTAACTCTGATTACGAAGAAAAGGAAAAAAGAGCAAAGGTAAAACTAAAAATCTCTGCACTTCAACTACATCTCCCTTCTAACTTTTTGGCTTTTTTTTTTTTTTTTTTTTTTTTTTTTTGAGACAGAGTCTCACTTTGTCACCCAGGCTGGAGTGCAGTGGTGCCATCTTGGCTCACTGCAAACTCTGCCTCCTGTGTTCAAGTGATTCTCCTGCCTCGGCCTCCTGAGTAGCTGGGATTACAGGTGCTCGCCACCATGCCTGGCTAATTTTTGTGTTTTTAGTAGAGACTGGGTTTCACCCTGTTGGCCAGGCTGGTCTCAAACTCCTGACCTCAGGTGATCCACCCACCTCCACCTCCCAAGGTGCTGGGATTACAGGCATGAGCCACTGCGCCTGGCCAACTTTTTAACTTTTTATTGTTTCCATTTATATATTTTTATATTGTCTATCTTTTAAAAAGTTTTTGTAATTATTATTTTTGATAGGTTTGTCATCCCACTAAATATATGAACGGTTTACATGCTGCAATTATAGTGTTAGAGTATTCTGTATTTGTCTGCATATTTACTATTATCCTTTTATACCTTCAGATGATTTCTTGTTGCTCATTAATGTTCCCTTCCCCATCCCATTCCCTTTCCCCTCTCCCTTCCCCTCCCCTTTTCTTTTATCTTTTCTTTTCTTTTCTTTTCTTTTAGACAGCGTCTTGCTCTGTTTCCCAGGCTGGAGAAGTGGCCTGATGCCAGGTGCAGTGGCATGATCTCGGCTCACTGCAACCTCCACCTCCTGGGCTCAAGCAATCCTCTCACCTCAGCCTCCCCAGGAGCTGGGTTTACACCACACACCACCACACTTGGCTAATTTTTATATTTTTTTTGTAGAGAAGGGTTTTTGCCATGTTGCCCAGTTTGGTCGCAAACTCCTGAGCTCAAGTGATCTGCCCACTTTGGCCTCCTACAGTGCTAGGATTACAGGCATAAGCCACTACACCAGGCGTCATTAACGTCCTTTTCTTTCAAGTTGAAGAATTCTTTTTAACATTTCTTGGAAGTCAGTTCTACTGACTTACAAAAGCCCTCAGCTTTTGTCTGCGAAAGTTTTCATTTCCTCTTCATATCTGAAAGATGATTTTTCTGTATATAATACTATAGGTTGTTGCCAGTGTTTCTTTTCCTTCAGCACTTTGAATATGTCATCCCACTCAATCCTGGCCTTAAGGTTTCTGCTGAGAAATCTGTTGCTATACATAGCAAAGTTCCTTTATATGCTATTTGCTTCTTTCCTCTTGCTGTTTTTAGGATCTTTCCGTATCTTTGACCTTTGAGAGTTTGATTATATGCCTTGAGGTAGTCTTATTTGGGTTGAATCATTTTGGTGTTCTTTAACCTTCTTGTTCTACTCTGATCTTTCTCTCTCTATCCTCTTTAGGGCCAGTAACTCTTAGATTCGGCATTTTGAGAATTTGCCAGTGGGCTTCATTAAATTTTTTTTTTCTCTTCTGACTGTGTATTTTTATATAGCCTATCTTCAAGCTCATTACTTTTTGTCTTCTGCTTGATCAATTCTGATGTTGAGAAACTGATAAAATTTTCAATTTGTCAATTGAATTTTTTAGCTCCAGAATTTCTGCTTGATCTTTTGTTTTAATTTCTATTTCTTTGTTAAATTTCTCTGATGGAATTCTGAATTCCTTCTCTGTTATCTTCAAGTTTATTGAGCTTCCTCAAGATAGCTATTTTGAATTCCCTATCTGAAAGGTCATGTTTCCATCACTCCAGGATTGGTCAGTGGCGCCTTATTTAGTCCTTTTGTTGAGCTCATGTTTTCCTGGATGTTCTTGATGCTTGGGGACATTTGTTAGTGTCTTGGCATTGATGAGTTAGGTAATTGTTTCAATCTTCACAGTCTGGGCTTATTTATACTCATCCATCTTGATAGGGCTTTCTATGAATCCAAAGGGGATTGAGTGTTGTGTCCTAAGCCTGTGGTCACTGGCTTAGGACAGTGACTACTGTCCTAAGGGTTGTTGTCCTAAGAGTTGCACAGGAATCCTGCAACTCTTTCAGACTCCTAGATACACAGCCTTGGTGGACTTGGGAAAGATAACAGAGAATTTCCTGGTTACCAGGGAAAGATAACAGAGAATTACCTGGTTACCTCTTACTCTCTTTCCTCTCTTTTCCTCAATCAGATAGAGCCTCTCTTTGCTCTGAGCTGCCTGGAGTTAGAGAAAGGGTGACACAAGCACTCCTGGGGCCACCATAGTTGGCATTGCACAAGGACACACTTGAAGTCTTGCAGACTAGCATAGTACTGGGGCTCACCCAAGGCCTGCAGCGACTACTTACTGGTTGCTTCTCGTGTTTGTTCAAGGCCCAAGACCACTTTCATCAGCAGGTAGTGAATTCTGCTGAGACTGGATCCATACCATCAGGGCAGTGAATTCTCTTCTGGCCCAGGGTGGGTCTAGAAATTCCATCCAGGAAAAAAAGACCTCAAATCTTCTTGCTCCTTCCCCCAAGCAGAGGAGTCTCTCCCAGGGCTGTACTTCCTGAATTGGGGGAGGAGTGACGCAGGCACTCCCTTGGCCACCACAGCTCCTTTGGATTGTACCATAAGTCCACTGCCTCTGAAATTAGTGCAGCACCAGGGCTTGCCCAGGGGCTGCAGTCCTTTGTGGCCTGACTGCCACTCAAATTTATTCTGGGTTCCAGCCAGTGGTGAAGCTGGCTAGAACTCACGTTCCTCCTGCTGGAATGAGGAAATCTCCTCTGGCTCAGGCTGGTCTAAATGCTGCCTCGGTGGGCACCAGCAGAATTATGCTCTGTGTTGTGTTTTGCCATGACAAGGCAGGACTGAGCTTCAATGCAAAGTCACACCTCACTTCACTCTCTCTGCCAAGCTCACAGATTCTTTCTCCATATGCTGCCTGGGGTTGGGGAACGGGTGGTATAGCCAATGCAAGACTGTCTGTCCTACCTTCTTCAGTGCCTCTTTCCTTTATATTATGTTCAAACAAGGTACTGTGATTACTCACCTGATATTTTGGTTCTCATGAAGGTACTTTCTTATGTGGATAGTTGTTCAAATTGGTGTTCCTGCAGGAGAGAGATTACTGGAGGGTTCTATTCAGCCATCTGACTCACAAGTAGATTTGTTAAACAAAAGGAATAAATGTTCAATATTCCAGAACTTACGTTTTGCCAAGGCAAGGATTTCCATCTGTTTTATTTAATAATGTATCTCAAGAACCTATCATATAGTTAAAACTCAGTGAATATTTGTGGAATAAATGAATTCCACTGAGACTGGGTCCATACCATCAGGACAGTGAATTCTCTTCTGGCCCAGGGCGGGTCTAGAAATTCCATCCAGGGAAAAAGACCTCAAATCTTCCTGCATTTGTGGCAGTGCCAAGTTAATACAAGGGTCAAGCAAAAGTTAGGCTTTACTGCTATATCAATATAGGTTTTGTTATTATATATCTAAATTTATATAGATGGATACATTATGAACACATATGCATGTATAAAATACCTTTATTTTAAAACATTTGATATAAACCTTGAAGTTGAATACAATTCTAAGGTGAAATTCATCATGGAGGGTTTTCTTGGAAAAAGCAATTCAAGCAAATGCTAGAGGAATAAAAATACTTGTTCAGCTCAGCAGTTTGGAGTCTTATAGATCCGGGTAAGTGCCTGGAATTCTAGGTAATGGGGTAAGAGATGTACTGAAAGGTTAAACTAGGGTAGAGACATGGTCAGATTCCCACTTGAGATAGGCGAGGCTGATGGCCATGTTGGGATGGACTCAAAGGAGGCCGTGGGTCCAGAAGAAGGCCTACTCTATGAAAGTTTCTGTAAGGACAAGAGAACTAGTAGGCTTGAGAGATATTTGGAAGACAATCCACAAGACAGTGATTGACTGTAGAGTCATGGTGAAGGATGAAAGGGTGTCAAGACCCACGGACAACTGGATGACTTGTAGTCCCACTCACTAAGACAGGCAATACATGAAGAGATTGGGGATGAGAATACATGTTGAGAGACTGAGATGCCTATGCAACATCCAGTTGGAAATGCCAAGCAGAAAGTTAGAGAAATGTAAAGTTTGCTGTGGAGTTTATCTATAAACATGTGGATAAAATAGCTACATATATGCATATATGTACACACATATCTTTTAAAAAATAATTTTCCTTTAAAAATTATGGGTACATCATAAGTGTATATACTTATGGGGTACATATGATGTTTTGATACAGGCATATTGCATTAGTTCGTTTTCACACTACTATAAAGAACTTCCCTGAGACTGGGTAATTTATAAAAGAAAGAGGTTTAATTGAGTCACAATTCTGCATGAATGGGGAGGCCTCAGGAAACTTACAATCACGGCAAAAGAGGAAGCAAACACCTTCTTCACAAGGCCACAGGAGAGAAAAGAACAAAGGAAGCACTTCCAAACACTTTTAAAACCATCAGATCTCGTGAGAACTCACTCACTATCATGAGAACAGCATGGGGGAGATTCCCCACCATGATCCAATCACTTTCCTTCGTCGACATGTGAGGATTACAATTCGAGATGAGATTTGGGTGAGGACACAGAGCCAAACCATATCACATACAATGTGTAATAATCACATCAGGGTATTGGGGTATCCATCACTTCAAGTATTTATCCTTTCTTTGTCTTAGGAGCATTCCAATTCTACTCTTAGTTATTGTTCAATATATAATAAATTATTATTGACTATAGTCAACCTGTTGTGCTATCAAATACCAGATCTTATCTATTATACACACATATACTCCTTCATCCATAGCTACATGTAACTATATATTTATATGTGAAGTTGTAATTTATCTCATATACCTATATAAAAAGAAGTTTATCAGTAAGAACTGTTGATATAACTTTATATGAGAAGTGAGTCCTGGTTTAAATATTGATTTCAGACATATGAAATCAGAAATATCTGATACCTGTGTAGATAAAGCAATGGATAGTTATTTTATTTCATATATAAAAATATATGAAATATATAAGATACGGCACACACTGATGTTCCAAAATTTTATCATGGAAGTGAATGTATTCTAAATGGTTAACTCTGGGAGGTCACAGAAGTTTAAAAAATTTGTTATATCATGGTATGAAATGCTTAAATTCAATATTCTGCAAAACTCTTACACACAAACATCAAAGATGAAAAATTCCATGCAAAAATGGAGAAGGAAATAATAGAGGAAGACTGCAAAACCATCTGACACAGTGACTCAGTTGGATACTATGAGAAGAATGCAGACTGGGGACTGAAGCTTCTGCTCCCATACACTAGGGCTCCTGCAGAACATGGTGACTCCAGGATTCTACAATCTGGACCTCGGGTAAAACTGGGAAGCAAATTTTGGCTGCCATATTGTCTGTCCAAATTATTTTTTAAAATAAGTAGTTTTCATAAATATATGCTCCCTCTGACAAACACACTGTCTGTACTGGATATAGGGCCAACCTTAGCATTAAATTCCAAATGAAAATGGGAGGAGACTTCTTACTCATGTAAACACAGAGTAACTTTGACTTAAGACCTGCATTGTTTGAGTTTTTGCTTGTCACCAGCATGATACAAGGGAAGATTATGTTGTGTCCCCATCTTGTGGCCATGATATGTAACATTGAGCATAAAGAGCCACAGTCCACTTTGGAAGTATATGTATTTGTCACTATCTTAATCTCAAATTTGTTACCCAAATTGTCCCCTTTCTATAAGACCTCTCACCTGACATTCACTACTCACCCTTCCCACACACAAACTCACAGCCTTAATAATTATTAATGACCTCAACTATCTATAGCCTTTCTAATTTCAGTGGTCTAAAATTCATGCTGTAATCAGATTACAATTTGCAAAATAAAATGTAAGAGGTTACCTTAAGTAACACCTCTTTTACACAGAGTATTTGTTTTTCCATTCACACCTCCCGCACCACTGCCCTACCCCTACCACCAGCCAACAAATTATGTCTTTTTTTGGAAGCTTAATATTTAACCAGTTGAGTTTTGAAGCATTTGAAACTTTTGCCTATTTAAAAACTGACTTCCTGACTTATATGAAATTTCAGTATGAGTAGCCATATACTAAATAAAATTTAAAATTTCAACCCTTTAAATATTTACCACCTACTGTGCATATCAGCCAGCCCTCAATCCTTCTCCCTCCTGAAACTTACTCCATCACTAACACAAACCCAGAGTGGTGATGGAAACAGCATGGGCTCAGGCACCATCAGGCAGACAAATTATAATAGTCTGTAGTCATGTGCCCATCATGCCCACTGATCAATATATTAAATAAAAATAAATGTAGAATGAACCATGTTATGTTGAGAGAGACGTCAGAGATTTTTGAGATGCAGATCCTTCATGATAACTGAGAATGAACATGTATTTTGCTTAGAATCAATGATGGGTAAAACCTTCTGAGATCAGCAAGAGGGAAGTTATCTTTTGCTAATGAAACTAGAATTTTAAAACAGTGATCCTCACTGAACAGTATACTTGGGTTGTGTGGAGGGTGGCGGCAGGTCAGAGGTAGGCAAAGCAATTACCAATATATTTTTTAATTTTAGAAATGAAGGAAATAGTTTGGATCTGTGTCCCCACCCAAATCTCATGTTCAATTGTAATTCCCAGTGTTGGAGGTGGGAACTGGTGAGAGGTGATTGGATCATGGAGTCGGTTTCTTATGCTTTAACACCATCCCCCTTAGTGCTGTCATGGTGATAGTGAGTCCTCTTGAGATCTGGTTGTTTAAAAGTGCGCAGCACCTCACCCCACTCTCTTGCTCCAGCCATGCGAAGCGGTGTTTCCCCTTCGACTTCCACCATGATTGTAAGTTTCCTGAGACTTCCCCAGAAGCCGAGCAGATGCTGCCATGCTTCCTATACAGCCTGTGAAAGGGTGAGCCTCTTCTCTTTAAAAATTACCCAGTCTCAGGTATTTCTCCATAGCAGTGAGAGAATGAACTAATACAGAAATTATTATTTTGTCCTACGGACTACAGAAGTTAAAGCTTTGAGGAAACTCTTCCCAGATGGTGGCTGTGACTCTCTAGGAGGGAAGGAAGATGTTGAGATTTTCAAGTTTATCAAAATGAGCCAAGGATCAAAAGTATCTGAAACACTGCTCTGAAAAATGGATAGGCTGGGTGTGGTGGCTCTTGCCTGTAATCCCAGCACTTTGAGAGCCAGAGATGGGCAGATCACGCAAGGTCAGGCGTTCGAGACCAGCCTTGCCAACAGAGTGAAACCCCATTTCTACTAAAAATACAAAAATTAGCCGGGCATGGCGGCATGCCTGTAGTCTCAGGTACTCCCAAGGTTGAGGCAGGGGAACTGCTTGAACCTGGGAGGCGGAGGTTGCAGTGAGCCAAGATCACGCCACTGCACTCCAGCCCAGGCAACAGAGCGAGACTCCATCCCCCTCCCCCCCAAAAAAGGATATTATGCCTGGCTTTTACTCCCTGATTTAAAATCTTTATTTGGCTCTCTAGTAAAAAGCAGGTTGGTGGCAGGTCTAGAGAGAATACTTGGACCCTATTCCTATTTTCAAAGTGTGTAAGAAATCACTTAATGTTTCACATTGTTTCCTCTCTGTGATGACCTGTCATGTTTTCAGTATTAAAACTCCTTTATTACAAGAGTTTCATTAAACATACTATTACTTCCCTAAAGGCCAAGGCTGTTATAAACATATATTTTTTAATTCCATATTTTTTTACCATAAAGGTAATATACATTTAGTATAAACGAATAAATTCAAACATTGATACAGAGAAAAAGGAAAGTTCTTTTTATGTAGAGTGAAGATTAGAGACGAAGTAAAGGTCATGGCTTGGTGGTTAAACACAATCTGACGTGGCCGTCTTATAGTAGGTAATTCCATCAAAAACCGGTGTCAAAATATTCGGCTTCTATGGTAATCACCAGGCCTGCCACTAGAGGGCAGACATGCCTAATTTTGTGATTAAATTTTCTGGAAATGGGATTGAGGCTTTAAGGAGTTTTTTGCAGACCTGACAAGGAAGTAAAACAAAAACAAAACAAAACAACCGCCCTCCTCAGCAATTCTTAAAATATAAAAGAGAGAAAGAAAGGAAAACTGGCTATGTAGCTTTGCTTAGTTCCATTCAAAACACTGGACAGCTACACATTTTTATGTGTATGCAGGTAAGCAAAACATGCTAGCAAAACATGGCCTGTGGCTAGAAATTTCAGGATAAGTGAGAGAGTAGAAATGCTTTTAAGAATCTCCCAGAGGCCAAATGACCAAGAAGGTAGAAAGTCAGGGTAGTTGCTATGTCTCTCTCCCACCCATAAATGTGGATAGGGTTCTAAAAATTGAGAGATTTCCGGCCGAGCGCGGTGGCTCACGCCTGTAATCCCAACACTTTGGGAGGCCGAGGCGGGCGGATCAGGAGGTCAGGAGATCGAGACCATCCTGGCTAACACGGTGAAACCCCGTCTCTACTAAAAATACAAAAAATTAGCCGGGCGTGGTGGGTGGCGCCTGCAGTCCCAGCTACTCGGGAGGCTGAGGCAGGAGAATGGCTTGAACCCGGGAGGCGGAGCTTGCAGTGAGCAGAGATCGTGCCACTGCACTCCAGGCTGGGCAACAGAGCGAGACTTGTCTCAAAAAAAAAAAAAAAAAAAAAAAAAGATTAACCAAACTAATAGATAGTACTCTTTAAGTGAAAGGACAGAAAACAAAAATTAGAAATATGAAGAATGAAAGAGCATATCACTCCAGTGATTGAAAGGAAAATAAAGAAATAATATAAATAACTCTATGCCAATAAATTTAAAAACTCAAATGAAAAATAAAACCTCCCAAACCTGATACAAAATAAGCAGAAAATTTTATTAAGGAGATTGAATTTGCTATCAAAATCCTTCCCTCAAAGAAAATGTCAGGTCCATATAATTTCACCTGTGAATTCTATCAAACACTTAAAGAAGAAATAATAGTAACTGTACACAAATTATTTTGGAAAGCAGAAGAGGAAGAAGGAATATTTCCAACTCATTTAATGAGGCCAGTACCATCCAGATATCAAAATATAAAGAACACACAAACAACAACAAATAAACTTTGCAAGAAAAGAAAATTATAGGTTAATATTACTCAAGAACATACAAGTGAAAATCCTTAACAAAATATTAGCAAATTGAATCAGTCAATATAAAAGAAGAAATAATACATCATGGGGTTCATTCCAGGAATGAAATGTTAGGATAACATTTGAAAATAGATGCTGTTCAGCATGTTAACAGAATAAAGATGAAAATTCATATCATTCTGACTTCAGTAGATGCAGAAAAAGAATTTGACAAACTCTGGCTCCAATTTGTGATTAAAACTCCTACAAATGAGGAATAGAATAATAACCCCATCTCCATTTTTGGTTCTGTGGAGATGGCTGAGGGCTCCCATGAGTCACACATGCTTGAATCTCTTCAACCAGCCCTGATGTGACTATATGCTCTGATCTTTGCATCCTTCTGAGGCACTAGCAAAAGGTTGTCTAGCCAAACTCTCGGTTTCTCCTCCAGAGTGCACTTTCTGATGGTAAATCTCCTAATTTTAGAACTTTTGCAATCTGCATAAACAGAATTTTTCAAATCACTGAGTGTTGGTTTTATTTCACTTACTAGTTGTTCCCTCGATTGATTTCTCTCCTTTTGCAGTTTACTGTAAGCAGAAAGAAGAAAGCAGGTCATTTCCTGAGCATGTTGCTGGGACATACCCTCAGCTAAATACGCAAGTTTATCTCTTACAAGCTCCTGCTTCCCACATAACTGCAGGACGTAATTCCAGGAAGCTTTCTGCATTCCCTAACAAGTCTCTCCTTTGCCCCACTTTCCAATAACACAATCCTCCTTTCCTTCTGAGTCCTCACTTGGCAGCACCTTTAACGAAGGTTCTACAAACAGTCTGTTGGTGATGATTTAGGTATTCTCTGAGACAATACAAGAAGGCTTCTCACTTCCTTCTGACCTCTCGCCAACAGGATATTCCCCATCCATATTTCCCCTAATAGCCTGCTCAAGGCAATCTAGTCTTTTTTACCACATTCTGCAAAATTCTCCTACCCTTGCTCATTACTCAATTCTAAAAGCATGTCTACGTGTTTGGCACTTGCTGTAGCAGCATGCTACTTCCAAGTAGAAAAATCTGTATTCATTTTCTACTGCTGCTGTCATCAATTCCCACATTTTTTTAAATTTAAAGAACTTCACTTTCTTAAAAGACTCATAAAATTTGAACTCCCAATGGTTATAAACATATTATGTACATTTACCAAGGAAAATAAAATATATCCAACAAGTTTTTTTGTTGGTATATTTTTTAATGTTATAACTTGACGTCTTATTCCAATAACATTTGCTCATTGCAAAAAACTTAGAAAATACAGATAATAAAAAAGAGAAAATAAAAATCATCTATTGTCCTGCTACCCAGAGAGTTTCTGTTGACTCTATATGCACACGTGTCTGTCCACATCTATCTTATCTATATCTCTATCCAAATAGATACACATGTAGAGACACATACACAAACACATGTACACACAATTTTTACAAGTTGTATTATATTAAACTTTTAACAATACATGTTAATGGTAAGAATACTACTATTCATCAATATTGTGTTCTTCTCTTCTTCTAAGGGCACGAAATGACTTACTTCCCTTTCCTTTGAGGTTTGATGTGGCCGTTGACTTTGGCAAATAAAACATAAGCTGAAGTGACATAAGTTACTTTGAAGTAGAAGCATTTTAATCCCTAGTAGTGATGATCTGATATGCTCTTTTCCTGCTATAACTCGGAGATGGAAAAAAAGAGATTTTCCCATAAGAGGGAAATATCTGGAAATGCTAAACCAACACATACAGGGCAGACAGCTGCCCCGAAGAGTCACCTGGTTCTACATGTGCCATTGTGTAAGGCACTGACAACTTTGGAATTGTTCTCAAACTACATTATGTCTTTCTCTATTTATCTACTTTATTCTGACCAGTAAAATCTTTAGCATTGTTCTGACATTAAATGTTCTACAAAATCATTTAAATGGCTAAATTACACTTTATTATATTAATGTGGTACAATTTATTCAGCCAACTTTTTAGTGTTGCATATTTAAATTATTTCCATTTTCTAAGTTTTTATAAACAATATGGTAAGGAATATTTTTTAGTTAAATTTTTGCTCATGTTTGTGTTGTTTGCTTAAGGTACAATCATGAAATGGAAAGTCATAATTCAAAAGATACACAAAACCATAAGTTTTTCATGTATAGCGTCAAATCATCCTACAAAAGATTATTGACAATATAATCAATGGCATAAAGAATACATGATTTCTCTATTTGATATAAATATTCTATCTATCTACCTCCCGTACATTTCCCAATTTTAAAGGTGAAAATGATGTGCAGGCTTATTTCTGGGCTCTCTATTCTGTTCCATTTATCTACTTGACTGTTTTTGTACCAATACCATGCTGTTTTGGTTACTGTAGCCCTGTTGTATATTTTGAAGTCAGGTAATGTGATGCCTCCAGTTTTGTTCTTTTTGCTTACTATTGCCTTAGCTATTTGGGCTTTTTTTGGGTTTTATATATATATATACACACACACACACATGTACACACACACACACATACATATATATATGTGTGTATATATATATACACACATACATATATATTTGAGACAGTCTTGTTTTGTTGCACTGGAGTGCAGTGACCTAATCTTGGCTTACTGTGACCCTTGCCTCCTGGTTTCAAGCGATTCTCATGACTTGGCCTCCCCAGTAGCTGGGACCACAGGTGCGACCACTACACCTGGCTAATTTTTGTATTTTTAGTACAGATGGGGTTTCAACATGTTGGCCAGGCTGACCTCAGGTGATCCGCCCGCCTCAGCCTCCCAAAGTACTGGGATTACAGGCATGAGGCACCGTGCCTGGACCATATACATTTTAAAATAGTTTTTTCTAGTTCTGTGAAGAATCTTGTTGGTAGTTTGACAGGAATAGCATTGAATCTGTACATTGCTTTGGGCAGTATAGCCATTTTAATGATATTGATTCTTCCTATCCATGAACATGAAATGTTTTTCCATTTGTTTGTCTTCTTTGATTTCTTTGAGTAGTGTTTTGTAATTCTCATTATAGAGATCTTTCACCTCCCTGGTTAGCTGTATTCCTAGGTAGTATGTTTGTGTGTGTGTGTCTGTGTGTGTGTGTGTGTGTCAATTGTAAATGAGATTGCCTTTCTGATTTGGCTCTCAGTTTGGCTTTTTGGTGTATAGGAATGCTAATAATTTTTGTACATTTATTTTGTATCCTGCAACATTGCTGAAGTTGTTTATTAGCTGGAGGAGCTTTTGGGCTGAGACTATGAGGTTTTCTAGATAGAGAATCATGTCATCTGCAAACAGGGATAGTTTGACTTCCTGTCATCCTATTTGGATGCCCTTTATTTCTTTCTCTTTTCTGATTTCTCTGGCTAGGTCTTCCAATACTACGTTGAATAGAAGTGGTGAGAGAGGACATCCTTGTCTTGTGCTGGTTTTCAAGGGGAATGCTTCCCGCGTTTGCCCATTCAGTATAATGTTGGCTGTGGGTTTGCCATAGATGGCTCTTATTATTTTGAGGTATGTTCCTTCAATACTTAGTTTATTGAGAGTTTTTAACATGAATGGTGTTGAATTACATCAAAAGCTTTGTCTGCATCTATTGACATAATCATGTGGTTTTTGTTTTGGTTCTGTTTATGTGATGAATCACATTTATTGATTTGTGTATGTTGAAACAAACTTGCATCCCTGGGATGAAGCCTACTGAATCATGGTGGATAAGCTTTTTGGCTGAATTTGTTTGCGAGTATTTTGTTGAGGATTTTTCATCAATGTTCATCAAGGATATTGGCCTAAAGCTTTCTTTTTTTGTTGTGTCTCTGCCAGGTTTTTGTATCAAGATGATGCTGGCCTCATAGAATGAGTTAGGAAGGAGTCCCTCCTCCTTGATTTTTTGGAATAGTTTCAGTAGAAGTGAATGGTAGCAGCTTTTCTTTGTACATCTGGTATGATTCAACTGCGAATTCATCAGGTCCTGGGCCTTTTTTTTTTGGTAGGCTATTTATCACTGATTCAATTTTGGAGCTTGTTATTGGTCTGTTTAGAGAATCAGTTTCTTCCCGACTCAGACCTGGGAGGGTGTATGTGTCCAGAAATTTATCCATCTCTTCTAGGTTTTCTAGTTTGTGTGCATAGAGGTGTTTGTAATCGTTTCTAATGGTTGTTTTCATTTCTGAATTACCACAAATTTATTGGCTTAAACAACACAAATTTATTACCTCATAGTTATGGAGGTCAGAGGTCTGGAATAAGTTTCACTGAGCTAAAATCAAGGAGTCAACAAGGCTGCCAGCTTCCTGAAGACTCTAGGAGAGAATCCATTTTCCTGTTTTTTCCAGCTGTTAGACACCACCTGTGTTCCTTGGCTCCTGTCCTGCATCCCTCTGACCTCTGCTTCTGTTGCCATATCCTCTTCTCTGACTCTGACCCTGCTGCCTCCCTCTTATAAGGATACTATGATTTCACTGGACCCACCCACATAATCCAGAATCATCTCCCCATTTCTACATCCTAAATCATATCGGCAAAGTCTCTGTTGGCATAACAGGTAACACATTCACAGGTTTCCAGGATTAGGACAGGGTCTTTTGGGGGGACATTATTATATCTACCACAAACGCCTTTTATCAGGAATTATATTTTACTTGCTGTTACTATGGCTTGCTTTTATTAATTTTCTTATATATCCTTTTTATCCACTTATTTTCAACTTTCCTCTGTCATTTTGTGCCAAGTGTGTCTTTTGCATACAGGTCTTTTAAAAGTTATTATTCTTTTAGAAACGTCATTTGAAATTTCTTTCTTTCTCTGAAAGAGGTAACTTACATACCTTTTCCAGATGTGTTAATTTTTAAAAGTCATCTTATGTAGATATCCTTTTCTCTTCAGGTAAGTTTTCTTTATAATAATCTTGATTCTCCAAGGCTGTTTTCTTCTCTTATAGGGCTCATAGAAAAGTTCAATGTAGAGAAAATTATGGTCTGTGAATTTTTTTTCCCCATCTTTTAAAAAAAGACTAAGTGTTTGACAGTTACCTGGAAATCTGATTCATCTTCCAGACATCTGACTGTGCTTTTATTCTGGTATTAGATATGTCTTTTTGACTTTAGTTTTGATGTCTTAGATTTCAAATCCACAAGGATTATAAAAACCATGTACCTGCTAGAACAAGGGGTAAAAAGCTTGAGTAAGGCAAATCTCAAATTGTTGAGAGCAATATAGCAAGTCATTTATATTAATGGCTTAGCATCTATATGTAGTATATTGTTACAATTTGGCTATGCTAATAGCTGTAACAATATATTACATACGATATAAGAATATCAGTCTTGGATGAGATGATTTATTCCCTTTAGAAGTTTTTCTTCTCTGGGCTGGGTGCAGTGGCCCACACGTGTAATCCTAGCACTTCGGGAGGCCGAGGTGGGCAGATACCTGAGGTCGGGAGTTCGAGACCAGCCTGGACAACGAAAAACCCTGTCTCTACTAAAACTACAAAATTTAGCCGGGTGTGTTGGTGTGTGCCTGTAATCCCAGCTACTCGGGAGGCTAAGGCAGGAGAATCACTTGAACCCAGGAGGTGGAGGTTGCGGTGAGCCACTGCACTCCAGCCTGTGGCAACAGAGCAAGCAAAACACACATCTGCAGTACCGCTACTAAGGGAAGATTCATGTTCAACCCTACCGTGGATTGGTTTTTTTCACAGACTGAACCCTTCATTCCTTACCTCCACTCTGAATCTCTGAATTGAGTGACACATGTACGTAAACTTCACCTGGAAAGCAGATAACTTAGTTTTGATGGTATACGAAAACTCCATTTGTGTATAGCTCTGCCTCTCTTTATGTTATTATTGTCACAGATTACGTCTTTATATATTGTGTCCCCATCAACATAGACATAGTATGTACAGCTGTCTTTTAAATCAGATAGGCAAAAAAGAATAACAAAAATTCTGTATTTATACTGTCTTTTGTATTTACCTATGTAAATACATGAGTATTAACTGGCTAGTTTTATTTCCACTTGAATCAGAATAATAGGTCTGATAATTCTAAATGATACGATTGATGTTTACCTTAACCTTATCAGTGTTCCTTTTTCTCCATTGTATATATGTGAATAATTCACTGATAAGCAGTGAATGTCCTGTATTAAAGAGCCGTTCATTGACTCGTGCTACAAGCACCCATTGAGCACTGGACATTGGACTCTGTGAAGCAAGTGATAAACTGTAGACTGCCATCAGAGAATTAACCTTGGAGGGGAGGAAGCTGACATGCATCACCAGGTAATTTTATGATAATTTTATAAGTGCAACATTTACGACTATGTACCATTCACCATGGGAACACATCAGATCCAGCCCTGAGTAATCAGGAAGGCTTCCAAGAGAGGGGCCAGAAAAGGAAGGAAAGTGTAAAGGAAGATAAAATTGAAAAGATCAGAAGTAATTTTAAAAGATCATCTTGTCCACAGTGTGAAAACTGGTGTCTACAAAGGAAAATGTAGAAAAGGTAAAAAGCCAGGTGGGAGGTTATTAGCATTCTGTTCATGATGGGGGAGAACCAGGGTAGTGGTAGAGAAGTAAGCAAATTCTTGAGTCATGCAAAAGTGAGAAGTGATCGAATGTAGTGATTGTCTGGAGGTGGAAGGTAGGAGGTGGATAAAAAAGGAATGCCTGTTAGATGTCTGTCTTGGGCAAGACAAGAGATGCATATCTTTATTTAGAGAAATAATGCAGAAGAAGGAGCAAGCTGAGAAGTTGAGAGTTGGGGGAAGGGGGATGCTAGACAGGAGGTGACTTTGCCTGGGAAAGAACCAGGTAGAGCTATCCAGTGGGCTGTCATTCAGTTGCCTTTTTTTGCATTTAAAAGATACGTATTGATCAATTTCTATGTGCCAGACACACTACTAGGTGCTGAGAACACAATGCGCAGCAACATAGCCATTGTTCTTTCCCTTAGGGAATCTGATGGCAAAGGACAATAACATCTAAAAATTTTTTTCAAAAGACAAACATAGTCATTATAATAAAGAACATAAGTGAAATTACCATATTAAATCCCAGGAGCTTTGGGTGCTCGTGGGAGGTGTGCTGTAACATATTGAGTGTTCAGAAAAGGCTTTCTAGAGAAATAAATGTTTAAATTTAAACCTAAATAACATGTAGGACCTAGGAAGAATGTGTGATGGCATAGACAGGGGACCAGAGGAGCAGAAAGGAAGCCAGACGATGGACATCTTTCAGACAGGAAAGTACTACAGCCTGGAGATGCAAAAGATTAGATGGAATTCTCTTGTAATGGGCAGAAAATTAACATCACTGGAATACAGATTGTGAGTAGGCAAGAGACAAGAGATAACATTTAATAAAGTAATTAGGGGGTTAGGAAAGGCACAAAGCGTCTTATAAACCAGACTAAGAACTTGTGCTGTACTTGAAATAGGGTCACCAACCACTCTAGTTTTCCTGGGTCTGAGAACTTTCCCAAGACACAGGATTTTCAGTGCCAAACTGAAATAGTCCTGGACTATTCAGAACAACTGGTCACCCTAGAGAGCCATTTGATGGTTTTATGTAGAGGTTTTCATGTATAATGAGGTTGTAGATTGGGGAGACCACTGTGGCTATGATATGGAGAAAGAAGGAGACTGGTGAAGATGAAATATGATGATGGCCAAGCTGGGGCAGGGGGAGGTTCAGTAGAGACAGAGAAAAACTGGGTGGGTTTGTTAAATTTTAAGAGATGTTATAATTAGACAGATGTGTAACAATTTAATGAATGAATGGGTTTAATGTGTGAGAAAGGCATGCGGGTGGTGGTGGTGCCATTTCCTAATTCCAGAGGGAGAGAAGTGGCTTTATATGATAATATGAAAAGTTCTATTTCAGACATGTTGAGTTTGTAAGGTTGTCAGATAAAATAATAGGACATCCAGCTAAATTGGAATCTCAGGCAAGGAATGAGAACATTTTTAGTTTAAGGGTGTCCTGAAGAGGAATACTTATGGAATGTACACACAAAAAGAAATTCAGTTTTAAATGAGTGTTCTGGTAACCTTATGAGTTTGGGATGCCTGGAGACATCTGAATGGTAATATTCTTTAGGCATTTGGGATGTATGGGTTTGAACTCAGAAGAAAGGTTTGGCTGAAAGGCCAGAGCAGTGCAATCACAGTGAATTTTTTATTTTGTTAGAGAATCATTCCACAAAGTAAGCATCACCATTTAGTTCCAAACTATTTATGACCTAGGAATTTGCATTTCTCATGGGAAATAATTTTGAACATTAGTTTAAGTGAAGGCAGCCTCTTTGCTCCTCTCCTAGTGCTGACAGTCACCCTCCAGCTGCCTTCTTATTGCCAACCAATTTGACCAAAATGTAACCCACATCCAGAGGTAAAGACCGACAGCCTGTCCTTTTGCCAAATGAGCTTTTGAAATCACAGGACCAAGTTAGAAAAGTGTATTGATTGATCTTAGAAAAGTTTTACTTAATGAACCAGAAAACAACGTCTTCGAATTTAAGCAGAATATATTCCCTGACCATTCTAGGCAACAGCATTTGCGAGTATATAAGCAAACATTCTGGAGTAGCAGATATTTTTTAAACCTCAATTAATATATACATCTATAGGTGATGCAGTTTAACAGACATCCTAGTAATTGATCGTGGAATGGCTCAAATAATTGATGATTTTATCCAAATGTTACTGAAAGCAAATATCATGGTGATTTTTTAGAAGGCTACCCCTCTTTTAAATCTATTTTCAAAAAGTAATAGGATATTTTCGGGAATAAAGGTGTACAAACGCCACAGCCACATTTTTCTGGCTTGCCGGAAGAGCTTGCACATTCCTGCTGCCTTCAGGGTGAGCACAGGGCCCAGGGCTGTGTCTGGTTTATGCCTGCATTCTCGGAGAGTCTAGCAGAGATGCTTAGAATGCCTTTGAATCAGCCTCATTTCCATCGCTTTTGGTCCCACCTGCTAGTACAGGACCTTCAGGCTCTACAAATTCTCTCTCAATTATTTCCAGGAATTAATAGAGAGTGCTTTGCATGTGCTGAGAAACAAGTTTAGTTCACTACCACCCTGTGGCCAGGGCTGTTTCCCAGCCCCTATGGTCTCAACTCGTGGAGTCCCACCGGCTGCACCGAGTTAGAATGGATCTATGCAGATCACAGAGGAGCGCCTTCCCGTATTCCTCATCCACTGTGCTGCTGCCTCCGAGGTGTCAGAGGGACCCTAGGTTGTCTGAAACTTACTGTGCTTTGTAGAAGTAAGGAGACAGATTGCTTTCCCATTTTGTGCTATTTTTTTTTTTGTATTCATGCCAAAGCAACGTTGCTTGTACGCGGTGGCTTACAGAATTTTTAATAAAATAGCTCTTGTTCTCCATTATAACCTTCAGTCAACGCTAAACATTCAGCGCTAAGAGACAACAGTGACATCTGCTGGTAGAAGGAAGCACTTTCAGCCACAACTAACTTTTTTTTTCTGAGTTTATATGAACCTTTAGTCAACACAACACTAACCAATAAGAATGGTTCTATTGGCCACAATTATGTTATTTTGAAAGTGTTGCACTGTATATTCTTACTGATGAGCATATGTTATTTACTATTTGAGTAACGTACATATAAGATTCTAACCAAAATGAGTGAGCAGGTCAGAAAACTGCCTAGAGGACCTGACATTTCTAGGATATTTTGAAATGGAAAAATAGGAGTTTACTAGTTGCTTTTGGCATGATGTAGGACAAGATTCAAACTCCAGTTGTACAAAGGCACAAAACAGACAAATGAACAACAAACTTGTATTACAGTCAACCATGCTAGTACAGCATGGCGATTAGACACATGAACTCTAGGGTGCAGAGCTGGGTTTGAATCCCAACTCTTCCACTTAACAGCAATAACCTTAAGCAAGTAACCACATTTCTTTGTGACTCAGTTTTCTCATCTGTAAGGTGGGAATGAAGACAATCATATCTATATTATAGGGCTGTCAAGAGGATTAAATGAACTAATATGTACAAGTGCTTAGCATGGTCTCTGGCACATAGTAAGCACTCTCTGTATATGATTAAGTAACACATATGTAAGAATTATTATTATTTAATGATTAAGTATTATTATTTTTAGTATCCTTATATATTTAAGTACTATTATTATTACATTTAGGTAGTGTTATGAAATGTTTCATATTAATCCTGAATGATTATCTGGAGAAGGAGTGGGAGTAAAATAAGTAAAATAAAGAACACTAAAAATATCAGTTATTTCATCATAGCCAACTTGATGGCAAAATGAATCTGCCAGGCAACCCTAAAATTTATAAACTTTCTTCCAAAATTAAGAAGAAAAAAAATTTAGCTTTTGGTCAAGCAAAAATTTCTGATTTAGTTCTATTTCTACTAGCCATGGAATATACTGAAAAATTCAAGAGAAAAAGTAGAAAGTCATTTTTTTGCATTAGAACAGAGTCCTTTTAGGATTCCAAATGAATGGTTTTGTTTTCTAATTTTAAAATAGCTATACCTTAAAAATATTAACTAACAGGCATTAAATTACAGATTAAATATAAGAAGATCCCAAAAGCCAACATATGTTAAGTGGCATCACTTAAATCACATTAATCAAAAATTTACCTAATAAAAGAAACCACTGCAAGTGTGTTTCTAGAAAATGACAACAATAACCATGATTTGCCCTATGATCAGTACATATTCAGACTAGACCTCTTTGTGTGTGTGTGTGTGTGTGTGTGTGTGTGTGTGTGTGTGTGTGTGTGTTTTGAGATGGAGTCTATACCTCTTTGTGTTTTTGTGGGTTTTTTTGTTGTTTGTTTTGTTTTGTTTTGTTTTGTTTTTGAGACGGAGCCTTGCTCTGTCGCCCAAGCTGGAGTGCAGTGGCACGATCTCGGCTCACTGCAAGCTCCGCCTCCTGAGTTCATGCCATTCTCCTGCCTCTGCCTCCGGAGTAGCTGGGACTACAGGCGCCTGCCAACACGCCCGGCTAATTTTTTGTATTTTTTAGTAGAGACAGGGTTTCACGGTGTTAGCCAGGATGGTCTCGATCTCCTGACCTCGTGATCCGCCCGCCTCGGCCTCCCAAAGTGCTGGGACTACAGGCGTGAGCCACCCGTGCCCAGCCCTCTTTGTAGTTTTAAAAGGTAAGTTTGCACATGCCGTCAGGCCACAGTATGGCAGAGGTACACAGATTCGCAGAGAAACAGAGCAGCAACGTGTCAACACTTTTTCTGTATCAACCATATGGGGATTTTATTTTTTTTTATATTCTTAAGTTTTTATCAAACATATGCACCAGCAAAATTAGCAGAATTCTACTTCTCCATGTTGTCCAATGGAGTAATTCAGGTCAGTTTCATAATCATATTGAAAGACTAAACTCATATAAGAGGGCAGAAACAGATAAAATGTTATACATTTAAATGTTTCAGTCAGATTTGAAGTTGTTTTAAGTAAAACAACAACAACAAAAAAGGCAGCCTATCAAAAAATGCTTGCCTCATCAAAAAACTCAATACATTTTAATCTGCTCCAAGGACAGACTCGAACAACTTACTGATAAACTAAAATTAGTTCATTTGTAAACAATATGTGGATAAAAGTATTGATATTGGATGAAACAATATCAATATATTTGTAAGGAATTTCAAGGTAAAATACCAAAATGTGTTAATTTGTTGTTTGTTCCTAATTAAACTCATTTTTAAACGGGATTTTAAAAAGGGAAATAGGTATCTACAGATGGGGCCCATCTATGACCGCAAAACCCACATCAAAACACTCCAGCAGTCAGTGATTCAACCATCAGAAAATCTCTCTCTTGATTTTTTCAAAATATCCAATGACTAGTAAAAATAAAATGATTTGTGAAGACTTTTTAAAAGCAAGCTAAAATATCGCGGGTGAGACGCTCAGCTACACTCAGGCTGCCAGTTTCCCTGCATATCCAGGCCAGCCCTGAAGATGCCAAAAGAGAAACAGGAGATTGATAGAAGATACAAATACAACAGATGCAGAATTAAAACAGGGAAATAACTACAAATAAACAGAAATTATAAATGTGTGTGTGTATGTGTGTGTGTGGCTATACAACTAAGTCGCGATAAACTTTAAAACCTAGGTGAAAAACATAAATTTCTAGCAAAAACAATTTTAAAAAATTGAAGTAGGAAACACAAATGAACTAAAAACCGTCTTAAAAAATTGACATTGTAATAACCAAAAAGCCCAGGCCAAAAATGTGGTACGAATGCATCCTAGCAAGCTTTTAAGAAACAGCTAATCATTTCCTTCTGCTAAGAGAAGTCAGGCATTATTTTTCTGGGCAATGCAGCCATTTTGAATCTCTGCTAGAAATAACAAACAATATAAAGTAGAACTCATACTGAAAGATCACTCCAATTTTTCCTCCAGCTGGTTTTTAGATCTGAGGGTCTAACACCAGCTGGGCTTGTGTTTCCTTTACTCACACCTGGTCCATTCGAAGGGCAAGTCTTTGGCCATGCCCTACACTAGCTCCTGAGCCAACCAAAACCAAAAGATGAGTCCACAACCTTCTGCATCCACCAAGTTTTATTCAGGTACAGTTATTACTGCAGATAGACATGCTGAGAAGTTTCTTAGCAGGAGGATTTTATGGAATCCTAGTTATTTCAACAAACTTTACTGATGTATAGTACCAGCTCAGTCTAGTTTTCAAAATGTACAGCAGCAAGAATCATTTTCCAACCTTGAGACTGCTGAGTCCTTGCTAATTCACAGGTGGATCAATACGGTTGATTTTCAAGTGGCCTTTAATATGAAACACACAAATCAGCTATACCTACATACAGCTGTGGCCCACAAAAGATGTGTCCTAAACTCTTGAACCAAGCAATTTTCTTGTTATAGAATTGTCCTTGGACCCAATCCATCTAGATACATGAGCTAATACTGTGTTGTTACTATCTATTAAGATGCTTTTGAAGTTATAAACACTTATTCATTCCACTATTTTTTATATGGCCAGCTACAGATTAAACAGAGCTCAAGACTCGAGAGAGAATGGATGAACAAGACTGTCTTAGTCTGTTCTCATGCTGCTAATGAAGACATACCCAAGACTGGGAAATTTATAAAGGAAAGAGGTTTAATGGACTCACAGTTCCATATAGCTGGGGAGGCCTCACAATCATGGCAGAAGGTGAATGAGGAGCAAAGTAACATTTTACACAGCGGTAGGCAAGAGAGGATGTGCAGGGGAACTCCCCTTTATAAAACCATCAGATCTTGTGAGACTTATTGATTATCACAAGAACAGCACAGGAAAAACCTGCCTCCATGATTCAATTGCCTCCCATTGGGTCCCTCCCACAACACATGGGGATTACTATAATTCAAGGTGAGATTTGGGTGGGGACACAGAGCTGAACCATATCAAAGACAGACAAGTTTCTTTCTGTTATAGAATTTATATTCTAGTGAAAGAAGGCAATTAAACATATAAGAAATGACTCAATTTCTAATAACACCTAAAATGAGGGGAAAAAACCCCAGGGTGATGGGGGTTGCTGCGAAAGCTAGATAAAGCACTGTTGGAAGACTTCCTGGAAGAGTTGACATTTGAACCAAAGCTGAATGTTAAATAGGTGTGAGTCTCGGAAGATCAGACAGGGGAATCAAAAAGCTAAAGCCCTAAATTTGAAATCAGCTTTCTGTGTTCCATAAACATCAACAAGGCCAGTGTGCCTGCAGGTGGTGCAAGAGGAAAAGAGGAAGAGGAAACAATTTCACAGAGGTAGGTGTTCATGCAATAACATAGGGCTCTGTGAGCCAAAGTCATAAGTGCTGTGAAAAATTGGGATTCTACTCTGTGTTTTAGTGCTAATGCGTTTTAAAAACAATTTATTATGGCTTGCAAATTATTACAAGGAAAAAATACTACTTAGGTCTGTTTCTAGTTTTAAAAGAATCTGCATAGTCCTTTTATGGGGTTGGTTTCATTAGAGTTAGATGAGGGAGATCAGAGTGAAGTAAGTAACATATGATTGGTGGGTAAAATTCTCTCATGAAAAACTTAGTTAACAATTTTAGGTGAACAAACATGATTTTCTACACCAAAACAATCTTACCAATGTGATTTCCTCTGGTAGATATTCTTAGTCTCAAGGACACATGTCAATAGCCCTTGGAACTTGTAAGAACCCTTTCGAGATTGCTAAGAAGGTCTAAGAGCTTTTCTGTAAGTAGACAGATGTAAATTCACCCAATGAGGGCATAAGAATAAGCAAAGATTTCACGTAAATTTGTGAGTAACTAGTATATATATATTACCTATATTGTTCTTTTATTTATCCATAAGCGAGTAATGCCAGTTGAGCTGTTTTCTCAAGAACCATGCCAACAATCTTCCATTCTTTCAAGATTTCTTATTAAACTCCCAGTGGAGGCCTGTAGCTTCCCATATAGTTACTTTTTTTTGAATTAACAAATATGGGTGTTATAATTAACTCTTTCTACAGAAGTTAGATTTTATTCTAACAGAAATCCATTGGAACAGAAAGCAATGCTGCCTCCAATGGCAGCAGAAGCCATTGGAGGTTTTTGAAATAGGAGAACAATATGATATAATTTATATTTTAAAAAGAACACTATAGTTGCTGTCTGAATAGATATTAGCAGTCTAGAGTGAAAGCAGAAAGTCCTAACAAGAGGCTTTGGTGGTTACTAGGTGTCTGGGGGTGGTGACTCTGACTGGGGGAGATGTGGTGATAGGTGATTAGATTTGGGAAATAGTTTAAATTGCAGCCAACAGGACTTACAAACCAGATGGCGATCTGGGAGAAAGAGTTCAAAGATTGGAATCAAGAATGACTTCTAGGTTTGGGGTTTGAGCAATTGAATAAATGCTGGTACAATTATATGAGATGCAGATTTTGCAGATATGGTACAGAATCAAAAATTGTTAGGCATCCGAAATTTAAAGTGGCCAATGAGACATCCAGATAGAGATGATTAATAGGTAGTTCATTATATGTGAATGATAATTAAGGGAGAGTTCTGGGCAGATATGCATTTACTTCATGGGATTGAGTAAGATTTTCTAGGGAAAGAGTACAGATAAAGAAGAGGCCTGAAGGTTGAGCCCTGAGTCCTTTCAGCATTTACAGAGCAGAATGGCAAAAGAATGCAACAAAGTTGCAAAAAAGGAGAAGCCAATGAGGGTGAAGGAATTCCAGGAAAGCAGAATGTCTGAGAAGATAAGTGAGAAAATTATTAAAAATACGTGAGCTTGGCCGGGCGTGGTGGCTCACGCCTGTAATCCTAGCACTTTGGAAGGCTGAGTCCGGTGGATCACATGAGGTCAGGAGCAAGACCAGCCTGGCCAACATGGTGAAACCCTGTCTCTGCCAAAAATACAAAAATTAGCCAGGCATGGTGGCAGGCGCCTGTAATCCCAGCTACTTGGGAGGCTAAGGCAAGAGAATCACTTGAACCCAGGAGGCAGAGGTTGCAGTGAGCTGCCATCACGCCATTGATCTCCAGTCTGGACAAAAAAGCAAGACTCTCAAAAAAAAAAAAAAATAGCTTGGGAGATTGCCCCTGGACATGAGAATCTGTGTATAATAAGCAGGGCAGGCCCTGATATGCTGCTGGAAAAAATAGTCCAACAAGAATTTATTTCTCACTCATGCTGCATGCACAATGCAGGTTAGCCAGGTGCTCTACCCATTGTAGTCATTCAGGGACATGGGCTGACGGATGTTGTGTTTTGACAGATGTTCCAGGATTGACAGGGCAGGGAAAATGGACATGGCAAGTTATGCATTCACTCTTAAATCTCTACTTGGAAATGACACAGGGTCGTTTCTGTTCACATCTCATTGGCCAAAGGAAGTCATGGCCTCAGCTCACTTCGGAGAGGTTAACAGAGGCAATGGTGCCATGTGCCCAGCAGGAGATAAAAACAGGTGCCTGTAAACAGCTCTAATGACTACCAAGCAGTGGGTGGCACTGGTGATTAGTACAAGCAGGAGAGTAGTGGTGCTCTGCATCACTTGGATACGCCTAGAAACCTCAACAGTATTTTAGAAGCTTCTCAGATTTATTTGTCTTTTCCCAGGAAACCAGCAAGAAGGGATGACTTTTCTCCACGCTATTTTACCATAGCATAGAAAAAAAATCTGTTAAAAGTTCCAGTGCTTTCTCCTGTGACACAGTTCAGGAGACACAGTTCATGACACCACACTGCCTTAAGTGTAAATTCCTGATCCACCACCTGTGTGCCATGGTCTAGGGTTTTTGCTGTTTTCTAATTTTAAATTTCAATTAAAATAACTTTTTTAAATGCACCACAAAGAAATGTAACAGAAATGCAAAAATGATTATAGGCCGACAATAGATAATGAAAATTCCTTTTAAACAGAGATTCACAATAGGAAAGAAACAATTTTAATATAACAAGTATATATTTAATTATAAACCATAAGAGTAAACACTTTCCAAATATTAGCAAAAAATGCCAAAAAATTGTATCCTCCCATTCTCTTGAAATTGTGCTAGACAGTAAATATCTTAATGGAGAAAATTTAATGGAAAGAATTGTTGACCCGATAAAAGACGATTAGCTAGCAGAAAGGGCAAAAGAGAACTTTAAGGTTTAACAGGAGTAGCAGGTGTAGACAGCAGCTAGTGATGTGAAGACTGAGGGAGATGTGAACTAGGGAGGAACGTGGAGATCTTGAGGACCCTGGAGGGCTGAGACTCGGGGCCTCTGGGCTGAAGGAGTAGCAGCTGGAGGAACACACGTCCTGGGAGAAGGACTCCCATGTGCCTACCTGCTCTGAGACCCTGACAGCCTCAGCCACTGCAGTGAACTCTGCTGGGACCACCACTTGCCCTGTGAGTAGATCTCAGAAGGAAAACAAAAGCAGAGAGAAAGGACAGTCCTGGTGTGTTAAATGATGTCTCCCCAAAAGATATATTGAAGTCCTAACCACAGGTAGCTGTGAATATGAGCTTATTTGGACATACGGTTTTTGCAGACGTAATTAAGACCTAAGTTAAGATAAGGTTGTACTGGAGTAGTGTGGGCCCTTAATCCAATATGACTGGTGTCCTTATAGAAGAGGAGAAGAGATACAAAATCAGACACACACAAAGAGAATGCCATGGGAAGACCCAGACAACCCGAGGGAAGATGGCTCCAGGGACCGGAGAGACATATCTATAAGTCAAAGACTGCCGGCAATCCCAGAAGCAAGAGGAAGGAATTGTAAAAGGGATTCTCCTCTCCAGCCTTAGAAATATGGCCCTCCAGATACCCTGATTTCACACTTCTATCTTCCAAAATAGTAAGAGAATAAGTTTCTGCTGTTTAAGCCACAGCCTGTGGTACTTTGTAACAGCAGCCCTAGGACAGAAATGCAAGTCTTGCTGCCTCCCTCCTGGGCTCTCTGTTGGCCGGCAGAGGAGAAATGAATTTTGTGGAGCCCACTTCACAAACTATGAAAAAGAAGGGTGAGTGTGGAGCTCAGGGAAAATGAGATAATAGCTGGTACAATCTGTTTGGCCTTGGTTAAGTTGAAAAACTTCTTTGATGCTCAGTTTCCCTACATGTAAGAGGGTGAACAGTATTATGGCTCCTCATAGGGGTGTTGTGAGAATAACTGAGAATGTGCACATAGTTGTGGTTTTGTACCTGCAAAAAAGTATTTAATAAGATGTGTCTTCATATGCTTAATATTTCCAACATGTATTGAAACCAAAGGAGAAGTTTTCTGATTCACTGAGGGAATTTACCCTGCTTTGGAGGAAAGAATAGTGTGATAAAATTTCAATTCTCATGATGATTTAAAGCCTCTGCATCTGGAGACGGGAGAGGAAACCATTGTAACCCCTATAAATCCATCCAGCCGAAAGACTCTACATTTGGGATAACTCTCCCACAAAATCTAAATTAACATAAATCCTTAATCCTTTCAGCATCCCTACTAACAAATTGATTTGAGGAGGAAAACAGAAGAGCCAATTAAAAATAAAGAATGTTATATAACAAACATCAACAATGGCAATACCAAAACACTGGGCTGCTTTAGTTCTGTAAGGGAGCGCCTTCTACCGCCTCTAACTTGCCTGGGTTGGAAATTTTTATTGCTATCTGGACACACAGGCACATTTCCCACAAAGCTAAGGGTCACTGGTGAATCTATTTAAGTCTCTTCCATTTTGGTTAACAAGCTTAGCTTTGAAATTAAAGAAAAAAAACCTGAATACAAATTGGGACTCATTCTAGGAGACAGCTGGAGTAAGTTTGCTCTGGGAAATATTTAAGGAGACTACAGAAATGCAGACTCTTCTCTACTTCCCTTAAGCATGTCACACTCAGGAGTCACCAGAGTTGGCCTCAAGGAAAGGGCAACGTGAAAACTTAAAATAATTTTTTAAAATTTTTTATTTTGCATGAGCTTAAGGGGTAAAAGTTCAGTTTTTTTACAAGGATATATTGCATATTGGTGAAGTCTGGACTTTTAGTGTAACTATCACTAGAATAATGTACATTATACTCATTAAGTAATTTGTCATCCCTCACCCTCCTCCCATCCTCTCTCCCTTCTGAGTCTCCAATGTCCATTATTCCACACTGTATGTCTATGTGTATACTTTATTTAGCTCCCACTTGTTAGTGAGAAGATGTAGTATTTGACTTTCTGATTCGGAGTTATTTCACTTAAGATAATCATCTCCAGTGCCATCGTGTTGCATAAAAACGTTCAGGTCTGTTAATGCTTCACCAGGCCTGGCCTCCAAAGACGCCCACTCCCTGAAATAACTACCCTACCTTGGTTTATGGTTACCATGCACCAAATTGTGTAGTCAGCACTGGAAAAACAGAAGTGAACAAGACAGTGAACAAGAAGTGAACTTACAGTCTAGTGGAGAAGACAAACCCTGAACAATAATTCATGTGAGATGGTCCTTCTAAATCTCGCTGTGTTTAGAACTTCCTGAAACATTTGTGTTCAGGTCATCCTGAGACTGGCCTGTGGTTCCTTACTGGATCCTGAAAGGGCCTGTCTTAATTCAAACTTGTTCTTTCAGAGCACAAAAGTCCAAAACTTGTTGCATACCCAAAGGTATCTGACTTCTGCTGACCTCCAGGTGCTCTTTGGCCAAATACCTGGCTGACGTCAAATGTCCACTTGCTGTATATCTCTTAGAAATTCGCTCAAGAAAGTGCTGGGAAGTTGTCTGACTTTGAGTCACCCCATTGTGATATCTGGTTTTGAGGAACCACCCTACCTAGGTGAATGTCCTTGGGAGGTGAGGAAATAGTAAATGTCTATGAAGTAGTCACCTGAGCACAGGGAGAACTATGCAAGTTTAGTGTCCAATAAAGTGTGCTGGAAAGATTGAATAGACTAGTCTTCAATATTTAAGCATTAATTGAAAATTCATGAAAAACTCTTTTAAAAAGGCATTCACAGAAAAATCCCCCATTTTCAAGAGGAGGTCTATGGCATTTCAGCATCACTCTCCGAAATCCTTGAAGATCTGGCTTCAGTGTTTCATTTTGCAGTGTGGGGTGATTGAGCTGAAATGAACACAAAATGGTCATTAACAGAGTCAGAATTAGGGGCAGTAAGCTGTGTGCAGTGGCTCATGCCTGTAATCCCAGCACTCTGAGAAGCTGAGGCAGGTGGATCACTTGAGGTCAGGAGTTCAAGACCAGCCTGGCCAAGATAGTGAAACCCAGACTCTACCAAAAATACAAAAATTAGCTGGGCATGGTGGGGGGTGCCTGTAATCCCAGTTACCTGGGAGGCTGAGGCAGGAGAATCACTTGAAACCAGGAAGCAGAGATTGCAGTGAGCTGAGATCGCACCACTGCACTCTAGCCTGGGGGACAGAGCGAGACTCCATCTAAAAAAGAAAAGAAAAAAAAAAGAACTGGGGCAGTCATGCCAAGATTCTATTGCAGCAAACAAACACGACACATGTATACCTATGTAACAAACCTGCACGTTGTGCACGTGTACCCCAGAAATTAAAGTATGATAATAATAAATTAATAATAATAATAAAATTTTAAAAAGGAGAAAAGATGACCATCTATGAACCAGAAAGTAGACCTTCACCAGTCACTGAATATGCTGGCACCTTTATCTTGGACTTCCCAGCATCCAGAACTGTGAGAAATAAATTTCTGTTGTTTATATATAAAAAAATGCCCCTTATCATCTAACATATGCTTCTGATCCCCCTGCCACCAAGAGTGAGAAATGCTATTAAATTCTATTCCATACCAATGTAGCATGGAATCAATACTGCTTCACAGGAACTATGCAATGGACCAGTACTTTTGAGTAAGGAGGCCTGATGAAATATATTTCTATACGATATACCAGTAAATATGGTGTTTATTGGCAAAACCAGCCCTATGTGTGAGCAGAGGTGTTGGCATCTCTAGGACATGTTTTGAGATTCCTTGGAAGATGAAAGGTGTCAGTCTCTAGTCTTCAGTGTTCCATAAAGGCCTTCAAAAAGAGCTCTACTTTGTGAATAGGCTGACGGATTTTGAGGACTTTCAAAGGGGAGCCACATTAAGAAGGCTTAGTTTTTATGTTGAGGCCATTACTATGGCTTATCATATAACTAAAAATAGGGCTCTGAGGGAGAGATACTCAGGTAGGATCTTTGAGAGGATTACCATATTGATTTCCTCCATAACTAAGTCCACTTAATTGTTGTCTGTCGCATTCATTTAGTACCACAAAAGAAGAAAGCATGGGATCAAGGTGGAATTTGGGCCCTGGAGTTAGATTTCTTGAGTTTCATATTTTGGATCTGCCACAGCTATTGGACCTTGGGCAGTTATTCAATCTGTCTCATGATCTCATGTGTAAAATGGGAATAACGATAGAGCGAACTTCATAGAACGAGGTGTTATTTGGCATTAATAACACCCAATAGGTAGACATAAAATAGCATATTTTATCATGCATCAAGCCTTTCCTCCCAACTAGACAGTGAACTTATTTTAGATAGGTGTGAAATCTTAGATATTTTTATTCCACCCTGCCTGGCATGGTGCTAGGCACTTAATAGTGATACCTAGCATTGCAAGAAAAAGAAACTTAACAGTTTCTTTTATGGTATATTATTATATGTGCAGTTTTAAAATTTTTCCAATATTCCCACAAAACAAGGAGGTATATAGGAAGTTATTTTTAATGAGAAAATAGAAACCTTCAGAATTTAATAACTTGCTTGAGGCCATGCAGTTAGAAATACCTAGAGCTAAATTCTGAAATATGATGGTTATTACAAACCCAATGGCTGCCCTGCCCATGTCATCAGCATATCTTTAGTAGGCTCCCTGTTAATATCTGTGGCCATTTTGGTTGATTGATGGGAACACTAGTCATGGAGAATGCTGAGTGCCTGGGGAAGTTCCCCAAGGAGGATCTGAGACACACTGAGGATATGGTGCCCTTCTACAGTGCTCTAGACTCAGCCCTTCCCACTGGGCTTGCTGAGCTGTAGGCACCACGTCTTTGGTATCTGGCTACATGCGGAGCATAGGTCACTAACAGAGAGAGAGAGACTGACAGCAACAGCAGAGGCAAGCCTAGACTGGCCTTTGTTTATCCTTGCACACATGTGTGGCTGGGGTCAGTCCACAAGGGCAAGGAGAGGAGGGATGAACACTACTACTCCAACCTTGGAACACAGCACACTATGCTCCTGAATGCCACAGACCTGTCTAATTTTCATTCCTTGCTCCCAGGAAAATGGCTGAGGGGTAAGAGCTTGTTTCCTAAGCTCTCCATAGTACACAAAAAGACTCATGTGGCAGGAATGCAGCTCACTAGAGAAACATGTACACATTACCCATGATTATTTCTACTGATATGCAGCAAGATCATTATTTGAAGAAAGTGAAAGAAGTAAGGAGTGGTTGTCAACTGGCCTGTTATGTCTGAGAACAGATTATTTGCAAAGTCCTAGTATACCCCTGGTTTCCAGTAATATAATAAAATGAAAGCTTGAATTGTACACACAGCCAGCTTAAAAAAATGTCAGTTGCACATAGATAATTTGCTATTTCAAAGCCCTCAGGGAGGGAAACTGTTATTTTTTACTCCTCATTTTTTTCTCCCTCTCTTTTTCCTGCACCCCCCAACCATGTGTGTGTGTGTATGTGTGTGTGTGTGTACACAATGCTGTGGAATGACCACATGGCTCCTTTTGGGTAAATTTGCAAAGATCTTCTCAATTCCCCTTTTGTCTCTTAAGACATAATTATTTATAATTTGTCCCCCTGTGGATGGAGAGCCATCCAGTGTACACAGAGCCCACCTGGGATGAAAGTGTCTAAGAAATTACACATGTACAAATGCAATGTCCAAAATATGTCATCACTCAGGGCTCTGAGCTAGAATGACCCAGAATGAAGAAAGGATGATGGCTGTGCCACCTAAGACTAAAGGAGTTGAGATGCTTGTGTGCATGCAGTCAATCAGAGAAAAAACTGCAACAGAAGATGGCAACCATCCAGCTCATTCATAATTTACAGAATCAGTCTGTGGCATCCAACAGGGAACCGGAGATAACAGAAGCCATCTGGATGACTTCAATCAAAATAAACCAATATTTGATGTCTCTTGTCAGCTATAAACATAAGAAATAGGGACTTAAACGCTTCCTTTTAATTGATACTTCTGAAAATGTTCTTAACTTTGCTAACTTTTCCAGGGTTGCACCTGAAGACAGTCAAACAAATGACTTCCTAACTCAAGGCCAGGTCTGACTTCCTGGGTGTGCTACCCGAGCAGTATCCCAGCGTCCCACGCTTAACAGGGTCCCTCATTTGGTTTGATGTTCTGTTGTGGCTGTCTTGAAATTCCTAAGCATGTTATCTTCGAGCTTGTGTTTTGTAAGTGAAATGTGACAGGACAATGGAGCATGTGAGTCACAGAGGAGTTACGTGTAATATGCATGTTCACCATCATTCCTTGCAGCCCTGTTTACAAATAGCATTCACAATGCCCAGTGAGCAGATAATTCTGGTGGACCCACAAGGCCATGGAGTTCAGCGATACTTAAAGCAAGTGCTGGGTGAGTGTGTTAGGTCTACATCTGGGTAAAAGGGGCATTGACAGTCTCCATAGGTCCTGCTTTCTGTCTGAACCAACACTTGCCTAACATGCAGAAAGAAGGTAAGGGCATCCTAAGAAACATTAATGTGCAAAAAACTCTGTCCCCTCTTGTCTTGTGTTACTTCCCTGAATAAACCAATGGCTTATACTGACAACAATGATGCAGAATTAGGGAAGGATAGGGCAATCCATAGTTCATCTTCTTTTCAGTCTTTCTGACTCATCAGTAAGCCAAAGAGAGAGACAGCATTGTTAGAGTATGTGTGTATGAAAAAGTGAGTGTTTCCATTATCCTGGTAAAAACGGAATACACATACATATGTGAGCTTTGAAAGTCAACTTGCATCATTCTGAAGATGCTTCATACTAGTTAAATGCTCTTGTACTTGCATTTAAAACTGGCATTGCGCTATATCAACAGTAAATTTCATGCAAATACTTTAAAATTTTAATTCTTCTTTAACTTAGAATGATATAACCTACCAAATAAAAAACCCCACCATGGCAGGTCAAGAGAAAGACTGGAAAAAAAAGAAAAGCTTTATTTTAACACCTGTAAAGGAAGTTTTCTCCTGCTTTTTAAACTAAGATCCTGAAATTTTCAACACTAAGACCTGTGAATTATATAGCTGGCCCTGCTCAAGGTCTAAATAAGTGCATAGGACTATGGTGGAAAGAACTGTGTTAAGTGCACACTCCAGGTAATAATGACCAGAGAGAACACTGTCCTGGGGCTCAGCTCTCCCAACAGGAAAGTGACTGAAGCCCAAAGCCACTGGGTACAGAACATGATTTAAAAAACAAGACTTCCCTTGAGCTGTTCTTTTATCATAATTGGCCTGGAAGGTTGGTTTTCAGGAGGAAAGTCTTCCAGCACTTCCATCTCTACACTGTCTTTACACATTCTCAAACTCACCGCTATCCACCCAAATGGAAATCACTGGGTTACAACCACAGAGATGAAAAAATTTCAGGTTAATGTAAAGAAGTCATGAAAGAACAGAGTGAGAATATTTTCTTTTCAAATAAATATGTAATAAAATAACAAAATATGGATGTATTTCTTCAAAGAATATAACTTTGAGATCATAATGACCTTATTTGCCTTTAGTTAAATGTAAAATAAAACAGCTCAGATGTAAAGTTTCAAAGGACTTCTGAAACCACAGGATGAGTGATCAGTCTCCTTTGACATAGAGAAGAGGGTTAGGGAGGTTTGCAAAGGCTAGGAATAAACCACCTTTGAAGACAGAGTAGAGATGAATGAGTCACTCTCTCTGAAAACCTAGATCAACCAAATGAAGCATACGTTGTATTTCCAATTATCACTAGACAGATAACTGTAAGAATTTAACAAAGGTTTGGACACAGTTAAACCCACAATTTGGATTAAGGCAGGATTTACAATTAAAGAGGATTAAATTTTTTTCAACTTAATGAAATATCAATCTGCTATAATTAGGAAGGAAGTAATAATGAACAGCTTAATAATTTTAACTAATAATCATATATCAGTGTGCAAAGCAGAAAAGACTAGACCCTGAGGATTGTCTACGAAAATTCAAAGAAAGGAATAAATAGCTACTAAAACTAAATAACTTATTATTTAATTTTTTTCTAAAAGTGATGACTAAGATGAGCTACTGTAAGATTCAAAGGATGCTATCTTTACATCTTAGCTGCATCACATTCCATTTCAACCTCCTCTTATTCACACCAACTCCTCCACATCCAGACCCTGTCCATCACAGACATAAACTTGTCTGGTTCATTGTTCGTAAAACCCAGGCTAGTTGAAAACTATTTTGGGTTTCTTACTCAAATCAGATTTCAACTGTGAGTTTTCAAAAGTCAATAGGTTAGTACAGTGGCCTGTTGTGTCAACAGAGCCCTGGAAAAAAATTAATCATGAAAGCAATAGAAAAGGTCAAAAGGAAGAAACTGAAAATGCTATAATAAAGACATCCCAGAGCCTATTATGTGTATTTCTCAGGTGTTTTAATTCAAAAGCAGAAGCATGACAAAGAAAATAAGATGATAGTGCTCAATCATGGTTGCTGAAAGGGAAAGGTGACATAAGATATTAGCAGGGCATGGGAACAAATTTCAGCAGCTTATGCTGACTTAATATTCTCTAAAGAATCTAATGAAAGAGGAGAAATTCTAATAGAAGTAGGAAAAGAATCTCTGTCAACAAATTATCTTTTAAGTATTAGGTGAAGTTAATGAAACTGGCATCGGCTGCTATGGAAAATACAGACAATCATCATTTCAGCACTGAAGAATGTGAAGTTCTGAACTTTTGTCAGAGTGTGTGATTAATGTCGTGTTCACACAGTGATAGAGCAAGGTAGGACTACAGGAGTTGACGGCAGTGCTGGAACAATTTTCTACCATTCCAGTCCACCTTAACCATCCTATGCTGGTTGTCAGTAATGCCACATGGGGCTCAAAAAATCACAAGCTGCATTATGGGTATCTTGGCAATGGAGAGAATGTGGGGATCGTTTTACTATGGTGGGAGTCTGAATATGTGCATGGGTGGAATGGAGTTTCTTCATGATCTTAGAGTTGAAGAGAAAGAGCGTTTATGTGATATGCTGGTATAGCAAAGCTTCCTTATGCTGGCAACGGACTTGGCACTGGCCCTTGAATCTATTTATCTTTCAAAAAACCAGAAGGTAGTTTAAGGAACCATGTGATTCCCATCCAAAGCTCTTTTTATAATTTCAAAGGTCCAAAATAAAAAAAAAGGAAATGAAACTTTAACCACGTAAGTAAACCCCAGAAGTTGAAAACCTGAACAAATAACCAAAAAATAATATATAATTAATATAACCCAACATATAAATACTATCAAACATGTGAAAGATTAATCTTTAAGGTAATAACAACAATTAGGTTTCTTTCTTCAGAGAGTTTTCTAGAATTTTTTTCTTAGTAGAACCTTGCTGATAAAATATTTGAATTAAATACTGCCCAACAGAAAAACTAGTGGACAAGAAGGTGCTGACAGCTTTTATCACACTTCCCTACTTAAAACACTTCCAGTGGTATCAAATTACACGGCCTGTGTAATTTGATCACAATTATCACAAACTTCGTGGCTTCAAACAATACATATTTATAATCTTACAGTTTCTGCGAGTCCAGGGTTAGGAGTCCGAGCACAGCTCACTTGGTCCTCTACTCAGGGGCTCACCAGACTGCAATCAAGCTATTGTCCAGGGCTGGTTTCTCATCAGAGGCTCAATGCGGAGGGATCTGCTTCTAAGCTCCCGCAAGTTGGCGATACAGATATCATTGCCTTGCAAGCTGGCGGATATCATTGCCTTGCAAGCTGGAGGATTCAGGACACTTATTTTTTTTAGGTTTAGAGAGAGTATAGTTTCTCCACAATATGCTCCCATTTTACTTTTTAGGACTTAGCCATCCTTCTTGCTCCCCTAGATTTACTTAAAAAAAAAAAAAAACAGTATTTCAGGAAAATTGGGCCTCATGCTATTACCTAAGTACTTTCTTCTGTTCTCAGCCACTGTATTTTTGCATAAACGGACTCCTTTTCCTGAAATTCCTTCTTACAAACACCTACATTTGTTGAAGGTGTATCTCAAATGTATGCTGTATTTCTTTTTGAAGTGAAACATTTTGCTGATGATTGTTGTGAAATTTGTCAATCCTGCCATTTGTTTTTGGTTCGTTTCAGAGTAATTATCTCTCGGAAGCACAGGCTACTGCCCAAAAGTACATCCCAAGAAGATGACTGAGCCATGGAGTAACCCGCAGACTCCAGACTGCTTCCTCACTGCATTATCCCTTTTCTTTCCTTTGATTTTTCTATCTTCTTGTGTTTTCACATTATAGCTGTACATCATCTCCTCAGCTCCGCCTGTCCTGGTTGTCACTGGTTTTCCAAATACTGTCTCTGCTCCAAGTTAGAGCTACCCTCACCTGCTCTCAAATTGCCTTCCATTGAATTCTCTTCATTGAAATGTTTAGTTCTCATCCTCAGCTGATCTCTATTCAGTTAAGTGCCCTAAATTTAGAGTGTGAGAATCACCTGGGGGAAATGTATTTTTATGCAAATCCCTGGGTTTCCCTCCCAGAATATGTATCAGTAGATCTGGTGTGGGTCCCAATATTTCATATTTTTTTCAAGCTACATAAGGTTCTCCGATGCAGATAATCTGTAATCACATCCTGAGAAACCAGTTTGTACCTATTCAACCCCACTTTCTAATTTCGAGTCTTTATCAGTTTTCTCGTGGTTCCTTCTTTAACCTCATCTCAGTCAATGTCAGCAGATGACTGAGCTCGGTGGTTCTCAAACCATAAAGTGGTTCCTTTATGTTACAACAACCTGGGAGGCTCATAGATATCCCAATACACAACCCACTTGTCATACTAATTGAGTCAAATGTTTTTTGGAGTTATTTTTTAATCAAGGTATAATTACATACAGTAAATACACAGATACTAAGCATATAGTTCAATGAGTTTTGACACTTGTATTCATCTGAGTAACCAATGCTGTAATCAAGATATAGGACACTTATATCAACCTAGAATGTTTCCTCTTGCCCTTTCTGGTCAACCTCCCTCTCCTCCAAAAAGTAACTACTATTCTAGTTTTTAACCTCTTAGATTACTTTTTGCCTGATTTTAATGGAATCAGGATGGAATCATGGAAGTGGTTTCCTTTGCTGCTGACTTCTTTTGCTAAACATAATGCTTTTGAGATGCATTCACGTTTGGCATCATTATTATTTAAACATTTTGAAGTATTTACAATGTGCCATCAAGTTTGAGAATCAAAATTCATTCTAATCTTTTTCACCTTCAACTGCATATTATGATAACCTAGTGACTGTTAAAAATATCAGTACTTAGCCAGGCATGGTGGTTCACCCCTGTGATCCCAGCACTTTGGGAAGCCAAGGCGGGCAGATCACTCGAGGTCAGGAGTTCGAGACCAGTATTTTGTGTCCATTGTCCTTCAATCATCTCTCTTCAATCTTTCCACTGACTTTTTTATTTCCCTCACTCTACACTAAACCTTAGGTTTCCTCTATCCTAAAGAAGGAATAAATTTAAAACCCCTTCTTTTAAGTATGTCGCCCTTTAAGCTACATCATTATTTCTTTCTTTCCATCATTTCCAGCAATTTGTAACTTCCTATTTTACTGTTCAACCCATTGCACAAACAAGCTTTGGCCCCTACCACCACTGAAATGGTTTTTATGTCACCAGTGATTTCCTAACTGCCTGATTCAATCTTTTCAGCTTAGTTTTCTTTTTTTTTTCCTAAGACAGGGTCTCACTCTGTCATCCAGGCTGGAGTGCAGTGCATAATCAGGCTCACTGTAGCCTCCATACTCCTGGGCGGAAGCAACCCTCTCGCCTCAGCCTCCCAAGTAGCTAGGACTACTACAGATGCGTGCCACCATGCCCAGCTAGGTTGTTTTTTTTTTAATTTGTATCTTTTGTAGAGACAGGGCCTCATTATGTTGCCCAGGCTGGTCTTGAACTCCTGGCCTTAAGCGATCCTCCCGTCTTAGCCTCAGAAAGCACTGTGATTACAGGTGTGAGCCACCTGCGCCCTGCCCCATTCTGTTTAATTCTTGACCACTCTTTCCCCATATTCTTTTCAGATGCTCAATTGATTGGACAGTGGCCAGTGGGAGACAGCTTAGTCTCAACTAGCAACAAAAATCTGAAGACCTTAATATTAATTAAGGTCAAATGAGGAATCAGATTTATAGTTCTAGTAATAATTACCTAGTAACTATAGGCAATTGTTATTGCTTATTTTGTACCTATTTAACGTGCTGCGTGGTATCCAAAGAGGAGACTATAAACTGCTCTCTCTTGAGATGCAGACAATCTTGTTGAATGGGCAAGACTCAAGTTTATAAAACTATTGTCATTTTTAAAGTTATTAAGCAGTTTAAAAATGAATAAATGTTATATTGTATGGTACAAACTACAAGTACAGCAAGTATTCAAGTTAGAAAAAATGTATTTCTTGGAAAATATACTCATAGAGTACTTTATTAAACCTGAAGTAAATTATAAGATTCAAATCAGAGAGGTGGGGTAAGAAGGATAGTTCACGCAGGGGCACTTGCACCAGCAGAAGCAAAGAGCTCCATTTCTCAATGATGGCTTTCTCTATTCTTTGGCTTTTTTATACTCCTCTTCTAACACTTCCTTTAGTCTCCAACTTCCACCTCTCCCTGCTTCCATGGGTCAACACACTTCACACTATAACTCTTCCTGAGCAGACTGGCAACCCCATCTCTTAGCTGTGCCTCCTGTTTAGATCTATTAGCTGCCTGACTCTTCAACCACCTCTAGAAGATCCTAACAGCATCTCCCAAATTATACTGGGATTGAATCTAAGGAAGAACAAACTAACCAATCTCTTTCTCAACAGTTTTCCATCTGCCCCAGAAGAGTCCTTTTTTCAAAGAAATGTCCACAAGGACAGTTCTATTTTAAGAACATTTAAAGATCATGAAGTAATGTTCACATAGAAGCATAGCAGGTGGCTTACATTGGCACAACAATATCATACTTATTTTTTCGAAGAAACAAAGCTTTGCCCTTCTAAATTTTCATAATTAAGATCCCTTTAATCTAGATTTGGCCTTATGAAGTGATCTGTCTGACTCTGCTTTTTCTAGACAGACTAAAAAATGCCTGGAAATGAAAGTACTTTTCCAGCTAAGTGAGTTGCTTTCAAAACTAAAATCCAGGGCTCAAACTTCTAGTACTCTCTCGCTCCACTATACCATAATGTCATCCTTCTCACCAAATAAATATTATAGGAATCTGGAAGGCATCACAATATTTGAATTCATTGCCAACAGAGTATAGATCACACAGATTGCTTTATTTAATCAGTACATCTTAACTGAGCAATTCATTTTGAAGGCAGTAGAAAATAAGTTAACAATTTTTCAAAAATCAAGACAATTCATCTCATGAGAATACTGCTATTATACCAAACATATCATATTGTGGCCAAAGTTATAAAAAAGTCAGACAAGACCATACATGGTTAGGAATGATAAGGTCAGTCATGGTTGGAATACTATCTGGAAGCATGATCATCTGAAGTTGAGTATGACGATGTTCAACTGATTGGACAGAGGCTCCAATCAGGAAATAGAGTGGTCCACGTTGTCATCAACTATGTGTTCCTCTCTAAATAAAACTCTGAATAAGAACCAAGATAATTTCTAATATTTTACCCCGGCTAACCCCCAACTGAACAATTAATGGCTCTTTGGAGAATGCTGTAATACTAACTCTGCTTTCTATGCAGAGTTCCACGGGGCTTTTTGGCACAGGAGGCTTTAAGATGTCAGTGCTTCCTAGTTAGAGAAGTTTTGAGTTTCTTGATTGTCATGACGATAAACCCCATTTCCTGCTTTAAAGGAACAATTGCAGCACATCACACAGGTGACACCTGTGCCGCTCAAGTAGCTATAAATTTAAATGCTAGAATCTTGTTCTATTTGCTTCTCATTTTAAGGAAGAGGGTGCATTTCTGAATCTGGGCAAGAGACCAATTTTAAATAGAAGTTGAATTTTACCCTCATATAAGTCTTTGATTTAGGGTTGTTAAAAGACAACCTCAAGGTCCTAAATTTGAAGTTTAATATACAATCTAAAATAGTGACATCACTTTCTAATGCAAGTTGCTTTAAAGATATATATTATTCTCTTTACATAGGGACTAGGATCTTTATTGGTTAGTATTTTTTTTCCTGCAAATTACTATTATGTAGAGAAAGAATTTGAGTTGTGGTAAGACGTAATGTTTAAAGGTAAACATTAAAAGATATAAGACACAATTCATTCATAATAATCATCTTGTTGATGAAGCCAATTTAGAGTATTGGATTACAGTATATTGTTGTCTGAGAAAGCAATAGTTTCAATCAAATGACCTAGCCACCCACAGAATGTGGTAGTAAGAACAGAGGGCTTGGCACATAGGTTTTACACAGACCTCTATGGCTCTGACCTCGGGCTTGTCATTTGGACCACTCTAATCCTGTGTCCTCCTTTGAAAAGTGAATACATAGGACTGAATTTTTTAAAACGTCAGTTTAAAAAATTATAGTAAAATACACGTAAAAATAAATGTACTATCTTAACCATACTGAAGTGTAGATCAGTGGCATTATTATTGTGCAACAATATTGTTATGCAACCACCCCACCACCCATCCACAGAACTCTTTTCATCTACCAAAATTGAATTTCATACTCATTAAACAATAGCTCCTCATTCCCTCTCCCCACAATTCCTGGCAACCATTATTCTAATTTCTGTCTCCATAACTTTGACAACTCAGGCACCTCATATAAGCAGAATCGTACAGTATTTGTGCTTTTGTGGCTGGCTTCTTTTGTTTAGCATAATGTCCTCAGGGTTCCTCCATGTTGCAGTATGTGTCAGAATTTCCTTCATTTTTAAAACTGAATAATGTTCCATGGAATGTATACATCACATTTTCTTCATCCATTGATAGGCACTTGGGCTGCATCCACATTTTGGCTATTGTGAATAATGCTGCTATGAACATGGGTGTGCAAGTATCCGTTTGAGTCTCAGCTTTCAATTCTTTGGGGTATATTCCCAGAAGCAGAATTGCTGGCTTGTGTCATAATTCTATTTTTAATTTTTAGAGGAACCATTATACTTTTTTTTCCCATAGCACCTGCACAATTTTAACTTTACAGGACTGGATATTTTTAAATGTCCCTTCCATGTCTAGAGTTCTAGGACCCAGTACTTGTTTTTCAAATAACCTCTTTAAGTCATTTCCTCGTTAGCTGGAAATCCTGCTCACCATGGAAAAACACTGGGATGTCTTTTACTTCAGAAAGCCTTCATTTGGGTTTAGTCCCCTCCCAGCCCCTTATTTACAAGTGGCAAGCCCTAATCATGTTTTTAATTTATTTCTTGTTTTCCTATAAGACATCAGCTCCTGGAAGCAAAGATTATGTATTATTCTTCAATATCTCCACGGTGCTTGATACAGAATAATCAAACAGCAAATGTCTGATGAATGCATAGGTGGGAACAAAACAGGGTCAACTATTTCCAGATGAAGAATTGAAAAAATGATTAAACATAGTAAAATTAGAGAACATTTTTTCTCCTAATGCAAAATATTTTCTTGGAGAGGCTGGAACTCAAATAATCAAAATGATAAGCATGATAATAAAAATGCCTAACTAGGGCTATCCCAACCATCAGCCAGGGCGGAATCTTTCCACCTGGGCCCTGGTGGGACACCTAACCTAACATTCTTGCTCCTGCTGGCTGGCATTCCCAGAGGATGGGCTATACATGCTGTTTGATGCCCATCAACATGGAAGTGCAGAAGAGACATTCAATGCCCGTCCATGGAAGAGCGAAGAGGGGCATTCTCCAAGCACCCCCATTTGCTAATACAGTGAACTCCTCTTTGATGCTGGAAGAGATCTTGAAGTTCAACGGTTCGGGAGGAGCTAGTATACTGGACGATGTGGCTGAGGTTCAGAGAAGAGAAAAGGCGATTCCTAAGTTATGTAGCAAGAAGGCAACCTACCCCCTAGATCTGGAGATACAGACAAACGCTCTTTGCAGGGATAGAAACTATTTTTAAGCCACCTTGCTAAGCGCTGGAGGGCAGGGTTGTAATTGGATACAGGGAAATGACAACGCTTCAGTAAGTCGCCTCCATCCCACGCTAAATAAGAGGCACTGGACGCCTGGGCGACAGAGAGAGACTCCGTCTCAAAAAAAAAAAAAAAAAAAAAAAAGAGGCACTGGGCTGTAGGAGAGTGGTGAAATTTCTGGACCAAGACAAGGCGGCCACAACCCTCCTGGGGCAACAACCCTCCCGCCGGGCTGGTTTTTTGGAACCTCTGCAAACACTTTCTCCTGGGTCAGTTTCCCGCCAAACCGGGACGGAGGATGTCCAGAGGTCCCGGGAGTGGAAGCCGCTGTCCCTGTGTCCACTGGGAAGTGGGCGAGGCGGGATGCTGCTGGCCAGGCTGCTCGGGGCGAGGACCCGAGAACACGCACTTGCTCCCTGGGCCTCGGAGGGGTGGGAGGGGCGGGGCGGTGCGCAGCCTCCCCGGGACAGGTCTGCGGTCCGGGACCAACCAGGCTGCACAGGCACGCGGGGCGCATGTCCGCCTCGCCGGGGCTGCCAGGTGAGCCGCGCGTGATCGGGGAGCGGGGCCCACCGGCCGGAGGGAGGGGGTATAGAGGACCCTGCCCTGACCCGGGAGCGGAGACGGGAGGTGCCCGAGGAGCAGGGGAAAGAGCACCCCCGCACGTCCCTGCAGCAGGCAGGGTCGGACGGAGCAGCGCCCCCTTCTTCTCTGGAGGCAGCAGGAGCACCCCAGATCCTGTGGCGGGAGGCGAAGTTTCATTTTGGGGAACAAAAAGCCCAGGGCGAGAAGACATTTGACTTGGAGAGAACTGGGGGAGTTAGGGATCGCTGATTTCATCTCATACTTTTTTTCACACCCAAGCGAGGGGTCTGGGAGGTGGGCAGGGAGAGTGCTTAGGAGACAAACAGAGTTAATCCCTCACCCCATTGATCACCGCCCCGCTGAATGTTCTCAAAGCTCACCCTGCATCGTGGTGGACTGTGTGGTGTTGGAAACGACCAAAGACACTGCCCAACCCCCACCCCAACAAGCGAGGAAAATGTTTCCCCTGAAACGTCTTTCTTCTCTGTCTTGTTTTTTGTTTCGTTGCTATGGATTCGTGAACTAGCTTGTAATGGTCTCTAAACCTCTAACTTGTATGTATAATATTTACGTGTCCATGCATGCATTTTTCTGAAGCGAGCTCTCAGAAGTTGTATTTGTTTCTCCCGAAGAATAAATAGGCAAAACCATATCTTTGGGCTGCATCAACATGACCTCTTAATAGTCTTCAGGGAAACTGAGTTGCAGATTCTTATTTAACGAATTGGGGATTGGCCGGGTGTGGTGGCTCACGTCTGTAATCCCAGCACTTTGGGAGGCCGAGGCAGGTGGATCACCTGAGGTCAGTAGTTCGAGACCAGCCTGGCCAACAGGCTGGTGAAACCCTGTCTCTATACAAATACAAAAAATTAGCCAGACGTGGTGGAACGGGCCTGTAATCCCAGCTACTCCGAGGCTGAGGCAGGAGGATCCCTTGAACCCAGGAGGTGGAGGTTGAAGTGAGCCAAGATCATGGCCACTGCACTCCAGTCTGGGCGACAGAGCAAGATTTCGTCTCCAAAACAACAACAACAATAATAACAAAAACAAACAAAAAACAATAAAGTGGGAATTGAGGGAAGAGCCTTGAGGCTCCCAGAAGGGTTGGGGAGAAAGATTCCTTCAGGGACCAGGGAGGACAGCACTTACCCAGTCACAAATTTACCTGTTTTAAGAATTGGTCTGTTTTCCACCAGTATGAAGTACAATTAGTTTTCAAATATGTAGACTGGAAATCGAAGTAAGTCTTTGTGAATGAAAGGTCTACTTAAGTTTCTTTTTGACAACCCAAAGTGACCCCAGCTTCGGAGCTTCCAAGGACTCTGGAGAGAAGGTAACAGATGAAGTGTTCCAACTGTGCACCTCCCTCGTCCATTGGCATCTTGGGAAAAGGAGGAAAGAACCAACTGTGACCTCAGCATGGGAGCAGAACCAGAAAAACCCAGGGAGTCTGGGGGAGAGGAAGGAGAGCAGGGAGAGGTACAGGCATTGTTGGATAATGAGCTTAACTTATCCAACAAAACTGATCTACAAAACCAACAGGCACCTTAGGAAAATCACATTTCATCATTAATCCCACTTTCCTTGTTCCCAAATGGGCAAGACTACTCTGTGGAGGTGAAGTAGTATGTGCTGCCGCTTAACTGGATAGCATTTCTGATCCTGCCTTCTTTACCCACAGAATCTTGGAATCCCAATCCGTGAGGTTCCTGGGTGTGCTGGCATCAGGACAGCGGTCCACGAACGGTGTGTTACCCAAATATTGACATCCTGCAGCTAGCCTCGAACAATCACAGCTACTTTCCAATTTCAGAGAAAAAAAGGCTAAAATCGTAAGCTTTTTCTTAACAATTTTTTTATTTCTTAATTTTTGTGGATACATAGCAGGTATATATAATTATGGGGTACATGAGATATTTTGATACAGGCATGCAATGTGAAATAAGCACATCATAGAGAATGGGGTATCCATCCACTCGAGCATGCATCCTTTGTGTTATTAATACAAACAATCCACTTACATTCTTTATTTAAAAATGTGCAATTAAGTTATTATGACTATGGTCACCCCATTGTGCCATCAAGTAGTAGGTCTTATTCATTCTTTCTACCTTTCTTTTTTTTTTTTGTACACATTAGCCATCCCCTCCACCAGTCCCCCACTACTCTTCCCAGCTTCTGGTAACCATCCTTCTACTCTCTATGCCCATGAGTTCAGTTGTTTTGATTTTTAGATCCCATGAATGAGTGAGAACATGCAATGTTTGTCTTTCCATGCCTGGCTTTTTTCACTTCCCATAATGACCTCCAGTTCTACCCATGAGGTTGCAAATGACAGGATCTCATTCTTTTTTATGGCTGAATAGTACTCCACCATGTATAAGTACCACATTTTCTTTATCCATTCATCTGTGGATGGACACTTAGGTTGCTTCCAAATCTTGGCTACTGTGAACAGGGCTGCAACAAACATGGGAGTGTGGATAGCTGTTTGATATACTGATTTCCTTTCTTTTGGGTATATACTCAGCAGTGGAAATGCTGGATCATATGGTAGCTCAGTTTTTAGTTTGCTGAGGAACCTCCAAACTATTCTCCATAGTGATTGTACTAAAATTATAAGCTTTTTCTTCACAAGTTTATTCCAACCTCTGATGCTGGCTTTTATTCATGCTGAACCTAGCTTAGTTCACACTTATATTTTTGGTTATGTTAAAGCTGAATACATCATTATTTCTTGCTTGCAAAGAACCCATTGGTTTCAAGTGATTTGTAACCTCCTCACGTTTGAGAACTACTGTTGTAGAAAGAGAAGGGAATATACCCAGGGTTGTGCCACATTTGTCTTTAATGTCCTTTGAGTTGAAATGATTTGTTTGTGGACCATCTGGTGTTCTGAGTTGTGGCAGTGAATTGCACTGGGCCCTGAAGCTAGGGAGGAAAGAAACAGCTTCATCCTACCTGATCACAGCCCAGACCGGTTTTTTGTGTGCTGTTCTTAACATCACACGTATTTTGTAAACTCATACTTTTATGAGGTTTTATGGAACACAGATTAAGCTTCCTAGTCAACCCCTCCACCCTTACAATTGGCTAGTCAGTCTTCATTCAATCTGAACTGAACTATTGTTTTTCAGAACAATAAGGCAGTTGTTTCTACCTATAACCCATCTTTTCTTCATAGAATTATTGTTTAAAATGGTCTCCATAACATGGCTAAGGGTTTATTTGGCAATGACAGGAATTGTAATTTTGCTTCCTACTTTAAAAGTCATGAAATATCTAAGCTTGCTTTTTTTTTTTTTTTTTTGAAAGAGTCTTGCTGTGTCACTCAGGCTGTAGTACAGTGGCTCAATCTCGGCTTACTGCAGCCTACACCTCCCAGGTTCAAGCGATTCTCGTGCCTCAGCCTCCCAAGTAGCTGGGACTATAGGCATGGGCCACCACACCCAGCTACGTTTTTTTTTTGTATTTTTAATAGAGACGGAGTTTTGCAATGCTGGCCAGGCAGGTCTTGAACTCCTGACCTTGGGCGATCCGCCTGCCTCAGCCTCCCAAAGTGCTGAGGTTACAGGCTTGAGCCACTGTGCCTGGCCTAAGAACCAAGCTTTTTTTTAGAATGATAGTTGCTCCTTCAGTAGCCCTTCAGTACCATACAAGTTTTGCTGATGTTACTGGTTGTTCTTTAATGCATTCAGCAAATATTAATATTTACTGCACACCTTCCATGTGCCAGCCCCTGGGGTATGAGGTGACTTGTGTTTTTCTTTCAAGGAGCTGACAAATAAGCAGCTTGGACTTGAATTGCCTCCCCTTCTCTTCCTCTCACGTCTCTGTTGAGGCAAATCCCAATTGGAATGAAATAACTCTGGAGAATTATTTTGGGCGTTACTAAAACTATCTTTACTTCTTTGCTCCAGAAGCAACATTAGCTACTTAGTGGCCTCTTGACATAATCTAAGAACTGTCTTTGGGACATGCTGCTTCTGGGACTCCTTGGCTGTGACCATTTTCTTTCAAGTTTAAGTGACTTCCTGCTCCTTATGCATGAGTCCATTTAAGACATTCTGCCAAGGGAGAAGCCATCCACTGTGGTTGCCTGGCTTCAGAGCACTCTCACTGGTCAGCAGTCCCTGACTCCTATGACCTCCAGTGCTGTGTAGATGATAGTTTCATGAATAGCACTTTTAACATCTATGTTGCATTAGGTATTATAAGTAATCTAGAGATGATTTACAGGAGGATGGGCATAGGTTACGTGTAAATACCATACCATTTTATTTTTATATCAGTGACGTGAGCATCTGCAGATTTTGGTATCCTTGGGGGTCTGGGAACCAATGCACTGCAGATACCAAGGGACAACTCTACAGTGTTTGATTTATTGAGCTTTCTGAGATATTCAGCCTTTTCCTGTCTTCACACTTGTTGTTCCCTCTATTATTTAGGGTAATCCTGATGAAAATCAACAAAATACACATGAAGAGACAGCACTGAGAGGTAATGTGCTAACTGGTCTTTGTGATTACAGGCACTTCAGATTTCCCTCTTGCCTACTCATTGTGAGATGCAGCCCAGCCCTGCAACAAGACTGCCACAGTCGTATCCTGGCTCACCCCTAACTAGCGGTTTGACTTTGAGCACATCACTGCCTCCTCCGTGCCTCAGTTTCCTCTTCTGTTGAATGGGGATGATCACAGCACTACCTCACCATTTGTTGTGAGGATTAAATAGATTCAAATATGTAAGACACTTACAGTAGTGCTTTGTACACAGAAGGCACTATTATTTTTTATTAATCCCTATTTTTCCTTCCCAACTTCATCTCCCAATATCCCATAACCATGCTGATTTCCTTACAACTCCCCCAGACCTCCTGGACTAAGTGAGATTTGGAAGATTATACTCAGGGCAGTCAAGAAGGACTGATTCTGCTAATTCAGGATTTGTCAAGTTGGGTTAGTTTAAAATATACCTCTGTACTCCTCTCAGGAAATGCTGGATAGTGTAGATTTAGTATCAGATAATAGTAATAAAGGTGGCAGACTCTGATGTTTCCTCCTTCCCTTGTGATCTCAGTAGTCTTGTACCATTCATACATCAAATGACTTAGCAACTAACAATCACCTAATATTTTTTAAGCTTTTCTTATGTGCCCAGTAGTGAGCCAAGAGTTTTTCTTCCTATTTTTAACATGCTATTGACAGCTCCATGAGGTGGGTTTATATTTTGTTAAAATAATTTGCCATGTCCACTTCCCCAGTAGACTGTGACAGTGGCACATACATCTGTGTGTGTTATTCAGTTTGTATCTCTAGGACTTGACAGAGGACCCAATATAGAGTGGGTGCTCCAGAAATGTGGACTTGGATGCATTTCACCAACAGCTATTTACATCCAAATAATAAGCTAATTATAACTCTTCTTCTAGATGTACTTTTCTCATTGCAAAAATTCACCGTCAAAATTTTTAAAAACACTAATAAGCAAGAAGAAGGAAGTTAAAATTGCACTCCTTCCAGCCCTAGAGAGCTTAATCAACTTGCTTAGGAACACGCTACTAAATGGCTAATCTGAGCATCAAAATCTGGCCATCTGGCTTCAGGGCTCAGCCTCCTAATGGTTGCATTATACCATTGATCCCGCCCCATCCACCCCAACACACACACTCCCCTGCACAAACAAATTATGTTAGCTATTAAAAGGAATTGGAAGAGTGGAAATGTGCAATTAAATCTACCACAAATACAATGTTGCAATGCGTGCAATCTATATTTTTAAAGTTTACAGTATTCAGCGTTTTCCTGTCTTCACACTTGTTCCCTCCATTATTTACGGCAATCATGACGAAAATCAACAAAATACAGATTGAGAGGCAGCACTGAGAGGTAATGTAGAAAGGGAATGGCTTTTGAGTCAGACAAATGCGAGTGTGGATCCCAGCTAAGCCCCTAGATGTGTTACCAGAGACGAGCCGCAAAACATTTCTCAGTCTTAGTCTCTTGTAAAATAGAGGTAATAAGAAACACTTTTCAGTATTTTGTGACATGTAGAAGTAAGTGATGGTGGCATGCATCACACTTGGTTAATATTAGGTCCTGTTGTTAAGTGTCTAATGGCGATACCCTATGGCTTCTCCAAATGGTGACCTTGCCAAATTGTTTTCCAAAGCGACATGTGGCTTTTTTCTCCCAATCCCTCATTTTAACTCTCATGGTAATTTAACTTTTATATTTTTATTAGATGCATTTAGTAACTTGCCTCATAGTCATTTTCTTGGAAATTCAATTTCTTCTCCACAGGGTCTCTTTTGAGATTAAAGAGAGAGAAGTGGCAAATTTAGGATGTTAGAACACTTTTCATTTAAAAAGTAGATCCTTGTTTTTATTACCCTATCATTAATGTTTTCTGTTTTCCTTTATCAGCGAGTTACTGCTCATTTGATTCATATTGCCAAACTGAACTCTCTTGTTTTCTTGCAAGATGAAAGGAGACAACCATGAATGAGCCACTAGACTATTTAGCAAATGCTTCTGATTTCCCCGATTATGCAGCTGCTTTTGGAAATTGCACTGATGAAAACATCCCACTCAAGATGCACTACCTCCCTGTTATCTATGGCATTATCTTCCTCGTGGGATTTCCAGGCAATGCAGTAGCGATATCCACTTATATTTTCAAAATGCGACCTTGGAAGAGCAGCACCATCATTATGCTGAACCTGGCCTGCACAGATCTGCTGTATCTGACCAGCCTCCCCTTCCTGATTCACTACTATGCCAGTGGCGAAAACTGGATCTTTGGAGATTTCATGTGTAAGTTTATCCGCTTCAGCTTCCATTTCAACCTGTATAGCAGCATCCTCTTCCTCACCTGTTTCAGCATCTTCCGCTACTGTGTGATCATTCACCCAATGAGCTGCTTTTCCATTCACAAAACTCGATGTGCAGTTGTAGCCTGTGCTGTGGTGTGGATCATTTCACTGGTAGCTGTCATTCCGATGACCTTCTTGATCACATCAACCAACAGGACCAACAGATCAGCCTGTCTCGACCTCACCAGTTCGGATGAACTCAATACTATTAAGTGGTACAACCTAATTTTGACTGCAACTACTTTCTGCCTCCCCTTGGTGATAGTGACACTTTGCTATACCACGATTATCCACACTCTGACCCATGGACTGCAAACTGACAGCTGCCTTAAGCAGAAAGCACGAAGGCTAACCATTCTGCTACTCCTTGCATTTTACGTATGTTTTTTACCCTTCCATATCTTGAGGGTCATTCGGATCGAATCTCGCCTGCTTTCAATCAGTTGTTCCATTGAGAATCAGATCCATGAAGCTTACATCGTTTCTAGACCATTAGCTGCTCTGAACACCTTTGGTAACCTGTTACTATATGTGGTGGTCAGCGACAACTTTCAGCAGGCTGTCTGCTCAACAGTGAGATGCAAAGTAAGTGGGAACCTTGAGCAAGCAAAGAAAATCAGTTACTCAAACAACCCTTGAAATATTTCATTTACTTAACCAAAAACAAATACTTGCTGATACTTTACCTAGCATCCTAAGATGTTCAGGATGTCTCCCTCAGTGGAACTCCTGGTAAATACTGTGTATTCAAGTAATCATGTGCCAAAGCCAGGGCAGAGCTTCTAGTTCTTTGCAATCCCTTTATTGAGCTCCTCCACTGGGGAGATATAAGAATGGGATGCATGTATATCAGCAAAGTATTGAGACATAGTATTACAAGCTATTGGAACTCAGAGGCATCTTAGAGAACATCTGTTCCCACCAACTTACTATATATACACGGAAACCAATTTCTTACCCTTGCCCTAGATTGCTCAGTAAATTTGTGCCAAGATAGGAGAAAACCAATCTTTTCACTCATCATTTCATGCTTCTCTGCACTCTGGGCCTATTTGTATTGAACCATTAGACAATTCAAACCACTACTTGTATCTTTCTTAATATTTATTTTTTACATCTCAGAGCTCTACAATTTGTTTCCTTCAAGCTTAACTTTGAGATTATAAAACTGGGTTTAGCCAGTTCTCTATATTACTTCAAGCCAGTAAGATACCCTTGAAATAATTCAAGGACGTCCATGCAAATAGCTGAAATTAGTACCTGCAATATATTTGGAGTATTATGTCTTTATTGTTGTTAAAAAGTTTTTATTGAATTTATGAAAATTATCAAATTGTATTCATCATTATTAACATGTCCTGGGGAAGGAAGGGAAACTTTCTAGGACAGAAGTCACTTTCAGATATCATGTATGTATTGGGAGTTCAATCATATCTAACACTGTTTTGATTTTTGTGGGAAAATATTCCAGGAAACACTAATTCTCTTTAGACTCCTCGTTCTTTTATGACTACAATGAACATATGTCTATGTGATAGCTAAAGATATTTTTGAATTGTATGTGTGCTTAATTATCAGTAAGTATAAATATTTGAGAAAACACCTGGTCTGGATATTTAAAACCCTCATAAACATGTTGGTACAGTTAATAAACATTTATAATTATGTGATAGGCTGTTTGGTCATATTTTTCTGTGAAAATGCAGTTTTATCACTATTATATTTACATGAAACTTATTTTCTCTATGGTTAGGAACAAAAATAAGTTAAGTTAAGAATCAATAATATTATAGAATAAGGCTGAAATAGTTGACTTACACAGAGGGAAGTGTACCATAGAAATTCTTCCTGATGTTCCAGTTCTTCTAGGACATGATATCTGACTTAGACTTAAGTGAGGATATTCATCAGGAACCTCTTCAGAGCAAGTTGAGAGAAGGAAGAGCAAGCCAATGGATCTGAACATGAAGTTTTCTGGACAATGGTGCTTTTTGCAATCCCTACCTTCTGAGCCATCTTCTTCTGAGCCTTTCTATAACATGTGGAATAAGCTATTTCACTAGAGGACCCCAATTTGCTCATCTGCCCTGGCTGTACAGCATCGAGAAGTATTCAGAGGTCCACCTGGAACTGCTAGCTCTTTTTCTTTTCCCCGATGCCTAGCCCAGCCCTTGGGCTATCACTAAAGTGCAGACAGACTTGCCCGTATTCCACTGCTGTCGTTATTCTAGCCTTGGGCACAAACCCCTTTCCTTTCTCTCCTCATCTTTATTCCTTCTTATTCCAAAGAGTTGGCCGGGCGCAGTGGCTCACGCCTGTAGTCTCAACACTTTGGGAGGCCGAGGCGGGCGGATCACGAGGTCTGGAGATGGAGACCATCCTGGCTAACATGGTGAAACCCTGTCTCAAAAAATTACAAAAAATTAGCCGGGCGTGGTGGCGGGCGCCTGTAGTCCCAGCTACTCAGGAGACTGAGGCAGGAGAATGGCGTAAACCGGGCAGGCGGAGCTTGCAGTGAGCCGAGATGGCGCCACTGCCCTCCAGGCTGAGCGACAGAGCGAGACTCCGTCTCAAAAAAAAAAAAAAAAAAAAAAAGAGTTTACCCACCAGAGAAAAGCCACTTCAACATCCTTCATGTCTTTCTCAACTCATCTGTGTAGCTTCTTTTATTTTTTACTTTCTTCCTACCAATGTACCGAAAAACAAATCATCCTTCTGGCAGGAATTCTTGCACTTTATCTCTGGTCTTTATTTTGCTCTCTTAGGGACCTTGCTCCAACACTTAATCTCACTTTCTCACGTTTTTAATATTTTTATTACCCTGGATAATTGACCTCAGCTTGGAAGCATGCATAATTTTCCATTATCCGAAAAACGCCTCCCCTTGATTAAGCTTTTATGTCGTTCTGTTACCTAATCTGCTTCCCACAGCTGTGGGTTGGGTGCAGATGACAGTCTGCCCTCTAGGGTTCTTCCGATAGAACAGAATCACAGAGATCCAAGCTAAATTTAATTCAAAGGATGAGTTTTATTTTACAAAGTTAAGAGTTCTGGGTTATTTGTGCTGAAGGAGGCAGTTTTGAACTGAGGCCAAAAAAAGGGATTGATGCTATTTCCCAGGCTAGAATTGGAACTGTGTGACCTTGCTGCATACAACCAGGCCTAGGCAGAGGAAGACAGAATGAGAACAAAAGAGCAGAGCTCTGACTGTGTCCACCAGGGCACAGCTACTCAGGTCTGCTCGCTGTGTGAGAACCGAAAGCGCAAGTCAGGCTCACTGCACCTGCATATGGGGAAGCCAGAAAAACCTGTTCCAAACTTCTGAGACATGGTAATCCCTTGCGTTATTTGTAACTCTTTATTGTGGACATTTTCAAACAGTCACAAAATTTAAAAAGGAGCCAAATGGCCTCATGTAACCCATGTCTTAATTTCATCAATAGCCAACATCCCACCCTTCAGGTTTTATCTCTCTCTTCCCACATCTTTGTTGCTAGAATATTTAAAAGCAAATTCTAGACAACATACAGTTTTACCTACAGATGCTTCAACACAGATTTCCTTCAAAACATACAAAACCAAAACAAAATAATAACTGATTTCTCAATATCATCTAATACTAATCCATGTTTCATTACCCCTGTTTCCCCTCAAAGTATGTTTATACAGTTTTCTTTTTCAAATCAGTATCAAAGGAAGCTCCATGCATTGCATTTGGTTGATATGACTCTTCAATTTATTTTAATCTAAAGGAGCTCCCCTTTTCTTAATTAATTGCCGTTTATTTGCTGAAGAAATCAAGTCAAGTCATTTGTCCTATGGAATTTTTCACATTGCAGGTCCGACTGTTTTAATTCCATTTTGTTATTTATCACATTCCTCCAACCTGCATATTTGCAGTAATTTGGAAGGTAAAGCTATAGGTTAGATTAGATACAGATTATTTGTTGTTATTTCCTTCCCCCTTTCCCTTCCCTTCATTTCCCTTCCCTTCCTTTCCCTTCCCTTCCTTCCCTGTTTTCTTTCATTCCTTTCTTCCTCCTTCTCACCCCTCCCTCCTTCATTTCTTCTTTCTTTTCTTTTTATAGGAACACTAATTCACCTGGAAGGTGCTTGTGTCTGACTGTCCTATGCTTAGCAATTGAGCAGGATTTTCAGGACGTATTATTCTGATCCTTATATCATAAGTTCCCCATCTTCTCCCCCTTCATAGCTTTATGTTTAGTGTTTTCAGTTGCTCATTTCTATTTTGATCCATTAGGTTACTTATAAAATTCTAACATTCCTCTGCTTTTATTATAGTTTTTCTAGAAAGATCTTTGACCCATCAAAATTTTGTACCCTCCATTCTTAACATAATTCTCACCCATGAATCTTTTTACTCTTTCTTTTCTGGCGAGGCAAAGGAAGCAATGAAAAGGGATGTGGGAGCTGCCTCCTAGTACTTCCTCAATGAGATCGTAAGGGTTGACGGAAATTTTGACAGGATTTCCTTTCAATATGGGCCAAGTTTTTGTTCTTTTAACATTTTGAGGTTAACAGCCAATCTTATGAGCCACAAGATTGGAGCTGCCCTCTTGAGGGAGGAGATTAACAGAGGAAATTGCCTTATTGTTTCTGTGCTTCTCCTCCAAACCCACCCTAGTGTCTTTGTGTACCCTCTTGGATCATGCAAGACATTGACATTTTCCTCCAGAAAGCTCTGAAAAAGACAGAATAAAACACTGATTAACTACAAGGCCATGTAGCACTTGAGGACTCCTGCTCTAATTTTATTCTTAAATTCTATCCAGCAACATCCTTCCATATAATCTATCTGATATTTTACAATGAGCTCAAATGTTATCAAACAATGTAAGGCAGGTAACATAAAAAATGCCTGAAGCATGAGAGTTCTTTCTATTATTGAGTTCTCAGGAAGAAATTAAATTATAATATGCAATGATCTGTTTTTAAAATTCTATTTCCTGTCTATGCTTCTGTCTGAATATTTTCCATCAATCTATTTCATTTCATTAATCCTACATTGTACTGCATACAATTTGCCATTAAACCCATCCATTGAATTCTTAATTTCAGAGATTATGTTTTTTCATTTATAGAAGTATACGTGATTCTTTTTATTAATTCTACTATTTCAGTGAGTTTCGTTGTCTTTCAAATCTATTTTGTCTACCTCTTTCTATATATTCCAGAACTGAATAATCATAGGTATTTTAAAGTTTTTATCTGTCCTTCTAATATCTGAATTACCTTTGGATCTGCTTCTATTGTCTGTCATTTCCTTCATGCCTATTGGTCATGTGATCCTATCTTCTTGCATGTCTATTAATTTTTTATTGAATAACAGAAATTGCATACGGAAAGATCAAAGAGGATCCTTTGATAGGCTTACCTTTTCTTCAGCCACGAAAATAGACTTGGGAATGTATTTCTTTAAATTGTAAATAGAAACTGGACTGGGCTGAGACTAGGTTACAGTTTTGGTGCAATGTAGTTTATCTCTGATTTTCCTTTGTTACTGATAGTTAGAGCTTATTTTACATATACGTACACATATTTGTGTCTAAACATAAGTATATTATATCATATATATTTGCGTTTATATATTTTGTAGACGGTACATGATGAATCCTGTTTCTATCCCAACTAACATCTCTGCCCTTAGCTGGAGTATCTGGTGCACTTATATTTAATGTAAGTATTGATATGGTTAGGTTGAAGTCTACTGTCTTGCTATTTTTTAATTTGTCTCTTCTTTTTTGTATCTTTGTTGTTTCTTTTGTGTTTCCTATTAGAAGAATAAAATATTTTTAATATTACTTACTTCCTCTATTGTGGATTCTTAGCTATATTTTTAAATTCTTTTTATTTTATAGTAATTTTCTAGGGCTACAAATATCTTACCTCAAGTATCAAAAATTATTTAGAGTCAATTATGTTTCTTTTTTATTTAACACCTAAATTTTTCCTTTCCCTACTGTCATCTTTTCTCTTCTCATTTCATACTTGATACTTTGTATTTTTCACTTCCCACTTCTTCTATCTTCAAAATATAATAACATTATAACAGTATTATGCCATTTACTCACTCTAACTTCTGTTCTATTGCTGTCAAAACTTGTGCTTTTAAATGTATTATAAACCCCAGTTTACATTGTAAATATTTTTACTTTAGTCAGTTGTCCTTTAAGAAAATTACAGTAAGAAAAAAATAGTCTTCTATAGATTCCTACTTATTTACCAATACCATGCTTGTCATTTCTTCCTAAAGATAAGAGTGTTCATCTGATATCATTTTCCTCCAAACAAAAAACATTCTTTAGCATTTATTACAATGAAGGTGTGCTGAAGAGAAACTTTCTAAGCATTTATTTATCTGAAAATATCATAATTTAACTTTTTTAAGAAAGATGTTTTCACTGAACGTAGAAATGCCACTGGATGAAGGATTGCCACTTTTAATTTTAGCACTTCAGAGATGTTGTTCCATTATCTTTTCATTGCTACTGTTTCTGATAAAAAGTTCGCTGTAAGTCATATCATTGTTTCCTGTATGTAATATGTTTTCTTTATCCTCTGGTTCTTTTAAGATTTTCTCTTTCTTGCTGTTTTAAAGCAATTTGGCTATTCTGTGCCTAGGTGTAATTTTCTTTGTATTTATAATGCTTAGGAATTATTAATATTCTTGAATCTTATAATGTACTCTTTTTCATCAATTCAGAAAATTTTAAGCATTATTTTTTCAAATATGTATTCCGCTCCATCTTCACTCTTCTTCTTATGAAACTCCAGTTACACGTATGTCACACAGCTCAATATTGTTGCACTGGTCACTGAGACTTCATTCATGTCTTTTCAATCTTATGACACTCTATTCTTCAGATCTATTTAAAGTTAATTGTTTCTTCTATTATCTCCGATTTACTGTTAAGCTCAATGAGTAAACTTTACATTTCAGTTATTTTATTTCTTGGTTCTATAATTTCTTTTTTTAATTATACTTTCAGTTCTGGGATACATTTGCAGAATGTGCAGGTTTGTTACATAGGCATACACGTGCCATGGTGGTTTGCTGCACCCATCAACCCATCATCTACATTAGGTATTTCTCCTAATGCTATCCTTCCCCTAGCCCCCTACCCCCCTACCCCCTGACAGGCCCCAGTGTGTGATTTTCCCCTCCCTGTGACCATGTGTTCTCATTGATCAACTCCCACTTATGAGTGATAGTTTGTGGTGTATGGTTTTCTGCTCCTGTGTTAGTTTGCTGAGAATGATGGTTTTCAGCTTCATCCATGTCCCTGCAAAGGACATGAACTCCTCCTTTTTTATGGCTGCACAGTATTCCATGGTGTATATGTGCCACATTTTCTTTATTCAGACTATCAATGATGGGCATTTGGGTTGGTTCCAAGTCTTTGCTATTGTGAACAGTGCTGCAGTAAACATACGTGTGCATATGTCTTTATAGGAGCATGATTCATAATCCTTTGGGTATATACCCAGTAATGGGATTGCTGGGTCAAATGGTGTTTCTAGTTCTAGATCCCTAAGGAATTGCCACATTGTCTTCCACAATGGTTGAACTAATTTACACTCTCAATAACAGTGTAAAAGCATTCCTATTTCTCCACAACCCCTCCAGCATCTGTTGTTTCCTGAGTTTTTTAGTGATCGCCATTCTAACTGGCATGAGATGGTATATCATTATGGTTTTGATTTGCATTTCTGTAATGACCAGTGATGATGAGCTTTTTTTTTCATAAATTTCTTGGCCACAGAAATGTCTTCTTTTGAGAAGTGTCTGTTCATATCCTTCACCCACCTGTTGATGGGGTTGTTTATTTTTTTTATAAATTTGTTTAAGTTATTTGTAGATTCTGGATATTAGCCCTTTTTCAGATGGATAGATTGCAAAAATTTTTTCCCATTCTGTAGGTTGTGTGTTCACTCTGATGATAGTTTCTTTTGCTGTACAGAACTCTTTAGTTTAATTAGATCCCATTTGTCTATTTTGGCTTTTGTTGCCATTGCTTTTAGTGTTTTAGTCATGAAGACTTTGCCCATGCCTATATCCTAAATGGTATTGCCTAGGTTTTCTTCTAGGGCTTTTATGGTTTTAGGTCTTATGTTTAAGTCTTTAATCCATCTTGAGTTAATTTTTGTATAAGGTGTAATGATTTTTAATCCCACTTCTCTGTTGGAGTTTCCTTCTTCACTAAACAGTGTTTTTCTTTTAACTCTAAACATACAAAAATAGCTGCTTTCACATTTTTACGTATTAAATCCAGCATTTGGTTTTATTACTTTCCTATTGCTGCTATAACAAATTACCACAAATATAGTGACCTAAAACAACACAATTTTACTCTCTTTCAGAAGTTGGAAGTCTTAAATCAATTTCACATGGCTAAAGTCAAGGAGTTGGTAGACCTGCATTACCTCTGGTGGCACTGGAGGTGACTCCATTTCCTTGCATTTTCCAGCTGCTAGAGACCACCTGCATTCTTTAGCTCATGGTCCCTTCACCTATCTTCAGAGCCGGTAGCATGGCATTTTAAAATCTCTCTGACCTCCACTTCTAATTGAACATCTCTCTCTGATGCTGATTCTTCAGTTTTCATTTTGTTGTAACTCCCGTGATTACACTGGGCCCACCCAGATAATCCAGAATAATCTCCTCATCTCAAAACCCATAACTTAATTACATCTGCAAAGTCTTTTTTGCCATGTAACGTAACATGTTCATAGGTTCCAGGGATTAGAATGTGGACATTTTGAGAAGGTTAGTATTCAGTGTACCACAGTCGGTCACTTTAAAGTCATTTTCTAATGATTTTTTTCCCCTCAGCTATGGCACATGTTTTTCTGTTTCATGTATCTACCAACTTTTTACTGATATTATAAATAAATCATTGTAGAGATTCTATTACTATCTCAAAGACTTGGGTTTTTTTTCCTAGTAGACAGATAAATTACTTGCTAAGCACCTTGAAACTGTGTTGGCTTAGTTTTGTGATTTTTAGGAACATATTTTGTGAGAAGTCCAAGATGTTTACCAATCTCTTCTAATACAGTAAGACCCAATTACCAAATTCAATTTCTCCTGTGGTCTTGCTTAGACTTGGTTTTAGCCTTTTTTTTTTTTCCCCAAAGAATCTAGATTAGGGCTTACTCTGGGGCATGGTCTTTGCTTTCTGCTGCCTCAGCTAGATGAGTTAGTAAGATGGTAATGAGATAGTTTTTCCTTGGTGTCGGCTAGAACGCCAATGTTCTTGATCATTGCTTAATCACTGCTATCTCTGTTCCCGTAGCTTCTTTCTGATTATCCTTAAGTCGTCTCTCCCTGCAAACACAGCCCTTGGCACAGAAATCAGAGAATTTTTCCCTCTTCTGACCATGCTTCCCTCTGCCTTGGTGCCCTGCTTTAAATCTTTCAGACACTTCATGTTGAACACCGACCTCTGCCTCCTCAGCTCAAAGGGACCATTGTCTTCTGTTTCTATTCCAGATTTTTGTGCTGTGGTCAGGAAATTATGCCAGACTATGAGCCAGAGAGGTGGGTTGATTGTAGGGCTCACAATATTGCTCTATCTGTCATCCCATGCCTGGAAACATTTGATTAATGTATTTGATCTAGTTTCATTGTTACCAGTGGGAGAGTCTCTCCCTTATATTCCACTGTGATCTATTCTAGGTGAGGGAGCAGAAGCTATGTGGAATGCCTCCTGCCTTTCCCATTAATGCTGTTTACTATTTATCCTTCTTAAGTGTGAGATACTTCAATTTAAATATGGCAGTTTAACCATGACTCTTCTCCCCTAAAATGATACTAAAATAATAACGGTAATATTGATATGAACAGGAGGCAGGAGAGCAGGGTCGCTGTCAAGGGCTCCACCCTTAAGCTTGGACCCATGGCCCTAAATGAGAACAGCCATTCCCATTTTCATGTCCAAATGTTTCTTTTTCCAATGCCACCCTGGCCTGCCATGGCCCCCAGTCCTGTAGCCATACAAATCCCAAACCCCCAGCTCCACGAGTAGAAGAGCAGAAAGGCAACAGAGCAACACAGCAGAGAAGGGGAGAAGAGAGGAGCATCTTAACATTGAGGGGGTTGGAGAGGAGATTGACCGCCAGATGGTCAAACTCATGGGGAAGATCATCCTCCCACTCCATCCCCTTTCCAGCTCCCCATCCATCCCACTGAGAGCCACCACCATCACTTAATAAAATCCCACGTTCACCATCCTTCAAGTCCATGTGACCTGATTCTTCCTGGATGCCGGATAAGCACCTGACTACCACAAGGGCAGAGTTTAAAAGGCTGTCACCCTGACTCTCCACTGAGCTGGTTTAACACTTGGCTGTCCATGGATGGCAACTACTAAGAGAACATTAATTGTAACACACCCTAGATGCTACTGTAGGGCCGGAACCCAAAAGCACTTGCCCTGGCTCCTGCGCCTGCCCATCTGCATGCTCCCCATCCTTTAAGTGGTTGGAGCACGCGGCAGCTGAGCAAACAAGCCACAACCCTGTCATAAGTCCCACAAGGGGGTCAGGGAACTCTCCCATTTCAATGTAACTGTAAAGATATTGAAAGCTAAAAGCTTACGGATAAATGGTGAAACAAAAGGGACCCAAAGCTGGTAGTGGAGAGAACCCAGAGACAGAGTAGTACATTCTGCTTAACTCCAAAATGTTCAGGAATTAGGGCTGCCAGTTACGTCCGAAAGAGGATTATCAGTAGACCTGACAATAGGAAGTTTCATGTAAAGCCTGAACAAAAAGCAATTACGCCCCTAGATATCATCCCTTTTCCTGTGCAAACCAATAATTACCTCTCTTCTACACCAGGAGAATTCTTGGCTTTTCATTCTGGAGTGGTTGAAAGAAGGAGCAGAAAGATTCTTGACCTGAGGACAATACATATAGTCAAAGGAACGGTAAAAGTTAGTTCCTAAATTTTGGATAGAAACACTTGGCTCTGATAACAGTGGCAGCTCATACTTACCTTTCCTGCCAGAATATTGTAACATTCTTCTCTAGGGAAATGGAAACTACAGCAATGATAGATACAACTTATATAGCACTAGTGATGTGTTGGGCTGTGTTTTAACTGCTCTCTTTATGAATGCACAGTCTGACTCCAGAGCCCATGTATAGAACCACTACGCTATGCTGCTTTTCACAAAAAGAGAAACTATTTAGATACCAACAGTCGAGGAACAGCTCAGCCTGCCCACCCCACAATGGCACCCACCAGTTGACCTGCCTTGCCAACTCAGCTTCTTAGTGCCATACTCTTAAATATCAGCATGGACAGTCATGAATAACACAGCAACTGGGGAAAGTCGACAACAGGAATCAGAGACTCCAAAATGATCTGACAAGAAAAATTAAAAAGAAAGCACTCAGAGAAACAAAAACCCTGTAGGAAACATAAGAAAATTTCAAAAAACCAACAAGACTCTCAGAGACATCCTTAAAACAGACCAGGAGGCTCTAAAAGAATGAATTTTAAAGAACAAAAAAGAGCTCTTAGTTATCAAGCCATGGTAGTTCAGTGGGGTTATTTCTAATGCCCTCCACTAACTGCCTACAACATGAGGTTTGCACCAGGGAACTGGGGGGTACTCCTGGCATCCACTTTCCATTTATTTTAACTGTTTGATATTTAGAAGAAAGTCTTAGAGGCTAGTACTATGAGGCCAGAATTATTTGCTGATTTTAGTTCAGGTGAAGCATTCTTTCATTTTTATTTTATATGCATTTCAGAGGTTTTAGAGGAGATTTTTTTTAAAGTGCACCTAAACCACTTGGTTTCTTAGAGTTGCTATATGTCTTCTTTCTTATTCTGTCTCTGCATATTATATGACATATGAATATATTTTCTATGATTACATAGTAACAATTTGTTTTCCGTAGTTTAGAAATATTCCTATAGCCTGAACACATTGTTTTTCTTTCTGAAAATGCTTGCTAATACTACATTAATGCTTGTAAATAATTTTTATTAATCACAATAGCCTCCACAACATTTGAAAAATGAAACACAGATGCAGAAAATATTATTTATTTAGTATATTTATTTGTTGAGCACAGAAACTTATAAAACAGAGGAATGCATAACTTATGTGTTTAGGATCACAATATCAGCTTAACGTCTATTTGAGTAAACTAACACCAACATCTTTTGAACCCCGACTATGTGCAAAGTACTGTGCTATACCCTTGAGATATAAATCTTAATAATGAAACAGTACTACTTTCAAAAATACCACATTCTTGGAAACTAACTGCATTATTCATATGTGCCTTTTAGGTTGAATGTTTGTTATGCTACATTTACTTATCAAAAGTCAGTGAAATGTTTGTCTAGTTCTTTTTGCCATTACCAGTTATCATTATCTATTTGTATTTTAAGGAGTGCACCCAAAGGATGCATTTCAGGAACTTATGTAACTATCTAAATCTCTCTCACCAACAACCCTAAAGTGTATTCTAAGTATACACAAATATCCTGGGGTGCTCATTGTACATGGCTAAATGCCCCATTTATCTGTTTAAACCCTCTAGGAGATGAACAGTAAGACAGTATTTGGTATTACATACTTAGTATTATCTCATTATCAGAGGCAACACTGTAAATATATGAATCTTACACCAAGAAAGCCAAAAAATCTACATATGCACCATAAGAGATGGTCAAACAACAAGCCATCTTTTTCCCAAACATTTTCTGATTTACATAGTCTGTCAAAAAGTTTAAATAACAGTGCTTTTTTTTAAATTTAAATTCAGGGGTAAAGCCAGACAGCATTCATATTAAACAATTAAAACCAGTCCAATATTAAATCCTCTATTCAAGTTTTAACCGTTTGTGAAAGCACTGATAAAGTTCAGTTTTTGTGGCTCTTGCTCTAACTGCTTAGCTCAGAGTGGGCAGTTCCATCTTTTGTTGTTTGTATTCTTGAAGCACTTGGGCAATTTATCATACAGGACTTGGATTATCACTCTTCTATGTCAATGTGTTTTTTTTTCCTTGCGAGATTATGAACTTCTCCAACACATGGTCACATATTTATTTGTGGTCCCAGCACCCAATAATACACTAGAAGTTATGACACAGAACAACAGCAAAAAATGAGCCTCTTTTAGAATGAGAAATATCTGCCTTTTAAATCCCAATTCTTACCTGACCAATAGCTGAGTACAGAAAATTCACGCCTAAATTGAATCTTTGTATTGCCTTTGATGATGAGACAAAAGACTTATGTTTCTGGTAACATGTTAGATTAAATCCATTGCACAACCTGCCAGTTGAAAACAATGAAAATGGCTAAGTAAAATCTTCTCATAAACCCCTATAAAAATGCTCACTGAGCTAAGAAACTAAAGAATCCACAAAGGGAAAAAATAAATATAAAGGTGAGAAATCTGGAAGTCAGTAGGCAGTAAAAGCACCAATTTTCCCAATAGTCTCTTCAAAATCCTGGTGGGTTTTTCACCTACATCTTGATATCTGTGTTGGGATGTGTAGGATGATCATACACCCTGGTTTTCCCAGGATAGTACTAGTTAATGCCAGTTGCCCTGGTATAATTATTAATAGTACCTACTTCTATCCTCAAAAGCGTCTGGAAGTGTGACTTTCTTAAACATGTCCTTTCTCCCATGTTTAGTGTGACTATATATAGTGTGATATATAGTCACACTAAACATGGGAGAAAGGACATGAGGTATGCAATTCAACAAAGGTGGGGATTGTAATAGTAGACTCTTGCAAAACTCTGAATGTCAATAGGCCATGTTCTCCACGTTAGGGTGAACAATAAATAAGGTTGGGGAAGAGAAGGGGGCAGCATGTAAAATAACCTGCATTGACTTTGACACTGCGTAGAGGGAAAATAAATTTGCCCCTGAGAAATCATAGTCAGCATCAAGCTTACATGTCAACTTGTTGTTACTTGCATGTTAAAAATTGAAGCTCGAGTGGGGAATTAATTTTAAAGTGATTTCCAGATGGGCAATACCACCAGGCAACTGGCAGAAGCATACGGAAATCTCTTTAAGAGATCACAAATTTAACACAGGTCTCAAAGGGCTCCTATTGGTTAAGTTTCCAAGTATAGTGAGAAACTCACATTAAAAAGGAAATCACAAGAAATGCCAAGAAAAAGGCACAGTGAGAATTAGAATTAGAACCTCAAAGATTTCACAGATGAGAAAGATCTGAAACTGATTGTAATAGGATGTTTATTTTATTTCAAAAAATAAAAGAGAGGCTTGAAATGAGCAATGAAAATGAGACTATTAAGAATGACTAAACTTTAAAAGAAACAGACTTCTAAAAATAACAAGTATAATAAATTAAAATTTAAAAAAATAATGGATTGGTAAAACAGGAGATTAGATACAGCAAAGAGAGAATTAATGAACTGGAAGCAAGATCCAAAAACACTATCTGGAATACAACCCAAAGGAAAAAGAAACAAGAAAATGAAAAATATGAATGCTAGACCTGCAGTAGAGAGCGAGAAGATCCAATATATATGTGAGCAGATTTTCAGAAAGAGATAGAAAAGAATGGAGGAAAAAGCAACATTTGAAGAGAGATTGGCTGATAATTTTCAAGAATTTTTGAAAGCTCCTAAGCCCCCATGTTGTAAGTCCAATGTATACAGGCAGGGTAAATCAAAACAAATTGACAACTAGACACATCAGATGAAACTGCAGATCATCAAAGACATATCAGAAAGTCAGCCAGAGAGAAATGAAAAATCTCCTACAGAGAAGGATCTGTAAGACTGAAAGCTGACTTTTTTCCTTTTTTCAAAATTTTATTTTATTTTACTTTAAGTTCTGGTATACATGTCCAGAACATGCAGGTTTGTTACACAGGTAAACGTGTGCCATGCTGGTTTGCTGCATCTATCAACCTGTCAGCTAGGTATTAAGCCCCACATGCATCAGCCATTTGTCCTCATGTTCACCCGTCACTCCCTGCTCCCTAACAGGCCTCAGTGTGTGTTGTTCCCCTCCCCTCCCTGTGTCCATGTGTTCGCATTGTTCAACTCCCACTTATGAGTGAGAACACGCAGTGTTTGCTTTTCTGTTCCTGTGTTAGTTTGCTGAGGATGATGGCTTCCCAGCTTCATCCGTGTCCCTGCAAAGGACATGATCTCAAAATTGCAAAATATAAATCATAATCACAAAAATATAAGTCATAAAAAAGTGAAATATTATCTTTAGTATGTTGAAAGAAAATAGTTGTTTACCAAGAATTCCATATCTAGAAAAAGTAGCTTTTGAAAATAAAGGGGAAATGATGACCTTTAGAGGTAAAGAAGAGATAAAATGGTTCACCACTGAAAGACTTTCACAAAAGAAAATTCTAAGGAATGTGCTTCAGGAAGAAGGGCAATCATGTCAAATGGATGGTCTTAGAGACAAGAAGAAATAGTGAGGGCAGTGATGGTTGTAATTGTTACAGGTAGTAAGACAGGCATAAGTGGGGCAGGAGAGGGCTCCCCCCAGCCACCCACCAGGAATGTCAGGTGATCATCAGTTGATGGTTCAGGAGTTATCATATTGCCTCTCTAAAAGTGATAACTTAGCAGCCAGCACCAGGGAGAGACAATCTTCTGATGGCCCACAGCTGTCACACTAAAGTGTTAATTGAACACAGGCACCAGGGAGAGGCAACTTTCCAAACAGAGAAAACACTTCCTCAACACGGTGTGCATGCTCACCAAGCATAAAGAGGGCACTATGCATGCAGGCAGCGCAGCCTAAGGGAAGCATCATGGGAAAGGGGCACAAGAAGCCAGAGGTGGGCCAGAACATAAAGTCCTAGGATCAAGGTTAAGCACTGCATTTTCCCTTCCAGTTTCCTTCCTGAGTCTCCTCCAGGTGTACTTCCCTTTCTTTCCTGCTCTAAAGCTTTTTAATAAACTCCTTTGAATAAGCTTTTTAATAACTCCTGCTCTGATACTTGCCTCAGTTTTCTTTTCTGCCTTATGCCCCTCAGTTGAATTCTTTCTTCTGAGGAGGCAAGAATTGTGGCTGGCGCACACACGTACGGATTTGCTGCCAAGTAACTCAGATACCTTCTACCCCTAACATAATGATCTAGATAAAGCTAAACAAAATTGAGTGTGTAAAACAATAATTATAATGTCTAGTTTGCAGCTTTAAGAAACAAGGCAAAACCTAAACACTGAGAACTATTGATATGGCTTCAATGACTGAAAAAACACCAGGGTCCTTTGCCTTGTGATGATTTAGATAAAATGACACAGACACAAGTAGAGTGGTTTTAAGGAGCAGAGAGTTTAACAGGCAAGAAAGAAGAAAGAAGCTGTCCAGTACAGAGACAGAGGGAAGGGGGCTCTAAGCCAAGAGAGGAAACCCTGAGTGTGGCAGAAAACAGTCAATTATATTAGGAGGCTGGAGGAGGCAGTGTCTGATTTGCATAGGGCCCAGCGGATTGGTTTGACCAGGTATGTCATTCACATAGCCTGCAAAAAAACTGGCCATCCCACCCTAGCCTTTTAATATGCAAATGCAGGGCACCATGATGTCCTGCACATGTGGGGTTATCTGGGGGTGGCTATGACCCTCAGCAGATGGGGTGACAAGGAGAAGAGGGAGGGAATCACCATAGCAGATGGACCCAGTTTCTTATGGCCAGCATTTGCATATCAAAGCCTGCCGGCCTGACCCTTCCAACTGCTTTTCTGCTACACAAGAAATGTTTCTGGAGCTGCCTTAAAAGAAAGAAAACCTTTCCAAGGACCCCTTATCCACTCTATCTGCCTAAAATAATTTCTTAATAACTCCTATATTTCCCCCGGAGGAGATGTCATCCTCACTACTGTTAGGGGGCTTTGGGCCACAACTCTTTCTGGCTACTTCCTGCCGCAAACAGGCGTCCAGTGGGAACAGCAGCTAGGGCTCCTCCTGGGGTCGATCTAAGGGTCCTTGGCAGAATGTTATGTCTATAGGTGGTTCTGTTTGCAGCCCCATTTGGCGTTTGATTGCTTCTAGACAAGATGAAACAATTCGAGTTACAATATTGAGTATACAAGATCCAAATATTAATGCAAGGCATATAAGCAAGAGGGGGCTTAATAAAAGAGCTAAACAATTCCATAAAGAAGACTGGAATTCATTTAACAGCCACTCGGGGCTGAAGCCTGCATTTTCTCTTAGCCTGTCAATAATTTTGATTTGATCTTTAAGTACCTGTAGATTTTCCTCTACTTTACTAGAGGTGTTAATCCAGAAGCAGCATGTTTAATTTAAAAGTGCACAGGTGCCTCCTACTTCAGCTGTAAGGACATCTTAGGCCCATCTATTTTGTGCTACTACTGAGGCTAAAGAGTCTATACATTGTTGTTGTGCCTCTATGGCACCTACAATTGCCTTCCATCCTCATTGCATCATAATGGAGATATTAAGTACTGATCTTTCAAAGAGAGGGATGCTTGTAAACTGGAATAGACCTCTGGCTATGGAATTTTCCATCCATGGTTTTTCCGAGATGGGATTGTCATATGCATGCCCTCCTCAGTCTGCCCTTTCAGTTAAATCTACATATTAGGGTATAGATATGATAGCACTCTTTGTCCGACATATTAGAGATAGTGTAGTTTCTAGAAAAGAGCCTAAGTTAGGGATGCCCCCAGATGATGCTGCCTTCTCAGTAGAATTTAAAAATAATAAGTGGGAAACTACTGCTCCTATAGTACAGGTTCCCTTCCAATGCCTTGGGAGGATTAGGAGTCCAGGAGCCACACAAAAAAATATAGCCCCATTCCTTGTAGGGATGATCCTAAGTTGTGCCTTGTGAGAGACACCAGCAGATTTTTCTCATATCTTAGAAGTTTCCCTTCTTTACATGTAATAGGGGCATCCTTGGGATCAGGACATCCATATTTAAGATAGTCATTTACAATGCCGTTTGGAATTTGACAAGCCAAGTGAGAAGGGTCCACCTGACAAATGAAGTTTTGAAAAATTAGAGACATAATATGCCCTGGCCAATATCTCAGGTGATCCTTGTGGCAAGGGCTGTTAGTCCAGATGTCTCCAGTTTGCCCACAGATCTGTAAGCAGCTACTATTAGCAAACATCATACAAGGGTCTGGAATTCCATGAGGGGGCATGTTTGGAAAGGTCCCTGTGTCATTCTTTACATTATAGTCAAGGTGGTTGCTTAGAGCATGGTACTCCCATCGGGACTTCCAACCAGAAGGAAAGACTAGATTCTGAAAGCTCCCCACTAGGCCTTCTGATCCTTTTAGATCACCCTTGTTGCACTCTCCTCCCCCACATCTTTGAAATATCAGCAATTACAAGTGTGATGTTACGATATCTGGGATCTCCCAAGTATGGCCCTTTCTCACTGCTTTTTAAGCAGAGGGAGGCATTATGCAGTCAACTTTTCCCAGCCTGAGGGTGTGGGGAGAGTGTTCTTTGGCACTGGGAGCAGAGTGTTCTCCTGAGAGGAGTTAGTTACACAGTTGAAAGTGCTCCCATACCGTGTCCCATCAGGTATCTCCTGCAGAGCTAAGAGTGAAGTGGGGAGAGTAGGATATACTGGAGATAACAGAGTTGGAGTAGCTGATGGTACAACTGGAGGGGGACTGGAAGGGTTATGACATTCAATAGCTGTCTTAGATTGCTCTTCTGGAACCTCCTTCAGCTCTGGGGAACTATTCCCTGTGGGCTTGCCTGCCATGGCTGCTAAAAGAACTGGGTTGATTGTACAGAGCTTGTAAAGGTCTGGGCTGTCTCATAGGGCAAAGGCAGTCTGCACATAGTGGACCTCAATCCATTTGCCCTTCTGCCTGCAGAAAAGATCCAACTGTTGGATAATATTAAAATCAAGGCTTCCCCCAACGGGCTAGGTTTGTCTGTCCCCAAGATGGTAAGAAGGCCGTGCCCTTGTGCAATACAATATGAAGGCCTTTTTCTTCAAAGTCTCAGAATCAAAGGAGTCCCAGTGCTTTAAAATACACTCCAGGAGAGTGCATGCTGAAGACAATCTGTTACCCATGTAGAAAGAGAAGTGAGAATAAAGGTGTCCTTTTAGTCTCCTTGCTTTCTGTGTGTGACCCAGGGTGGAGAAGAAAACAATGGGGGTGTCCCCCCAATTATTCCTGGGTCCTGGCACCCTGTTAAATATGCTGTCCATGACTCTAGGTGTGATCCTCTAAGCCATAGCACCAGAGGAACTAGACTTTTGAGACCTAGTCACGCTTACTCAAGCAGTCCTAGTCCTCTGCCTATTATTTCCCTTTGACCTCCTAGACTTGTGTGACCTGTGTGCCTCCCTAAAAATAAAATGGATCTCAGAAAAAACTGTATAATTGGACAACGCCCCTTTAATGGCAAGGCATGCTAGATTGAACTCTATATCCTGCTATTATGGCCCATGCTAAAGCATTTACCCTTAGAAAAATGGTTCCAGTTAACTTCTGGACTTAAAATGCCCTTACTAGTTAAGTACTGTCTTAATCCGAGACAGAATAGGTACCTTAAAGGAACGCAGGAACCTAATGGCGGTTTTCCTGCTGAGGGGACGATATTGAGACTAAAATTTGGCTACGGAAGACATTTAACTCCTAACTGTTGAGAGTAGAATTTTCCCGTTCATGGAAGAGGCTTAGAGCCTGATTTCTAGTGGTGCAAAAGGAAGCTCATGTTACCATAAAAAAATAAAATAAAATAGCCTCATAGCCTCATGAAGAGGATTTCTATTTCCAGTAGGTGGCGATGTTGGCTTAGAAATACTATGTGCTCGCCAGGGTGGGGGTGGGGCGTGGCGGCGGGGAAGTGGGGGGAGGTAGGGGGAGAGAGAGCGAGAGAGACACTGTGGGTAAGGGGAACAGAAGATTGGAACAGCATTCCTGAGCTACACTCCCGGTTACTAAATTCCCACACATTTGACACAGAGAGAGTAAGAGACTGCAGATAGGAAAAGGAAGGAGCGTTTTGGGACAGGATAGCTGGGGATTCTCTGCCAATACCCGAAATGGGCTGTTGGAGGCTAGGTTCGGTCCAGAAGCCTTTGGGTAACGCCAGGGGGTGCCCTGGCCAGAAATTCTCAGTTGCCTCAGAACTTTTTCCAGCCATGGTGAGGTTTTCCCACAAAAGGAAACTGATTCAAAACATGGCCAACATTCCTGATGACCTGTGGGTATTTGGGGGTTCTCCATATTCTCACCAGCAAGTCTGTCATCTGAGTCTTTAGAACAGCAGGCACGATCAGCCTATTTAACCAGCTGATGAATGCCCATTGATTGAATTGATTTGATTTGATTTTAAAATAGAGGCTAAGATCACCTCAGAATGATAAAACAGATTTTAAGCTCACTCCCATGCTTACCACGCTGTACCTTGGTTTCCCAGCCAATGCACTAAAATGATATGGCTCTGATGACTGGAGGAACACCAGGGTCGTTTGCCTCGTGGTGATTTAGATAAAATGACGCAGACACACGTGGGATGGTTTGAAGGAGTGGAGAGTTTAATAGGCAAAAAAGAAGAAAGAAGCTCCCCCGTACAGAGACATAGGGAAGGGTGCTCCAGGCTGAGAGAGGAAACTCCGAGAGGTGGAAACAGTCAGTTATATTAGGAGGCTGGAGAAAGTGACGTCTGATTTGCATAGGGCCGAGGGGATTGGTTTGACCAGGTATGTCATTCACGCAGCCCACAAAAAAACTGGCCCTCCCACCCTTGCCTTTTAATAACCAGGGTGCCATGGTGTCCTGCAAAGTGAGGTTATCTGGGGGCGGCCATGATGCTTAGTACACAGGGTGACAAGGAGAAGAGGGCGGTAATTGCCATATTGGATGGACCCAGTTTCTAACGGCTGGTATTTGCATATTAAAGCTTGCTGGCCTGGCCCTTCAAGCCACTTTTCTGCTAGACAAGAAACATTTCTGGAGCTGGTTTAAAAGAAAAAAAACCTTACCAAGGACCCCTTAAACTCTGTATCTGCCTAAAACAATTTCTTAATAACTCCTATAATACTATTAGCATTTACTTTGGGAGAAGTGATATTGTAATTAATACAGCAAGATCTTTACATTTGGGAAGAGAGTAGACACATTGACTAACTTTGGCTGTGTTAAATTTCAATGTGAGAACATCAAGGAAAAAAATCTCAAAAAATAAATTTAGAGAATTTAAAATCTAAGGCAATGGAAGGAAAATATGGAACAAGAAAAAGAGAGCATAGGAGGAGTAGCACAGAGGACATAGGTAAGTTAGTGTCAATATTATTTATCTTTAATTGGGTTAATAGATCACAAGTGTTTATTGTCTTAATAAACAAGCAAAGAAATAAATTAGGCAAAGGAAGACTTTGCATAGACCAGTGATGAGAATCTGTCGAGAACCAAGGAGTATTATTAATCTAATTCTGTTTACCTGAGAGTTTTAAAAGAAGAATAAATACATAAATGAATGAATAAATAAATATCAATTAACCCAAATGAAATCAAGAAAGAGGAGGGAAACAGAAGCATAAGAGACAAACAGAAGCCATAAAATAAGATAGAAGAATAAATACAAATATGTCAGTAATCACAATAAATGTAAAAACACTAAATGTTCCAGTTAAAAAATAAAGACTTTCAGACTACACCAAAAGTAGTATAATATATGCTCTTTTAAAGAGACAAATACAGAGTATAGACACATTGGTAGATTTTTGTCTGTAGATTTTAAGACACATTTAAAACAACTTACTAACTTATGAATAAATTTAAAAAATGGAACAGAGCTATAAGAATGAAAGAAATAGAATTAGAAATTTCAGATATTCCAGTTAAGAAACACTAAGTCTATATGAACATGCAAGTAACTTCTATCAAAGATGCAAAAAGAGTCAAATTTCAGTTTTCCATAAAATATTATGAATGGAAACATGGATAATAGGCTAGCTTTTAACAAAAGCTGGAAAAAGAACAGTAGAAGGAAGAAAAACTTACGAGTTTTTATTGTATTACATACAATAAAATAAACACATTCTTAGGCACTGATGTAAAAAGTCCTAAAAAAGAAAAAAAGAAAAACTAAATCAATAATGCATTTTTAGCAGAAAACAATACAACATACCTAAAATGAGTTTTTAATTTCAGGAATGTAAGATTGGTTAAATATTAAAATCAATTTATGTAATTCCCCTTATTCATGAACTAAACAAGAAAACAATATAAGCATCTCAATAAATAGGAAAAGATTAATAAATTTGACATACACATTTGATACAAACTCTTAGCAAACTAGAAATAGAAGAGAACCTCCTTAGCCTACCTATCTACCAAGGAACCTCTAATAAATATAGTACTTAATTATAAATCATCAACAGCCTTTCCTTAATATCAGAAACAAAATGATGATGTTCACTATTGTTATTTTTATTCAGTGTTGTACAGAATTCCCTATCTTGGGGTCAGCAAACTGTGGCCCATTAACCCAATCTAGTTTACTCTCTGTTGTTATATGGCCCATGAACTAAATGATTTTTTCATTTTTAAATGGTTGGAAAACAATCAAAATAATATTTTTGACACATGAAAATTATACAAAATTTAAATTTAACTGTCCGTCAGTGATCTTTTATTTCCTTACATATCATCTATTTTGATACTATAACTACAGACTTGTATACCTGCAACAGATACTGTATGGACCACAAAGCCTATCTGGCCCCTTACAGGAAGAGCTTGAAGACCATTGCTTTGGTTGGCAGAAAGACAACAAATTAATTAGTTAAAAAGTTTGTTTTGCTTTGGTATAGTTTACATACAATAAAATTAATCAACTTTAAATGTACCATTAATTGTGTTTTGAAAAATATACACAGCTGTGTAGTCAGCACCACAATCATGATATAGAACATTTTTTATCAGTCTAAAAAGTTCTACGTGCTCTTTTTCTTTGAGTTCTCTTCCCTCACATCCAGTCCCTGAGGATCTCTGATCTGTTCTCTTCATTTTCTAAAATTTCCTATAATGGTATACTGTGTCATCTTGTTTTTGAACTTCTTCCACTTAGCATAAAGCTTTAGAGGTTTGTCAATTTTTTTTGCTGTGTCAGTGATTCTTTCCTTTTTGTTGATGATTAGTATTCCATTTGTGCAGAAATGACTGAATTTATTTATACATTTCACCATATGAAGGGAACAGGTAGTTTCCACTTTTTGGCTGTTATACATAAATCTTCTATAAATATTTGAGTACAAATCTTTGTGTGACTATATATTTTCCTTAGGGTAAATACCTAGAGATAAACTTGCTGGTTCATATGGTAAAGGTGTGTTTAGTTTTATTAGAAGCTGCCAAACTGCTTTCCAAGGTGGCTGTGCAATTTTCCATTCTCAACAGCAATGAATAAGCATTCTAGTTGCTTCATTCATTTGCCAGCAGGTGGTACTGTAATTTTTTTTAATGTTGCCATTCCAGTGGGTGTGTAGTGATAGCAGGTTGTTGTAATTTGCATTTACCTGATGACTAAAAATGCTGCATCTTTTTTATATGCACATTGACAATTTGCATATCTTCTTTTGTAAAGTTTGCCTAATTATAAAGGGGTTATCTGTCTTTTATTATTGAATCGTAAGTATTCTTTATATATTATGGATATAAGTCTTTTATTAGATATATAGTTTGCAAATATTTCCTCCCAGTTTGTGACTTGATATTCCATTTGTCTAAAAATGTCTTTTAAAGAGCAAAAGGTTTTAATTTTGGTAAAGTTCAGTTGATAGTATAGTTTGTGCTTTTTGTTCCCTGTAAGAAATCTCTTTGCCTAGTCAATGGTCACAAATATTTTCCACTGTTTTCTTCTAGAAATCTTACAGTTTTAGCTTTTACATTTAATTACATTTAATCAGCTCTTACATTTAATTATCGATTTTGGGTTGATTTTTTGCATGCTGTGAGGTAAGTGTCAAAGGCCCTTATTTGGCATATGGATATCAAATTGTTACCGCAACAATTTACGTTATTTGTTTATCACTGAATTACCTAGTCATTTTTGTGAAAAATTAATGGTCTATAAGGGTCTATTTATTTAATTATAATGTATTTATTAACTGTCTATTCTGTTCTATTATTTAATACATCTACTTTTAGTCTAACATGGCACTCACTACTGTAGTAATGAGTAGTGAGTGCGATGTAGTATGGTAAGTCATGAAATTACTTAACATCTTCCAGGTTTGTTCTTCTTTTTATAATTTGTTTTGAATAGTCTATGTCCTTTGGCTCTCCATATACATATTAGAATCATTTTATTAATTTCTCCAAAGAATGTGCTGACATTTTGGCTGAGATTGCATTTAACCAACAGGTCAAGTGAGAAGGAACGGTACCCTAGCAATATTTAGTCTTCTGACCCACAAACATGGTGTATCTTTCCATTTATTCAGGAATTCTTTAATTTCTTTCAGAAACTTTTTTGTAGTTTTCAGGATCCATGTCTATTACTCTATCCTGCCCAGAAATTGAAATGGCGAAAGTATAAGGCTGAAAGGCAGAAAAAAAATACAAAAGTTGTTAGACAGAAATAGCCAAGACATGTCGAAGAACATAATTGGGTGGAGGTAATCAAGCTCTACTACAGTTATGTGAATTTACAACCGTGCAGTGTTGGCATGGGGTTATGAAAATTAAACATTGCGAGGTAGTGGGAAGCCTAGGAGCTGATCCTCATGGATTTGGAAATTTGATTTATGATAGAGTAGTCACTGCAGGTATGTGTGGAAAGAATTGCTTACCAATAAATAGTGCTGGAAAGGCTGACCATTCATATGGAAATATAGATTCCCGTATCACAGCTTTTACACAATTAATTCTCAGAGGATTGATAACCTAAACGGAACTACGTAGTACTGATAAGAATATAAACTCTAAAACTGTGGTGTCTCAACACAATAAAAATTTATTATTCGTTTTTCTGAATCAGTGTAGGTGTTCCTGGTCAGAAGGTAGCTTTTGTCCACACAATGATTCGGGGACCCAAACTCCTTTCGACTCGTGGCTCCTCCACTGCCCAGCACCTCAGATGCTTCTTTTTCATCACCCTCTTCTTCTGTTCCAATGGCAATCACTGGTCCCTGTTCTCTCCATTGGTCCAGTTGTAGATATTTATTATATGGCTATTTAGGGACTAAAAGACAATTTATGTGGCTACTGTCCCCAACTTCAAAACATAAAGAAAAAGCAGATTAAAGATAACTGCAATATAAAATATCCTTCAGAAAAGAATAGGAGACAATAGTCAAATGAACTTCAAAATCCTGCCATATAGGCATTAGGAAGACTGCGTTCCCTAGCTACAGAGGAAGTTCCTTGATGAGACTCAAGTCCGTTCTCCAGGAGAAACTTCCTTTCCACACTTCTCCACTCTCTCAGAGATTCTTAGTTTTTCTCCTCTAAGGCAGTTTCAAGCTTTCAGCAAGCATCAGAATCACCTGGAGGGCTTACAGCACACATGGCTGGGCCCCATCCCTAGCGTTTCTTATTCAGTAAGTCTGGGTAATGTGCATTTCTAACATTTTCCTGATTGATGGTGATGCTGCTGGCCTGGGGACTACATGTGAAGAGCCCCACTGCCTAAGAACCCATCTGAAATGAGCTTTGAGGGGTCTGCCCTCCTTGAGAGGGCTGGATCTTCACTGCCAGCTTCTTGCTGGGGCCGGTTTGGAGGCATGAGGACTATTTTATAATCACAGGCTTTTTAAAGCCAGATTGCAGTTTATTCAACAATATAATTCCCATGGACACAGTAGACTTCTCATCTATTCGATTTCAGTAAATCCCACGTATGAATAACTACATTCATTCTTCCCTCGACATAATTCTCAATCTGATTTATGTCTTTGCTTTTTGCTGCCTGTATCCCACCATTGGCTTTCTCAATGTAATGGCAGATACCTTGAGGCCATCTCATAAAATAACCTTGAATTGGAAAGAAACAACCTTAATTTGATCTTCGCCACAAGGCCTAATCCTTTTGTGTAACTGAGAATTCCTAATGAGTCTTTCTTGCTCTAAGTATTTTTTCATTCTAATTTTTAAATCATGGTTTAGGGTACAGAAATAGCTTTGCCAAATTTCTGGACTTTAAATTTCTGGACTCTCTAAATTTCTGGACTTTCTCCACTCCTTTCTATCTCTGCTCTCAAGACAACCACTTCTTGCTTGGACTCATCTTTTTCTTTATATACCTTGAGATAAGAGTGAGTAGAAACCAACACATGGTAACATTTTTAGCTCTTCGCAACTACTTCCTGCAGAACTACATACCTACGAGGCATTTGATCTGCTTTCAGAATTACAGCAGGCACCATTTTATGCTACTGCATAACAGAGATCTCCATATTTCTGTCTTGCTTTATCTTTTTCCTTGCTTTCTATCACCCATCCACTATGTCAATGCCACATATTTTAGAATTTGTTAAAGTAGCTTTCCACTTGTAGGTACCAATTTCCACATTGGTTAGGGTAATACTACGTGATGAAATAAAATAGCCAAAAATTTAGTGGCTAACACAATAGAAATCCTTTTTTTTTTTTTTTTTTTTTTTTTGCTCAAGTGGCTGCTGAATATGCGTGTTCCTGGTTGGCAGGTGTCTTAGGTAAGGCTGCTGCAATAAACTACCATGGACTGGGTGGCTTATGAATGACAGAAATTTACTTCTCACAGTTTTGGAGACTGGAAGCCTGCAATCAGGGTGCCAGCATGGTCGAGTTCTGGTGAAGACCTGCTTCTTAGTTCATAGAAAGTTATCTTCTTGCTGTTCTTTCTGGGGTCCCTTTTATCAGGGCACTAATCCCATTCAAGAGGGCTCTGCCCTCATGACCTAATCACTTTCCAAAGTCCCCACTTCTTAATACCATTGTATTGAGCGTTAGGATTTAAAATATAAATTTCGGAGGAACACAAACATTCAGTTTATAGTAGTGGGCTATTTACCTACACATAGTCATTCTAGCATCTATGTTCCTTCCACTTGTGGCTTCATCAGATCCTAGGATCCCAGAGTATTTGCATCTTTGTGGATGGGGAAGGAGATAATTTATCACTTCTTATATAAGCATGACATCACGTCTACTCATATTCCATTAACAAGAACTAGTCACATGATCCCATCTAGATGCAAACAAGGGTTAACCAATCACTGACTGAGCAGCTTCTTCCTGACAATTCTATCTTCTGAAGAGAATAAGCACAAGCACTTGGTGGACAGTTAGCCTGCTTTACCACAGACCCAAAAGGGTGCAGTAACATTTTAGATGACATAGGACACTATTCTAAGAATCTAGGGGAAAAAGGATTTTTTAAACAAGCCACCAACCACATAAACCACAAATAAATTATTGATAAATTCAACTCCATGAAAACATTAAGAACTTCTATTCACCAAAATATACCATAAGGAGAGCAAAAGACAAGCCTCAAACCAGGAGAAGATATTTGCAATATAAACCCCTGACTTTACATATCTAGAAGATATAAAGGACTTACAAATGAATAAAAAGACAAATGGTTCAGTAGAAACTATAGGTAAAAATATATCAATACATACATGAAAAGTTGCTTAAACTCATTAGAATTCAGGGACACGCAAGATTGAGCTACAGAGAACTGCCATTTCATGTCTATCAGGTTGGTACATATTTAAAAGCTGGATAATATGAAGTATTTCTGAGGCAGTGTGGTGCAGTAAACATTTTTTACAGAGCTGTTAGGAAAGAACATTTACACGCCAATTTGGAAAACAGTTTGGCATTACCTCATAAAGGTAGTGGGTACAAGGGTATTTATTTTCTCATTATTCTTTTAAACTATGCACACACATACACACAACACATATATAATTTATTCCACAATATAAATATTTAAAACAATAATCTTTTGAGAATATGACATAAGAATTGTAGAAAAGGTGATTTGAAGTCATGCTGTAACCGCACTGGGCCTATTCTGTAACGCTTGATACCTCTTCTTCATTCTAGTTTCATATTTAGAACTGTTCCTTCCTCCCATCATCATATAAGTAATGGATAGCATAGCTTCTTAGATGAATATAAAAGAGCAGTTCCAAACCAATCCACCTGATCATCTTAATCTTCCAAGGGTTGATGAATAAGGAGGCGAGAGTGCCACGCCAAGATCTCTTTTCCATCTCACCCCCCAGTCCTCTGGAGGAAGCACACCTTCTGTTTATGTCAAAAGGGTTAATTAACAAGAGTTGGTGTCACTTCCAATAATTACTAGGAATTAAAATTTACAGAAGGCACAACGAGAGCCTGGCAGCTGTACCAAAATAAATCTGCCTCTGATCATGCAGCCGCAGCTGTTACATCTCAGAACATATTTTCCAAACCACCTTGGCTTTTTCAAAGCCCAAGCATGAGTATGACCAGATTCCCACAGAGTTCCTTGGACTTGAAAACAGGAAGATGGGCCCCACAAAACACCATATGGATCTACCCTCTGGCCTTCAAAATTGAGGGGACTCATTTTCCTTTTTTTGGAGGACTGAATTTCAAGCGTTTGCTGCAGCAGCCAGAATTTAAGGCCATACATAAACTCTTCTCTTTTAACTTTCAAATGGAAATAATGAATTATTATAATAAACTGTAATATGTAGCCTAAATGAGACAGATCCTCAAGCACAGAGAAATAGTTTGAAAAATAAAGTAGAGGTTTACACCTATCTTTGTGCAACATGAGGTGAAGTCATCCTAGAATCCCTTGGCATCCTAACGGCCCTCCAGAAACCACTTTCAATGTTAAACTGAGAGCACAACCACTCCTTTAAAAATCCTTAGGCAAAATTTTGCTTCCTAATCATACATCACCTTGACGCCAATGCCAGAAACAAAACAACCACTAGAGGGCAGAGAACCTTATTAGAAATAAAAGTGCCTCAAATAATGGAAAGCTTGAAATGCCTTCTCAGCCATATATATTAATTGCTGCGAAAGACAACATGAGGGTGGGTTGTTTATAAAATCTCTTTCTATAAAACATGAGTCTTCCAACAAATATCAACCAAACTGGCAAAATTAGTGAATGTACATATTTTTTTTTTCACTGATGAGCTGCAGTTCCTAACCTACCTTATAATTCAATTAACCCACAGATAACTGTTTTAAAATTTTTTCCATCCATTAGAGTCCTTTGTAAAAAGAAAAGTAGTATCCATTAAAGACTACATGTTAGAAAAACAACACCTTCCTAATTTATTCTTAGAAAAGATTTGAAGGGAACCCTAAACCCAAAGAGATGGTGGGATATAGTGTGTGGAGATTTCATTTGGGAAAATCAGGATCCTGTTTTAGGAATCCTAATTTGCCCTGGGCTTGTTGGGATATAAGGTAATGACCATGTGGCTAGCTAATTCTTCAACTGGTTGATTTCTGGCTTTTGTTTGCATTGACACAGGCGGTTGTTATTGGTGGTGATGTTCATCTTGTGTTTCTGTGTGTCTTTCTCTCCAGAATGAAAGAAATGTTTTTCAGCTTTAGGGTCCTGCTTCATGACAAAAAGGAGTTTCTAGGTCATGCTACAACTTCCCTTGCCAACAACATTCCTTCTGTGTCTGCTGAGGTACAAAATATCTCCATATAACAAAAATCCCTGTGAGCTACAAGCTAACTCAAATAAGCAATGATGCATAAAGAAAAAATAACCTACCCTGAGGCTGCACCTGCCTAGTAAAGAATGGAGCAGAGTATGTGGGCTGAAAAGGAGATGCTTAGGGAAGTTTTTATTTATCCCAACTGGCAATCATTAGTTTCAAATCTGCAGGAAGAATGGAAGTCAGGAGATAAATTGTGAAAAAAGAGTAAAAAAGAAAATCTTATGGGTTATTTGGTTAAACGGAGCTTGTGGAAGATTAGAAAAACAAATAAAAATGAAAAATGAACCAAAGGAGATACCCTATTCTAATTGAGTGCATGTGGAAAAAAATTTCCACATGGAAACTGCTGTTATGTTGTCTTTGAGAATAGCAACACGGATGAAGTGCAGTTGGAAGCTTTTGAATGGAACCCTCATCTTCAGAATAGATCAAAGAATTCCATAAAAACTCATGTAAATTCCCCGTGGATGTCAGAGGGATCTCAAGTAAGCAGAATCCACAATGATTAAGTTTCCTTCTAAAAAGCAGTATGTGTGCTTAATTCACTACTTGGCTTGGAGTGTACTACAGTGGAGACATTTTATTTAGAAGTAAGTGAGAAAAGCTGTTAAACACATAATAATGATAATGGTAATGATTATGATGTTGGTGACAATGAGAACAAACTCCTTGTAGTGCTTGGTTGTAAGCACTTCCCATATATTAACTCATTTAGCCCTTATAGTAACTCTATGAATTAGAAATTATTATCTTGATGTCCACATTATGGAAGGAACTGAATTGAACTACAGGGAGATTAGAGGACTCACCCAAGGTCACATATATAGTAAATGGTGGAAGGGGAGCTGAAACTCAAGCAAGTCTATTTCAGGGGCTACACTTTTAACCATTGGTTAAGCTGCTTTTCTACACAATAAAAAATGCTTTGTTCACATTTTTCTTAGTACTTATTGTTGTGTGAGTAAAATGTAGAAATGTGTAAACCCATGTAGTTCAGGTGTTCCAGCCCAGCTGACTTGGATCCCTACGCAGGTTAAGAAGTATGCCTCATGTATGGTGAACATTAAATCGATGCTGACTTCTTGTTATCTGTACACATTATCATCCAGATTGTGTATTTTAAAATATACAGTAGTACCTCAAATATTTCATTTTAAGGAAACAAATCTACTTATGACAATGTTAAATGGAAATCCATGTGATATGGTTTGGTTTTGTGTCCCCACGAAAATCTCACGTTGAACTGTAATCTCCAATGTTAGAGGTGGGGCCTGTTGGGGGGTGATTGGATCATCAGGGTGATTTCTCATTGCTTAACACATTCTGTTGGTGCTGTCATCACAATAGTAAGTTGTCATGAGATCTAGTGTGCAGCACCTCCTCCTTCTTTCTTCCTCCTGCTCTGGTTATGTGAAGTGCACTCTCCCTTTGCCTCCTGCCATGATTGTAAGGTTCCTGAGGCATCCCCAGAAGCCAAGCTGATGCTGCCATGCTTCCTGTACAACCTGTGGAACTGTGAGCCAATTAAACCTCTCCTCTTTATAAATTACCCTGTCTTAGGTATTTCTTTATAGCAATAAGAGAACTTACTAATACACCATGTTAAAAGGGAATCCTCCACAATTTTGCAGATTCTTGTCACCTGGAAGGAGTTGTTTGGAGTAATGTAAAGAAGGCAAGTTCAGCCACTGGTGTCACCTACTCAACACCTCATCTCCTCCTTTGTTATCTCCTCCTCATTCCCACTTTTTCCTCTTTCTTTTCTAGACCTGGCCTAACACTGAAGGATCATAAAAAATTTGCTTTCACCAAGAAGTTCAGAAACTTTAACATGGCTGATGTGATAAATTGTTGGGTCTTTCCCTGAAGGTAAGTTTTCCTCCCATTAATCATTTTAAAATAGAACATAGGCCGGGCATGGTGGCTAACACCTGTAATCCCAACACCTTGGGAGGCTGAGGCGGGAGGATCACTTGAGGTCAGGAGTTCGAGACCAGCCTGGCCAACATGGTGAAACCTCATCTCTACTAAAAAAATGCAAAAATTAGCCTGGCATGATGGCACACGCCTGTAGTCTCAGCTACTTGGGAGGCTGAGGAACGAGAATCACTTCAACCTGGGAGGTGGAGGTTGCAGTGAGCTGAGATCTTGCCACTGCACTCTAGCTTGGGAGACAGAGCGAGACTCCAGCTCAAAATAATAATAATAATAATAATAATAAATATTCCATGACTTTGATCAAACCTGAAGGAACTCCAAAACCAAAAAAAGGTTGAGGGAGGATCTATGTGTCTCTGTGTGCATTGACATAATTTACCTACTCTTGTACTCCCTGCAAACATTAAATGCTGTAAAACTGGGTTTTCTATTTAATCAAATCATACACATTTAAGGCTTTTGCTTAGCAAATTTATCTGAGCATTGGCTTGACATTTTTTAATTATGTAATCATTAAGATAATCCTTTAGACCCTGGCTTTCGAAGTGTGATCTGCACATCTCTGAAGGTCCTCTGGATTCTTTTGAGGGATCCAAGATGTCAAAGCTATTTTTGTAATACTACTAAAAAACGTGTTTTGTTCTTCTCACTGTTTGTCATTTACCCTGCTGATGCAAATGTAACGGTAGGTCTAACTGCTGGTCCCATAGCACAAACCAAGGCAGTGAGTGGTACTAAGCTGTACTAATAGTCGTCACTTTCTTCACCTCCACATACTTGCAGCAAAAAAGGAATATTTCAGTCTCACTCAGAATGCTTCTAATGAAGCAATAAAATTTATTATTAATTTTTTAAACATCTAGATTCTGAAATGAACATGCTTTTAAGGTTGTGTGTGACAAAATGGGGAGTATGTGTAAAGAATTTCTGTATTCTTCAATCCATAGCTGTCTTGTGCAAACACACTTGTGCAATTACTTAAGTTGCAAGCCGAACTAGCTGCTTTTTTCATGGAACATTATTTTCTTTTGAAATAGTGACTAACAGACAAACTGTGCTTTTCAGACTTCTGCATTTGGCCAAGAGTTTCGGAAAATCAACAAAATGCACCTGTCCTTTCAAGGAACAAAACTGACAACATTTGTTTCCAGTAATAGAGTTCAAGCTTTCATGTGAAAATTAGAATTATGGAAAATTTATATCTGTCCCATGAGTTTGACAGCTTCCCAATTTTAAAAGGCTTTTTTGATGAGATTTGTGGTAATATTAGCAAATGTTATTTTTTTGCATTGAATAATGAAATATGTCAATATTAGGAAAATACTTAACTTAATAAACCAGTAGGTTCCAAATGACCATTGCATAAGCATTAAAAAATCAAACAAGGGTAAAGATCTATTCCAAGTGAAGATAGGCAAAAATTTTAACCTAAAAGACGTGAAATGTTGTTTCAGATATTTCACATTGCAACTAATCTTTAAGAAATTACTGTATGTTGTGTTTTGGTGTTGCATCAAAGAAGAATGTCCAAAATTATCTGAAATGACTCCTAAATATACTCCTTTTTTTCCCATGTATTTCAACCAAAACAACATATCCAAATTACTTAATTAGAGCCCATCTATCCTCTAGTAAGCCAAACATTAAGGAGGGTTACAAAAACTGTAAAACAATGCCACTCTTCTCACTAGTATTTATTGCTTTGGTAAGTCTTATTTTTATAAATATATATTATTTGTGCCACTGTGTAATGGGTTTATAATTCTCATTTTAAAATAATAATTTAAATGTTTTCCATTTTAATTTCTAAAATGCTATGCAGTGATAATATTAGTCACATTAAACAAAGCTCTTTTAAGTCCTCAATACTTTTTTTATGAGTGTAAAATAGTTCTGAGACCCAAAAGTTTAAGAAATTCCGCTTTAGATATCTAGTCTTAGTGGCTACAAGCTCCATGTCTTATCATCACAGAAGTGCCATGCAGTAGTGCAAAGGCCATAAGGTTGTTGTCTACAGACTTGAGTCTGATCATGACTTACCCATTTACCAGCTCTGTGGTCTTAGCTAATTAACTTGGCATCCCTCAGCCCTCAATCCCTTTACTTGTAAGATGGATATAATAATAACTGCTTAGAATGTTGGACAGTTTCTATGAGTTGCCACAGGTAATTGGCCTATTCCAATGTCTGGAATATAGTAGGCAATAAATACATAGCAGGTCCTTTCTGTTTCCCCAGGTGCCTATATCCATTCTACAATTATGTTGTATTGCCTCTAAATCCTTTAATTTTCCTCCCAATGTTACAACAAAAAACACTTGCTTATTTCTTACATAATTAACACCTTCTCTAAATCCCTTCTTTTGACAAAATTTTCTAACCAAAGTAATACACACATATGTATATATATCAGAATATAATATACACCTATGTATATATATCAGAATATAATATATATACAGAATATAATATTATAATATATATACAGAATATACATATTCAGAATATAAAATATATGATATATATATAATATATCAGAAATAAACGGAAGCACAGGTAATAACTAAGGTCATGCAAACAATAAGCACTGGAGCCAGAACTCTGCACAGTACGCCACTGGTTCTGTATGCATCAAGTTAATATATGACTAATGGAAAATTGACTAAGTCACATCAATATCTGCTCATTTTAGAAATTTCAACAGTTTCCCCTCCCTCCTTGCATTACTACCTCCATTGGAAAACAGACAGACCTACCATCATTTATATGGGTAGACCCAGCCAACACACTTACTCCTCTTCTTCCAGGTAGTAGCTTTTTGTAACTGGAGTTACTTAAACACAATCAGATAATTGCTTCTGGTGGATAAATAGAAATAATTTAATATTTTCCTTCCACATAATTGCATTTTAATCAATTTATTGGATCAATCCTTTATTATTAATTGTTGCCTGACAGCCTATATTAACTATCTTTAAATTGCCAGGTTTGGAGAGAAAGGGAAATTGATTTTTGCTTATATCAGCATGTTTGTATCCAACAGATACTGGAACTATTTTTTTTTAAAGAACATTATTACATAAATGTCTGACACACATTGTATATAAACTCAAGTAGTAATTTCAAAACACATCATAATTTTTAGAACAGATGCTACAAAGCTACCAGAAGAATCTAAACAAGTCATTTTTGGGTGCCATGGGAATACTTTGCTTAATTTTTTCTTTTTCTTACTTAGGTGTTAAATGACTGTCATTATTTTTATCATCTCCTGTGCCTAATCAAGTTAATGCATATCACCAAACATTTTTCTACAATAGGACACAACTTTTAATATTTTCCCCTAGTTCAGTGCAAAGCTTTATAGATTCATGGAATATTAAAGCATAAGGGGCCCTGAGGGACCATCTAGTTTATCCCTCTAAATTTACAGGTGGAGAAATTACTGGCACTGTACATGGTTCACAGTGGGGAGTAGAGGCAGGGATCTGGAATGAAGGAAGGATGGGATTTGGATTTCTTTTTCTAAATTTCCTTGTCAACTCCGGTGACCCTCTGTCTTCAGAATTCTTTTTCTCTACTATGTGTTTTCTTTGATCCCTGTCCCTTTTTCTCTGTCTTGATGTCAACTGAAACAGAGGCTACAGATCTTTCTCCTTTATGCCCCAAAATTCCACTCTCTTGATGCAACCATAGGAAATGGACTTTCACTGGGGATAAGTTGGAGTAATGGCATGAAAGGATTTTGTCTCATCACGATATGGGAGAAGACATTAAGCTGAATATTAGATTTCTCCCTTCTTAAATCTCTCAATGATTCTGGCAATTTCTACCTTCTGGTAATTTCCACCATGTTCTTTATATATCTTCAGCTTATTACCAACTTCTCTCTCTTGTGTCTTCTCCCAGCTCCATACTGCTTTTCTGGGGACACAGTTCTTTAATCTAACTCTGTGTTCCTGCTAACTCATCCCCTTGAGGCCTTACTTTTTGTTAACTTCAGTTTTTTAGTGTATTTTCTTAAATAAAAACAGTTATTTCCCTAACAGTAACTCTGATGCCAACAACAAAATAATATATATACGTTATATTTTATAAATATTGTATCTTAGCAGAAGTATACTTAAGGGGCTTTTTGAACAACTGGCAAAAGCGCTTAATTCTACCAAGGGAGGTCACTGTCTTAGTCAATTTGGGCTGCTATAATGAAAAAAATAAAACCATAGACTGTGTGGGTTAAACAACAAATTTTATTTTTCACAGTTTTGGAGGCCAGGACTTCCAAGATCAGGGTGCCAGCAGATCCTGTGTCTAGTGAGGGCTCTCTTCCTAGTTTGTAGATGGCCACCTTCTTGCTGTATCCTCACATAGTCAAGAGGGAGACCATCTCTCTTGTGTCTTATATAAGGACACTAATCCCATTCATGAGGGCTCCATTCTCATGACACAAATACCTTCCAAAGGCTCCACCCTCAAATACTATCACACTGAGCATTAGTCTTTAACATATGAATTTGGAGGGGTGGGGCACAAATACTCAGTCCACCAGAGTCAGATAAAGCAACAAGTTTTCTCTGGGAATAAAAGGAGGCAAAATTGGGGAGAAAATTATATCAGGCTAATAGACCAGGTAAAGGTGAATATAGTACAAGTGGCAGATTACAGGGGGTAGAGGGTGCCTAAAGTTCATGGTTCCTACGGCTGGTGGGAGAAAATGATAGGCAGTTGCATACAGGGGCAGATATCAATAGGTCTTCTTATGTTGGTAAGGAATTTACATGGGGATCCAGGGCACTTGGATCTGGTTCATTAACCTCTTTCCCAATCAGACCTGCTCCCCATCCACTCTGGCACTACCTTAGTTGGGTCCGTCACATCTTTCTTTTACTATTTCATTGTTTTAAGGTACAGAGATGAGGAAAAAAATGAGCTTCAGGAAAATAGACCCCTAACTCAGGGTGTTTAGAGGAAAATGTGTGGAGAAGTAGTAAGACTCTAGCTGGAGAGACAAGCAGTAGCCAAGACTCTTTCCAAGGACAACTCTGGCATCCCTCAACTCTCTTTCAGATCCCAGCTAACAAACCACCAACCCAAATGTATTTATGCAAACTCCAGGCAGGAGGATGCTTAACGTAAAAACCCTTCTTCTGACTCTCCTGCAAAAGAAACATAACCAATTTACATTTCTAGCAAATTTCCAGCATAGTATAAAAGTTTATTACAAAAATGAATATCAAAATAACAATATTTTATTGATAGAGATCGAAGAAACTAGTAGAGAAGCTCCATATTTATGAGAACTGGTTGTGATAACTTTAGTTATTTGAGACCATCTGTGTGAACATGGAAATAGCCTCATTATATGTAAACACATAATAGTAGTTATTAAAATTTTATTCTTTTTGTACTGTACTCAAACAAAAAGAGAAACAGAGAACCTAAGGTAGGTTTTCTATGAATGTGGAATCAGAGAAACAAGTATATGTGAAAAGAAACTGCAGAGTTTGCAAATATTTTCTGGAATATCTAAAATTTTTATTAGAAAATCCAAGATGCCACATAGCTAGCGCCAGCTATTGGCCTAACCTTAACCATGCAGACCTGGCCATGCCCTGCATGGGGATGTCCACAGTCATCCAAACCAGCAGGCTGCCTTTTGAAGTGCTCTCTGCCACATCACATGTATACACATGCCTGCATATTTTTTCTCATACACAGAACTATCCTGCAAAATCTGTATTACTCTAAATTTTACAGATGAGACAAAAAGTCTCAGCTACTGAATGAGTGCTCAAGACTATAGAATTGATAAGCCAATATATAATTCAGATTCTTGCTTCTCAAAAGCTAGCCCTTTTCTCCTTGCACCTTCCTGTTCTCATGGAATCAGCTTTTCCCATGGGACTTATAAGCTAGCTAGAGTCTTAAAGCCTTTCCCTTGATATATGTTGCAAGAAGATAGCAATAATTTGAACCATCTAAACTTGTGGTTCATAGTTCAAACATGTTTACTATTTACTCATGAAGTTCTTTTGAATACTAGTTGTCCCTACTTTGCAGATGTAAGCTGAAACCATGCAAAATGGTTTTAATAGTCAATGTGAAAATTATTTCTGTAACTTTTAAAAATTTTTTGTGAAATCATTACTCTTGTCAAGTTTGTAAATGTACTAAAAATGATGAAAATAGTAAAATTAATGTTTAGTATACTATAATTGAAAACACAAACACTGAGGATGAAAGCATTTTATTATTTGTAAAAAATTAATTAAGAGTGCTTTAGGATATGAGGGTGATCTGGCTGAGACGTCTGTTACCCTATTGATCGCCAGGGTTGATTCGGCTGACCTGGCTGGCTAGGCGTGTGTGCTCTTCTTCCCTCACCGCTCTATGTGCATCCCTCCTGTCCCTCCCTAAGTGCACGCTCCATGGAAGAGGTCGTCCCCCAGAGAAGAGGACCAGTCTTTGAGCAAAGGTATAGGAGTAGCTGCACCCCCATGCTACACTCTCCAAACAAGCTCTTTTGTTTTTTAAGACGGAGTCTCACTCTGTCACTAGGCTGGAGTGCAATGGTACGATCTCAGCTCACTGTAACCTCCACCTCCCAGGTTCAAGTGATTCTCCTGCCTCAGCTTCCTGAGTAATTGTGACTACAGGCACACACTACCACACCCAGCTAATTTTTGTATTTTTAGTAGGCATGGGTTTTCACCATGTTGGCCAGGATGGTCTCGATCTCCTGACCTCCTGATCTATCCGCCTTGGCCTCCCTAAGCACTGGGATTACAGGTGTGAGCCACCACGCCTGGCCAACAAGCTCTTAAAAGTAGTTTAGAGCCATGGGTGGCTAGGAGTGGGGACATGGCTGCCACTTAAACAGCAGCAGGCATGAATGCCGGTTGCTGCCGGCTTGGTTCCAGTGGGGACAGTGTCTTTCACGATGAGACGATGAAACTTTAACAGCTGGCGCTCGATAATCAGAGAGCACTGCTTAAGAAGAAGCAGAGAAAAAAGCACCTGCAGCCATTCATGGTGCAGCCAAATCCAGAAGTCAGGCTAAGTTGGGTGAAGCCAAAGGCCAATGAGGAGCAGACTCCTTCGATGGACTCTCATACCCCCCACAGCAATGTCGTCTTCATGGCATTGATGGTCCGGCTGCTGTCATGAAGCCAGATGCTCAAGATTTGGAAACCAAAGTTCATGTTCTTTCAGTCAGCTCCCCTGTTCTGGGAGAAAATGCTGAAGAGAGTGTTGATGGGGAAAACACCTTGGATACTGCTTCCAAGCCAGATCTTCAGAAGATTTTCCAAAAACAATAGTATCTCAGATAGTCTGAACTTTGATGAGGAGACTGATGGCGAGGAAGAAGAAGGAAAGAAAATAAGATCCCAGGCTACATATTCAGAAAAAGAAAGACCCAATTCCACATCCAGCCTGCACTCGACCACAGATGCAAATGCTTCCGGTTCCTATGCTGCTGCCCAACCGGCCGGTAACGAGCTGGGGGAAGTGGAGGAACTGGAGGACTTTGCTTCCGTTTTCGATTTTGCAGCTCAACCGCTGCATAACCGGCTGCGAGAAGTGGAGGGCCTGGAGGACTTTTAAGCATAGTCCTGCCCCTTGAAGTGTCACAGTAAGATGTCATATAATCAGGGATTAAAAAAGGAATGGATTGGGGCCCCTGCTCCACTTACTGTATATACTTGGAAAAAGAAGAAAATCAGAAGACATTTCTTCTTACAGCTAGAAAGCGGGAAAAGAGCAAATCATCCAACTGCCTTATCTCCACTGATCCAACTGATTTATCTCGTGAAGGAGAAAGGTATACTGGCAAACTTAGATCCAACCTCAGGGGAACCAAGTTTACAGTTTATGACCGCGGCGTCTGCCCCATCATGGCCGGAGTCTGGTAGGGAAGGCTCACACACGGCAGGAGCTGGCTGTCGTCTCCTGGGAAACAGGTGAAGTGGGATCGGAAGGTCCTAGGAAAATGTCTGTGATCATTCCCGGAATGACGGTGAATCACGAGCGGATCCCATTTCAGCCACGAAATAACTACGACAGCTTGTTCTCAAGATGGCAGAACAAAACTATGGTCCGGGTGCGGTGGCCCACACCTGTAATGCCAGCATTTTGGGAAGCAGATGTGGGTGGATGGCTTGAGGCCAGGAGGTCGAGACCAGCCTGGCCAACGTGGCGAAATCTTGGCTGTACAATACAAAAATTTACCGGTTCAGTAGCGCGCCTGTCATCCCAGGTATTCGCGGGGTTGAGGCACGAGAATGTCTGGAACCCCGGTGCTGGAGGTTGCAGTGAGGCGAGATCGTGCCACTGCACTCCAGCCTGGGCAGAGCGAGACTTTGTCTCAAAAAAAAAAAAAACCAAAAAACAAAACAAAAAAAAAACAGGTGGCAGGAGAGGCTTTGGGGAGGATTCCCAGTGAACGCGAGCCCTGCAGGCCTAGCCAGGGCTTTGGGCTTTCTTCTTGGCTCCCTGAAGCCTGGATCATGGGCACGAAAGGTGTTTTGCTAAGTTTTTTGGATTATCAGCACCCCTCTGCGTATTATGTGACTCATAGACCAGTTTGCCCTTCCCAGAATGTGTCTGAAACTTGAGAAAGCAAGAGTTCTGTGAGCTCTGCTGTCAGCACCGTTCAGCCACAGCCCTTGTGCACATAACTGCTAGCATTGGGCGAGGCACCTGTGGCGGCTGCTCCCTTTGATTTCCCTTCTGTGGACTGACCTCTCATCCCTGCCTATGCTACACCACATTAGATAAGCATGTTAAGGAGAGCCAACTGGGAGCTGCGAAGACCCTTGGCTCATCTCCCACTGACAAGTCCCACCTGCTGGGTGTGGACAAGACTGTTTCCATCTCAGTCAAGCTTCCCCTCAAGTGCCTCCCGCACAGCCGTGCCCAGAAGCCTCACAACTCGTCACCATCACTCCTCCCCCACTCTCCACTCCCCTTCCCCACACTGTCATCCTGAGGCACTGCCTGGCAAGCTGCCTTCACTGAACACAGAAGCTAAGGAGAACTTAACGGTGGGCCTACTGGACCTCATCCTGTTCTTCCTCCTCCCTCTGGCTTGAAGAGATATATAAATAACCTAATTTCACATAATTCCCGTTTGTGTGTGCAATTATTGGTTTTATATAAGTCCTATTTATACCTTTTATATGTTATAGAAATAAAAGTTAACTTCCATAGAAAAAGAGAGAATAGGCAGTGCTTACCTTCTTCTCATCATAAAACTGACGACATGGAGCCAGCATCTTTTCAATGCTTCATCCGATTGTCATACTCCTTTCTAAATTTAGATCAGCTTGCACCGTTGTATTCTTTGTGTCTTCGATGTCTTGAAGTATCTCTGAGAATTCCTATAATGTGAAGTTTTCTTCTTACCAGCTTCACTTCCTCTATGACATCTTCATTCTTTTCTTCACAACCATTCCTCTCATTTAGGTTGACAAGCTCGCCTTCACTAAGCTCCTCTGGCTGCATACTGGGTCTCTCAATGGCAGCAGCATCAACATTCCCATGGCTGGCTATTGCTTCTATGAATCTATTTATGTTTGATTTGAATTTCACATCCAATGCTATCAATTTTCATTTTTTGTTGGACAGCTTTGTTGGCCAATTCCCTCTCTTGATTGCCTATTTTTATAAAATGTCTCATAGGTCTATCACTGGGAGACAAAGAGGGAACACAACTACATGCCTTTGTTGTCTGTGTGGAAACTGAACAAATAACAAATGCAACAGTGACCGATCACCAGTACACTTTAAAAGAAGTGATTAGGTTGGTTACTGATCATGATGTACATCTGTTATTTACAAAGTGATTTAAGTAGTGAAGAGCTTGCAGCAAAATTTGTACTTCATGTCATTATTCACAATCTACCATGGGAACTAAAATTTAAACGAAGATGTTGGGTGGGCGCGGTGGCTCACACCTATAATCCCAGCACTTTGGGAGGCCGAGGCAGGTGGATCACTTAAGGCCAGGAGTTCAAGGCCAGCCTGGCCAACATGGTGGAACTCCATCTCTACCAAAAATACAAAAATTAGCCAGGCATGGTCGTGCATGCCTGTAATCCCAGTTACTCAGGAGGTCGAGGCAGGACAATCACTTGAACCCAAGAGGCGGAGGTTGCAGTGAGCTGAGATCATGCCACTGCACTCCAGCCTGGGGGACAGAGTGAGATTCTATCTCAAAAAAACAAAAAACAAAAAAACCCCTAAGTTGTTGGGGCACTGACGTTATTCAACTAAACCATGATGACTGAAATTCACACAAAGTGGAGTCATGTACAGTGAGGGCTACCTATATAAACATAATCAAAACCTGGAGTATTCTGGGATGGACTCCACTTTTTTTTTTGTCATATTGATTACTTTCCTTCCTTGTGTCTCTGACCTCAAAGGCAGAAGAGGGTGATGGCTTAACTGATCCTGGAGTTAAATTGCCTTTGGTTGCAGACTAGACTGCCAGTTCCTGTCTGGAACTTGTCTCACACCTGTTTTTCTCTGCTCCTCTATTTTCTTATCTGGTAAAACTATAATAATGACCAACCCTATCTTGTAGAGTTTTGTGAGCATTGCATGAAAGAATCTATGTAAAACCCTCAGCATGTATCAATCACAGAATAAAAGCCCAGTAAACACTTTTATTTTAACGACATTATTACTCATAGTAGGTGGTTCTGAAAAGTTATTTATTTAACAAATATTTATTGATGTTCTGCTATGTATTTGTTGCTGAGAATATAGTGGGGAAAGGTTTTTCCCCATAGAGCTTACACTCTAGTGAGGCAAACATGATTTGTTCATTAAAAATTAATATTCATTTAGAAAGATAAAAAATAAGCCTATGAAAAGATAGAAACATATAAAACTAATAGAAAAATAATTTCAGATAAATCATGTTAAATGCTTTTTTAAAAGTGAGGTTGTAAAACTGTTAAGTGCAGAAGAAAAAGAATAAGTGAATTTTTTGGACAGCCTAAGAGCTCTGCCCATGCTTTAGGTACCTGAGAAAGAGTCACCTTTAGTCTTTCCCAACACAAATCTTTAAATCTGCCCTTTAGAAAATTATTTCCATGATGATGTATTTGCCTAGTTCTTGAAGTGAAAGAAAGAAACTGATTTCACGAATATTTACTTATTGCTGTTAACAGATCTAATGTTGAACAGCAGTTGGCCACCTCTGTACCCATTGCGAGTTTTTATCTTCTTTTACAGATGAGTGTATTTGACTATGTCATCCCAGACTTTCCTTACAATAAGTTGAGGTATTTGCTCATATAAATATTTCAGGAAGCCATACAAGGAGACTTGGAAAGAATGCTTGAAGAGGAGATAGATCTATGTCCAGATCCTCCTCCTGTAACACTTAGATGTGTTCTCCCTGTTCTTTAAGCAGAAAAACAAAAAGCACAGTTCTAAAAATACTTTATCAGTGCAATATTTCCATATTTGAAGACTTTTAGAGAGGGCCTAAAAAGGGCCCAGCTAGGGGCTGACAGAGTAGCTGTCCTGTCTTTAGAATGCAGGCTATGAAGGGGACATCAGGCTCTCATCGTAGCACACATGGAATGTGGGAGGAAGCATTCTCCATGAATATCTTTGTATTTTGAAGAACCTTAATTATAACAACAGTGGTATTTTGACAATTCTCTCAACAATGTGGAGGAAAGGAGGCTTGGTGCTCAAATGATGTATTTCCTTGATTACTCTGAAGCTTCTCTTCATGTGGAGAGGGTCTTCTTGCAGTGTGAGGCAGACCGCTTGGGCACTCAAGGAGAAGGGGTGGGTCCTGTTCCACAAGGCAGATTAGCTGCAACCATATGCACGTACAAAAGGAATAATGAGGGTAAAACCACACAGTAGCGATTGTGAACTTTCTGCTTCCAAATTCTCCCAAGCTTTGAAGTAGGCGAAGTACAGGGCCTGCTGTCTCTGCTGAACAAATAGTAATGGTTCCAGCTGCATCCTCTCCTATACCATCCACTATTCCTTCAAAGAACTGAAAATAGAAGAAGCCAGCTTTCAAATAAAAAGTGCATATCCCAGCACTTTGGGAGGCCGAGGCGGGCGAATCACAAGGTCAGGAGATCGAGACCATCCTGGCTAGCACAATAAAACCCTGTCTCTACTAAAAATACAAAAAATTAGCCAGGCATGATGGTAGGCGCCTGTAGTCCCAGCTGTTTGGGAGGCTGAGGCAGGAGAATGGTGTGAACCCCGGAGGCAGAGCTTGCAGTGAGCCGAGATCACACCACTGCACTCCAGCCTGGGCGACAGAGAGAGACTCTGTCTCAAAAAAAAAAAAAAAAAAAGTGTGCGTCATTGTTGGTGGATCAGGTGGGCATCTTGGTGCAGAGGGTTGGGGTGTGTGGCTTGTGAAATGAAGTTTGTTTTGAAAAATGGTAATGCAATCTTCTTCAGAGAAATTCATGTTTAAAGAATGCTCAAAACACTGAAAATAAAATTTAAAAAGAAAAAGAGGATCAGCAATAAAGCTATTAGGAAATACAGGTCAAAATCAAGGATTAATTAACTCGATATATATTTAATGAGAAAATACTTTATGCCAGGCAGGGCTGCTGTGTATGACTGTGCAGTGTGTAGACTGCAGAAGAGCACTCAGCTGCTCACAAAGAAACTATATAGGGTGGTGGAGGCCCTAGAGTCAGACAAGTTCTTCTGTCTGGGGATAAAATGGTGAATCAAATAGACAAAGTCTGTCTCCTCGCAGAGCGTACATTTCAGTGCAGGATGCAGACACATTAGTAGGCATGTATATGACAGTGTGTTGAATGTCATGTGTGTGGAGTGTCATGGGTGCATGGAAGAGGACCTTGATCCACAGAGAATCCTTCTGGAGTGGCTATAGCTGGCACCATGGAGTACAGGCTGACACCTGTACATTTGTTGCTCAAATGACATATTTCCTTAATTATTATAAAGGTTGCCTGCATGTGGAGAAGATCTTCTCCCAGTGTGAGGAAGAGAGCTTGGGCATTCAAGAAGGGGCAGTTCCTGTTCCATAAGGCAGATTAGCCACAACCACATGCCTGAACCAAAGCAACAATGGGGGTAAACCCACACAGTATGTGAGCAATGGGAGTGCTTCAGACAAAGGGAGTGAAATTGGCAAAAGCTCAAGCAAAAGAAAGGCCTGATAGTTTCAAGCCTCTGACTGAATTCAGTTTTAAGTGGAACATCAAGAGTAAGGATGGAGAAGGAGCTGGAGAGGGAGATAAGTGCTTGCTCACGCACAGCCCAGTCAGCCATGCTAAAGTGTTTGGAGCAGTGAGTGAATGTTTGCAAGCAGGAAGGGGGAAGGGTCCCAGGATCTGCATTTTGCAAAGACCATTGTGAATGCCAGGTCCAGATTGATTTGAGAGGAACAAGAGGAGAAAAAGGATGCATACCACACATTGCAGATTTTACTTTGGAAGCTTGTAAATAGTCTATTAAAAAATTTAAATAAATTAAAAAGGAATTAGTTAGAATTGAAAGTAAAATTCCATAAATGACCTTACCCATTTATCCACTTGGTGACAAAACCACACAGAGAAAAGTTGTTCTAAGTGATTTTAAAAAACGTAAATGATTGTGTAACCCCAGTGGGATATACCCCAAGGAAAAAAATTCCCTGCAAAAAATCACTTAAACTGTTTTCAGTAATTGTTGGAGGAAATGTTAATATAATTATTCTGAGATTTTTAATCTAATATATGTAAAGCCATAAAAACATTGTAATTTTAAAGGAATTTAAAATTTGTAATACAAGAACAAGAAGGAATTGTGTTTGTATTACAAATTGTAGAGACTTAAAATTTTTTTTTTAGGGAAAACACGTGAACGACATTTTTGGTGATAACAGGTGGGGCCCAAGGGTAGTCTAAAGTGGGAAGACAGAGACAAAAAAGCAAAATTATTCTACAAATTAAATAATAAGAAATGTCTGTTTTCTCCTAACAGCTCAAGAAGGAAGGAGAATTTGAGGAAGGCTGAACTCAGAGAAGAGAGGTGATAAAATAAAGAGAAAGGTCTCTGGAGAGATCAGCTACACCGTAGCCAGCTGGGACCTGTGGAGGACAAAGATCATTATGATATTCCCTGCAGCAGGAAGCAGCAAATGAACTGTCAGGCCAGTGAGGTCTGACACCCAATTATAAGTTGTCAAACATATACACAGTGTCTTTCCGTCATACCTACATTTGTTAACGTTATTTTTATTTACCTTCTGTTTTGTGTCCAGCACTGATATTGTGCTAAATCCTTCAGACAAAGTTTGGTGCTTTCATGACCTGACTATGTGTTTGCAGTAAGTGTTTGGAGAAATGAGGGAGATGAGAGAAGAAGTGCTGTGTATGTTCACATTTTGGGGCACAGCAGTCCCCAGATCAGCTGGGGAAGCAAGGTGAGCTAGTGACAAGTTGGCCAGAAAGTATAGATGAGCAGCTAGAAACAGGAGTGGAGAGAGACAGGGTGAACCGGGGGGTGGGAGAGAGAGCTGGAAGTCTTAAGATTAAGCCAAGAAGTGTGGCAATAAGATGTTGTCACTCTGAGATGGCAGGGAGAGTTAGTCATCATATTATGCCATATTAGATACTTATAATTGCTTGAGAGTCATACCTATGGATGTAATCTCTGCTATGCACCAACTAGCCATGAGAATTGTGGGCAAGCTATTTCATGTCCCAGAGCTTCCTCAATTTCTTACTCTGTAAGTTTCTCCTTTGTTCTTATTTGCTTCATGGCACTGGTTGACCCCATCTGTTCCTGCTCACACACAGCCAATGGATCCACAACACACAACTGCACGGGCCCAGAGGTGGCGGGCTTCACTCTCAATCACTAATTTCCAAATAGATCTGGAAAAAGAAGTTGATGAAGGGAGCTAGGGGAACTCATGGCAGTTCCTAAGAATCCCCTTTCCTTGAATGCTCAGACTGATCCTGTTTTACAGACCTTTCATGGCCCCAGTATCTTGGCACCATTTGTTATGCAAAAGTTTATCTTGGGCAGATGGGATGTCTCCAGATCTTCCATTTGCCTGGCGAGCCTAAGACAGTGTTCTTGATGTGCTTTTGCTGCCTGCCCTGCTCAGCTTGGCGTTGCCTGGTGGTGGTCACTGTGCCTGTGCAATCCCTCCATTTCCTAATATCAGGCTCAATGCAGGGATGTGGGCTGAATCACAATTGAGGGGCGCACTGAGAGCTGAGGGAGCACAGAAAGTTTGAGAATCAATGAGCAAATGACCGAGTCCTTGAGGAGTTTAAATATATCTGAAATCTCGGAGCAATACAGCCAGTCCCTGGAAACAGGGTTAAATTTCAAACTTAAGCATTATAACACGTGTCTATGAAGTTTCTGTTTTGCAATGCTTAAAAATTCCGTTGACACTATGGGGCTGAGAAAAGGCCCATTTTTACTTAAAGCAATAAGTGTGTCATTCACCAAGGCAACGCTACCTTTCCCATGATAAATGGAACTGAAGCTCTTTTTGGGCTGCTACCAAAAATATGCTGAGGAACATCTATCACATAAACGAGATTCCTTAATTGTTTAGCATAAAGATTTTCCAGCATTCTAAATAAATTGATTCCTCCTAGTTTAAACAAGAAAATGTGTCTTTTTTTTAAAAGATATAAACAGTGACAGCTATAGAAGGATCAAATACAAAAAGAAATTTCTTCCATTAAGTCATTTCCAGAGGTTGTCATTTTCTTAAAGACCACACACACGCTTACTCACACCCACACATACACACATACACAGGACTAATACAAATTACAGCTAACTGGGAAAATCTCAACAATTTTTGCTAATTTATTTTGTTGGCTTTTTCCCCCTAAAAATGGCAGCAAAAATGAATAAAATTGTGAAGCTCTGCACAGTAATACAATGTTACCATGAAGAAACATGTAGAGTTGCTAATCCCATGCATTTAGTTGTTTAATTGATTGTTTTTATATTTTTTAATGCAAGAAGAGTGACATCAACTTGAAGACCCCATAAGATACTAACTTCATACAGGAACATTTTTTGCTTCTTTTGATTTTTAGGGTTGACCTTACTTTTTCAGAGCCACACATTTAATAATAATGCATTAATAGTAATGCATTTAACTGTAGTGAACACAAATGTTAAGTGTATGGTTTCAGTGGTAAACCTAAGATACGACCCAGTTTCTATCTAGACATCTTCCATTAGCCTTTGCTCTGACTGGTTTAAGAGAGATCCTACTTTCAACTTAAACAGAATAAGGACATCAACTTGCATTCCCTGTGCTCTTAATTAGTGTTTCCTACAAAACAATAAGGTAAAGCAAATAGAAAAAACGCACAAGGGGTGTGAAATTCAATTCCTGGAAGAGGAAAGTTGACGGTCAATAAGCTCATGAGGGCATGTTCAACCTCCCTTATAAAAGAGAGAAAGGAAGATTAAAGAAACAATATGATGCCATTTCTCACCTGCTTAGCAGATCAGCCAAAAATTAGAAGTCTGACCACCTGAGACTGGGTAAGGACATGGTGTTATGGGAACCCCACTCGCTGCTTGTGAGGTTACACATCTATATGTATATTTTGAAGGAAAATTTGGCATCATCTAGAAAAGCTGTACTTTTTTTATTGTGAAATATTTTTAGTATACAAAAAAGGTAGAGAAAATATAATAAACCTCTATGTACCTTCCATCTAGCATGAAAAATATACACTGAAAATGCTCTGTTTATCTTTCCTCATTCCCCTTTTCCTCATCTCAAGTGGAACCACTGTCTTGAACTTGGCATTTGTCATTTTTCATGCTTATTTCACTACTTATGTATGTATCCATACACCACATCTTTGACCTTTACATAAATGGTATTATATTGTATATTCCTTCCTGCAACTTGGGTTTTTGTTTATTCCCTTTTTCTTGAGCTAAATATTATCTTTATGAAATTTATCCACATGTTAATTTATCTATATATCCATGATATATGTAGCTGTAGCTTGTTAATTTTAACTTCTTATAGTGTTCCTTTGGTAAATACACTGCAGTTTATTTTTTAGTCCCCTACAGATGATCAATTAGTTTTATTTTTCCAGGTTTTTTGTTTTTTGGCTCTTATAAACAATACTGCAATAAGCATTCCTGTGTGGATATTTACTGTGAAAATGTGGGTGAGTTTTTCTGGGTCTGTATTGTACTCTACGGAGTAGTATGGGGTAGTTTAGAAGAAAACTTCTCAACCTTTAACATGCATTTGAACTTTCTAAAAATGCAAATTCTGATTCAGTAAATCTAGCGTGCGAATAGAAATTCTGCCTCTCTAACAAGCTCCAAGGTGATGGCAATGTTGCTGGTCCATGGACCAGGCTGGGCGTTTATGAGATCTCAGAGCTGTTTGCTTTCCAGGCAGCTTCTTAGTACATCCCTGTGAGGAAACATCAGCATGCTTGTAGTCTCTTCATCTGTACCACAAATGGCATTATTCTGGTTTACTCTTTAATACTGAATGGACCACTTTTCACAGGATAACCTTTCCAAAAAACTGAATACGCCGTAACAAAGTCTTTAAAAGATACAATACCATTTTTTTTGAGACCAAGTCTTGCTCTGTTGCCCAGGCTGGAGTGCAGTGGCGTGATCTCAGCTTACTGCAACCCTTGCCACCCAGGTTCAAGCGATTCTCCTGCCTTAGCCTCCAGAGTAGCTGGGATTACAGACGCAGGCCACCATGCTCAGCTAATTTTTTGTATTTTGTAAAGACAGGGTTTCACCATGTTGGCCAGGCTGGTTTCGAACTCCTGACCTCAAATGATCCACCTGCCTTGGCCTCCCACAGTGCTGGGATTACAGGTGTAAGCCACTGCGCCTGGCTGAGATACAATAGCATTTCTTTGCAAAGTCTTAAAGTTGTTATAAAACATGCCTTGAATTTGATATATAGGTGAAGTTATCTGTCAGCATTGGCCAGGCGCTGGTGCTGAGCACATATAGTGCTGGAGTTAAAGGGTTGCGATGGCATTTGCCCAGGGGAAAAAGGCTGTGTCCTTTGTCTTTTATTTTCTTAACTAAGTAGTGAAGTGTGTTTGTCTGGAGGTTTTTTGTTTTGTTGTTTTGTTTTATGGTATGTGTTTTGTTTTAATAAAAAATGTAATGAATGCACTTGGCAAAGAAAACCAAAATTAATGTGTGAAAAAGAATGAAAGTAAGTCTCTCCCCACTCTGTGCTCTGGGCCCTCTCTTTAGAGGCAAGTGCTGCTGCCAGTTTCTTAGATATTGTAGCAGAGACCTTTACGGTGGCCTAATGACCCCCGACTTCTAGTTTCCCACCCTTGAGCTCTCTCATCCCTTGAAGAGGGCAGGACCTATGACTTGCTTCTGACCAAGAGAACACAGGAAAGGGGGCGGGCTATATGTGATGACAATTATGTGATGATGTGACTATGTTATGAAGACTGTAGTGCTATCTTGCTTGAGTTTCTTGCTTGCTTGCTGACTTTGAGGAAGCAAATGGCCATGCTGAAAACTTCACATGACAAGAAACTGTGGGCAGCTGGTAGAAGGTGAGAGTGGCCTCCCACGGACAGACAGTGCTGGTAGAGAAAAGCGCTCAGTCCTACAACCACAATATTGGATTCTGCCAGCAACCACATGGGTTTGAAAAAGTAGCTCCTTCTCCAGTCAAAACTCCAAATGAGAACACAGCCCCAGCCACCACCTTGATGGTAGCCTTGCAGAGAATCTGACTGAGCCATGCCCAGACCCCTAACCCGAAGAAACTGGGAGGTAAGTGTGCGTTGTTCTAAGCACTAAGTTTAAGGTGACATTGTTATACAGCAATAGAAAATTGATACGGTATCTTTCCATAAATTGTATGTGCAAAATATTTATACATGATTATTTTTGTTCCAATCTTGGAAATTATTCAATATGGTCATGTATACATCTGCCCTCTTAATTTTTAAGGCCGCATAACATTCCAGTGATTGAGCATTCAAATTTTATTTAGCCAGTCCCCAGTTATGGATTTTTAGGTTGTTTTCCTAAAAGACCCCACTCTGTCACCAGAAAAACCTGAAAGTGGCTGCAATGCCTCGAGATAGTAAATTATTTTTTAACAAACTTCTCTTTTAGTTCCCACTTAACTGTCCACTTTGTCTTTTTATTATTTCTTCCAGCTGAGGTTTTAAGCAGGGTTGCTAATCATCCTGGTTTGCCCAGAACTAAAGGGTTTTCTGGGATGCAGGACTTTCAGTGTTAACACCAGGACAGTCCCAGGGAAAAATGGGACAGTTGCTCACCCTATAACCCCTTTAAAAGTACAAATAAAAGGAAAAATGTGAAAATCCCCAAAATTGCAGGTGACTTTCTCAAATCTCAGCCAACAGAGAAGGAAGAGCATTTCTGATACCTGGCTTCTGCTGGCAGAGGGTCTGCTCATCTCAGCTTGGGGTTCCCTTTGAGGCCTCTGCTAAAAGTAAATATGTAAGTTTCTTTATCTAATGCAAGAATGAAAGGAAGACTTTGGGTTTTCGGAACAATAATCTACCTCTTTTTATCAAAGGGATAAACCACTCAACCTAAAAGAATAGTTATCCACATAAGGCTTGGATTATCACCTCATAAAGCAGCAGGATTCTTCTATTATCACCTAAATAAAGCTGCCATGAAGCTGGAACAAATAGGCCAGGCAGAGAGAGTCTCTGCAAAATGAGAGGCTGTGAATTACAAAGGCTTTAGAAATGTGTGGCTGCAGACTGGATGATGCTTGCATTTGAGTCAGGCTGGCTAGAGGCCTTGAGCAGATGACTTCATGTCTCTGAATCTCAGTTTTCTCATCTGTTGGGTATGGTGCATGGCAGGTATTTAATAAATACAGGTTCCACCTCTCTTCCTTTCCTAGGAGAGGGAAAGTAGGTGATACTGGATGGGCAGAGGTGGACATGTATTCCAAGAGGAGCAGACATGCAAATTCTAACTGGATGTTGCCCAAAATATTAAGTGCCCTTGGAAGGGGGCACTGAGAGAAACATTAACAGAGTGTGTGACCTGCCTGCTATACTCAGAAAGGGGAAAAACTAAGTTTATTGAGCACACTTTTACTATATCTAAGAGAGAAACCAGCAAATCTGCTGAGTAGCACATTTGAGTGTTTCCACAGGCATGACAGTTAGAAGCTGCTTTCTCACGCCAATGGAAAGATTGTCTGCTTTAAGTTTACTACTTCATATTTCATTGTAGGCATTAAAAGCTTTCATTCTCCTTAGGAGGAAAAATACCCCGTCCTTTCATATACTTGAAAATTATAAACTAAAGCACCTTTTAGCCTTCTCTTTCCAACACTCAAAAAACCCAATTCATATACCATTTCCTCAGAAACAGTAAATGTATTTGTGAGGCAGCTTTGGGCCCTCCAACCACAGCTGTCATTACACAGTCACGGTGCTCAGAGACTCTGCGAGAAAGCTGTTACCTGCACTTGCCAGTTCAGTAGCCAGGCTAAGTGGAATAAAAAGGGCCCCAGGCAATGGGCATCATCCTTTCACTTTGATACTTCTGAATAGAGACACAGATGCCTGTGTGCTTGCTGTGTTCATTTGCGAGTGTCCTGTCTGCAGAAGAGCAGTTAGAAAATATCTAACGGGGGAAAAAAAACAAAACAATCAAATGAGAGTAATAAAATGTAATGATTACAGAAGGCCATTCAGGATTTTTAGAACAAACAGGAATCTGGAGTCTTACTTGTTTCACACCAAAGGGTGTTATCAGAAAGAGAGAGCTGTGGTTCAACCACTGTCTGTGGGTCATGGGGACAAGGAAGGGAGCAGCTGAGGGGCTTCCTTGGGGGCACATACAGTGGGAAGAAACAAAAGAAGGTGATAGCCCATTCTGCTTCCTTCTCTATATTTTGTCCTCTTACCTCTCTCATTGCCTACTCCCACACACCACTCTACCTCCGAGATATTTCCGTGATCAGCCTTCTGACCCTCCCAACCTACAATGTATATAGCCATTTTAAGAAGAAGCAGGGATTGCATCTCTGAAAATGTCACTCAAGCTTTCTGCAGGAATCATTTATTTTGGTCTCCTAGGTTACTTCAACTCAGATGAGGTCTGCATCTTTCACAAGTACATACTGAGAGGGGGCAGATGAGAACGTCAAGCTTCAGGCAACAGGATGTAGATTACCCATATTCAACAGCAACTGCCGCAGAAAAGAAAAATGTATTTAGAGGATAAGTAAGTCAATAATGACACGTGTTTTCACTTTGAATTTTTCACTGTCCTACATCATCCATCCATTTATCAGACATTGATTCAGCCCTAGCTATTACCCCACTCATGTTCTCCTTTTCTTTGTAAACACCTTTAATTCTCTTGCTCCTCTGAACCAGCCTGGGCAAGACGAACACTGGACAAATGAAATACTCACTTATTCCATTCCTGCAGCGGAGCAGCCACACATTCATTTAGCAAAGCACACAGTTTTATGTTTGTCTCACTTTAATGCAGGTTCAGACATTTCAATATTTCTTGCTAATCATATTATAGATCTCTGGTAGAGTCTGTTAAATGACCTTTTGACACATTACTCTCTTGACTCAAATTTCTTGTTTCCCCTTTACCCTCTCACTGGCAACAGAAAACCTTGGCTTAAAGTTCTAAGAGGAATTGGGAGCTATCAAATGAGAAGTCCTTCTTCCCCTTGCCTCCACTAAATTGACCAACACACAAAACGTGAACCTAATCTTTTTGCCTTCCCTTCATCTGCAGTGAATAAACTCTCTCTGCTTCTATCAACCACATATTCACCATCCTCTCCCTCCTTCCCGAGAACTTCACTCATGTAAGTGCCCCTTCTCTCTCCTGCATCACCAGCTCCCTCTTTGTTCCAGCTCAGTCCAATGCAAAACAAAAATGCCCTCAATCTTTAATACAATACAAAACAGAACTTCAAAAAACTCTCCTGATACATTTCCCCATAGCTACTAATCCATTACCCTGCTTTACCCTCTTCAAGCAAACATCATGGAAAGAGTTTACTAGAGTTTCCATCTTCACTACACACTAGTGTTCCACTAAAACTGCTCAGTGAAGTTCCCAATGACCGTCACGTTGCAAAATAAGGCAAAACATTTTGTATTACCTGATTTCTCAGCAGTATTTGATGCAGGTGGACATCATTCCCTCTTGAAACATTCTTTCTCATTGGCTTCTGCGATAGCACTCTCTCCTTATTTTTCTATCACTTGCTGTGGCCATGCCTTCATAGTTACTCAATCTCAGTTTCTTCTTTTGACTCTTGCTGCGTCTTGCTTCTTCGTGACACTGAAAAGTTGGAATGTCCACAGGGATATGACCTAGGGCCCCTTCTCTTCCCAATCTATACTCTTCCTAGGTAGTTCTACATGTCCCATTTAAGTATCATTTAGAGGGAAATAAGTCTCACATTTGCAAATATCCAGCTCTTTTAAATGCCAGACTCTTACATCTAACTGATTACCTATTAGCTTTACTCAGCAACATATGTCCCAGTCTTTCTCGTATCAGTAAGTGATTCTTGGAACTAAGGGTTAAGAACAAGATCAAGTTCTTCCCGTTTTCTTTATTTTCTTCTTCATATCTAATTCATTGGAAGGTTCTGAGAGCACTTCTTCTGGAAAACACCCTGAATCAATCTGCTTCTCTCCATTTCTAATGCCCCCACCTGAATCCAAGCCACCATCATTAATTATCTAGATTATTCCATTAGTCCCTCACTGATGTCCCTGCTGCCACATAGGCATTATTCATATTTTACACATTAGAAAACTAAAGTTCAAAGGAGTCAAATGTCTTTATTCATTCAAAAATGGTTTTGGGCACCTGCTTTGTGCCTCCAGACACCTGCCTGAGTGGCATGGTAAATAAATGGCAGTGCCAGGTCTCTCTGACACTGAAGCCCTGTTCTCAGTCTCATGCATCACACTGCTTTCAGGAATGCTCCAGAACATTCCTTCTAATGCAGAGACACACAGAAAATAACCCAAGAACAATGTACCTACACATATGCCACATGCTTCTCAAAAGCAAAACCAGATTAACGCAGCCTGAAGGCTTTGGAAATTTTCTCAAGAAAGTCAAACTAGTCTATGGGAATTTCTCTCAAGGGACCTGACCTCTTTTCTTTTACCTATGGGGGTGGCTTCCCTTACCTGGAATGCCTTTAAGGCCACATGCCTGGCTAGTAACTATTGGGCTCTGCAAAAGCATCACCTTAAGTAGGGAGCTTTCCCTGGCCTCTCTAAACCAGCGAAGGCTCCCCTCCTCCATGCTCACTGGTTGTCTGTGTTTACTTTTATCATGACACTCCTCACACTGTACCACAATGCTTGGTTTATACTTACAAAGAACTTTGTCAAATGCTTTAAAAATATTAGGTATAATTGATAAATCTAGATGGAGATACTTTAAAAATCCATAAAGAAAAGTCTAAATATCTAACTCCCCTTTGCAAAACCTGACACTCCTAATCGTGTTCGCCCTCACTAGCTTAAACTTCCTGAAAACAAAAGATGTTCTAAATGCTTACTACATACATGGTTGAATGGAAATGTAAGTCATGTCAGTCACTACACCAGTGTGTAGTGATTCTTCCTTTTGGTTTGTCCTTTTGGTTTGTCCAACCAAAAGGCTCTTCCTTTTGGTTTGTCCAACGACTCACTCAAGACCATTTGCCCTTCTTAGCAAAATATTTAGTGTCTCCTCAATTCCTAGTTCTATTGCTAAGAATTTTAGGGGCCTACTCTGTCCAAAGAAGACAACACTGCTTCCAGATGTTAGGAAGAGAGAGAGTCCTGGAAAGTCCAATAACCTGCAGCCCCAGAAGCATTTGAGCAAAAGGCTGCGTGGTGTAGATCTCAGTGTACAACTGTAGCAGTGCCCCTGTCTGGATCAGGGCGATGGTGTTCAGAGGAATTATAGAGTCAGATGCCAACTTGGGTTAAGGCCATCCCTCTTCCCAAACCCCCTGAGGGGTTTGTGTTGAGGTTGGCTAAGCCGGATCCTCCTTTCTTTTCAGTGATTTCTTCCTGGAGAGAAGCCGGGTTGTTGATGTCTTTTATAGCAGGCACACCTTACTTAGAGGCACCGGAATCCACTCTTACAAGTCCTTCTAACTTTCAATTTCAGTGAGCAGGGAGTGAGGTTTCAGTGTTTTTTCCTTCCAGAAAGCCTGAAGTTTTTTTGTTTGTTTGTTTTTGTTTTTGAGACAGTGTTTCCCTCTTGTTGCCCAGGCTGGAGTGCAATGGCGTGGTCTCAGCTCACAGCAACCTCAGCCTCCCGGGTTCAAGTGATTCTCCTGCCTCAGCCTCCCGAGTAGCTGGGATTACAGGCATGTGCCACCATGCCCGGCTAATTTTGTATTTTTATTAGAGACGGGGTTTCTCCTTGTTGGTCAGGCTGTTCTTGAACTCCCAACCTCAGGTGATCCACCCGCCTCGGCCTCCCAAAGTGCTGGGATTACAGGCATGAGCCACCGCGCCAGGCCCAGAAAGCCTGAAGTTTTTAGGCAACTTGGTTCATACTAATTCCAGATTCGTGTTTCAAACAGGTCTCAGAGAAGCAACTTTTGCCAATCCACAAGATGTTCTATTATAACCTTACCACATGAAAATGGATGCCTACCTTTTTGCCTTGCATTTACCTCAGAAATGCTACACGGGTGATTCTTCTTATCAAAATAAAAATCCTAGCCAGGCAGGGTGACTCATGCCTGTAATCCCAGCACTTTGAGAGGCCGAGGCGGGTGGATCACTTGAGGTCAGAAGTTCGAGACCAGCCTGGCCAAAATGGTGAAACCCCGTCTCTACTAAAAATACAAAAATTAGCCGGGCATGGTGGTGGGCACCTGTAATCCCAGCTACTCAGGAGGCTGAGGCAGGAGAATTGGTTAAACCCAGGAGATGGAGGTTGTAGCGAGCTGAGATCACACCACTGCACTCCAGCCTGGGTGACAGAGCAAGGCTCTGTCTCAAAGTAAATAAACAAACAAAGAAATTAAAATCTTTCTTCAACTGGAGGCAGTATCTGGCATAATTTAGAGGATAATTTTTGCCTCACCTGATCACCAGTAGCCCCGTTAGACATGGGCGATAGGGCCCTACGTTTTACATAACATGATAAAAGTTAATTGAATTAAAATATATGGTTCCTGCTATCACTGAGGGTCCAGTGCTCAGGGTGAGCACAGTGACCTAATGGTAAACATCTATTTTGGAGACCAAAACTGTGCAGGCCCCAGGGAAAATGCTTCTCCATGTTTTGCCCTGTGGGTCCTCTGGAAGCCATGTGGGTTTTTCCGCTGCCAAGTCAGAGAGAATGAACGTGCTAATCTTTCCTTTCAAAGAGCATGAGTACAATATGCTTGAATAACAAAGTGGGTTTTTTTCTCTGACTAGTGCCAAGTGTTCATCTTCTTGTGTCTCTAGGTGTTCCAATTTGTGGTTCCGCAGATACTCAAGAATTCATGAGATATTGCAGCAGTTGCACATGCGTGGCTGAGGGACATTTTGAAGCACTAACAAGTCATATTCCTGTTAAATTTGTATAAATATATGCCTAGATGTGATATGCATGAGGGTCAATGCTTATTCTTCATATGGGCAACTAGGAGAACTGTTAATACTAGTTTAAATAGCATCTTAAATTTTATCTTAAAAAATATGTTCATAATTATGTTATTAATTGTTAAAGTATTGTAAAATTTTAGCTTTATTTAAAGATATTCGGTATATATTAACTATAATTCTTTTTTTGTCTTTTAGTTTTAATAGTCATTCTGAATATTTCAAAGGAAAAATAACTGAAAAGATACAAAAATGATGTTTTTAATTTTTATGTCTATTTAAATTGCATTTCAATAAAATATATTCAAACTTTAAACACTTTACTGCAATTATTTAATTTTTAATTAGTTAGAAAATTACTTGTAAACTAGAATGCTCATTGTGTGAAAATATTAATTAAAACTGCACAATTAGCAAATTTTGCTGAAATACACACAAGAAAAATAGATTTCATGAAAAAATAAATTATGAGTTCTTTATTGTCTCTAGTTTATTACTAATCTAAATATTGCTGGTTCGTTCACAGAATGTACAGGCTTGCACAATAATAGAATTCAGTTACTTTGGTATTTTGCTGCTTTTCAGTCATATATCTGCTATAGCTATATATCTATTTTGTTTATAGAAAGAAATACATATATTCAGATAGGGTGACAAAACATGTTCTATTTAATGGATTTTTATCATAACTTATGACTTCTAACTATTAAAAGTTTTAAGTGGTATGGAGGCCTGTTTGGACTCTTGCCTTGGTTTCCCATGAGTTTTTGGTGTGGGCCAGCTGATGGTCATTACCTGAACCAAGTAGCAGTACTGGTAAGAAGAAGGTTTTCTCCAGAGAGAGGCAAAGTTGGGGACAGTTTAAATGGCAGCAACCACATGTACATTGGTGTGATGGTTAATACTGAGTGTCAATTTGATTGGGTTGAAGGATACAAAGTATTAATCCTGGGTGTGTTTGTGAGGCTGTTGCCTTAAGAGATTAACATTTGAGTCAGTGGGCTGGGAAAGGCAGACCCACTCTTAAGCTGCGTGAGCACCATCTAAACGTGGAGAGGTTAGACTGGCCTAGCCACCCAGCCTCCATCTTTCTCCTGTGCTGAATGCTTCCTGCCCTCAAACATCAGACTCCTAGTTCTTCAGTTTTAGGACTTGGACTGGCTTTCCTTCCTCAGCTTGCAGATGGCCTATTGTGGGAACTCGTGATAGTGTGAGTTAATACTTTATTAAGTATTTACTTAATTACCTATCCTTTACATTAACTACCCTTTATATATATGTATCATATTAGTTCTGTCCCTCTAGGGAACCCTGATGAATACAATTAGCAAGCGGCATTTTTTTAAAAAGGACTATTTGAAGTCTTGAATTGTGCTAGGATAAATATGAGAGGTGCACCTGGAAAGGTGATTGGGTTGCAGCTTGTGAGGCACTTCTGATTCTGCTTTTGGGGTTTTGCCTGAAGGCAGAAAGGACAGTCACCCCATGAAAGGTTTTAGTCAATAGAGCAACATGGGTAACCTAACTGCTTCAGAAAAATCTCTTGGACCAAATCAGGAAGCTTACTTGGAGGGGATTACGGCTGGATAGATGGAGAGTCAGTAGTAAATTATTATAATAATTTAGGAGAGAGGGGACGAGTTTCCCAACTAAAGTAAGCAACTAAACAGAGGCAATGGAACAGAGGGCGACACTGGATTTAAGCAGCATTTCTATGCAGCTTAGATGTATGTGAATGAGCAGTTCAGACCTCAGTGCTTCCAGACTGCAGCAGCAGGGATATTAATATTCCACTTACTTTTGAAAATTAAGTTGGTTTTGGGCTTCTTCATATTGCATAGAATTCAAGCATCTCATTGTGATGGATGGCGGATGGGAAGGGGAGACCCTGCAACTATGTTTCTGCAGACTGACCATCCCAGCCCTCAAGAGAAGTGGGAACTGGGTATCTTGTCTTCATAAGTGGGTGTACTTTTTCTTCCAGGCGACTTGGGTTTTAGTTTTAATGGCTGTTGAGGCTCTTCATTCAAGGTGTTTTGTTTTGTTTGTTTTGTTTTGTTTTGTTTCACCAGGAATGCAACTGTATGCAAAGTTGGATTAATGCATATTCATTGCAGCAACAGAGATCACACACCCTGGGGAAATGTGCGCCATCCCAAGAAGGGTTTTAATAGGGCTTTTTTTTTTTTTTTTTTTTTTTTTTTTTTTTTTTCCAGGATCTGAGCTTCTGCAAGGTGCTTTTTGGGAGAATTCCAGGAAGCAGGGATATGTTCTGGATAAGGTATTGTCAGAAAGCAGGCGTAATCTATGATTGGGTATCTTAATGAATTTTATCTAGAAGCAGAAAAAATGGAAAGAGATTAAAGCTTTAATTGATAAAGAAGAGGCAGTCACACAAGTTCCCTAAGAGAGGGGTGGCCAGGTGCAGTGGCTCACACCTCTAATCCCAGCACTTTGGGAGGCTAAGGCAGGCAGATCACCTGAGGTCAGGAGTTTGAGACCAACCTGGCCAACATGGTGAAAGCCCGTCTCTGCTAAAAATATTTAAAAATTACCTGGGCATGGTGGTGCACGCCTTTAATCTCAGCTATTTGGGAGGCTGAGGCACAAGAATCACTTGAACCCAGGAGGCAGACGTTGCAGTGAGCCAAGATTGCGCCACTACACTCCAGCCTGGGTGACAGAGTGAGACTGTGTCTCAAACAAGCAAACAAAAACAAAGAGAGGGAGATGCTTGGCTATTTCTTGTGGTTTGCACAGTGACCATGTCTTTGTCTGTGTTCTGACATGGTCACCAACTGGCCTTGGTTTTATCTTTTTTTTTCACCTTGTCTGAAGGTCATGGTCTGTGAGACTGATTATGTTCAACAAGGAAACCCTGAGGCATGCCAGTGAATGCCACCCCAGCTGATGGCCATCAGGGGCTGCTTTTTCTCCTGTCCCCTTTATGAGACCTGGAAAGGGAAATAAGGGTTTTAATATTAAATGATGATATGGGGGAGGGTGGGAAGCCTAAAGTGAGAAGGAGTGATAGGAAACTTGCCCTCCAGACAGAAAAGTGGTCCACACTTGGGGCTACTACTGCCCCCAAAGCTGCAGGGGCCTTGCTCAAGTTCCCAGCAACTTCTGAGTCAGTCCTCATCAGTAACTCACCCCGCCGTCACCTAACTAAGCATTGCACTAAGAGATGGCAGCTGAGTTTGCAGGCGGAGGGCAACAAGCTACCAATGCCATCAGGCTTTGATTCACCGCAGACTCTGAAGCCAGACTGCATGGGTTTGAATCTTCTCTCTGCCACTCAGTTCCTAGCTTTGCCCATCTATGTTCTGTTTCTTCTTCTAAAATTGTGTCTACCTTGTGGGATTATTGTATGAATAAAGGAATCCATACATGGAAATTTCCTAACCTAGTGCCTGGAGCATTGTTATCTGTGTCAGCTACTATTGCAATTATTATCTTCTCCCACAGAGCGCCCAAATACCCTGACCACACACGCCCATTTCCAGAATCCCTTGGACTTCTGCAGGATGGGGAGGAGGGACCCCTCCCACACTTAAACTTAATGGTTAGACAAAACAAGTTAGAGCCCCAGGGCGGATTATGGTGAGTGGGTAGGTCTCTTACATGGTAGTTGTGGAGCAAGCATGGCATAGAGTCTGAATCTGGGTGAGGCATCTGAGTTGGTCCTTCCAATCCCCCAGGCTCTGCCTGTGGTTACCTATAAGGCAAGGGGCATGGGGGCACGTGCAGAAAAACTGCTGAGCACAGTGATTCAGAAATGCCATTTTCCCAGTCTTCTTTCTTTCAAATGCACACTTTCACACACAACAGATCCCAAATAAGGCTGATAAAACTATCACAATTTTTCCATTTCAAGAAGGGTCAGCTTCCAGTGACAGGGAGGGGCTGTAAGCAACGAGCATTAACACTGTAAATCACAAGAATGGGCTCCACATGCAGCAGTTCTCTTCCTTATGAGCTTTTAATGTCTTCTTTCGTCACTGTGGAATATCTTATTTACTCTCTGCCAGAGCTTTGGCTTCAGCCCTTCTACTAGCCATAAAAGTAACAGCCAATGTTTGCACAAAATGACAAATCAGACAAGGCAAATATTATACATGTGGAGTACAAATCCACCTGAACTCCTTTTGATCTCTTATCACAAGGTTATTTGGATGTGCCAGAGTAAGAGGATTTAGTTCTGTTTCTTATCAATGCAAATCTTACAAGCAAGAGGAAGAAATAGGTAAATACAAAGTTTGATTTGAAGGGCAAAGGGACAGGTCTCTGTCCAAATCCCTATCCTCCATAAAATCTATCTCCCCCATTGGTCTATTGCTTAATATCAAATATTATTCTTTGGGGGCATTTGCATTTCAAGACGTGGCAAGAGTTTAAGTTGCAGGAGTAAATCTCAAGTTGTATAATTCACTATCAGTTAGTCTACAGTAGAGATACTTGCTTCAGCATGGCAGGTCGAAGTCCAAGGACATTGGGCTATAATTTGATACTTATGTGGAAATAGATAAGGGACTACTTGGACTCTAATGATGTAGCCAGTTCCTTTTAGACCTTTTAGACTGTGGCCACTGTATTCTGCTTTTGCTATTTTGCCTGCTTATGGTTCTACATTACGAGCAAAAAGTTGCTGACATGGACCATGATGAAAATAATTTAATTAGCTGCTTAATAAAAGTGCAGCAATTGTAACATCCCACTTCTAAAAGCCTATGTTAGTTCCTAGTGGTAAATTACCAACTGGGTAAAATATCTAGGAGGATGAAGATGACTTTTCTAGGATTGTGTTCTAAGGGAGGCCATGCTCTGACCTTAGGAAAAGAAACCATAGACCAAGGTAAACCAGTAAGAACTGTTCAACCATTATGGAAACAAAAGAATGGAACAAGGCATGGCCTAGATGAATGGAGTCCAGGAGACTTGACTCAAGGTCAGGATATTCTACTTTGTCACAAAACCTGAAATATACCTTAAATACTTCATCTTAGAGAGTGAAAGCTTCTGAATGTGCATCTTAGAGAGTGAAAGCTTCTGAATGTGCCAGTAAAGTACAGCTTTAACTCCACACGCAATTGATTGTTTTACTCAAGAGTGCGTGATCTGGGGGAAATCAGATGTCATTACATTGGAAAATGACACTCTTCAGAGGCAGCTACTATATATATTTCTGGTAGACAAATTTTCATCAACCTACACTGTGTTAATTTGTATACTGGATGTCAGAAATGGTTTTTTATTGGTAAGAAATATTACTCTGTTGACTAGTATGAGGACTGTTAGAAGTGGGATCTCACTGGTAAAATTCAAGGTTTTCTTTTTCTTTATTTGTTATTTTTTTAATTATACTTTAAGTTCTAGGATACATGTGCAGAACGTGCAGGTTTGTTACATAGGTATACGTGTGCCATGGTGGTTTGCTGCACCCATCAAACCGCCATCTACATTAGGTATTTCTCCTAATGATATCCCTCCCCTAGGCCCCCATCCCCAAACAGGGCCTGCTGTGTGATGTTCCCATCCCTGTATCCATATGTTCTCATTGTTCAACTCCCACTTATGAGTGAGAACATGTGGTGTTTGGTTTTCTGTTCCTGTGTTAGTTTGCTGAGAATGATGGTTTCTAGCTTCATCCATGTCCCTGAAAAGAACATGAACTCATTCTTTTTTATGGCTGCATAGTATTCCATGGTGTATATGTGCCGTATTTTCTTTATCCAGTCTATCATTGATGGGCATTTGGGTTGGTTCCAAGTCTTTGCTATTGTGAATAGTGCTGCTGCAATAAACATACATGTGCATGTGTCTTTATAGCAGAATGATTTATAATTCTTTGGGTATATACCCAGTAATAGAATTACTGGGTCAAATGGTATTTCTAGTCCTAGACTGAGGAATCACCACAGTGTCTTCCACAATGGTTGAACTAATTTACCCTCCCACCAACAGCATAAAAGCCTTCCTATTTCTCCACATCCTCTCCAGCATCCGTTGTTTCCTGACTTCTTAATGATCACCATTCTAACTGGCGTGAGATGGTATCTTATGATTTGATTTGCATTTCTCTAATGACCGTTGATGATGAGCTTTTTTTCATGTTTGTTGGTTGCATAAATGTCTTCTTTTGAGAAGTGTCTGTTCATATCCTTCATCCACTTTTTGATGGGGTTGTTTTTTCTTGTAAATTTGTTTAAGTTCCTTGTTGATTCTTGATATTAGCCCTTCATCAGATGGATAGATTGCAAAAATTTTCTCCCATTCTGTAGGTTGCCTGTTCAACTCTGATGATAGTTTCTTTTGCTTTGCAGAAGCTCATTAGTTTAATTAGATCCCATTTGTCTATTTTAGCTTTTGTTGCCATTGCTTTTGGTGTTTTAGTCATGAAGTCTTTGCCCATGCCTATGTCCTGAATCATATTGCCTAGGTTTTCTTCTAGGGCTTTTATGGCTTTAGGTCTTACGTTTAAGTCTTTAATCCATCTTGAGTTAATTTTTGTATAACGTGTAAGGAAGGGGTCCAGTTTCTGCTTTCTGCATATGACTATCCAGTTTTCCCAACACCAGTTATTAAATAGGGAATCCTTTCCCCATTGCTTGTTTTTGTCAGGTTTGTTGAAAATCAGATTGTTGTAGATGTGTGGAGTCATTTCTGAGGGCTGTGTTCTGTTCCATTGGTCTATGTGTCTGTTATGGTACCAATTCCATGCTGTTTTGATTACTGTAGCCTTATAGTATAATTTGAAGTCAGTTAGCATGATGCCTCCAGCTTTGTTCTTTTTGCTTATGATTGTCTTGGCTATACGGGCTCTTTCTTGGTTCCACATGAAATTTAAAGTAGATTTTTCTAATTCTATGAAGAAAGTCAATGGTAGCTTGATGGGAATAGAATTGAATCTATGAATTACTTTGGGCAATATGGGTATTTTCATGATATTGGCTCTTCCTATCCATGAGCATGCAATGTTTTTCCATTTGTTTGTGTCCTCTCTTATTCCTTTGAACAGTGGTTTGTAGTTCTGCTTGAAGAAGTCCTTCATGTCCCTTGTAAGTTGTATTTCTAGGTATTTTATTTTCTTTGTAGCAATTGTGAATGGGAGTTCACTCATGATTTGGCTCTCTGTTTGTCTATTATTGGTGTACAGGAATGCTTGTGATTTTTGCACATTGATTTTGTATCCTGAGACTTTGCTAAAGTTGCTTATCAGCTTAAGGAGGTTTTGGGCTGAGACGATGGGGTTTTCTAAATATACAATCACGTCATCTGCAAACAGAGACAATGTGACTTTCTCTCTTCTTATTCAAATACGCTTTATTTCTTTCTCTTGACTGACTGCCCTGGCCAGAGCGTCCAAAACTATGTTGAATAGGAGTGATGAGAGAGGGCATCCTTGTCTTGTACTGGTTTTCAGAGGGAATGATTCCAGCTTTTGCCCATTCAGTATGATATTGGCTGTGGGTTTGTCATAAATAACTCTTATTATTTTGAGATATGTTCCATCAATACCTGGTTTATTGAGTGTTTTTAGCATGAAGGGGTGTTGAATTTTATTGAAGGCCTTTTCTGCATCTATTGAGATAATTATGTGGGTTTTGTCATTGGTTCTGTTTATGTGATGGATTATGTTTATTGATTTGTGTATGCTGAGCCAGCCTTGCATCCCAGTGATAAAGCCAACTTGATCATGGTGGATAAGGTTTTTAATGTGCTGCTGGATTTGGTTTGCCAGTATTCTATTGAGAATTTTCGCATTGATGTGCATCAGGAATGTTGGCCTGAAATTTTCTTTTTCTGTTGTGTCTCTGCCAGGTTTTGGTATCAGGATGATGCTGGCCTCATAAAATGAGTTAGGGAGGATTCCCTCTTTTTCTATTGTTTGGAGTAGTTTCAGAAGGAATGGTACCAGCTCCTTTTTATACCTTTGTTAGAATCTCGCTGTGAATCCATCTAGCCCTGGTTGGTAGGCTATTAATTACTACCTCAATTTCAGAACTTGTTATTGGTCTATTCAGGGATTTGACTTCTTCCTGGTTTAGTCTTGGGAGGGTGTATGTGACCAGGAATTTATCCATTTCTTCTAGATTTTCCAGTTTATTTGCATAGAGGTGTTTATAGTATTCTCTGATGGTAGTTTGAATTTCTGTGGGATCAGTGATGATCTCCCCTTTATCATTTTTTATTGTGTCTATTTGATTCTTCTCTCTTTTCTTTTTTATTAGTCTGGTTTGCGGTCTATTTTGTTAGACAAGCTCCTGGATTCATTGATTTTTTGAGCGGTTTTTCGTGTGTCTATCTCCTTCTTTTCTGCTCTGATCTTAGTTATTTCTTATCTTCTGCTAGCTTTTGAATTTGTTTGCTCTTGCTTCTCTAGTTCTTTTAATTGTGATGTTAGGGTGTTGATTTTCAATCTTTCCTGCTTTCTCCTGTGGACATTTAGTGCTATAAATTTCCCTATAAACACTGCTTTAGCTGTGTCCCAGAGACTCTGTACATTGTGTCTTTGTTCTCATTGGTTTCAAAGAACTTATTTATTTCTGCCTTAATTTTGTTTTTTACTCCGTAGTCATTCAGGAGCAGGTTGTTCAGTTTCCATGTAGTTGTGTGGTTTTGAGTGAGTTTCTTTATCCTGAGTTCTAATTTGATTGCACTGTGGTCTGAGAGACTGTTTATTGTGATTTTCATTCTTTTGCATTTGCTGAGGAGTGTTTTACATCCAATTATGTGGTCAGTTTTAGAATAAGTTTGATGTGGTGCTGAGAAGAATGTATATTCTGCTGATTTGGGTGGAGAGCTCTGTAGATGTCTATTAGGTCCATTTGGTCCAGAGCTGAGTTCAAGTCCTGATTATTCTTGTTAATTTTCTGTCTCGTTGATCTGTCTAATATTGACAGTGGGGTGTTAAAGTCTCCCACTATTATTGTGTGGAAGTCTAAGTCTCTTTGTAGGTCTCCAAAAACTTGCTTTGTGAATCTGGGTGCTCCTGTATTGGGTGCATATATATTTAGGATAGTTAGCTCTTCTTGTTGCAGTAATCCCTTTACATTCTGTAATGCCCTTCTTTGTCTTTTTTGATTTTTGTTGTTTTAAAGTCTGTTTTATCAGAGACTAGGATTGCAACCCCTGCTTTTTCTTGCTTTCCACTTGCTTGGTAAATCTACCTCCATCCCTTTATTTTGAGCCTATATGTGTCTTTGCATGTGAGATGGGTCTCCTGAGTACAGTACACTGATGGGTCTTGACTCTGTATCCAATTTGCCAGTCTGTGTCTTTTAATTGAGGCATTTAGCCCATTTACATTTAAGGTTAATCTTATTATGTGTGAATTTGATCCTGTCATGATGCTAGCTGGTTATTTTGCCCATTAGTTGATGCAGTTTCTTCATAGCATCGATGGCCTTGACATCTTGATATGTTTTTGCAGTACCAAAAACACACAAATTGGATGGTATCAGTTTTTCCTTTCCATATTTGATGCTTCCTTCAGGAGCTGCAGTAGGGCAAGCCTGGTGGTGATAAAATCCCTCAGCATTTGCTTGTCTGAAAAGATTTTATTTCTCCTTCACTTATTAAACTTAGTTTGGCTGGATATGAAATTCTGGGTTGAAAATTATTTTCTTTAAGAATGTCGAATGTTGGTCCCCACTCTCTTCTGGTTTGTAGGGTTTCTGCAGAGAAATCCACTGTTAGTCTGAAGGGCTTCTTTTTGTGGGTAACCCAACCTTTCTGACTGCCCTTAACATTTTTCCTTCATTTCAACCTTCACGAATATGATGTTTAAGTGTCTTGGGCTTGCTCTTCTCATGGAGTATCTTTGTGGTGTTCTCTGTATTTCCTGAATTTGAATGTTGGCATGTCTTGCTAGGTTGGGGAAGTTTACCTGGATAATATCCTGAAGTGTGTTTTCCAACGTGGTTCAGTTCTCCCTGTCACTTTCAAGTAAACCAATCAAATGTAGGTTTGGTCTTTTCACATAGTCCTGTATTTTTTGGAGGCTTTGTTTGTTCCTTCTCATTCTTTTTTCTCTAATCTTGTCTTCATGCTTTATTTCATTAAGTCCGTCTTCAATCTCTGATATCCTTTCTTCCACTTGATCGATTCGGCTATTGATACTTGTGTATGCTTCACAAAGTTCTCTTGCTGTGTTTTTCAGCTCCATCAGGTCATTTATGTTATTCTCTAAATTGGTTATTCTAGTTAGCAGTTCCTGTAACCCTTTATCAAGGTTCTTAGCTTCCTTGCATTGGACTAGAACATGCTCCTTTAGCTTGGAGGAGTTTGTTATTACCCACCTTCTGAAGCCTACTTCTGTTAATTCATCAAATTCATTCTCCGTCCAGTTTTGTTGCCTTGCTGATGAAGAGTTGTGATCCTTTGGTGGAGAAGAGGAATTCTGGTTTTTGGAATTTTCAGCTTTTTTTGTGCTGGTTTTTCCTCATTTTCGTGCATTTGTTTACTTTTGGTCTTTGATGTTGGTGACCTTGGAATGGAGTTTTTGAGTGGTCATCCTTTTTGTTGATGTTGATGCTATTGCTTTCTGTTTGTTAGTTTTCCTTCTAACAGTCAAGCCCCTCTTCTGTAGGTCTGCTGGAGTTTGCTGGAGGTCCTCTCCAGACCCTGTTTACCTGGGTATCACCAGCAGAGGCTGCAGAACAGCAAAGATTGTTGCTTGCCCCTTCCTCTTGAAGCTTCATCCCAGAGGGGCACCTGCCAGGTGCTGGAGGGAGCTCTCCTGTATGAAGTGCTTGTCGACCCCTGCTGGGAGGCATCTCCCTGTCCGGAGGCACAGGGGTGAGGGACCCACTTGAGGAGGCAGTCTGTCCCTTAGTAGAGCTTGAGCACTGTGCTGGGAGATCTGCTGCTCTCTTCAGAGTCCGTGGGCAGGAACGTTTATGTCTGCTGAAGCTGCGCCCACAGCTGCCCCTTCCCCCAGGTGCTCTGTCCCAGGGAGATGGGACTTTTATCTATAAGCCCCTGACTAGGGCTGCTGCCTTTCTTTCAGAGATGCCCTGCCCAGAGAGGAGGAATCTAGAGAGGCAGTCCGGCTACAGCGGCTTTGTGGCACTTTGGTGGGTTCCACCCAGTCCAAACTTCCAGTTGGCTTTGTTTACACTGTGAGGGCAAAACTGCCTACTCAAGCCTCAGTAATGGCAGACGCCCCTCCCCCCACCAAGCTTGAGTGTCCCAGGTGGACTTCAGACTGCTATGCTGGCAGCGAGAATTTGAAGCCAGTGGATCTTAGCTTGCTGGGCTCTGTGGGGGTGGGATCCATTGAGCAAGACCACTCGGCTCCCTGGCTTCAGTCCCCTTTCCAGTGGAGTGAACGGTTCTGTCTCACTGGTTTTCCAGGCACCACTGTGGTACAAAAAAACAAAAAAACAAAACAAATCAAAAAAACTCCCGCAGCTATCTTGTTGTCTGCCCAAACAGCCTCCCAGTTTTGTGCTTAAAACCCAGGACTCTGGTGGTGTAGGCACCCGAGGAAATCTCCTGGCCTGCAGGTTGTGAAGACAGTGGGAAAAGTGTAGTATCTGGGCCAGATAGCTCTGTCTCTCACTGCACTGTCCCTCAGGGCTTCCCTTGGCTAGGGGAGTTCCCCAACCCCTTGCACTTCCCAGATGAGGCAACACCCCACTCTGCTTCTGCTCACCCTCTGTGGACTGCGCCTACTGTCTAACCAGTCCCAATGAGATGAGCCATTGACCTCAGTTGGAAATGCAGAAATCACCCACCTTCTGCATTGGTCTTGCTGGGAGCTGCAGACTGAAGCTGTTCCTATTCATCCATCTTTCCCTGGAATCAAAATTCAAGGTTTTCAAGATATGTAGATGAGCTGAAATGTTTTAGAGACAGTTTCCCCATTCTGCGCCCCTCACATCTTGCAATGATCAGAGTATAAAAGCCCAGTAAGGCCTATACACTGCACATTCAGGAGTGGCACCTGAGATCCCTAAACAGCCCTTTGTCCAGCAATTAGCTAGAACGATTTCTGATTATCTGATGCTGACTATAGAGTCAAAATATTGTCTCTGAAATGTTGTGCTGGGTTCAAGAGAACGTTTCATGCAAATTAAGGCAAGAACACTTAAAAGGACTGAGAGCTGGAACTTCATTAAACTTACAGAACACTTTATGCAAATCATTTTTGCCTCCTGGCTTAATGTTATTTAATAAATGTATTGCATGGGGGTTCAGCATGTATAACATACTCTTTTTATAATCTGGTAGTGGGACTGTGGATTAGTAGCCCTCCCTTATCTACTGCAATCATGTTTGGTAGCTACTGTTCTTTACCAAACCAACAAAACACAAAGAGTTATACATGACCATCTTTTCACCTTTTCAGGATGTAATCTGAAATCATTTTCTAGAAGAAGAATTACATTTTGTGATATGTAAATACTTTTCCAAATATAAGGTTCTATGTGAATATTTTTCTGGGGATGCAGGGGAAGGCAAGGGATATCAGACTACAGTAAGAAAAAACTTTGAGGTCTTGAAGTGGAGATGGCATTGAAAGAGAGCATTAGAGGGAGTTAGAGAAACAGATTTTTTCCTTGCTTCTGCCACCAAACAGTTATCTGTGACTGGGTTTTCCTCTTGGTCTTCATTATTCTCAGCTATAAAATAAAGAAGATGAATAATAAAACCTCAAAGATTCCTTCTAGTTCTCAAGTTCAATGGCTCTCATTTGTAGAGTCCCCAGAGGACAGTAGTAAATAATTATCCTCATTTGTTTGGCAAGTCACCAGGAAAGCCTTTTCATCTTGATAGACTAACCCCCCAGCCTGAAATTCACCTAACTGGAAATGCACTTAGAGGGGCAATTCTCCTTTTCAATACCGTATTACTGGGGGAGAGTGGAATTTATTTATTTTTTGCCTCCATGTCTTAGTAAGTACACAGATTTTTTTAAATTTTGTTTTTCATTGACAAATAATAATTGTATATATTTTGGGGATGCAATGTGATATTTTGATATGTGATGTTTGTATACATTGTGGAATGGCTAAATCAAGCTAATTAATATATTCATCACCTTACATACTTATTAATATTTTTGTGGTGAGAATATGTAAATTCTAAGTTTTTAGACATTTTGAAATATGCAATACATTATTATTCAGTTTCCGGTTCCAAACTGGTGGCATACAAACAAGCTGGCCTCACTCTCCTCCACAGAAAATAGAAAACAAATATACAGCACTGAGATATCCCAGAACTCAAATATGAGGATGAAACAACTACCAGGGCCACAGAGATGTAAAGAAACTCTGAGTAGGCAGCAAAAAATCAGACTTCACTATCTGCAGCACCCCTCCCCACAATCTGTTTGGCACTAAACACATGGAAAATATCCCCTGACTCATGGGTTTCTACACTGGAAAAAGTGAAATCAAGGTGGACATCAGCTTCCCCAAGATCTTGGGTTCCCTGGCAGGAGATCCTGTCCCTGCTTTAACCCAAAGGAGACATCATCAATGCCTGAGGGAATAAATATTTTTGATGACAACCAAAGACAATGATGGGAGGTGGGATTACCATCCCCAGCCCTGGAAACTCTGTTCTGCAACTTAGCCAGAGGAGATACCAAATCAGAGTGAAAAAATTAAAAATAAAAGTAAAAATTGGATGGGGGATGGAGTTAAAGCATAGGGTGTCTTTTTTATTTTTTTCTTTATTTGCTTGTTTCTATTCTTTTTTGTGTGATCTAAAATAAGTTGTCATCTCTTCAAAATTACTTATTATATCTATAAGATTTTTTCTGTAATCCTCATGTTAACCTCAATGCAAAAATCTGTAATAGATACACTCAAAATAATTAGCAACAAATTAAAACATACTACCAGAGAAAACATACCACTGTCTTCACTTAACCATAAATGAAGGCAGTAAGTAAGGATAAAGGAGTTGTAAAACAAACAGAAAACAAACAACAAAATGGTAGTATTCAGTTCTTACTTATCGATAATAACATTAAATATAAATGGACTGAATTCTCCAATGAAAATACATACAGTGGCTGAATAGACAAAGAAAAAAGACCAAACTGTATGCTGCCTACAAGAAACCAACTTCACCTATAAAGACATACATAGATTGAAAGTAAAGAAGTTGAAAAAGATGTTCTATACAAGTGAAAACAAAAAAAGATCAGGAGAAGCTATACTTATATCAGATAAAGTACACTACAAGTCAAAGATTTAAGAAGGTCACTATATAATGATAAAGGGGTCAGTTTAGCAAGAAGATATAATAATTATAAATTCCTATGTACCCAATACTAGAGTACAGAAGTATATAAGGTGAACATTAATAGATCTAAAGGGAGAGATAGACTGCAATGCAATAATAGTAGGGGACTTTAACATTCCACTCTCAGTAAAGAACAGATCATCTAGATAGAAAATCAACAAAGAAACATTGAAGTTAAACTACACATTATACCTAATAGGCCTAACTGACATTTACAGAAAATTTCACCCAAATGCTGTAGAATATACTTTCTTTTTATCAGCACATGGAACATTCTTCAGAATAAATTATATTTTAGCCCACAAAACAAGTCTGAACACATTGTTAAATGTAGAAATCATATCAAGTATCTTTTCTGACCACAATATAATAAAACTAGAAATCAATAACAAGAGAAACCTCAGAAACTTCACAAACACATGGAAATTAAACAATGCAGTCTTGAGTGACCAATGGGTCCATGAAGAAATTAAGAAAAAAAATTAAAAATCTCTTGAAACAAATTAAGAGGGAAATACATGATTCCAAATACAGCAAAAGCCGTAGTACAGGTTGTGTTTATGCCAATAAAAGCCTACATCAAAAAAGTAGAAATACTTCACATGAACAACCTAATGATGTACCTCAAAGAATTAGAAAAGCAAGAATAAACCAAACTCAAAATTAGTAGAAGGAAAGAAGTCATAAAAATAATAGCAGAAATAAATGAAATTGAGACTGAAAAGACCCAATACAGATCAATGAAACAAAACATTGCTTTTATGAAAAGATAAGCAAAATTGACAAATCTTTAGCTAGACTAAGAAAAAAAAGAGAGAAGACCCAAATAAACAAAATCAGAAACAAAAAAGGAGACATAACAGAAATCTATAACTGAGACCACAAAAATACAAAGAATCGTTAGAGACTATTATGAACAACTATACACCAACAAACTGGAAAACCTAGAAGAAATGCAAAAATTCTTGGACACATAAAACCTACCAAAGTTGAACTATGAAGAAGTAGAAAGCTTCAACAAATCAATAATGAGTAATGAGATCAAAGCTATAATAAAGTCTCCCATCAAAGAAAAACCTGGGACCTGATGACTTCACTTCACATTTCAAAAAGAACTAATGCCAATTCAACTCAAACTCTTCAAAAAAGATTGAAGAGAATGGAATCCTTCCAAACTCATTCTATGAAGCCAGCATTACCCTAATACCAAAACCAGGCAAGAACACAACAAAAAAGAAACCACAGGCCAAATCACTGATGAATATAGACGCAAAAACTATCGGCAAAATACTAGCACATTGAATTTGACAACACATTAATAAGATCATTCATCAGGCTCAGGTGGGATTCATTCCAGGGGTGCAAGGCTGGTTCAACATATGCAAATCAATAAACATGATACATCACATTAACAGAACCAAGAAAAAAACACCTATGATTATTTTAACAGATGCTGAAAAAGCATTTGATTAAATTCAGCATCCCTTCATGACTAAAACCCTCAACAAACTGGGTATAGAAGAAACATATCTCAAAATAATAAAAGCCTATATATTCATTCTAGAACCTGGATGAGAAAAATAATAATAACAGTAATAATAATAAAGGCCTATATGACAAACCCACAGCCAACATTATGCTGAATGAAGAGCAAATGAAAACCTTTCCTCTTTGCCCACCTCCACCACTTTTATTCAGCAGAACACCAGATGTCCTCTGCTCAGAGCAATTATGCAAGAGAAAAAAATAAAGGGCATCCAAATTGGAAAATAAGACAAATTAGCCTTGTTCGCAGATGACATAATCTTATACCTAGAAAAACCTAAAGACTCCACCCAACTATCATTAGAACTAATTAAAAAAATCAGTGAAGTTGCACAATACAAAATCAATATGCAAAAATCAGTAGCATTTACATACACCAACAGAAAACAACCTGAAAAAGAAATCAAGAAAGCAATCCTATTAACAATAGTTACAAAGAATATAAAGTACTTAGGAATCAATGTAACCAAAGATGTGAAAGATCTGTATAAGGAAAAGCATAAAAGTATAAAACACTGATGAAAGAAATTGAAGAGGACATAAAAACATGGAAAGATATTTTATACTTATAAATTGGAAGAGTTAACATTGTTAAAATTACAATACTACCCAAAGCAATCTAAAGATTCAATGCAACCTCTACCAAAATACCACTGTCATTCTTCACAGATATAGAAAAAACAATCCTAAAATTTATATGGAAATATGAACGACTTCAAAGCTAGAGGCACCACACAGCCTGACTTCAAAATATACTACAAAGCAATAGTAAACAAATCAGTGTGGTACTGGCATAAAAACAAATACATAGGTCAACGGAATAGAATAGAGAACCTAGATATAAATCTATGCATTTTTAGCCCAACCCATTTTTGACAAGAATGTATAACAGGAAAAGGACAGTCCTTTCAATAAATGGTGCTGGATAAACTGGATAACCATATTCAGAGGAATGAAACTAGACCCCTCTCACCATATATACAAATAAAATCAACATAGATTAAAGATTTAAATCTAAGACCTGAAACTGTGAAACTACTAGAATAAAACATTGGGGAAATGCTTCAAAATGTTGGCCTGGGCAAAGAATTTTTGTGTATGACCTCAAAAGGACAGGCAAAAAAAGCAAAAATAGACAAATGAGATTATATCAAGCTAAAAAGCTTCTATACAGCAGAGGAAACAATCAACCAAGTGAAGAGACAATCCAGCTAATGGGAGAAAATATTTGCTAACTATCCATCTGACACTCAAACAATAGCAAAAAAATAATTTTACTAAAAAATGGGCAAAAGATCTGACTAGACATTTCTCAGAAGAAGACATACAAATGACTGACAGGCATATGAAAAATATTCAACATCACTAATCATCACACTAGTTAAAATGGCTTTTTATCAAAAAGATAGGCAATCTGGCGAGGATGTGGAAAAAGAGGAACGAACCCTCATTCACTGTTGGTGGGAGCGTATCCCAACAATCTACTTTATGAGATCCTCTTTTCTGGTCCCACATATGACTGAGAACATGTGACATTTGTCTTTCCCTGTCTGTCTTATTTTGCTTAACATAATGTCCTCCAGTTCCTTCCATATTGCTGCAAATGACTGGATTTCATTCTTTTTTATGGCTAAATAGTACTCCATTGTATATACGTACCACATTTTCATTATCCATTTTTCCAATAATAGGCACTTAGATTGATTCCATATCTTGACTGTTGTGAATAGTGCTACAATAAACATGAGAATGCAGGTACCTCTTTGATATGCTGATTTCCTTTCTTTTTGATAGTACTTAGACGGGGAATTATTGGATCATTTGGTATTTTTAGTTTTTCTGAGGAACATCCACACTGTTCTCTATGGTAGCTGTGCTAATTTACATTCCCACTGCAAGTGGGAAGGTAAATGTAACGCTTTTCATTTTTAAAATGCTTTTTTAGTTAGATGTTGTATGTTATAGCTTGACTATATAATTTGTTTGTATTTCTTCTTCCATTTTTCCAGCTTTGTTTTATTGTTATTGTTCTATTCAGTGTTTTGCAAATAGCATCTATTCAATAATTTTTTAAAGTTTATTCTCCTCAAAATACTGCCTTTAAAGTTTATTCCTCACTTTCTACCTTAGTTCATGCATTTTTTTTTCTTCTTAGTAGCATCATTTCAGTTAAAAGATAGGATAGAAGGATAAACAACAAACACACCAGGACAAAAACCCGTAAGACTATAAGGGTGTTTTAAAACTGGAATAAACATGATCAATACTCTTCTACTTCAGTAACCCCTCTGTGGCCATATGTGTTGAGATACTCCTGTGGCTCTAGTGGCCCATGTTCAAGGTTTATCTTGCTTCTAAAATTCTGATTGAACCAGAAGCTTCAGGAAAGAACCACGTTATCACCAAGTCCTTACATGGAAGGAGTACAAAATCACTGTCACCAAGCCAGCGGGCAAAGCCTGAGCTCTGAGCTTGTAGCTCCTTCGATACTTTTATTCAGACTATAGAAAATCAGCATTCCAGAGTGAGGGCAGTGTAGACTGTTTGTTGATCCTTCTGCTCAGTTCCAGAATTATAAGATAGGGTGCTTTTACTTTCATCTGCTCCAGAGGGTCAGAAAGGCCCCTTGGAATTATCATTGCTTTTGCAAACTTTCTCATTGACAACTCAAACTTAAAGTGTAATTGTACTCATATTCATGTACCCATACTCTGTTCAGATTGAATTTGAACAAGAAAATACAATTTTTTTTCCTGGTTTTGGTTCTTCTTTTGGGTATTAAGATCTGAAATTCTACAGCTACAGAGATGAGATGCTAAAGCTTTTCAACCACAGGCAGTCCTCTATTTAAAAGATATATCCTAAATTGGCATTTACCTCCAGTTCCAGAGTTGAAGAGTGGGTAGTAACATCTAAGTACCTCAATGCCAGAAATAAATGGCTCCTGGGGTTAGGGACACCAGGAGAAAGCAAGGACAGAGGTTGGCAGGGTGTTTAAGAATTATGGAGATTCAAATATACAGCTTCTCTGTCTCTATAAGCTCAACAGTTAAATAAATGGTATTGGAAAGACTCTGTTCTCTCTGAGTATGAGGACTGTTTCTGTATTTTGCATCTGTCCACTGGGAAATATGATTTTAACAGGTAAATCATGTAAGAGATGGCTTGACAGCTTTTGAGAATCTCATCTATTTCTTAACTTCACTCCAGAGACACGAATGTGCTAATTCCATCAAGACCAAATATTTCCATCAGCATAATAATGTTCGGATCCCATAACTGGGTTATCATACATTTGGGAATTTATTCTGAGGAAATAACTCTAAAGAGAAGATATGATTTTACCTGTTTTATGGCTGCAAAATTATTTATAATTGCAGAACCATTGGGATTGACCTTAGAGTCACACAAAGAGGGATGGTATATAAATGATGATATTTTCTTGATGGATTAGTAAAAATTATTATTATTAAAACCATGGAATAGTAAGAAAAGAGATTTACAGTTAAATGATAGTGAGAAAACAAGAACATAAACTATCACCTATGTTTTGATTACAAATTTTAAAGTTGTTTATAAGAACCAGGAAAAGAAAGGAATGGAAAGCAAAACAAAACTGTCAGCAGTTGCTGATGGAAGTTTAGATGATCTTTCTTGTTTTTATTTTTCCTTTTGTGGTTACCGTGTAGTCTAATTTTGAAACAGCTGTTCTGCAGAGAAGCAATTGGGAAGTTCTGGTCTCTGCCAATATTTTCTAAGTGTGTTTCATAGGACACTAGTTAGGTCTAAAATGTTAAGGCATTCAGCGAAAACAAAAGAAAGCAAAACAAAAAGAGATTTTGACGAAATGAATGTTATATACATTTGATGTCAAAGTTGTCACTATAGGGTTCCTTAGAGGAATGGTCCCCAATCTTTATGGCACCAGGGACCATTGGTGGATTCCCTTTTGTGGAAGACAATGTTTCCACAGCCCGGTGAGGGGATCCAGGGGGATGGTTTTGGGATGAAACTGTTCCACCTCAGATCATCAGGCATTAGTCTTATACGGAGCGTGCAACCTAGATCCCTTGCATATGCAGTTCACGATAGGTTTTGTGCTCCTATGAAAACCTAATATAGCTGCTGATCTGACTGGAGGCAGACCTCAGGTGGTAAAGCTTGCTTGCCCATTGCTCACCTCCTGTTGTGTGGTCCAGTTCCTAACAGGCCATGGATCAGGGCTGGTCCACAGCCCAGGGGTTGGGGACCCTTGTCTTAGAGTCTTCAATATGCTAATATAGAACATGTATCTCCCAAAAGGGAAATAAATATGCAGCCTTTTAAAGACACAGCAGACCACAGAATCACATCTCAGCATCTCCCTCCAATACACACACACACACTACACACATATATACACACACACAGGCATTCGGCATGCCCAGTGTTCTGCTGAGCAAGCTGTAGGTAATTTCAGGTCCCGACTCATGCAGTCACCTTGCTCCGTCAAAACTAAACAAACACTTCTTTAGTGTCCAGAGTGTAATGGGTGGCTTAGCAATATCTTTTCATCTTTCAAGGTCTCACTCAAGTGTTGCATCCTCTGTAAACACCTTCCCAACCCCAGGCAGAACTAATCCTCACTTCCACTTTGTTTCTATTCCACTTGGCTTTTTGTCAGAACACATTGTCTTCTTTGACAATTATTTGTGTTTGCTCATCAGCTAACACAGTAATGTTCAGTTCTTGCTGTGAGTCAGAATCAACTGGGAACCCGACTACAACATAGACGCCAGGCACGACCTTCAGACACTCAGCTACATTCAGTCTAGGGGACAGATTTTGGCACAGCCCGATTGAGGACCATGGAGACAGTATCACTGCCTCCAGGCCAGAAGCAGGTTTTATTTATCTTTGTATTACCAGTGCCTGCCACTAGTGGGTGGGCACAAACTTTTGGGAAAAAATGTGCCATAGCCAGGAGGATCACAAGGTCAGCAGTTCAAGACCAGACTGGCCAACATGGTGAAACTCCGTCTCTACTAAAAATACAAAAATTAGCCAGGCATGGTGGTGGGCACCTGTAGTCCCAGCTATTCGGGAGGCTGAGGCAGGAGAATCACTTGAACCTGGGAGGTGGAGGTTGTAGTGAGCTGAGATCATGCCACTGCACTCCAGCCTGGGCGATAGAGCAAGACTCCATCTCAAAGAAAAAAAAAAAGTGCCATAGCAAGAAATATATTTGCTTAAAAACTGATTTTCTAATTCCTTCGTGGGAAATAGCACATTTTGGTTAAATAAATTCATTAATTTGCTATTTTGGTCATGGAAAAATAGCTACCAAAATATCCATGATGGGGAAGAAGAATACAGAAGTTTAGCAATATGTGGAGGACCATGAAGAGAGAGAAATCTCATGCAAACCACAATGTCCGATGTTAACTCTTCTGTTTTGCTTCATTGTTTTACAATGCCTTGCCATTATTCTCAAACCTTAAGGTCTCAGTACTCCCCCATAATGTCCTGCAGTTCAACTAGCCAGGGCCTGAGCTGTGCTGGCCCCTGAGTTATCACCTAAAAGGAAAATCAGTCAGAGCCGAGAGTGGGGCTAGGTGAGTGTCATACTTACCTTGGCTGCCAAAACAAGATAAATATTTAATGCAGTATTTAAAAAATCAAATCAAAGCAAAAAATTCAACTTCAACAAAATATTAACATTTTAAATAAAGTCAGGATCCGTCCCAGTGATGTGTCAAGCCATACTTGGCCTAAGGCACAAAGAAACACCAGTAATATTGATCCTGCCTTTATGTAAAACTTTGGTATTATGTTCACCATGGATTTCTGCATTAATTTGGATTGTTTCATGTATTGCATTAAATAGTGTTTATCAAACACACCATTTATCTTGATTAGTGTAATGTTCAGTGTTCTCTTCTATTTCGCTCCTGAGCAAGGACCTCATTGTCTCACCTTAGTCTCAACCCTGACATGGACACTTGAAAACTTCTCTGAAATTGGTCTTCCAACTTTGCAGAGAATGTTCTGTTGAGAACACACACAGCCCAATTAAATTGCAAGGAAGAAAGCTAACGAGCAAATCCCTTCATGTCAACATCTATAGACACAGAATTTCTTACAGAAGAAAAGCGATTATTTTCTGAAAATAGAAGTTTTCAGACTGGATCCCTAGTGGCCTAGTCTAGTTAATATAGACTGCATACAACCCCAAGCTGGGGATTGTCTTAAGAGTGGCAGAAATTGGAGAAGAGGTTGTTGAAACATGAAAAGAAATACACCAAGCATCTGTGACAACATTGGCACATCTCTGAGATAGAAAAGCTAGGAGCCTCTATCCTGAGATCTTGGGCATAGAACTTCAAATGCCTCAGTGCCATGAGTTTTCTGACTTACAGCCCACAAATGTTTGTTAGGATGAAATATAGTCAGCATTTATAGGTACAAATTTTTACTCTGACCGAATGTAAGGAGAAAAACCACTGAGGGACACATATTAGAGTGATTACTGCAAATGAATGTATAGAGGGGCTGTCAAATATATGGCAGAACAAAGTATTTCTGAGACTATTTTATTGGGAACCCTTTGGAATAAAATGAACTGGAATAGCACAAGGGATTTATAGGAATTCTTGAAGTATTCTTTCCAGGTAAGCTAAATTAGGATAAAGACATTTGAGAGCAGAATTGGCTGTCCTTAGGAAAAATCTATAACAGCAAGGTCAGCACTGAAAGTCCAAAGCAGACACAGGAAGTGGAAGTCGCTGCAGGTCAGATTCAGCAATGAGATTGTGTCCCTGACACCAAGACGTTATGCCAATCTTGACCTCCACTCCGGTGCCGTCCACTCTGCTGCAACTCTAAGGCAAATGGCCATGAACAGAAGAGCTGCTGCTCATTCGTCTTGTACTTAAGAACCCAGAGTCTGTTTGGGAAGAGAAAATGGTACAGAAGAATGGAAACCAAGCCACCCAGGTTTTGGGAACTCAGCATTGTCTCAGAGCCTGCTGGTAAGGGCTCCAGGTATGGAAAGGGCAAGCAGAGCTCTGATGAGGAATGCCGGCTGCACAGAGTGCCCAAAATAGAAGGAGCATTGCCCTGCTCTGAATAGGGGTGTTGGTGGGAAAACTTCCTATAGAGAAAGAGTCTGCCAGCCTCAGAATGAGGAGTGCTCTTGTCTCTGAACCCTGCCACTAAGGGGATGCTGAACACCTATGCTTCCCTCTCAGAAAGCCTGCTAGTAACTCCACTCTGTGAAATGAGGTTCCCTAAGAAAGAAGAAGAAAATAAGAGCTGTAATAGTAGAGATCTTGCATGGGGAGTGTGAGAAGCTCACTTCATAGTGAAGCTTAAATGCACTGCTCACGACGTAAAACATATAAATGATGCAGGTGCATTGTTGTAAACCATCTTCTTTTGGGGACCAACTTGAATAATTCAGGCTTTCTCAGAAAATGATGTGTTTCTGTCTTTCCTGAACTCCCACACATCTCTTGGGGTACAAATTTAAGGGAGAGATGCCCTTGCAGGGGATGCAAACGTTTTGATGAGAGGGCGGATGTGGTGGCTCACACCTGTAACCCCAGCACTCTTGGAGACCAAAGCAGTTGGATCACCTGAGGTCAGGAGTTGGAGACCAGCCTGGCCAACATGGTGAAACCCCATCTCTACTAAAAATATGAAAAGTTGCCGGGCATCATGGTGCATGCCTGTAATCCCAGTTACTTGTGAGGCTGAGGCAGGAGAATCACTTGAACCTGGGAGGCGGAGTTTGCAGTGAGCCAAGATCGCACCACTGTACTCCAGACTGGATGACAGAGCGAGACTCTGTCTCTAAAAAAAAGAGAGAGAGAGGGAAAAAAAGGTTTTGTTGAGAGAAGAATGTAATAGAGAAACAAACAAAACAATTGCAGTTTATCCTTGAATAATGCAGAGGTTAGTGGCACCGACCCCTACACGGTACAAAAAATTATAACGTTTGACTCTGCCCGAATTTAACTACTAATAACCTACTATTGACCAAAAGGCTTCCTCATCACATAAACAGTTGGTTAACATATATTTTATATGTGCTATGTAGTATATACTTTATTCCTATAGTAAACTATGCTAGAGAAAAGAAAATATAAAATTAAGAAAATAATCAGGAGAGGAAAATATATTTACTATTACTTAAGAAGAAGTGGATCATCACAAAGGTCTTCATCCTTGTCTTCGCATTGAGGAGGCTGAGGAGAAGGAGGAAGAGGAAGGATGGTCTTGCTGTCTCAGGAGTGGCAGAAACAGAAGAAAATCCACATATAAGTGGACCTGTACAAGCTTGTGTTGCTCAAGGATTGACTGCATTGATGACGTATCAGTTGTAGTAAGAGTCCTTCCTACTGAGATAAGGAACATTTGTGTATGTGTAGCAAGACGTCTTGATGGGTCATTCGGGCCAGAGTTAGGAAGCACTCAGGCATGGCCTAGTTAAGCAGGGTTCACGAGAGACAGCCACGCCACTCTGCCTGGTAAAGTGGAAGACACTGTAGAGTTTCAGGAAATCATCGTGATGGATGACATGCTCTGCTGGATAGTGGAGGTAAAAGCAGACACTACAGCAAAGGCTGAGACCACGGTGAGGGTGTTGGGCCTTGGGGAGAGAAACCTGTGAAGCAGAAACTCACTGTAGAGCATGGTGGTCCAATGCTCTATTTAAAGTTATCTGCTGTGCTTTGCTGTGCTGTTATCTCTAGCCTCACTTGTACACCAAGTTAGTTAGTAGAAATCTTTCTACTAACCACAAGTGGCTTTCATGAATTGGGTTTTGAAGACAAGGCAAAACAAAACCAAAAAGAGTCAGTATTCTGTAGGTTGGTAATGGGGTGAAGTGAAAGGAATAGTCACAAAATGTGAGCTTCAGGGGAAAATAAGAATAACACTGAAATATAACAAGGGAACAAAAAGAGATGAGAAGAATCAAAAGCCCTTGAAAGTCTTTGGTGCAATGGCAGGTGGAGGATGGAGAAACTGGGAATGGGGTTTCCTCGTCACATGAGAGTGGAGCTCCAGCCATTTCACCTCACTATTGCAGTGAAAGGTGACCCCATAAGGCTGGCAGAGAGGAGGACTTCCAGGTGACTGACATAGAAATGAGGCTTAAATGCCATCACATGCCACATAATGGCATAATAGAGTTTCTTTTCCCAGAGTAATAATAATGCACTTGAGAAAAGGCTTTTACATGAGTAAAGAGAACATTATTTCTGAATATTTAATGCAAAATTGCCATAGAATAAAATGATCATTAAATATGTAAATGCTATTTACACGTGCTTATTACTCAGATAACTCATCTCTTATATAATGTGATCTCTGTGCCCTAATTTATCACTCGGTCATGAACTCCACAAATCAAAATCTAGGGCAGCTTCTCACAAAGAAGCAAGTTGATGAAATGCATACTCAAAAAAATCCCTTTTCACTGCTAACAGTAGTTTTCTGCATTTGGTCTTGCTGCTTTCGACCAAGGGAGAAAAGATGGAAACAAGCACCCTACAAAAAAACTGATGTAATGCCAGGTGGTGAAGGGTCTTTGGATCAAAGGTAAGTCCAAATATTCAGTCTCAAGTAGAGAGGAGTGGTTGCCATAGTCTCTTTTAACGTAGTACTAAGCAAAATATTAAGAATTTTTAAAATTGCCCTTTGTTCATCACAAATGAGCCAATTTTCTACTTTCTCATGAGGGATGCTTAAGTGGTATTTATTATTTCTAAAATAGACTAAAATGAAGTAGCAATAGCTTCCTCACTTGTTCTGATGCTCATTAATGTGCTTTTATTTTTCCTTTCATCAAAGGGACCAAGTTACTCAAAGTGCCGAATTTCAGCCTTCCCTGTCCCCCTCTTCCCTGCAGAGCTACTGAATCAGAATCTGCATTTGAATATATCTCCAGGTGGATTGTATCCAAGTCCATGCTGGTTTTATAAGTGTCACCTTGGCAAGCTGGAACTACATTTCCCAGGGTCTCCTTGCTGTAAGGCCTCAAATTAGAATTGGCCAAAAGAGAAACCTCCATGAGATTTACAAGGCAGAAGTGAAACAGCACCCTTTGCTCTCCAACGGTCTCCATGGCTGCCACGAGACATATAAATATAGTCCCCTGAGTTCCAGTCTTTCTTAGTTCTCTCCCATTCTACATCCAGCTCTTCTTTCGCAGGAAAGACAAAAGTGTCATCCTTTCCATCACAGGAACTCTCAGCCCACATCCAGACACAGAGGCAGTAGCCTTCCGTAGACTTCACTGTCACCCCTTCTCATTCCCACTGGCTTCTAAGATTTCCCTGGAAGCTCCAGCTGGTCCTCACCAATGGACATTGCATGTCAAAGCTTCAGGAAAGGGAGGTTCGTTTGTGACTTTTCTCTAATTCTCCAACTCTACTTCCCAGCTCATTCCTTTGTTCTAAGGGATCCAATGCCTCTAATAAACCCCCTTACTCCATATTACTCATAGTGGTTTTGCTTTCTTGGTAGAACCTTAGTAATACATTGATGTTTAGAAACACTGGCCTAAGCTGCACGTATGCTTCACAAGAAACATTGCTAGTTAAAGATTTTCAGCAAGCCTGTAGCCCCATGCCATTACAGAATTTATCTGAATGATGTGGATGCTTTTCAATCAGTGTTGCAGGAAGATTTGGAGGTCTCTTACAATTTTTGGTGAGTGTCCCTTATTTATATTACTAGAACTAGTTAAATGGAGGTAGTAGAGCCTGGGAAGCCTATTGACGTTGGTCCAGCTTGGCTGGATGTTTCAGCTTGGAAGAGGTAGGTGGTAAAGGTGAACTGTTCTCACTTTGAACACCTTATCCTAATCCTTAAAATTTTTTCTGGTTTATTTTTGAGTGATCAGTTGCAAGCTCTTTGAATTCTGTGTTGATTATATCTCTCATTTGCAAGTAATAGACACCAACCCCAAACCAGCCTAAAGTGGTTAAAAGCATTGCTTTTTGTTTTTCCTCTCTTAACTGAAACATTGTTTTTTGTTTCATTTTGTTTCTGTTGTTGTCGTTGTTGTTGCAGGGAGGAGTCAATTGAGTTTCAGGTGTGAATTGATCCAAAGACTTAGGTGACATCATGGGGATTCATTATCTCCCCATCCCTCTGCTTTCTGTCTTTCCTTCTTGGCCTCATTTTTGGAAAGATTTATTTCAGTGACAGTTGAAGACACTTCACAGCTCTAAGTCCAGTTGAATAAGAAAGAGAACACTGACTTTCTGGTCATCCAAGCAAAATTCTGGGATTAGTCCAATGGGACTTGATGAGCTGGCATATATGTCCCTTGCCTATTTATGACCCAATCATTTGGCTAGGAGAAGGGATGCTCTGATGATCCAGGTCAAGATCATAGGTATAGGTCCACCCTAGTAGCCGCAAATGGAATGTCCACTACCTGAAGTACCCTGTAGTCCTGGGGACTAGCACAAAGCACCTGGGGCAAGCACAAACCACCACCACCACTGTAATGGAATAGGTAGATGGTCACTTCAGGCTCTGACTGTAATACACTTTAAATTTTTCTATACTAGTTATCTAGAAAGCAAATATAACAGTACATCATGGCTTATACATTTTAAATGCATTAAATGTTCACTGTTGAAATTTTTGAAAGTGCAAGAAAGTATAAAAGAAAAAAAAATCACAGTAATCTCACTACCAAGAGAAAATCATTATAATCATGTAGGTGCGTAAACTTTTTTCAGGTAATTTACTAAAGAATATTTTCCATATTATTACATATACTTCTATACTGTACTTTACAATAGTTGCCTGGTTTTCCTTGCATTACATCGTACACCCCACCAGTTCAATGTCGAGAGACCTTTTTTATTGTTTCTAAATTATGAACATTATGCGTAAATTACTAACACATAAATCTTTGTGATTACCTATGATAGTCTGGACAGGAGAAATGCCAAGCAGGGAATTTGCTGGATTAAAAAGCATAAACATTTTTCAAATTCCCAGCTTATTGCCACCCATAGATGCACTATCAATTTACACTTCTATCAGCTGTGCATTCTGCTACTTCCTCAACAATGATTACTAAAAGTATATTTTATGCTTGTCAATGTGATAAGCAAAAATAATGTCATTATTGTTTTCTTTTTTATTTGTGAAGTTAAACCAATTTTTCGTGTGAATATTTGTGTTTTATGCATTTTATTGTGAACTTCCTCTTCAGTTCCTTTGCCCATTTTAAAAATTGAATTGTTTATCTTTTCCTAACAAGGAAAATTATCTTTTCCTGATTGTTCTGTTAGGCTCTTTGCATACTAGGAATCCTTTATAATATATGTTACAAATATTTTTCCCAGGTTAACATATAATTTTAAATTATTTTCAAAATCGAAACTCACATTTCCATTTATTTTTGTGGACCAAATAATCTTTCCATTTATGTAACTTGCTTTTAGTATCATTCTTTAAAATGCCCACATTCACTCCACTAAAAAGAAAAAACATAAATTCCTAAGTCTCCTTCAGGCGTTCTGTCCTGTTAAATGGTTTATGATAAATATTAGTTACCCATTGATATGATTATCCCAGTAATGCTGCTGTTCCCCCCAATCCTGATATCCAAGAAGGCAAAACAAAATAGTAATTTCTGATGTCAAATAATGTTATTTGCACTGCATTCCCCTATGAATTTGGGTCTCTTTTCATTTGGAATCATTCATTTCTGGTGATACGTTTCTCTGTTCTAGTCCCAGAAACACATTGTTTAACAACTGTTGTTTGGTAGTATATTTTATTTTCTGCAAGTGAAAGTCATGTCTTATTTAAATTATTCAAAATTTGCATATTTTATTATACATTTTTGGACATGATGTGGAATAATTTTGTCAAGCTAAACAAGCCGTTCTGAGGTTTTTATTGAAATTGCTTTGAATGTATAAATTAATTTACAAGTTAAAGTATTTCTTCCCATCCAGTAGAATTTTATATTCCTCTCTTTTTCCCAAAAAGAAATTCAATTTCTCCTTAATTGAATGTGTTTTACGCCCCATGAAACAGGACGACCCTTTGTCCACATTCGGAAATCTCAGTCTTGGGCTGACAGCAGTAAAAATGCTTATCATGTTTTTTCTTCCTAATCGACCTACTGATCTATTCCGGCATTGCCACGGCTTTCCAGGGAGGTCTGGGAAGCTCTGACAAACTGTCGATAGCCAAGTGAGATGTGACCTTGGAAGCCCCACCCCTCCATAACAGAGTGACTGATAGGGCCCCTCCCATGGTCCTCTCTCTTAAAGGAAAGAAGACAATTTGCAAACACTCAGCCTAAAGTATGCTCCTTGAGGAAAGCTAGCCAGAACTCACAGTAGCAGAACGGGTCATTTTCTTCTACCTCAAAGCAAATTCTCTTAGAGCAGCAGGAAATGAAGTGGTAGTCACACTATCAATTACACCAACTGTTTACCTCATGAACTCAGCTGCAGAGACAGCCATGTTCCAGACCAAAAGAATTTAATAAGCCCATGGTAACCCTGCAGTAACAAGCACCTTGGCAAATTCAAGGTCTGAATTCACAGGATTACAATCCAGCTGCCAGGAAGGTGCCATCCCATTATTGACTTATAATGCTATGTTATTTATTGGGATAATTATGCTTTTCTATCCCTCCGGGGCTCAGAATCAGAGAAAGTAACCAATGTATTCTTATTCATTCAGCATGTGAGCAAATTTCAAGTCAGAATAGATCTCTCCAAGATCTATTATACTGTATGGAGGCACCCTACAGGCTTTGGTCCCTACCCCTAAAGATTACAGGGGCTAACAGGGTATTGTATAAATCAGTGGGAAGTTGGTTCTTGTAAGTTCAGTGAAGCAAAATTTCTGTTTTGTCAGAGCAATTTTGCCTGGAAGTCTCTCACTCACTGCTCTCAAATGTAAGCATCTTGTTCCTGCTCTCAGAGCTTCAGAGCTTCTTTATAATACTGTAGGTATGAAAATGAAATGTTTACGTATTCAAAATTTGGCTATTATTTTATCATAATTTGCATATATTCTATGTTGCATATATTCTAAATAACCCTACAAAGAAATTATTATTGCAGATGAGGAAACAAAGGCTCAGAGTAACTACATGACTTATTTGGTGGACACAAGTAAATAATTCTCTTTTTCCTGAATATAATTCATTTGTTTACTTATCTGATTTCCTGCCAGGTTTCCTAAATCTTTGAAATCAGACATCTTCTAGCTAGATCCCTAATGCCTCAGCCTCTGGTGTTGGCCCTGATATATAGTAAGAATTTAATGAATATCTGTTGAGTAGTGGGAAAATGTTGGGCTACAAGCCAGTAAATGATGGGATCCAATCTCAGTCCTAATAATTATAAACCATGTGAACTTGGGCCTACTACTTTTCTCTGCACTTCATTTTCCTCATCTCTAAATTGGAGCTAATAACACCAAATCAGACCAAACTTCTCTTTCTCACAGGTTTGTAGTAAGGATTAAATAAAATTCAATATAGGAAAGAATTTTCAAATACATTATGCAGTATGGATAAAATGAAATCCATCTTCTCAAATATCTGCTTATAGAAAGGTTTAGCCTAGATTGGAAGAGACCATTATACAAGTGACATAGAGATCAGAGCTGTTTCTGTAACATCAGAGTTTACTGAGCCTGTTCCAGTGGATCCTTCTTGCTGATCACTGATCTCCAGTCTCTGAATCATTTTGCATGGTGCTATAGAAAGATCTATGAATACAGAATCAAAATATATAGGTTTAATATTAGTTTTGTCAGCAATAAGCCATGTGGTCAAGTTATTTAAATCCTGGGCTTCAGTTTTTATCTTGTTTTCTATAAAATAATGATGGTAGTAGTGGTGATAATTATGTGTATGGAGGGAGAGGGTGGAATGGGAGGGGATGGATTAAATTGTCTCTAAATGACATTGCAGCCTTATTATTATGATCAAATTAGAGTTTGGAGAGAGTGGTGTGAATAAGATGGATGCTTAGAGTTTGAGGTATACGTATGAGCACGCAGGGTCATGGATAAAGAATGAGAATCCAGAATGCCATCTCCCCTCTCCCGCTAAAAGAAAACATTTTACACACAGAGGTCGCAAGTAAACCTGCTGCAGGGTTGGACCTACTTCCACTGGGGTTGGAGTTAGTTCGAATGTGGATCTATCCCTAAGTACCTTCTAATTGGATAGCTTCCCCCATTAAAGAGCCCTTGGAGCCTTGGGCAGCCAGACCCTGCTGTCAGGGCTTTGGTTGTTGACTTCTTCAGTGTGGGGTGGGGGGAGGGGTACTCACGGGAATGTTGTCAACAGCATTCACATGATCCTCTGAGGCCAGCACAAACCATCAGACACTGTCGCTTTTGTCTTGCTCTGACCATTACTCCTGATTGTTTTCTTTCTGAAGGTGTCTGAGGCTCCAGCCTTTTCCTCCATTTACCTAATAAATGTTACCTAGCAGCTACAATTCTCCTGCAATACATCTGAAAAATTCATCACTTTTTTGGCGGGCTTTGAACTTTGCTGCTTGCTCAGAGGATGGGATCTAAAAATGAAACTGGCTTACTTAGCAGTGGGAATAATACAAATTTCATAAACATCAAAGTCCTATTTTTCTGTTGTATTTCACATTAGTTTCACGTGATTCACATCCATTGCCATATTTTACCTTAAGAAATGGATCTATGTGTGAAAAACAAATGTATTCTTGTGAGGTTTGCAATGGAAAATTTTCCAACATCAACCATGTTATTGTATTTCCTTAGGACTGGTTAGTTACAGACCCTGCTGTGGCTTGATTCACATTCATGATAAGAGAAAACAAGCCTCTTAAGGCATCCTTGAACTTAAGGATGAAGAAAAATGCCTTAAGGAGACATTTCAGCTCCAGAGTACAGCTCAGAGCCACCAAATCTGTGAGAAAGCTGATGATGAAAGACAAAAATATTTTTTAGTCATGGATTTTATAAGCTAAACCCCAGGGATTAGTTCTTGGTGGTGGAAGAATGTGAGAGGCACATTGGCAAAGAGCCTGCTGAATAATTGTAATGGCCTTCCCTATGAATAAAATAGTATTATTACTTTGTACCTTTGCTAAGGACTAGGGTCTAGGGAAAGTCAGGCAGGCAGAAAAAGATAGTTGTCTTTGACTTCAGTGGTGGAAAATATATTCCCAAAATAATCACACTGGACTATGGAGTGCCACTGGAAGAACCCTTTAAAAAACAAAACCCCCCCAAAACACACACAAACACACACACACACAGGAAATCCCTGAGGTCCAAACTCAACTGGAGCCTCAGTACTGCCCAGCATTCTTATAGCTCCTTTTAGACTGCTATCTTCCATTGTTCAGAATGGTTATTTCAAGTCTTCTCCATTTATCTCCAAGTGTCCCAAGCCACCTTCCTCAAAGACTCCCCAGAGATAACACTGGGTCCAAGTTCTTAATAAAAGTGAAAGCAGAAGGTCAGTACTCCCTTGACTTTCTGTCATTCAACAGGCAAACTTAATTTCACCGGCACCAAGTTAGTTTACTAGGCCTGCCGTAACAAAGTGTGAACTGAGTTCACACTTAAACAACAGTAACTTACTCTCTCACAGTGCTGGAGGCTAGAAGTGTCAAATCAAGGTTGATTCCTTCTGAAGGTGGTCTTGGAAAATCTGTCCCATGTCTCTCCTAGGTAGTTTGCTGGCAATCTTTGGCTTTTTTTTTTTTTTTCACCTTCTGTTACATCTCCTGATCTCTGCCTTCACCACATGGCTTTCGCTCTATGTGTGCATGTTAGTGTCCAAATTCCCACCCCCTACTATTAAAAAAAAATTTTTTTTTGAGACAAGGCCTTGCTCTGTTGTTCAGGCTGGAGTACAGTGGTGCAATCATGGCTCACTGCATCCTTGACCTCCCCAGGACTCAAGAGATTCTCCCATCTCAGCTTTCTGTGTAGCTGGGACTACAGGCATGCACCACCACACCTGGAGATACATACATACATATATATACACACACACACACACACACATATATATACATATATATAGTATATGTATATAGTATACTATATATGTATATATATGTGTGTATATATGTATACTATATATAGTATATATATACTCTATATATAGTATATGTATACTCTATGTATATATAGAGTATATATAGTATATATATACTCTATAGTATATATAGAGTATATATAGTATATATATACTCTATAGTATATATAGAGTATATATATAGCATATATATAGAGTATATATAGTATATATAGAGTGTATATATATAGCATATATATAGAGTATATATAGTATATATAGAGTATATATATATATATAGCATATATAGAGAGTATATATATAGAGTATATATATATATATATAGTATGTTTTGGAGATGGGGTTTTGCCATGTTGCTCAGGCTGGTCTCAAACTCCTGGTTCAAAAGTACTGGGATTACAAGCATGAGCCACCACACCAGCCTCCCCCTTTATATTGTCTTATTTTATATTTTGAGACAGAGTCTCACCCTGTCACCTAGGCTGGAGTACAGTGCCATGATCTCGGCTCACTGTAGCCTCTGCCTCCTGGGCTCAAGTGATTCTGCTGCCTCAGCCTCCCGAGTAGCTGGGACTATAGGCATGCACCACCATGCCCAGCTAATTCTTGTATTTTTAGTAGAGATGGGGCTTCACCGTGTTGGCTAGGCTGGTCTTGAACTCCTGGCCTCAAGAGATCTGCCCCCCTTGGCCTCCCAAAATGCTGGGGTTACAAGCATGAGCCACCATGCCTGTCCTCTTCTTTTTACAAGGATATCAAACATATTGGATTAGGGACTTAACTTACTTCAGTATAACCTCATCTTAACAATTACATCTGCAATGGCCTTATTTCCAAATAAGGTCACACTCTGAGGCAGTAGGCGTTAGGATTTCAATACATGAATTTGGGGGAGACACAGTTCAATCCATAATAAGTATCCATCTTTAACCCATGCCTGATCTTTTCAAAAGTACATTTCCTTTTAGGTGTGGCTACTCCCTCCACAGATGTTCTGGAGTCTGACCATTGCTGCTACCTCAGAAACACTATTTAATCAGGCACCTCCTTGCTTCTCAACAACTACAGTTGTTCCTTTCATACAACTCATTCTAGTCAGCATTTAACCAAGTTCACCTTTCTCCCACCTCAAGAAACAACTGCAACAACAGAGGCTTTCATGAGCCTCACATCCCATGTGAGTTTTGGCCCTGTGCTCTCTTTTCCTTTGCAGTATACATCAGCTCTCTCCACTTGCTTATAGCCTGTTCACTCAGTTCACTACAATATGGCCTCCTCGCTCCTTACTTCATTCACATTACTATTGTTAAGAACAGGGGATGACTTTGCTCTTGCTAGATGCAATGGCTCTACAGGCTTCCTCTTACCCAAGTCTTCATCATGATTTAACACTGGTGACTTATCCCAACTTCTGGAAGTCCTTACCTGTTTCAGATTCCACACTTCCATATTGCCCTTGAAACAGACTTTGCAAAAAATTTAACAATAAGAAAATTATGGCAGTAAAAGAGATCTGATCTAACCCACCCCGTCTTGCTCTTCCCTTAATTATTCTTGGGCTTTTGGGCCAAGCTAACTTTGGAAGACATTTAGATTATGGTTTAAATGATAATAGCCCTTCTCTAAAACTCAACCATCAACCATCTTTGCAAAGCTAATCAAGTCCACCAGGCTACAAGGAAGAGAGGAGACTGATTCTGCTAAGGTATGTGCACGTGTCACAAGATATTCCTGCAGATAACACCACTACTGCAGATTGGCCTTTTGAGGTATGTTTTCAGGAATTTTTTTTTGCATGTCTGACATCCCTGGCTCCACTTGGCTCCATGTGGACTCCCCAACCTTGCCCTTATGGCCACACCCAGGAGCAATTCAGCTCAGATGAACAGCTTTGACTCCCTATGATTTCATCTCCAACACAACCAGTCATCAGCAAGCACCCATTATGTGACCACTCCCACTCCCTTCCCCAAATTGCCTTTGAAAACGACAGGACTTCAGGGAGATTGCTTTGAGTATTAACTGTCTCCCCGTGACATGGCTGGCCTCATGTCAATTAAACTTTCTTTACTGCAATGCTTTGGTCTTTGTGCAGCAGGCAGCAAGAACCCCTTGGGCAGTTCCATTCTCATACCATGATTTTCTTTTTACCTCGCTGGCTGATACATCACAGTCTTTTTTGCTGGTTCCTCTTTGTGAATCCTTTAAAATGTCAGAGGCCCATCTTCAATCCTGTAGACTCTCCTCTTCTGTGATGTCTTCCAACCTCAAAGCTCTAATGACTATCTGTATGCTCTTACCCTCAATTATATTTCAAGCTAGGATTTCTCTCCTGAGGTCCAGACCTATGTGAATAAAACCAGTGGACATCTTCAGATAGATATCCACAGACAGCTTAAACTCAACCTGTTCCAAACTGAATTCATCACAGGTCATCAAAATCTATTTCTCCATCTATGCCCAATATCTCAGTGGCACTGTTATTTTACCTTGTGTCTCAGCCAGAAAACATGGATTTTTATTTACGTTTTTCTTTCCCACAAACCACATCCAATTACACCGATTCTTTGGACTCTCTCTTATCTTTTGAAATTCTCCAATTCTCTTCCTGGCAGTCCTTATTTCAGGCTATAAGCATCCTTTCCCCAGGCAACTGCATCAGCCTCCTAACAGGTCTCCCTTTCTCTGATCTTGCCATCTATGATGCATTGTCCACACTGCAGTCAGAGCAACCTTTCTCATAATCTGTCCTATGCATGACTCCTTAGTAGCCCTGCTCCGTAGCCTAATGGAGAGCTCCAACCATTCTGAAGCTCTTGCTGGTCCCCAGTGCCTCATGATTTCCCTCACCCCACAGCCTTTACGAACATTGCTGTCACAGGAATGTCCATTCTTCACTCTTTTATCCTGTACTACCAACCCTCCAACTGGAAAACTCATATCCCCAAAACTGGCATGAAAAGTACTCCTAAATTTTCCCATGCCAGCAGGTTACTACTAGCTTTCCTAACTTTTATCACATCGTATATTATATATATATATTCTATATGTATTAACATATTCCTTGAGGACTAGGAATTTGCAATGTGTAGTTAAGAAATAGCTTATCTCTCACTGCACAGCACAGAGGCTGATATGTAGTAGTTGTTCAATACATGACTGTTTTGTTTTGTTTCTAGAGACACTGTGTCACCCAGGCTGGAGTGCAAAGGCACCATAGCTCACTGCAGCCTTGAACTCCTGGGCTCAAGCAATCCCCTCACCTTAGCCTCCCAAGTTGCTGGGTCTACAGGCATGCACCACCACATGCAGCTAATTTTTTAAATTTTTAAATTTTTTGTAGAGACAGGGTCTCACTTTGTTGCCCAGGCTGGTCTTAAACTCCTGGGTACAGGCTATAGTCCAACTCAGCCTCCCAAATTGCCTCCCAAAGAGGGATTATAGGTGTAAGCCACCGCATCCCTCCATAAATGTCTATTTAATGAATGAATAAATGAAATGAATAAATACATGAATAAATGATCAAGCCTTCAGAGATATTATTAAAACAAGCCATATTTGACTTAAATAGCAAAACTGGAGGTGGTACATTTTGAAACCCCAAACAAATGTAATCAAATACAGATAAGCTAAAAAAAAGAATCAGAAAGGCCCCCAAATGCTTAAGTACATGGATAACTTTTAAGAACTCATTTTGTTGACAGTTTTAAAATACCACCTAGGTGTTTGTAAAGAATATTCAAGGTCAGATTTGGAAGAAAATATAAACTCCTCTTCATTTGCACATTGATTAAAAAATAGTCTTCCTACTGTTTCAGGTAGTCAAAAGCACTACAAAACAGACTTATTGGGATCTGTGTGTAATAAAAATGAAGTCAATGGCAGATTTATACTGCTAGGAGAAGCACATTAAAGGCTGCTTCTGTCACTGTCTCTGAAGGAAGCCTCTAGACTCTCCCACAGGGTTCAGCCTAGCATAATAAAATAGCATAAAGAGTATGAACTTCTAGTTCTTCTATTTGTAGTATTACAAGGTAATATTGAGCCTTCATTGAACAGAGGAGGAGGCATTTCTTAAGTCTAAAACTTAATAATAGCAAATCCTGTCAACCATCAGAATATATCCAAAATCTAGCTAGTTTTCACTACCTCTTCAGCTACCCCTTTTGTCTCCAATCACCAGAATTTCTTGCCTAGATTATTCTAAGGTCTCCTGACATCTGCCCTTGCACTTTGACTTTCTGTTCTTAACATAATAGCTAAGGAGATCCTGCCCAACAAAAGTGAAAGCATTTTACTCCGCTGTATAATTCAAAATAAAAACCAAAATGCTTATAATGGGCTTCAACATCTTACAAGATCAGCCTCCCCATCCCCAGCCATGAACACTCTGACCTCACTTCCTCTCCCTCCTTCCTCAGTCACTCAATTCTAGCCACACTGGCTTCTTTGATTTCTTTAAGCACTCCTGGCATGCTCCTACCTCAGGGCTTCTGGAATTCCTGTTCCCCCAAACAGAAGCATTTTTCCCAAACATCTCCATGCCTTGCTAATTTGCCTCCTCCACGTCTTTACTGTAATGATTACTTTTCTGCGGCATCTTCCCCGTCCACTTTATTTTAAATTACAATCCTCTGTCACCATTAGCACTCTCTGTTTGCCTTTTTTGCCTTATTTTGCTTCTTAGCACACAATTCCATCTGACAGTTCGCTTATATATTTGTTTCTTTAGTGTTTGGTTTCCCACATTATACACTCTTTGGGATTATTATCAGCTCTTGTTTACTGATGCATTTCCCTGCATTTAGAACAGTGCCTGACACATAGTAGCCGCTCAATAAATAGCTGTTAAACGAAAATAAAATATCAAATTTGAAGACCACTTTAGCCAGAAGGACATAGAGGATCAAAGTAATGTTCCCACTAAAAAAAAATAAAAAATGGACAAAATAGATGAGGTTTTTTTTTCAGATATTTGATAATGGGAAGCACAGAAAAGGACAAGCAACGAAGTGAGCCCCAAACTTGCCCCAGCTTGGTGCCTTAAAGGAATTTACAGGGTGCAATGCAGGAAGAGGCTCAGCAATATATCCAAGTTGAGGAGACAAAATCTAGGGGGCCCAAGGTGGCTAGAACTCACAGGGAAGAGGAATGGAGAGGAGAGAGTTACATGGAGAGGCTCCAGACATCCATGGGAAGATCCCTTTGAATTTTCAGCTGAGTACTGATCAGTGCATGCATATGAAGAAACTACATCAGACCCGGAAAAAATAGCAGGAAGGCTCTGACAGAATCATCCTCAATGATTGCACCAGCCAGAGTGGAAATGCCTCCTCACCCATAGAGCATCAAGTACAATCCTCAGAAGGATATTGTCACAGTAATGAGGTAAAGAAGAACCAGACTAAAAGTTGTTCTGGACCCAGCTAGCACAGCTTGAAAACAAACATGAAAAAGATCAAATTGTTTCCAAGTAATTTAAGTGTGTCTCTGAACAAAGACCAAAAATATTTAAGAGAATACAAAATTCTCTAGCAAACCATAATGAATGTACATTTCATAGCATCTGACATCCAAACAAAAATAAACAAGCATTCAAAGAAATAGGAAATTCAACCCATAATGAGCAGAAAAAAGTAAAACAATAGAAACTATGCATAAATAATATTGTATACATTGAATTGTATCCCCCACTGCACCAAATTTGTATGTTGAGGTCCTAAATTGCAATACCCGGAATGGAATCTTATTTGGAAATAGAGTAATTGCAAAAGTAATTAGCTAAGTTAAGATGAGGTTTAGGGTAGCTCCTAAAGCAATATCACTGGTATCCTTTAAAAAGGGATAAATTTGGACACAGAGAAAAATAGGTATAAGGGAAGATGATGTGAAGAGACACAGAAAGAAGATTACCAACTGCAAGCCAAAGAGAGAGGCTTAGAATTGATCCTTCCCTCATAGTCCTTAAAAGGAGCTCACCCTGCCAACATCTTGATTTCATACTCTGGCCTCTCAAACTATAAGATAATACATTTATTTTGTTTAAGCTCATTTTGTGGACTTTGCTATGGCGGCCCTAGATAACTATTGCAGACATCAATAATAATATTAGTAAAGAATGACATAAATATAAACAGTAGACTAGAAAAGGTAGAGGAAAACATGCACATGATAAACAGACTTTTAGAAAATATCTTTAGAAGATCCAATTTGAAGATATATTGATGAAAACAACAATATTTGAGACCAAAAAATACATGAAGGGAATTAATAACAGATTCTACCTACAGAAGAAAAGATTAGTGAACTTGAAAACACAGCAATAATAACAACCTGAAATCCAACACAGAGAAAAAAAGACAAAAACAACAAAACAAAAAACCAACCCAAACCAAAAAGAACAGTATTTGTGAGTTTTGGAACAGGTTTTAGTAGCCTAACACAAGAAATTGATGTCCTAGAAGAAGAGATTAAGAGAAAAATAAATATTTGAAGAAATAATGGCCCAACATTTTCCAAGAAGCTTAATAAATTCCAAGTAAAAGAAACATGAAGAAAATTACATCAGGGTATATCTGATATGGTTTGGCTGTGTCCCCAGCCAAATCTCATCTTGAATTGTAACTCTCATTGATACAGGAGCTAGAAAGAAATTATTTAGGCAGATAGTGAGGGTAAAGGAGTCCTTGGCAAGGCTTCTCTTTTAAAAAAAAAAGCAGCCCCCAAATCATTTCTTTTCTAATAAACAGCAGCCTGAAAAATCGAGCTGCAGACATAGATAATCAAGCTGGAAGCTTGCATGGGTGAATGCCAGCAGCTGTGCAAAAAGAAAAGGGCAACCTGGAAGCCTGGTATGTTCAACATGGAAGCTTCATCTTCCCTTTTCTTTGTCACCATGTGTACAGTAAAGGAACAGGCAAAATGGTGCCAGCCAAGTACAGAATCCATCTGCATAATCAAAGATTAGGGTAGGGTGGCCAGCTTCTTCATGCACTATGCAAATGGCACACCTGGTCTGGCCAATCTTTTGTGCCCTATGTAAATCAGACACCACCTCCTCAAGCTCATCTATAAAACCTTCTACATTTCATTGAGGAAGCAGCAACCCATTTTCTCTGGGATCCCTCTCTGTGCAGAGAGCTCCTCTCTTTCTTTCACCTATTAAACCTTTGCTCTTAACCTTACTCCTTGTGTGTCTGCATCATTGATTTCCTTGGTGAGAGGCAACCAACCTCAGGTATTACCCCAGACGAATGATGCTGCTTCACCATAATCCCCACATGTCATGGCAGAAACAGGGTGGGAGGTAATTGAATCATGGGGGCTTTTCTTTCCCATGCTGGTCTCATGATAGTGAGTAAGTCTAACAAGATCTGATGATTTGATAAAGGGCAGTTCCCCTTCACATGCTGTCTTGCCTGCCGCCGTGTAAGATGTGACTTTGCTCCTCCTTTGCCTTCCACCATGATTGTTAGCTTCCCCAGCCATGTGGAACTGGAGTCCACTAAACCTCTTTTTAAAAAATAAATTAACCAGTCTTGGGTATTTCTTCATAGAAATGTGAAAATGGACTAATACAATAAGTTGGTACCAAGTAGTGGGGCACTGCTGTAAAGATACCTGAAAATGTGGAAGTGACTTTGGAACTGGGTAACAGGCAGAGGTTGGAGGAGTTTGGTGGGCTCAGAAGAAGACAGGAAGATGTGGGAAACTTTGGAACTTCCTAGAGACTTGTTGAATGGCTTTGACCCAAATGCTGATAGTTATATGGACAATAAAGTCCCAACTGAGGTGGTGTCAGATGGAGATGAGGAACTTGTTGGGAACTGGAACAAAGGTGACTCTTGTTATGCTTTAGCAAAGAGACTGGCAGCATTTTGCCCCTGTCTTTGAGATCTGTGGAACTTTGAACGTGGGAGAGATGATTTAGGATATCTGGCAGAAGAAATTTCTAAGTGGTAAAGTGTTTGAGAGGAAGCAGAGCATAAACCTTTGGAGAATATGCAGACTGATGATGCAACAGAAAAGAAAAACCCATTTTTTGAGGAGAAATTCAAGCTAGCTGTAGAAATTGGCATAAATAACCAGAAGCCAAATGTTAATTGCCAAGACAATGGGGAAAATGTCTCCAGAACATGTCAGAGGTCTTCATGGCAGCGCCTTCCATCACAGGCCTGGAGGCCTAGGAGGAGAAAAATAGTTTTGTGGGCCAGGCCCAGGGCCTTGCTGCTTTGTGCAGTCTCAAGACTTGATACCCTGCATCCCAGCTGTGGCTAAAGGGGGCTAATGTAGAACTCAGGCCATTGCTTTAGAGGGTGCAAACTCCAAGCCTTGGCAGCTTACCTGTGTTGTTGGGACTGAGGGTACGCAGAAGTCAAGAATTAAGGTTTAGGAACCTCCACCTAGATTTCAGAGGATGTATGGAAATGCCTGAATGTCCAGGCAGGGGTGTGCTTCAGGGGCAGATCCCTCATGGAGAACCTCTGCTAGGGCAGTGTGGAAGAAAAATGTGGGGTGGGAGCCCCTATACAGAGTCCCCACTGGGGCACTGCCTAGTGGAGCTGTGAGAAGAGGGCCACCATCCTTCGGACCCCAGAATGGTAGATCCACTGACAGCTTGCACTGTGTGCCTGGAAAAGCCACAGACACTTAATGCCAGCCCATGAAGGCAGCAGGAGAACATCTGTACCCTGCAAAGCCACAGGGGAGAATCTGTCCAAGATCATGGGAACCCTTGTCTTGCATCAGCATGACTTGGATGTCAGACATGGAGTCAAAGGATATCATTTTAAAGCTTTAAGATTTGACTGCCCTGCTGGATTTCAGACTTGCATGGGGCCTGTACCCCTTTGTTTTGGCCAATTTCTCCCATTTGGAACAGGTATATTTACCTAATGCTTGTACCCCCATTGTTTGTAGGAAGTAACTAACTTGCTTTTGATTTTACAGGCTCATAGGTGGAAGGGACTTACCTTGTCTCAGATGAGGCTTTGGACTGTGGACTTTTGAGTTAATGCTGAAATGAGTTAAGACTTTGGGGGATTGTTTGGGAGGCAGGATTGGTTTTGAAATGTGAAAACATGAGATTTGGGAGGAGCTGGATATGGAATGACATGGTTTGGCTGTGTGCCCACCCAAATCTCATTTTGAATTGTAGCTTCTATAATCTCTACATGTCATGGGAGGGATCCAGTGGGAGGTAATTGGATCATGGGGGTGAGTTTTTCCTGTGCTGTTCTTGTGATGGTGACTAAGTCTCACAATATCTGATGCTTTTATAAAAGGCAGCTCCCCTGCACAAGCTCTCTTGCCTGCTGCCATGTAAGACATGCCTTTGTTCCTCCTTCTCCTTTCATCATGATTGTAAGGCCTCCCCAGCCATGTGGAAGTGTGATTTCATTAAACCTCTTTTTCTTTATAAGTTACTCAGTCTCAGGTATTTCTTCATAGCAGTATGAAAATGGACTAATACAAGATGATAATAATTTTTTTTTTAGTGGGAAAAAATGTAAGTAGTCAGAAGGGAAGAAAGAATATATATACACAGGGACAAAGTTAAGAATGGCAGCAGCGTCAGAAGTAATACAAGGGAAAAGCAGGAGAGCAACATTTTTTAAGTACTGAAAGAGGAAAATTATAAACATATAATTTTATACCCAGCAAAACTATTTTACCAAAAAAAGGTAAAATAATCACAATGTGAAATGGCTCAGACTGTTAATGCCTTGGCTTTGCTCAGAAAACTTGTAGATAGGCAAGCAAACCATGGACAATTGTCTGCCAACAATAATATAAAATCTTATGTACCTAATAACAAAACCTCAAAATAGGGTGGGTGTGGTGGCTAATGCCTGTAATCCCAGCACTTTGGGAGGGTAAGGCAGGCAGATCAATTGAAGTCAGGAGTTTGAGACCAGCCTGGCCAACATGGTGAAACCCTGTCTCTACTAAAAATACAAAATTAGCTGGACATGGTGGCACGTGCCTGTAGTCCCAGATACTTGGGAGGCTGAGGCAGGAGAATCACTTGAACCTGGGAAGTGGAGGTTGCAGTGAGCTGAGATTATGCCACTGCACTCCAGCCTGGGCGACACAGCAAGACTCCATCTCAAAAACAAAACAAAACAAAACCAAAATATATGAAGCAAACTGTTATAAATAAAAAGAAATAAATACATCTAAAATCATATAGGAGATTTCAATATTCTTCTTCCAATAATTGATAGAATATGTATGCAGAAAATCAGTAAGGCTATATAAGATCTGAAGAACACAATTAACAAACTTGATCTAATTGATATTTATGAAACATTCTATCTACTAGCAGCAGAATTGACATTTTTTGTTAGCACACATAGAACATTTACCAACGTAGGTTATTTCTAGTACATAAATGAACTCAAAGTAAATTTAATAAGATCCATAAGAGCTGAGTAATATAAAATATTATATGACTATAGCAGAATTAAATTATGAATCAATAACAAAAAGAAAGGGGGTTTCACCAATTATTAGGACACTGAACAACATACTTTAAAAAATTATTTTTGAATTTTTAATTGACAAATAATAATTGTGTATATTTATGAGTATAACATGATGTTTTGCTCTACGTATATATTGTAGAAAGATTCAATCAAGCTAATTAACATGTTAATTACCTCACCAACTGTCTCAATTTGTTTTGTGCTGCTGTAACAGAATACCTGAGGTACGTTAATTTATAATGAAAATGTATTGGCTCATGGTTCTGGAGGCTGGAAAGTTCAAGATTGAGTGGTTGGCATCTGGGGAAGGCCTTCTTGCTGCATATCTTATGACAGAAGAGAGAGCAAGAGACTGAACTTGCAGCCTCAAGCCATTTTACAATGGCCATTAATTCATTTGTGAGGGTGGAACCCTCATGACCTGAATGTCTCCCATTAGGCCTCACCTCATAACACTGCTTCACTGGGAATCAAGTTTTCAACACATCATTTTTGGGGTATTCACATCATAGTGCCAAATTATGTTTCTTTTGGTGGTGAGAAAATTAAAAATCTATTCTTTTAGCAATCTTGAAATATATAATACATTATTAACTGTGCCCACCATGCAGTGCAATAGATCACTAAAACTTATTCCTTCAGCCTAACTGAAATTTTGTATCCTTTGATCAACATCTTCCCTTTCCCCATCTCTCTCCCTTCCCCCAGCCTTTGGTAATCACCTTTCTACTCTGTTTCTACCAGATTGACTTTTTAAGATTCTGCATATAAATGGGATCATACAGTATTTGTCTTTTGGTTCCTGGTTTATTTCTCTTAGCATAATGTCCTCCAGTTGCATCCATGTTGCTGTTAATGACAGCATTTTCTTTTTTTTGAGACTTTACAGTATGCCACTGTGTGTATGTGTATGAGTGTGTGCTCATCAAAAGACAAAATTAAGAAAATAGCAAAATACAACACATTTGTAACACAAATATCTGACAAATAACTTTTATCCAGAGTATATTAGGAAACTCTTAAAACTCAATAATAAAAAGAAAATAACCTCATTTTGAAAAATGTACAAAAGACTTGAAAAGAAAATTCAATTCAAAAGAAGACATATGGGCTCCAAGTCACTGTTGCACAGCCTTGGTGCCACATACATGTGGGACAGTCCCAACCCATCTTGCTCTCTAGTACTTGTAAGGCTTTTCTTTTCAAGATGTCTGAGGAAGTACACCATGGAGAGGAGGAGGTGGAGACTTTTGCCTTTCAGACAGAAATTGCCCAACTCAGGTCTCTTATTATCAATATTTTCTATTCCAACAAGCAGATTTTTCCTTCAAGTGTTGATTTCTAATGCTTCTGATGCCTTGGACAAGATTCTCTATGAGAGACTGGCAGACACTAACAAGTTGGACAGTAGTAAAGAGCTGAAAATTGACATCATGCCCAACCCTCAGGAATACACCCTGACTTTGGTGGACACAGGCATTTGCATGACAAAGTTGATTTCATAAATAATTCGGGAACCATTGCCAAGTCTGAGACTAAAGGATTTATGGAGGCTCTTCAGGCTGGTGCAGACATCTCCATGATTGTCAATTTGGTGTTGGCTTTCATTCTGCCTATCTGGTGGCAGAGAAAGTGGTTGTGATCACAAAGCACAATGATGATGAACAGTGAGCCTGGGAGTTTTCTGGTGGGGGTTCCTTCACTGTATGTGCTGACCACGGCAGAGGTACCAAAATGATCCTCCACCTTAAAGAAAACCAGACAGAGTACTTAGAAGAGAGATGGGTCAAAGACGCAGTGAAAAAGCACTCACAGTTCATAGGCTAACCCATCACCCTCTATCTGAGGAAGGAAAGAGAGAAGGAAATCAGTGATGATGAGGCAGAGGAAGAGAAAGGCAAGAAATAATAGGAAGATAAATATAATGAGGAAAAACCCAAGATTGAAAATGTGGGTTCAAATGAGGAGGATGGAAGTGGTAAGGATAAGAAAAAGAAAACCGAGAAGATCAAAGAGAAATACATTAATCAGGAAGAACTAAACAAGATCAAGACTATTTGGACAAGAAACCATGATTACATCACCCAGGAGTATGGAGAATTCTGTAACAGCCACACTAATGCCTGGGAAGACCACTTGGCAGTCAAGCACTTCTCTATAGAAGGTCAGTTGGAATTCAGGGCGTTGTTGTTCATCCCTTATCGGGCTCCTTTTGACCTCTTTGAGAACAATAAGAATAAAGACACCATCAAACTCTACGTCCTTCATGTGTTCATCGTGCACAGCTGTGATGAGTTGATACCAGAGGATTTCAACTTTATCTGTGGTATGGTTGACTCTGAGGATCTACCCCTGAACATTTGAGAAATGCTCCAGGAGAGCAAAATCTTGAAAGTAATTCACAGAAACATTGTTAACTGGTGCCTTGAGCTCTTCTCTAAGTTGGCAGAAGACAAAGAGAGTTACGAGAAATTCTATGAGGCATTCTCTAAAAATCTAATGTTTGGAATCCCCGAGGACTCCCCTAACTGGCGACACCTGTCTGAGCTGCTGCACTTTCACAGCTCTCAGTCTGGAGATGGGATGACATCTCTGTTAGAATATGTCTCTTGCATGAAGGAGACACGGAAATCCACCTACTACATCACTGGTGAGAGCAACGAACAGGTGGCCAGCTCTGCTTTCGTGGAGTGAGTGTGGAAGCAGGCCTTTGAGGTAGTGCATATGACCAACCCCACTGATGAGTACCGCATGCAGCAGCTCAAGGAGTTTGATGGGAAGTGCCTCGTCTCAGTTACCAAGGAGGGTCTGGAGCTACCAGAGGGTGAGGAGGAGAAGAAGAAAATGGAAGAGTGCAAGGTGAAGCTTGAGAACCTCGGCAAGTCCATGAAAATAATCTTGGATAAGAAGGCTGAGAAGGTGACAGCCTCCAATACACTTGAATCTTCACCGGCTGCATTTTGACAACCATCTATGGCTTGACAGCCATTATGGAGCAGATTGTGAAAGCCCAGGCACTTTGGGACAACTCTATGATGGGTTACGTGATGGCCAAAGAGAACCTGGAGATCAACATGACTACACTATTGTGGAGACGCTGTGGCAGAAGGCTGAGGCGGACAAGAACGACAAGGCTGTCAAGGACCGGGTGGTGCTGCTGTTGAAAACCAAGCTGTTCTTCTGGCTTCTTCCTTGAGGATCCACAGACCCACTCCAACTACACCTGCATGATCAAGCTAGGTCTAGGTATCAATGAAGATGAAGTGACAGCACAGGAACCCACTGCTACTGTTCCTGATGAGATCCCCCCATTTGAGGGCAATGAGGATGTGTCTCACATGAAAGGAATAGATCAGGAGTTCACGCTTGGAAACCTTGTGCGCTCTGTGTAGTGTTCTCAGGGCTCCCACCACAGCCTTGAGTGGCCCTGTCCCAGCTGCCTCACTCCAATGATTTCTAGTGTTTTTTCTCTCCCATCCTTGTATCTAAGGCAGGAAACAAGGGCATCAAGCCCCATTTACTCCCTAATTTGACAACAGGATTGGATGTTGTGTATTGTGGTTTTTTTTTAAATTTTGTTCTGAAATTAATCTATGCAAAATAAAGAAGCTGCCATTTTATACAAAAAAAGAAGACATATGAGTAGCCAGTAAGCAAATGAAAAGGTGCTCAACACTTTAGTTATCAGGAAAATGCAAATTAAAACCAAAGTAAGATACTACTTTATACTTACTAGAATGGTTAAAATTAAAGATGATAATACCAAATGTTGGCCAAGAGGCAGAGCACGGACTTTCATACATTGCTGACTACAAAACAGTACAAACACTTGGGAAAACAGTTCAGTAGTTTTATTCATTTTTCTAAATAAAAGCAAATGTATCTTAACCTAAGGCAGAGGAATTATACTACTAGATATTTACTCAAAATAAATGAAATGAGTTGTAGGAATTATTTGTATATTCTGGTTATGCGTTCTTGGTCGTATTGCAGCTATCTTCTGTCACTCAGCAATTTGCCTTCCCCTGTCTTAGTACGCCTTTAGATAAACAGAAATTCTTACTTTTAAAGTAGTCCTACTTATCAGTCTTTCTATTTACAGTTAATGCTTTTTATGTCCTGATAAAACATATGTCCATAAAATGACATAAAAAGCAAAAACTAGAAACAACCCAAATGCCTATCAACAATTTAATGGATAAACAAACTGTGGTATTTTAACATAAATACAATAATAACAATAATAATGAAGTGCTGATAAAACAACATAGATTAATTCTCAAAGCATTGTATTGAGCAAAAGAAACAAGGTACAAAAGAATTCATGCTGAGTGATTCTATTTCTATGAAGTTCTAGAACATTCAAAACTAAAATATAGTTATAGAAAGCAAGGTGGCAGGGATGAAGATGAATTGACTAGAACGAGCATGAAGATGACAGGGTGATAGAAATATTCTAGATCTTGATTGGAGTGGTAGTTACACACATGTATGCATTTGTCAAAACACTTCAAACTACATTTAAAATCTGTGCATTTTATTATAAGTAAATTGTACTTTTACAATTTAATTGTACAATTTAATTTAAATTGTACATTGTACCTTTAATTTAATTTGTACCTTTATAATTTACAATTTAAATAAGTACCTTTACAATTTGAAAGTATGTAAGGAAGGGGTCCAGTTTCAGTGTTCTGCATATGGCTAGTCAGTTTTCCCAACACCATTTATTAAATAGGAAATCCTTTCCTTTCCCCATTGCTTGTTTTTGTCAGGTTTGTCAAAGATCATATAGTTGTCGATGTGTGGTGTTATTTCTGCAGCCTCTGTTTTGTTCCATTGGTCTATGTATCTGTTTTGGCACCAGTACCATGCTGTTTTGGTTACTGTAGCCTTGTAGTAAGAAAAGCACACCTTTCTTTCTTAGAGAAATAAGGAAAAGAAAAAAAAAGCACCCCTCCCCCTCTATAGACACCCATGAGGACATACAGTAATTAGATAAAGAACTTGAAGCCATGATGTAAAAGTAGCATGATCAGAGTGAATCAGGCTCATAGAAACGAGATAGTATTTCATCCAGCTTTTCAAGGCATACGAACATCTTCCCTCTGGAACACATAAAGACGTGCACACAAGTAGTGAAAATTACTTTCGATTGCCCTATAGGAAGCATCTAACCTTTAAACGTTTCCAGAGACTTGTGTGTAGGTTCTGCACCTGGTATCTAAGAAAGAGAGGCTTGGGACTGGGCAGACATTTGTCCAGCTGAAGATTTGAAGAGAAATCAACTGTCAAGCACTATTTAGCACAAGCTATCTATTCTGAAGCCACTTAGCAAACAGGTATCAGCTAAATGACTTCGCTGTCTCAGGAGAATGGGGACAAAAATCCCTGAAGTGAAGCAGAGACAGGTGGGATTTCAGTGGCCCTGGCAGCATGACAGTTACATTGTTCTATGATTAGCCTTACACATGTCCAGCCTTAAGTGCAAACAGGAGAACTGTTGACATATTTTCAAGACTCCTCTGGAGATGAATGTACTGGCTTTCAGCAAAATTTGACACAGCAGAGAATAAGGTGTGCTGTGCTCTTAGCTGCTTGAGAATTACAAATAGGTTTATGGTACAATAGATCTGATTTGGAAACTACATAAAATGGAATGATCTGTAACTCTCATTAAAAACAGATATTAAGAAAATACAGCGTTCGCCTACAGCCTTTGTCTTAAAGTTTGAATTTAGCAAATACTCATCATTATTCCTGCTTTCCCTCCAAGGCCTTGGGCCTTCCATAGTCAATGAGAGTTTCCCAATGCAGTCAAGTATGAACAGGAATAAGATGAAGCAATGAGCTGAGATGCGGAGCAGAGGGGATTCTTGGCACCTCTCTGCTGAGAGGCAATAGTTGGCTCTTCTGGCAGAGACTTTGCAGCTCATCGAAAATTATTTCACTGCTGTAAAGTGTTACCTGAAACTCCTCCACTGCTTCCAGCTACTTATCTTGCTTTTGCAGATATCTAGTGGCATTCTTGCAATCCACTGTTCTTAGCCACCTACAAAAGACAAGCTCCAAACAACTGCCATCTTCTCAAGTATTAGAACTACCACCATATGCCACAGATATGGAAAGCAATATCAGTAAATACTATTTATATAAAGAGCTCTTGCAAATCAACAATGTAGCACAAAGCGCCTAGAGAACCTAGGATATAATTTACAAAAGAAGAAATACAAATCTCTAATCTATGTTAAATAGGTTCAGGTGTCACTAGTGAGCAATTTAAGCACAAATGAACTAGAGCTTTTCATGCCTCAGATTGGTGGTGATTTGGAAAATATGAGTATATGGCAAGATAAGTACTTGTATGCACTCTTAATGAAACTGTAATGTAATGGAAACCTTTCAGGGAAGCAATTTGGCAGTATGTACTAAGTGACTTAAATTGTTTCATGTCCTTTGAATCAATCATTCTTCCAAGACAGTCAAAAAGAAATAAGCATGCTTGTAGACAAGAATGTATACACAGGGATGTTTATCAGAGTTAGCCAAAATTGGAAACCACATAAAGGCCTAATAAAAGAGCAATGGCTAAACAATATATGGCATATTATGGAATATTATAAATCCATTATAATGTTCATGGATATTATGAGAAAAATATTCAAGAGATAATGTTAAGTGCAAAAATAGCATAAGTGAGCAAATCTATGAATGTACATTTCTCAGAACAAGAAGCCTCAGAGGTTGGCAATTCTATGAAAACATGTCAGAATTCCAGAGCAGTCAGAAAAATATGAATAAAAATAAAAATGAGATACTGATTTACAGGTACCATAACAGCAAAAAATTAGAAGAGCACGTGATACAAGGGGTCTATAATAAAGTGGGAAGATGGAGACTTAAATAACACTGGAAAGCAATATGGTAGTACTTAAGATAGTCAAGGTCCCATGACTTTCTAATTGCATACATGGATATGTATTGCAGAGACATTCTTACACAGGCCCTTATGAGGACACATAAGAGATGTCTGTCATGACAATGACTATGGCAAGGAGAAGTCAGAGTAACCTTCATGGTCAACACTGGAGGAAATAATAAGCAAAATGTAGTAAATGCATACTATATAATGACAAAAACTAGATGGTGCACACATCAATAAATATGAAAAACATAGTTTTCAGTGGAAAAAAGGGAAGGATAGAATGAGATTTTAGGAAAAATGAATATTAAAGAACACGTACAGTCCAGGCACGGTGGCTCACGCCTGTAATCTCAGCACTTTGGGAGGCCGAGGCGGGCGGATCACGAGGTCAGGAGATCGAGACCATCCTGGCTAACACGGTGAAACCCCGTCTCTACTAAAAATACAAAAAATTAGCCAGGCATGGTGGCAGGCGCCTGTAGTCCCAGCTACTGGGGAGGCCGAGGCAGGAGAATGGCGTGAACCTGGGAGGCGGAGCTTGAAGTGAGCTGAGGTCATGCCACTGCACTCCAGCCTTGGCAACAGAGCAAGACTCCGTCTCAAAAAAAAAAAAGAACACATACATAAAGGAATGCAATATATTGCATATATCAAAAATAATTTATATCACTGCAATGTATTTCGTATATCAAAATTAGTAGGGACGTATCTTTGTCAGAAAGAAATAATGGTAGTTGTTATTTTTATTATTATTTTATTGTACTTATAATTATAATAGAAAAGAGCCTTGCTTACATCAGTGATCAATGACTAAGTATTGTACAACCAAAGACATGATGCATTCAATGTTCTGTACCTAAGTTGTTATGTTTTTTGTTTTTTTTGTTTTTTTTTTCCCGAGACAGGGTCTCACTCTGTCACTCAGGCTGGAGTGCAGTGGCGTGATCTAGGCTCACTCCAACCTCCACCTCCCAGGTTCAAGCGATTCTCTGGCCTCAGCCTCCCGAGTAGCTGGGATTACAGGAGCATGCCACCACACCCGGCTAATTTTTGTATTTTTAGTAGAGATGAGGTTTCATCATGTTGGCCAGGCGGGTCTCAAACTCCTGACCTCATGATCTGCCCACCTCAGCCTCCCAAAGTGCTGAGATTACTGATGTGAGCTACCACGCCTAGCCCTAAGTTTTTTTAAAGAGCTGTATATTCAATTCATATCCCACACAGTCCCAATTTTATAGTAAATATGCAATGAAACACCAGAAGGAAAGAAAAACATTAAAAGGTTAATAATGGCAATCTCTGAATTTGATTTAATTATTTATCAATTGCTTTCTTTGTATTTGTAGCAAGGGTCCGAGCTCTAGCCTGTAATGAGCCCGCTGTTGGGATTTGAAGATGTTTATGCATAGTAGGGTGGGTTGCGGTGATGGGGTAAGGGGTGGTCTTGGTCCATTCAGACTGCTATGACAAAATACCATACACTGGGTAGCTTATAAATAACAGAAATTTAATTCCTGGAGTCTAGGAACTGCAGGATTACAGTGCTGTCAGATTCATTGTCTGCTGAGAGCTTGCTTTCTGGTTCACGGATGATGCCTTCTTGCTGTCTCTTCACATGATAGAAAGGGCCAGGCATCTCTCTAGGGCCACATTTACAAAGACATTAATCTCATTCATGAGGGTTCTTCCCTCATGACCTAATCAGTTTCCATCTCCTAATTCCATTGCATTGGTGATTAGGTTTTAACATGTATTTGGGGAGACACAAGCATTTGGATCATGGCAGTGGGCAAATTAAGAGTCAGATTAATTTTCTCATGGGAAAATCCCAGAGCTCAGGCACTAAAGAGGTAGCAAACATGTTCTGAAGACCTGTCCTTTGGCATGGAGCTTAGGCCAAGGGGGATGGGAGCCATAGTCAGAAGACAAGAAGTTCTTTTCTAGTGTCCTATTGCCTCAGTAAGAACATATGGCTGGTTGTGGGGGGATAATGCTGGTCTCCACATTTCTGCATGAAACCAGTCAGAGGTTGAATTGCATCAAGGGTTTTTTGGCTACCAAAGGGTTCCAGAGCTCCAATTTCTTAGCGGGGGTTTGGGGTGTTTGGGGAGGTAGAGGGAGTGGGGCTCTGAGTGGTCACTTAAAGAGGAGCCCCATCCCATCACTCAGTTTTGTAGGCAGCTGACACAATTGAGGGTGACCATAGCTGTGGAAAGGGAATGGACGAAATGCCACAAACAATGACCTAAGCTATTATGAACATGGGTCCATGACTCTTGCTCTTTGGGATTCTGTGAGAGTCAATTTTACGTGTCAATGTGACTGGGCCATGGGGTGCCCAGATTGTTTCTGAGAGTGCCCGTGTGGGTATTTCTGAAAGAGAATAGCATTTGAACAAGTGGACTCAGTAAAGTAGATTGCTCTCTCGGTATAGGTGGGCATTATTCAATCCAATGAGGGCCAAAATAGAATGAAATGGCAGAGGAAGGAGGAATTCACCCGTTTTCTTCCTGCTTGCCTACCTGAGCTGGAATATTCATCTTTCTCGCCCTTTTACAAAGACTTACACCACAGGGTCCCCTAGTTCTCAGGCTTTCTGTCTTGAACTGGAATTACACCACCAGTTTTCCTGGATCACCGTCTGACAATGGCAAATTGTGGGACTTCTTACTCTCCATAGTCATGTCAGTGCATTCCTGGTTTTATACAAATAATTAGTCCTTTTCTCTGAAGAACTCTGCCTAATACAGATTTTTAACACAGTCTAGAAGTAAGGGGGATAGGAGAGAACAATAACTGTTCAGGGATTTGAGGACTTGCATTAAGGAGGATAAAAAAATCAGTGAAATATGAATTATTATTAGTAGGTTTTCAGGTTGCATGACCTGAAGAAATGTGTTATATGTTTTCCCTATTTTTCAAGCATTCTGTATATAAAGGAAATGTATTACTTTATAATGACAAAAATGTTATAATAAATTTGAAAGTAAAAGTCTCAAGTATAAAAGAAAAATATGGAGGCAAGGTATTTGCAGTAGAAGTCCTGCTGACGTTTTTTTCTCTTTCCAGGCTTTTGTTGTCCCTGTTGGCCACTTCATCCAGGCTTTGTGCTGGAGCCTGGGAAGGGAGAGACGAAAAATGCTACTCTATTTCCAAACTACCTACAGACTCTTCTGTAAGGCTCTCTAAATGTGATTATTCTGACATAAGATATTTTAATTCTATAGTTCAAGTTAAAGGACTATTTCTATTGTTAGAGATGCCACATCTCATAGAAGGCTGTACTCCCACACAGTGACTCTTAACAATTAAAAAATTATATTGCATATTGTTTTTCTTCTGCAGTTGGAAAGGACGAGGTTAGAAGTATCATGGGATAGTATCTTCCAGGAAGCATCTTCTGCCTAATTTCTTGGATGCCCTTGTAAGTATCCCATAGTCCTCTCCCAATAGACCTTTCACCCCTGTTTCTTCCCCCTACTCAATCCTAGACCTAGGGCAAACTTTGGTAATACTGATTGGCTTCAGGACTTTGCTCCCTCTTCTCTGCCTTTTTCACTTCCCTAGTCTTCCTCTTCCCCCATCCTTAGGGAGGTACCCAGTACTCTCCCAATGCCCTCAATCTCCCATTCTCACAACCTTCCCCCAAAGTCAAACTTCCTACCACAGGACTATGCACACCAACACATTTTCTCCCTCTACCTCTTCATCTTAATATTTCCTTGCAGAGCTGGATTTGCATTTTTAAAGCAAATATTATCACCTACGGATCTGTTAAGAATGCCATATATTTTACTTATTTATTTTCTGCTTCTCTACACATTCTCTCTCACTTCCCAACTACGATATAAAGTCCACAAGATCAGTGACTTTTGTTTCTTATTCTCTGCTGTAATCTAAAATCAGTGCTTTGCTCATACAGAAGATGCTTAATAAATATTTGTTGAAAGGATGAATGAATTAGTGAATTTGAGGGAAATAATCTGGGTAAAGCAAACTTCCAAGCAGCACTTAAATTAAAAACTAGTAGGTGATAGGCTATTCCATTCACTTATTCATCAGATATTTGTAGAATAAACCACTAGTCAATCACTAGCATGAGGGAATCGTGGTCGATAAAACACAGTGCTTGCCCTGGAGGGGCTTAGAGTCTAGAAGGATAGAAAGATCAATGGAAGCAAAATAGTGTGGAAAACACTACAATTGAGTAAGTGTGGAGTAGGAGCACAGAGGAAGGGCACCCAATCTAATCTGGGGGGATTCCATAAGGGCTTCAAACATCTACCTGGGTTGGGACTGAGAAGTGAGTAGGAACAGCAGAAGGGTTTGAATTAGGGCACTTCTGGCAGAGGGAAAAATTGTGCCAAAGCTTGGAAGTGAAAGAGGGCAGCATGTTCTGGGCCTTGGCGCTGTACAACTCAAGGTGGTGTTCTTCCCATCGTGTTTTAAGTGAATAGCTCTTCCAGGCTCTATTATGGAAACAGCTAGTGGTGATGGTTGCACAACATCATAAATGCACTGAATGTCACTGAATTGTACACTTCAAGATGGTTACTATGGCAGATTTTATATTTACCACAATAAAAACAATTTTAAAGCATATAGCTAAAATACATAAAAAATGTTATTACAGAGGTATTTCAAGGTATTAGTATACTGGATTTTATAACATTTGAGGTAATTTTTAGCTTTTATAATTTGTAATTTGCCGTGATTTTTTGTCTCCTTTTGAGTTAATTTTCATATTACAAAAATAAAGTGAATAAGTAATTGGTATAGTTGTTGCCCAAATGATATACTTGAAGAATAGCTAACTGGTAGACCTCCTCCTAGCATGTTTAATCCTACAGAAGCTCTGGGCTGTGAATACAAGTATCCTCTTTTCATGGGTGAACAAAGTGAGCTCAGCAGTTAAAGAACTTGCCTGTGAGCATCTAATCAGAAGGTCTGCCTGATTTTGAAGCCTGTGCTTGCCCTCACTGCATGATGCCACCTCCCATTTGAAAACTACTACTTTAGATTATTACACGGTTAATGAGAATAAGCACTGAGCACAGTCTATAATTTCTTTCTAAGTAAATATATGCAAATAACCAAAAATTTTCGACTGCGAACTGTGAACTTTCCCTCTAAAAGAAGGAGCTCCTACCCAGTCCTGGCTCAGCCACTAACTAGTTGCAGAGCCCTGGAAAAGCCATTTAGTTGCTTTGGGCCTCAGTGACAGCATCTGTAAAAGCCAAGTCAATAATATGTATTGAGTGGCCACAAGGCACAAGACCCTGAGAGAAGATCTGAAGGATCTTGAGGTAGAGTCAAAAGCTCTGCTCTTCACAAACTCAGGATCTAGTTGAGGAGAACAGAGAGACCCAAGAAAGACGGCCGGGGCCTGAGGACAGAACTAATTCTGTCTGGGGAGGTAATACTAGATGAAGTGTGAGAAGGAAATTGATAGGCATGAAACTAAGTCACCAGGCTTTGTTTTGTGGGGGCTAGAGGTGAGGGCTTTTAGGAGCAGTCAGTGAAATCGGTTTTTCAGGTTACCTGGGTGGGTGAAACCCTGCCTTGCTCTCTTTAGTTGTCATCTCCATGGAGTACTCTCGAGTGGCTGTAGGTAACTTATGGGGGTCGGGGAGGTAACCTATTCTCCATCCTTTGCACAGTACATAGGCACACTACACACACCCCCACAGAAAGATGAAGTGCTTTGCTGTTGGTTCTCGATGGTGGAAAACCACTGTGCAGAACAGAACAAGGGTAGGAGGCTGGCAGGGAGCCTTGCAGATACTCTTACTTCTGTGTACTCCCAACCCAGGGTCTCACTCCCCCACCACCCTGGTGTCTCTATCAGCACATGGACTTTCCCTCATTCCACGATTCTCTGTAAGACTCTCTCTTTTGAGGCCCCAGCCCGAACTCTACTTGCTTAAACCGCTCACATTCCTCAGAGTCTTGATTTCCACCATTCCCTTGCTGGTCATTCCTCACAATTCCTCCTTCATCTTAGAATCCTTAGAGGTGAGTTGTGAGTCACTCTATTCCCTCTCCTTTTTGTTTCTGCAGTTGGGTTATTGGAGGTGAGTCTGAGGGAACTTTGAGTCTTGAGGGTGAAGTAAGCAAGAAGGGTCATTTTTAAAGAGGAAGATTCAGAATGGCAGCCTTTTTCATCTCCTCCTAATATATAATTATATTCTAAAGTCTTAATATATTAACTTTGTCTGTTCCTAGTTCTTAATTTTTAAAAACTTGACCACTCAGAGGACCATAGACAAAAGATCCTACCATCTCAGATACAAAGGAGAGAAGGGTATTTCTAGTAGAGTGATCAGAAACAGCAAAGTTGAAAAGATGGGAATATCCATGACATCAAAGACACAGGAATAGTCTAATCTATCCAGTGAGTAGGGTGCTGCAGATTGTGGTAGAAAATGAGTCCTCAGGAGTAAATTAGGGCCATTCTTGAAAGGTCTTGGGTGTTACAATCAGATATGGTGGTCTTTATTCTGTAATAAATGAGAGGTGATCACTTAAAGGTTCTGGACAAATGAAAAGGTGATTATGTATTAATTTTAGTTAATTCTGAGAGTTGTGTAGAATGAATTAAAGGAAAGAGAATCTAGGAATATAATTTTCTTGTTTATTTAACAGTTAATTTATAAGTTGTCTACAATGTGCTTAGAAGTAAGTGGTGAATAAAATGGATAAAAATTCCTGCCCTCACAGTACTTATAGGCTATGAGTCAGAAGACTATTAGATTGTGTGGCCTTAAATGGAGCAATGACAGTAAGCATAGATAGGCAATATATGAATGTATTTGGGAAGTACAATTAATAGGATGTTTAAACTTGGTGTATTAGTCCATTTTTATACTGCTATAAGGAACTGCCCAAGACCAGGTAATTTATAAAGGAAGGAGGTTTAATTGACCCACAGTTCAGCATGGCTGGGGAGGCCTCAGGAAACTTACAATCATGGCAGAAGGTGAAGGGGAAGCAAGGCATCTTCTTCACAAGGTGGCAGGAAGGAGAAGTGCTGAGCCAAGGGTGAAAAGCCTCTTATAAAACCATCAGATCTCACAAGAATTTACTCAGTATCATGAGAACAGCCTGGGGGAAACTGCCCCATGATTAAATTACCTCCACCTGGTCTCTCCCTTGACATGTGGGGATTATGGGAATTACAATTCAAGATGAGATTTGGGTGGGGACACAAAGCCTAACCATATCTCTTAGGGTATGGAAGAAGGTGGTAATATAGTTGATGACTTTTAACCAAGGTAATATATAGACAATAAAAATATTTTCTGTAGATTTCAGAAAGGTGTGCTGTAGATATACTCATATGAATATTTCATAGGGAACTCCTGTGGAGGTGTCCAGAAGGCAGTAGTAAATGTGCTTGGAGTTTTGTAGACAAGTGAGGTCTATATATTTGAAAGGTACCAGGATATAGGTGATAACTAAGGCCACAGGCAGAGATGGGGTCACACAGACATAACATGCAGGATAAGAAGATGAGAAGGTGAAGATCAGAAATTTCGAGGAAATATAGCTTGAGGGTCAAAAGACAAGAAACCGTTGAAGGACTGAGAGTGAACAATCACAGAAGTAAGAGGAGAAGCAGAAAAGATTGAGGTTTTGGAGCTCAAAGGAGGCAAGTGTTTCAGGAATGAATAGGTAAGGGATGGGAAGCTCAAGGTGACTCAAGAAAAGATCAAGCCAGTGTGGGAACTTTGAGAGAGCAGCTTCATTAGAGCAGAAAAATGCAGTGGGAAAGCCTAATTTTATAAAAGAGTTAAATAAAAGGAAGGTAAAGAAATACTACAAGCCATTTTCCAGACCCATATTTCTTAATTTGAGTCTAGAAACTGTACATTAGAAACACTTGTTTGAGTGTTCTGTGACTTCCTCTGCAACACTTATATAACAAAGTTCCTTCTCTATAATTTTCCATATGTATCCGGAGAGACAAATGCAGGAAGTGCAAAAATAATCTATCTTTTTCCCAAGTTTTGCAGGAAATGTCTGCTTTGAGAGAGGACTTCTTCTCACTCCTCAGAGAGCAGGGTGCCTTGAATTCTTTTCCCATTGCCCACAGCAATAATTCAAGAACTGCAGTGACAAATACTGTCCCAGCATCTTAGGAGATGGCATGGGCATGTTTCTCTCCTTCATAGTAGCAGAAGGAAGGGGCTTCAGATCAAAGACGAAATTCCAATGAATGCCTCTTTGTGGTCAAGACATCTAGAAGGACTATCTTGGCTATACTGACATTCCAATAGCAGTATTTCTGAGGCATCATAAATCAGTAAGTAGTCTTCTTTGGATCAGAATAAACTGAGTGAACCTTGGCTAAGTGCTCTTAACTGGACAAGGCCTACAGTAGATTTAAGGGATTAATAACTCAAACTTCCTCCGGTTCACATGATGACACAGCTTGACACTGTCATAGGAGCACCCAGTACCTCGCTTTGCTCACTCAAGTTAAATTGCCTCTTCTTTCCTCCCATGGTTATTTCTTAGTGGATTTCCTGGCCAGCTCACACTAATTTATTTGTTTAAGTCTCCCCCATCTAGCTTTCCACAGACCCTACAAAATTAAAAATTGTCAGTCCCCATAACTGCCTGACCTTTTCAATTGGAAAAGTTCAGATACTGGCCCACTGGGGCTAAACAGTAATTCTGCCAGAAGCAGCTGTGGCCTCAAAGAGTCAATGTAAATATTTCAACAGTTAAATAATCAGTCATAGATCTTGGACCAGGAAACTACAAATGTGGAGCAAGGCACAGAATCTTGCAGGTGGAGGAAATTTAAAAGGAACGCTATAGAAGTGACAACTCATAACAATAAAACCTTGTTTTTATTCCCATAAAACAAGAAAAAGAGCTTTAAGGTAAAATAATCCTACTTCCAATAAATGGCTACTTTTCAAGAGAACTCAAGATAAAAAAATGGAAGAGCATGCAGGAGACTCCATTCATCCGGACTTTACAATATGAGTGCTACATCAGCACAGGGGCCAATGGCCACAATTACTATTTCAAAACTATTCAAAAATGTTTTTTTTTTAGTCCTCAGGAGTTACTAGGTGATATGGTTTGGCTGTGTTCCCCCCCAGATTTCATCTTGAATTGTAGCTCCAATAATCCCCGTATGTTGTGGGAGAGACGAGGTGGGAGGTAATTGAGTCATGGGGGCAGTTACCCTCATGCTGTTCTCATGATAGTAAGTGAGTTCTCACAAGATCTGATGGTTTTTATAAGGGGCTTTCCCCCTTTGCTCAGTACTTCTCTCTCCTGCTGCTTTGTCAAGAAGGACATATTTGCTTCCCCTTCTGCCATGATTGTAAGTTTCCTGAGGCCTTCCCAGCCATACGGAACTGTGAGTCAGGTAAACTTCTTCCTTTATAAATTACCCAGTCTCAGATATTTCTTCATAGCTGCATGAGAATGGATTAATACACTGTGTTGTTTGGTAGCACCAGTAGAAAGGAGACCAAGAAATTCTTTAGTGAATGAGGGAAGAAAAATGAAGGTGAGATTACAGGTCTTGAAAATCTCCCAAAAGTCTAGTAATCAATAGAAATGAAAAAAATGGAACTTACTGTGGCTGAAATATTCATCATGAAAGATTTATAAAAATAGAGAGGTGTGAGAATCAAGAGTATAGAAAAATCTCATACATTTATGGCCAATTGGTTTTGACAAGGGTGCCAAGATCATTTAATGGAGAAAGCATAGTCTTGTCAACTAATGGTGCTTGGACAACCAAATATCCAGAAGCAAAAGAATTCCTACTTTACATCATATTAAAAAATTAATTCAAAAAAGATCAACAGTCTACATATAGAGCTAAAATGATAAAACTCTTAGAAAAAAACATAGGGGTATCTTTTGATCTTGGATTTGGCAATTGATTTTTTTTATATGACACCAAAAGCATAAGAAATAAAAGAAAAATATACATAAATTGGACTTCATCAAAATTAAAATTTGTGCACACCAAAGATTATTATCAAGAAAGTGAAAAGACAACCTACACAATGGGGAAAATATTTGCAAATCTTATATTTGCTAAGAGTCTAGTATATCAAATAATGTAAATAAAAACCTTTACAACTTACCAGCAAAAAGATAAACAACCCAATTAAAAAATGGGCAAAGGACTTGAGTAGACATTTTTCCAAAGATAACTTTCAAATGGTCAACAAGCACATGAAAAGATACTAGACATAATTTGTCATTAAGGAAATGCAAATCAAAACCACAATGTGCTACCACTTTGCATCCATTAGGATGGATGCAATGAAAAATCCAGAAAGTAATACATATTGGAGAGGATGTGGAGACATTGGAACCTTTGTGTATTGCCAAGGGGAATGGAAAATGTTGCAGCTGCTGCAGAAAACAGTGTGGTGGTGCCTCAAAAAGTTAAGCATAGAATTACCATATAGCCAAGCAATTTCACTACTAAGTACATAACCAGAACAATTGAAAACAGACACTTCGCCCTCCCCCTCCCCTCCCCCTTCCCCTCCCCCTCCCTCTCCCTCTCCCCACGGTCTCCCTCTCCCTCTCTTTCCACGGTCTCCCTCTGATGCCGAGCCGAAGCTGGACGGTACTGCTGCCATCTCGGCTCACTGCAACCTCCCTGCCTGATTCTCCTGCCTCAGCCTGCCGAGTGCCTGCGATTGCAGGCGCGCGCCGCCACGCCTGACTGGTTTTCATATTTTTTTGGTGGAGACGGGGTTTCACTGTGTTGGCCAGGCTGGTCTCCAGCTCCTAACCGCGAGTGATCCGCCAGCCTCGGCCTCCCGAGGTGCCGGGATTGCAGACAGAGTCTCGTTCACTCAGTGCTGAATGGTGCCCAGGCTGGAGTGCAGTGGCGTGATCTCAGCTCGCCACAACCTCCACCTCCCAGCCGCCTGCCTTGGCCTCCCAAAGTGCTGAGATTGCAGCCTCTGCCCGGCCACCACCCCGTCTGGGAAGTGAGGAGCGTCTCTGCCTGGCCGCCCATCGTCTGGGAGTTGAGGAGCCCCTCTGCCTGGCTGCCCAGTCTGGAAAGTGAGGAGCGTCTCTGCCCGGCCGCCATCCCATCTAGGAAGTGAGGAGCGCCTCTTCCCGGCCGCCATCACATCTGGGAAGTGAGGAGCGTCTCTGCCCGGCCGCCCATCGTCTGAGATGTGGGGAGCACCTCTGCCCTGCCGCCCCGTCCGGGATGTGAGGAGCGTCTCTGCCCGGCCGCCCCGTCTGAGAAGTGAGGAGACCCTCTGCCTGGCAACCGCCCTGTCTGAGAAGTGAGGAGCCCCCCCGCCCGGCAGCCGCCCCGTCTGAGAAGTGAGGAGCCCCTCCGCCCAGCAGCCACCCCGTCTGGGAAGTGAGGAGCGTCTCCGCCCGGCAGCCACCTCGTCCGGGAGGGAGGTGTGGGGGTCAGCCCCCCGCCCGGCCAGCCGCCCTGTCCGGGAGGGAGGTGGGGGGATCAGCCCCCTGCCCGGCCAGCCGCCCCGTCCGGGAGGTGAGTACTAAGAAAAATTCTTCTGCCTTGGGATCCTGTTGATCTGTGACCTTACCCCCAACCCTGTGCTCTCTGAAACATGTGCTGTATCCACTCAGGGTTGAATGGATTAAGGGCGGTGCAAGATGTGCTTTGTTAAACAGATGCTTGAAGGCAGCATGCTCCTTAAGAGTCATCACCACTCCCTAATCTCAAGTACCCAGGGACACAAACACTGCGGAAGGCCGCAGGGTCCTCTGCCTAGGAAAACCAGAGACCTTTGTTCACTTGTTTATCTGCTGACCTTCCCTCCACTATTGTCCTGTGACCCTGCCAAATCCCCCTCTGCGAGAAACACCCAAGAATGATCAATAAAAAAAAAAAAAAGAAAAAAGAAAACAGACACTTCAACAAATACATTTACATGTATGTTCATCGAAGCATTATTCACAATAGCCAAAAGGTGGGAACAACCCAAATGCTCATTGCTGGAGGAATAAACAAATTCTTGCAGGTACATGTAATAGAGTATTACACAGCCATAAAAAAGAAGCAGTGATAAACCTCGAAAACATTATGCCAAGTGAAAGAAGCCAGACACAAAAGGCTACACATTATATAACTCCATTTATATAAAATATTCATAATACACAAATCTACAGATAGAGAAAATAGTTTGGTAGTTGCCTGGGGTTTTGGGGAGTGAATATTGAAAAGAGTAAATGCATAATGGGTACTGGGTTTCCTTTTGGGTGATGAAAATATTTTGGAACTAGAGGGATGATGCTTGTACCACATTGTGAATGTAGTTAATCCCACTGAATCGTTTACTTTAAATTGGTTCATTTTATTTTATGTAAATTTCACCTAGAAAAAAAATTTTTTATCACAGATGTGTGGTTCACAAATTCAGAGGTGGTCCTGAATTCCAAACAGAACAACCTGCTCTGTTGTGAAGCATTCAAGCCTGTAATATAAAGAAACATGTTTTCACAGGGGTCGTCCAAAGAAATATGTGAAGTAGCTTTTGAGACCTTTCTGTTCACATCCCATCCCATAGAAGTTGTGGGTGCAATTGGAGAAGGTTCCCTCTCACCTGCATGCTTAGTCTCTCTACCCACCTCATATCCCCAGCAGAGCCCCAGGCTACTACCCTGACCTCTCAATTTCATCCCTCCCCTGAAAAATCTCACCTGTCTCTCATGCCTTTGACTTGGAACTGTGCTGAGGGACAACAGATAGAAACCAGCTCATCAAATAAAGCAGTGAGTTCATTGCTGCTATAGCTATGCACATATTCAAGTGAATTTATTATACTCATTCTTTAAGGTTCAGGTCAACCATTACTCCCTTTGGGAAGCCTTCCCAGTGCCCTTGGGCAGAATTACCTCTTCTCTGTGCTAGCTCAACTTGTTAATGCTATTGTTCTCATTTTCTATACTGTGCATCAAGGCTGAGTGCCCAGCAGTGTGCCTGGCATATAAGGAACACCAACACAATGCACTTAGATGGAAACACCCCTGCCAGGTGATGTAGTGACTCAACTCAGGAAAAGTATAATTGTTACTTAGTAATACACCTATCTGTGTGAGTCTGTGTGTGTGTGTGTGTGTATGCACATGTGTTTGTGTTTTGGGCAGAATGTATTTATTTGTGGAGGGTGTTTCATGAACATCAGCCACATCATCTGACCAGATGACCAACCACCTGTCAATGCTTGTGGGTACATCAGTCCTGCTGCCACAGAATCCATGCCCTTTAAAGAATAAATTTATCATTCAGAAACCAATTAATTTAAATAAATTCCATCCTCAGAATAAGCTGGGAGCTGCTTTCTTTGATGCTGGCTCTTTGAACTGAAGGTGATGAGGGGCTCTTGAAAAGTGTTCCACAAACAACCGGTTGCTGGTTGCTGGAGCCTGGAGGAGACCAAGAGGTTGCAACAGGGGAAGACAAGGGAGGCCACCTGCCACTCTGTACCTGGCTATGATTCTATCACCCCAGATGGGCTAATGAGGGTCTTGGAAGCCACAAGCCCCTGGCAGCTTTCTTCTGAGAGGAAGAACAGGAAAAAAGGAAAGAGTGGGAAAAAGGAAGAAAAGAAATACAATCAGTAAAGCAAAACCATCTTTTCCTCTCTAAATCCAAAGTCAACCCAATTACTTATGTCTTTGTAATAACTATTGAAAAATGCCCAATTTTTCTGAAAAGTGAATTCAGAACCTTGTGTGGAATGTCACTGGTGGCAGTGGGAATATAAGACGGTGCGGAAGACTTAGGGGCACTTAGGCTGAGCTAGGTCAGGAAAGCATCCACTGCAAGCACCCAGCCCAACCCTGGTGCTCCATAAAGTACAGCAAAGACCAATTTATTTAAACTAAAATTTGAGGTTTGAAATGTTCCCATGTCTCCTAACATTACTGCTGCTGCTGCCCATAGCACACTTTGGTTCTAAGAACTTCCAAATACCATGTAGTTTATTACCTCTAATAACCCTGTAGAGAGGACTCATCTTATGTGTATGTTTTGCTGGAATGTTCTGCAATTGTATTTATTGATTACCTGTGTTGGGCTTCACCTGCCCAGGCTACGGAACAGCATTTCATTATATGGCTTCCTCTTACCTCATCTAGTTAACTGCTCTTAGGAAAGCCACTATGGAAAAAACCTTAATAAAGTTTGTGATGTTGAATAAGAAAAGATAAGAAGAAGCTGGAGTTACTTGGGTTGGGGATACTTGGCAGTGTGAGCTGCCAATAAGTGGGTGCATAGTGAGTGCACAATTTTAAAACAATAGTAAAATTAACATAAAGCCAGCCATTTTATTATCACCTTGTAGTTACAATTCTAAAACATATCAATGTTAAACACTATCCCCTGCCAGGGCAGCTCTTTCCCTCCTCCCACCCTCACCGCCTGCTTGGTAAACCATTGGCTTGAGTGTATAAACATAGGTACCATGTTCCTGAACTGCTCATTGTAACAATTTTTTTGCTATAGAAGCAGAATATTAAGGTCAAAGGAAACTTCAATATCATTTAACTGCATCTCTTTCATTTTTCCTTTGTGCCCCCTTTCATAAAACAAAAATCTGAGTGACCACTGCTAGGGATCATGTTTAACAAAACACATCTTTGCCCTCCATAAATTTATAAGTCAGAGAGTGGTTAATGACTTTCTGAGGTCACATAAATGCTGAGGGGCTGAGTTAGAGAAGAATATATGATATCTTCACATGACCTTCCTTCCCCAAAGGGTATAGGGAAGCTAGAGACCATGAACCACAGAAATGGCAGGGTCTTGTCACATCTTCAAACCTTCAACAACCCAAAAACATAAGCTTCAAATGCCTGGTATTTGTTAGTGAAAATTTGTTCTGGGTTTTGCTTTTCCTCCTTTGTGTGTGTGTGTGTGTGTGTGTGTGTGTGTGTGTGTGTGTGTGTGTGTAATTTCCTGGATTTTTGCAATAGCTTTCCTCATCCCCCACCACTTAGTATAGAGATTTCATTCCAGCAGCACAATTGCATTTTGAATTTTGTGCTTCAAAGTTAGTACTAACAGTTGCCTCCCCAGGTGCCTGAGGAACCCCCTCAACATCACCTCAAATAACTTTTAATTAAATCAAACTCATTCATTCCTGACTTATGCTTTGTGCTTTTGCCTTCTATATCTAAAGTTCTATTTATAAACTGTTTAGTCATATGGGCTACTGATTTGGAGCCTAATTAGAGCTGTGTGATACAATATGGTTGCCCCAAACATTTGCATCATTCTCGTATGAGGCAGGCTAATTAGTTGTCTGAGAAAGACCAATTGCACCTTCCCTACAGGTTTGCCTGTTGATACCATCACACCATGCAGATGCATTTCATCTAAAAACCCCAAATAACCTACTATTCCTTGGCCATTTCTCTTGGATTAATGGTGGAGTTGTGTGTTGCAATAGAGGTAGGTTACCCCAGCTCCACACACAAGCTGGTGGCCATTGGTGACTCTAGACATACTTTGTACAGGTCTTGAGTCAATGCAGTGGGCTGTCACCTTATAATCTGCTGGTGGTATCAGTAGTCAAATGAGCAAGCTCATTTCTCCTCCCATTTTGAATAGAAGCCAGAATTTTTATAAAAGAAAGAATAAGAAATAGAAATCAAGCAGAAATTCAACCACTAGAGTCAAGGGCAAGCAAAATTGATTTTAAAGGGCTGGCTTCAAGCCACGGAAACAAGTAAAGTTGAAATGAAAACTGTGCTTTTCTGGTAAAATTGCATCAACTACTAAAGGAAAGGTATATAATGGAAAAGTAGACCTAAATGCTTCATGTTTAGCATGCCCAGTGTACTTGAAACTAAGATAGCAACACACCCTTTAAAATTAAAGAAAAATTGCTCCCAGAATAGTTCTGTCTGCCTGAAATGTAAACAGAGGTACAAAAATCAGGGCAAAATGAGAGAGTGGTGAAAAGAAAAACACAGCTAAAATCCTGCAGCTACACATTTTTAAAATTTGATTTCTCTAAAGTAATATAATTTGCATTGTGTGAACAGGCTGTCCAAATTTAGACACTGCAACCCCACTTACAATGAACCATAAACAATGTAAGACATATTGAGTAGCCTAGTTCCAGAGCCAGAATGACTGAGTTCAAATGTTGGCTTTGCCACTAACTAGCTGTATGACCTTGGCAAATTATTTGACTTCTCTGAATCCTAGTTAATTAATCTGAAAAATGGGAAACACAATAATATTATTTAAGTCATAGTATACAACATGAGTTACATATGTGAGATGTGTATGGGGAGTATTTGCACACAAGTGCTACACCAAGTGTTTGCTATTTTCATCATTCAATATTATTTTTAGTTGCATTTCCTGGTTATCTATTTCATTTCCCTCAAACATCAACAGAAAATATCAATGTAGGAAAAAAATGCCTTCTTATTTATACTAATGTTATATGCAAATACTAATTTCAGGTAAATTGTAGATGTAAATAGTAATACATCTTATAGAGGAAAATGAAAAAAGATCTTCAGGACCGTGGCAAAGCAAAACAATTTTGAAGCAAGGCGTAAAAATTACTAACCATAGAAAAAGAACACTGAAAAACTGGGCTACCATACTTTAAAATTAAGAATTCCTGTTGATGTAGACAAATTGAGAGAGGAAAATGCAAGCTGCATAGTGAAAAAAGATAGTTGTAATGCTACAAAGACTTCTTATCCAGAATCTAAAAAGAATCCCTACAACTCAACAAGGAAATATCAGATAATACAATAGAAATTGGATGAAAGATTTGAAGAGGCACTTTGCAAAAGATAATATCCAAATGCCTGACATAAAAAGGTGTACAACATTAGTAGTCACCAGAGAAATGTACATGTTAACCAAGTGAAAATTCCTCATATAGCCAACCAGGATGGCTACAATTAAAAAGGTGCAAAACACTAAGTGTTGGTGAGGATGCTGATGAAATAGAATCCTTATACATAATTTTTCAGAGTGTAAAAGGGAAAGTATTTGGCATTATTGACTGAAACTGAACCTGTGCCCACTCTGTAACAAAACAATTTCACTTGTGGATTTTTATTCCACAGATATATACCCCCAGATGTAGATAAAAGAATGTTTGTATTAGTATTATTATTAATGACCCCAAACTGGACACAACCCATATTCTAATAGTATAATAAATGAATAAATTATCATCATTTATCATATGCAGCAAAAAATGAACAAACGACTGTTACACAAAACCATATAGGGAAATCTCAAAAAAGATTAAATACAATAAGCCAGACACATAAAAAACAAGCATTTATGTATGACTCAATTTCTATAAAGTTAAAAACAGATTAATTGATGGTGATAGAAGTTAGGATGGTGGTTATCTGTGGGGAAAGGGTTTAGTTACTAGCAAGGGCAAAAGGGGGAGCCTGGTAATAATTAAGTAAAATGTGTGATGTCTACAATGTTGTGTTATTTTGAAAATTCATTGAGCCATACACTTAAAACTTGTGCACTTCTCTATAAATATGTTATACCTTGCTATTAAAAATATTAAGGCTATAAGGCCAGGTGTGGTGGCTCACACGTGTAATCCCAGCACTTTGGGAGGCTGAGACAAGTGGATCACTTGAGGTCAGGAGTTTGAGACCAGCCTGGCCAACATGGTGTAACTACATTCCACTAAAAATAAAAAAAATTAGCTGGGCATGATGGCATGCACCTGTAGTCTCAGCTACTCTGGAAGCTAAGGCAGGAGAATCGAACCTGGGAGGCAGAGGTTGCAGTGAGCTGATTGTGCCTCTGCACTCCCACCTGGGTGATAGAGTTAGACTCCATCTCAAAAAAAAAAAAAAAAAAAAAAAGAAGGCTCTGAAAGCTAATGAATAAATTTGCCAAGTAACCAATTTAACCCCTCAAGTGTTAGCATTTGGTTATTATCTATTTATATTTAAACTAAACTATGTGTGTGTGTCTGTGTGTGTGTGTGTACACACACACGTGCCACTAGAAGTTACGGTCTATGAAGACAGGAATTTTTGAAGAGTTTGATTTGCTTACTTCTGTCTCTGGCCACTTCAACAGTGTCTGGTATGTAGTAGGCACTCAATAAATATTTGCTGAATGCATAAATGCAAAAATGCCTTGCATTTGACAAATTAAAGGAAAGTTAATTTAATACTGTATTTGTGGGCCAGGAAACTAGAATGGATTTCTTCCCAGGAGGTATAAATATTATGATTGATCTACTTTTATGTTTCCTCCAGCCAGTTTTTCTCAAGCAGTGTTCATAATTGGAGAGAGTGATATATGAGTAGCAATCAACAGTGGGACCCAGTGTGCAAGGCCATGAAACTTAAAGGAAATTAATTTCTGAGCCCACCAAGATATCTCAGTATCCATCACTTAACAGAGCACATGCATTCCTGCAAAGACAATTCCAAGGCAATTTCTTTGTAAAAAGAAATCTGTTTTCCTATGGGAACTCTCAAAAGAAGTTGAATGGGGATTTTCACAGGAAAAAGTCTCACAGTAAATGAGAAGTATTAATAAAAATAATAAAAATTAGCATTTCTGTGAGGAAAGACAAAAGATGGTGGTTAATTTCATGACATACAGTACTAGATATTACAGTGCCTTAAACAATAAGAGCAAACTTTCTCACCATTGTTATTTCCACCTTGTTTATTACTTATTTGCATAAGTTTTTCAACTTCAGCATCTCCTATATTCAATGATGGAACATATTTCTGTGAAATTCTGGCTTCCCTCCCTTTTCCTTAGGCTTAGGAATTTTCTCTATATAATGAAGCCAATGTGTATATTATGTTTCATCTGTATTAATACTGATGCCAAACTCTAGCTTGGAAATTCCTCAAGTTTGAAATCTAAGATCTCATGAAATCAATTTTTAATTTGATAAATTCAAAATCGGGTAAATCAACCTCTATTTTCCTAATGGATGTATGGATATAATTTGCACACATCACAGATTCTAAAGCAATTAAGTCAGTGTTCCCAAGGGAACCACACATTCAGATCTTAGCTTCTTAGGAGAGTGGGTCATCACACCAGAGTCTGAACCCATGCTCTGTTACGCGTGCTTAGAGCGTGAAGCATGGGCTTCAGTTTCCTCATTTGCTAAAGAGGATGAAAATTCCTAGCTTGGCAGGTTTAATGAGCTAATGTGTGCACACCACAGAATAGAAGCTCCATAAGTGGTATCATCTTCATCATCATATCATCATCATCATCATCATCATCATCATCATCACCATTTACATGCAGACAGCCAGAAAATAGCCCAGTGCAGTTATTGCTGGTTATTGTCTGGATGTTATAAAACTTGAATTTAGTTTAGCTTTAACTGAGAAGCAGCCTGCCCTGGTTCATTAATCAACTGGAGAAACCAGCTATTGTGGATTCTGCTTCTGACCCTGTCATTGAAGAGCAACTCAACATCTGCTTCATATTTCCATCTGCAAAATGGGGCTGACACCCACTGCCACTCACACAAGCAATTATTTCAGTACAGACAGTCCTCAATTTACAGTGGCTTTACTTATTTTTTTAACTTTATATGTTACAAAACCATTAACATTTTGACACAGCACTTTGAATTTTGATCTTTTCCCAGGCTAGTGATTTGTGGTATGTGAGATATTCAATGCTTCATTATAAAATAGGCTTTATGTTAGATGATTTTGTCCAACTCTAAGCTAAGGTAAGTGTTTTAAGCACGTTTAAGGTAGCTAGGCTAAGTGATGATGTTTGGTAGGTAAGGTATGTAGTTAACCATTGAATAACATGGGAGTTAGGGGGGTTGACCCCTCATGCAGCCCCAAATCCACATATGTAACTTTTGACTCCCCCAAAAACTTAGCTACTGATAGCCTACTATTGACCTTACCAATAACATAAATAATTACTACGTTTTGTATATGTATTATATGCTGTATTTGTACAATAACATAAGCTAGAGAAAAAAATGTTATGAAGAAAATCAAAACTCATAAGGAAGAGAAAATATATTTACTATTCATTATGTGGAAGTGGATCATCATAAAGGTCTTCCTCCTCATCAACTTCATGTTGAGTGCACTGAGGAAGAGGAAAAGGGGGAGTTGGTCTTGCCGTTTCAGAGGTGACTGAAGCAGAAGAGGTAGAGGAGGTGGAAGGGGAGGCAGGAGAGGCAGGCACACTTGGTACAACTTATATTTTAAAAACACAGTATAAATGGACTTGGACAGTTCAAACCCATGTTGCTCGAGGGTCATCTATATTAAATACATTTTCGACTTCTGTTATTTTCCACATATGATGGGTTTATTAGGCCATAACCCTGTGGTAAGTGGAGGAGCATCTGTATGGCCCATCTTGGAAACTGGCTGCGGAAATAAGCAGAACCAGCCAGGCAGTGGGAAGGCAGGGAGGCCGTTGGGTTGCTGGTTGGAAGTTGGGAGCTGGAAACAATTCTCTCTAATCTATTGCCTGGAGAATACCAGGAGCCAGCTGGCCCAAGAAGATAAGAGAATTGCACTTCTCCAGGCTGGGTGGAACCATACCTAATACGTTGTTGGGCAAGATGCTTAGCAAGTGCTACTTTTACTGTGTGCCAAAGTCTGCATGCATTTCAGCTGGATTCCATTTTTTATCCTTTGCCACACTTTAAAAATTATTTTCTGCCTTCCCTGGAGGAAATAACCACAGTGTCTCTAGCTCTCCTCAGACAATTTGTCCTAAGTGTAAAGAATTGAAGTTGGGGGCGACAGTAGACATTGAGTTCACCAAATCCGAAGGTTTAAAGCAAGTGTATATTTTTAAAAGTGACTCCTTACGGAAACAATAGTAGCTTTGCATAAATGTTATGTTGCCCCTCACTCCCGCCTTCCTCTGTTTGTCGGTATGCTTGCTCTTCCTGTCACACTCTGCCTTGATACAAAAGCAGAAGCTGGCAAACTGAGAAGAAGAAGGGATAGCAACTGGTCTCTTCTGTTGCAGAAGGGCAGCAGCATAAGAATGAAGTCGAACATTGTGATGGGTAATTTTATGTGTCAACTTGTCTAGGCTATGGTGCACAGTTGTTTGGTCAAGTGCCAATCCAGATGTTCCTATGAAGGTACTTTTTAGATTTGATGAACATTCAAACAAGCAGACTTTGAGTAAAACAGATTACCCTCCATAATGCAGGTGGCTTCATCCAATCCGTTGGAAGCATTAAGAGGAGAGACAGATTTATTCTAAGACTGCAACCTAGAAACCCTTTCTGTGTTCCCAGCCTGCTGCCCTTCGGATTTCAGACTCAAGACTGCAATAGCAACTCTTACATGAGTCTCCAGCTTTCCAACCTACCATACAGATTTCAGCAGCTAGCCAGCCCCCATGATTATATGAGCCAATTCTTAAAATATTTCTCTCTCTCTGTCTTATTCTCTTTTTGGTTCTGTTTCTCTAAGGAACCCTGGCTAATACAAGCATCTCACTCTTACTGCACAGGGCAGATATGCTGCTCCCTAGGAGGAGTGGTTGGATGGCTGACAAAATATTGTCCATCCCCAAATATCCCCCCTCCTTTATTTATCCCGCAGTCTACCAGCTAACCTGCACATTTGTTTTGGAAAATCACTAAGAGGACATAACTGAAGTCCACAGAAGCAATCCTGTCCATGAGGCCATTAGTTTGGCAAATTTCTCTGACTAGTCAGCTGGGCCTTGGATCCTGAAAATAGAGATATAATATCGACTCCTGAAAATGGAGTTTAATTCTGATACTCAGAAGATCTGAGGGGTAACGGCAGATAAGGGTGGTCTAAAAGGTAATGAACAGTAGCTGGAAAAGATGCCTAAGAGGAAGGTGAAAAGATACAAGGAGAACAATTTGTTATGTTTAATATTATTAATAATAATCAGCATTATAGTATTCGTAAACCCCAAACTAGGCATGTAGTCGTTGCAATACAAATCCCAACTCAAGCACATCACATATGCAACAGAGGTGAGCTGAATGCCAAGATCTCGAAATGGGAGCTGCACATTCACAACCATTTCTAGCTGCTGAGTGCAGCAGTAAGCCCAGATACCCTCCCGACCCTGCATAGGCAATACTCAGGGCCTTTCTTTTCCTGATATGAGAAGAGATACTTCAGGGTATTTTGGCTTTAAAAGATCTACCCAATTTCTCCTCTCCCAAATCCCATATCTATGGGAATATAGACTTTGTACTGCCCTGGGTTCTTTTCTTGGCAGTAAATTTTTTTTCTCCCAGTACTCAATCTTTGGTTTCTTAACATTCCTTTTCTTTTAAAATGCAATTACAGTTTATTTAATTTCTATTCTCTTATTCTCACTACGGCCCTTTGGAGTAAATATTGCTCCATTTTGCAAATGAGGTAACTGAGGCTGAGCTTGCTCAAGTGTCAGGAGCTAGACTGGAGCCCAGCTTGGTTAAGTGCTGGTATTGTGCTGACCTACGAGGTTTCCAAAAACAACAGCCTAAGAAATGGCACCTTGGCCTAAGAGGGGCTCTGCGGCAGGGCCCCAATACACAAGTGGATATGGGAGTGATTCAAAATGAAAACCAAGGGGCTCTTTAATCCATGAGTTTACATGCAGACATGATATTAATGGCATGATAACCCAAGAATACTAACTCATCGCTCCTAATTAGACTTTGCATGTCTTTACTCTTTGACAGATGCAAAGAATTTCAAAATACAATTAAACTTTCCAATACCCTTGTGAGGAGGTGGCAACATATTCATTTTACAGATGGGTGAACTGAGGCCAACAGAAGACACATCTCTGAAAGTTAACTCATGACTCTTGAGAAAGCATTCAGGAAACCCCAGGGTTCTTTGCTCCTCTGTGCTTCAGCTCCAACCAGCTTAGAGCACTGGTCTAGAATTTTTAAGGAAGAAGTCAAAGCTGAAAACTTTTCACCCATAGTTAACCTCAAGTAAAAGTAAATAAAAGTCAGTTCATATGTGCTTCAAGCTCCCACCTTAGTTGCAGTGGCTTTATCCAGGGGTTCCCCAAACTTTCTTGGTCATAAGATTCCTTTGTGATATTTGTTAATAACACAGATTTGCTGGATTTTCCCCCTGGAGATTCTGATTTTGTATGTAGGGATCATTTCCTAGAAATCTGTATTTTTTACAAGTTTCCGGGTAGCATTTTATACCCAGGCATGTTTGGGAACACTTGATGAAGTATTCTACAAGTACTTCTGGAATGTATTATTTACTCACCTAGCACTGTGTTGGCTTCTTTTGGCTATACTCAGAGTGTAAGAAACCACCTCAGAAGTCCTCTTCCCCTTATTCAATGTAATAGATAATGCAACAAATGTTTATTGCATTCTATCTTGCAATATACCCATTGTATTGATAGCCTTTAGCTCTTTGGCTGAGTACTATGGCAGTCACAAAGATGAAGAAGCAGGGAGAGACAGACTGCTAAACAATCACTGTATTGACATTAGATAATATTGTAATAGAGGTTGGTACAAAGAATTCTGATAAGGGAGATTGGGGAGCAAGTAACTGGCTGAAAGAAAGAGGCTGGGGGACATATAGCAAGAGAGTGACTTATGAGCTGGGTTTTGAAGGATGAACAGGAGTTTCTCTACTAGGGCACATTACAGAGAAAACAGCAAGACATGAACAAATAAAATTATAGGTACATGTATGTGTACACATATTTTAATTACAATTCTTTGGAAGAAAGGCAAATGATAAAGCATAAGAACATAAATCTGTGATGAGGAGGGGTGAGTGCTGATCTGCTGAGGTAGGTTTTCAATGTCTTTGCATATCTTATTAATTAATTCAACAAGTAGATATCAAGTACCTGCTGGGTGCCAGGCAGTATCTTAGTTTCTGAACATTTAAACATTATAAACTCATTTTAAAAAATGCATTTCTTTGTGAGTTTACATTTTACGGGGTGAGAAAATGAACAAGACAAATAAAATATATGGTATGTCAGATGATAATAAATGCAATGTAGGTATGAGACATATACATATGTATAAGATGTAGTGACGGCTAACGATTTTGGAGATATATATCTATATCTATATATCTATATATATCTATATCTATATATCTATATATATCTATATCTATATATCTATATCTATATATATATATATGGTGAGGGAAGGAGCCATCTGGGGGAAGAATGTTTCAGACAGAGGGAAAAGCCAATGTCAGGGCCCTGAGAGTCTACCTGGTGTGTATGAGAAAGAGAGAGGAGGCCAATATGACTGTAATGAAGTGGGATTGGAGGGGAGGGTGGTAGGAGATGAAGTTAGCAAGGTGACAGGCAGGAAAGAGGGGGGACTGATTGTGATGGGCCTATTTCATGGATTTTGGGCTTTTATTCTGAGTGAGAAGGGAAACCACTAGAGTGTTTTAAGTAGAGGTGTGACATGATCTGATGTTGTTTAAAAATGTGTCACTCTGTCTGCTGTGATGGGATCGTCCTACAAGGGCCAAGGCAGAGGATACGAAAACAAAGAGGAGGCTACTGCAATGATCCAGGCATGAGATGATAGTGATTTGACCAGGGCGGAAGCAGTGGAGGTGGTACAAAATGGTGGAATTCTTGATGTACTTTGGGATAGGTTAAAAGGTTTGACTATGGGCATGAGAGAAAAAGAGAAGATAAAGATCTTGAGCCTTATTCTGGAAACGGTAACAGAATTTTGCAGTGACATTACCTGAACTATGGTTTTGTGAATTCCCTCTAATTTCAGAGCGGAAGATGGAGGGTAGGTAAAAGGCTATGATAACAAGACAGGAAAGAGATAGGGAAGGTTGACCAAGGACGAGTCTGTAAGTTCCAAAAAAAGAATCATGGTGAGAGAAGTATGGAAGAACAAACTGCAGAATTTGGTGACTAATTATATGTTTGGTGTAATCAAGACATGATGGAAAGAGAAGGGGAGTGAGATTCATGGTAGGAGAGAGGATGAGTTTGGTTTGGGCTTGTTGAGATGTCTGTGGTCTCTGGATGAGGAGTCATTAAAAGAATGAGCAATTTAACTCTGCCACTTGGGAAGCAGGGTGTAGCTAGGAAGTTGTAGTGACAGCTAACGATTTTGGATATTGCATGCTAATTTTAAAATAAGCTTTCTAGATCTTGCCAAGGATAATGATTTCTGCAATTTATAGTCCTCATATCTCCAAATTTGAGCACCAGGAGAGCTTAGTAAATGCTTAGAGATAAAATAGTCCAGCAGGAATGAACATTGAATATTGAGGATGGGTGGAAGGAATAGTGTGGGATGTGAGAAGTCATCCAGTCTCCTTGAAATGGAAATGGCCATACACTAGAAGCAGACTGCATTATCTGTGAGTTTTTTCTTTGCCTCAATAAGTGTGATAAATACATTCATAAATTATTTTTGCATTCTATTTTTTTTTTTTTTTTTTTTTTGGAGACAGAATTTCACCCTGTCGCCCAGGCTGGAGTGCAGTGGCGCGATCTCGGCTCACTGCAACCTCTGCCTCCAGGGTTCAAGCGATTCTCCTGCCTCAGCCTCCCGAGTAGCTGGGATTACAGGCACCTGCCACCACACCCAGCTACTTTTTTGTATTTTTAGTAGAGACAGGGTTTCACCATGTTGGCCAGGCTGGTCTCAAACTCCTGACCTCAGATGATCCACCTGCCTTGGCCTCCCAAAGTGCTGGGATTACAGGCGTGAGCCACCATGCCTGGCCTGTCTTTGCATTCTTAAAGCATGTTATGGGGATCCTCAGAAAAATTCCCAAATGTGTTTCAGACTCCCTAGCAAAGCCACATGGCATTTTCCCCCATTATGCTTATAGAATCAGAGGTTATTAATATTATAAATGTTTTCATGATTGAGGTAGGCCAAAGTCAATCCCCTTTTCCAATGTCTATAGATTTGCACTGGAGACAAATGAACGATATATACATATTCTTTCTTTGAAGTTCCTTTTTTAGGAAGTTTGTCTCCTTAATTTGCATATACAGATTTGTCCCTTGTTTCCCAATTGAATTGGAAGAAACATCTAATGGAAATTTGCCATGGGCCTTATAGGATTAAAGCATGGGGAGGTTATTAATAAATTTCATTGTGGGCAGCAATCTCTGCCCCAGGGAGGGTTATTAAAAAACATCAGAACATCCCCTCAGCTTGTGGGAAGTATTCCCCCTTGTCACTCAACAGTGGTGTGACTGTTGGCTGGAGGCAAAAGGCAAATTCTTTTTGTGTCCACCTCATCATTTTGCTACACCAGTTCTGGAGTCCTGATCAGTTCAGAACATCCATGAATGTTACCTGTGTTTGTGAGCTGAAAACTATATATCATATCTAAATATTGAAATTTCCCTCTTAATGCAATTATAAGAATCAACACCACTCTAGCCCAGAAAGCAGTGGCATCCTTAATTTTGGCAACCTTAAAACAGTCATGAGCTTGTACATCTCTTGACCCACATGATCCTTCCAATAGTATAAAGCAGGATTCTAGGTAGAACTGCAATGTCTCTGGTGATCTGAGTTCACTGAGAAGGAAAGGGGAACCCAAACTTTTGCCCGGGGCTCTGTTGCCAGAGGCCACAAGCAAAATAATCTCCCTAGAGTTCTAGAAACAATAATGGCCACTCTATGGTAAGGGGAAAGTGAGAACGTAGATACAAAATAACTTAAAAAAGAATAGAGCTCTTTGATGTTTACTCAAAGGGGAAAAGAGGAAGATTTTACTGGTACATTTTGGGAGGAGTGGGTAGGAGGGACTAGCTCAAGAATAAGGGGGAGTTTTGTGCACAGAGGAAACACAGATAGGCTTGAAAGGAGAGCAGGCCACATACTCCCTGGCTCATTGTAGCAGGTGGTGTTCTAAAATGTGTCCCAGTGATCCTGCCTCCTGGCCTTCATGCTCTTGTGTGATACTTTCCCCTCGACCGTTGGCTGGATTTGATGATCTGCTTCTAATGAACAGAATATGGCCAAAGTAATGAGATGTCACCTCTGAGATTAGATCATAAAAGACTGTGACTTCCATCTGGCTGAAACTTTCTCATTCTAATGCCCACTTCTGTGAAGCCAGATGCCATGCTGTGAACTGCCCTGTAGAGAGGCTTATGTAGCAAGAAACGGGGGGGTGGCTTGGCCAAGAGCCCAGGAGAAACTGAGGCCTTGAGACCAGCAACCCATGAGAAAATACAGCCCTCTGACAACCACTGAGTGAGCTTGGAGGCAGATCCTGCCCCGGGTGAGCTTCGAGATAATTACAGCCCTTGGAGAGACCTTGATTACAGCCTTGAGAGAGACTGGGGACAGTGGCACCCAGCTCAGCCATGGCCAGATTCCTAACCCATGGAAACTATAAGATAATAAAATGGGTGTCATATTAAGCTGCTAAGATTTGGGGTAATTTCTTTCACAATAGATAACTAATGCACCAATTGACCTGGGATAACTTGGGATGGTTTCACTGGAAAAGAAATAAAGGGTCCTACATGATGAAAATAAGAAGTTGTTAAACATGTGACCCTGACATAGAAGAAAATTTTAAAAAGTAGACTCCAAGAAGCATTGGAGCAGAGGATAGAGAGAAAAGTGTGGAAACAATGACCAACCAAATTTGAAAAGCAAATGCAATTTATCTGGAGCTTGCTGTGTAGCAAAGGAGCTGGCCACCATCACTGGTGTCTGGCAGAGATTCAAAGGCAGGCAGAGGAGTGGGACAGCTTTATAGCAGGCACAAGGGATGGCTTCAGGTGTGCCCTGGTCAGACAGAGGCCGTTGGCCTGGGGAAGCCAGGGGCAGCCAACTAGGAGTAGGGCAGCCATGTGATTGCTTAGAGGGTGTGTTAGCCCATTTTCACACTGCTGACAAAGACATACCTGACACTGGGAAATTTACAAAAGAAAGAGGTTTAATGAACTCACAGTTCCACGTGGCTGGGGAGGCCTCACAATCATGGCAGAAGGTGACAGGCACATCTCACATGGTGGCAGACAAGAGAAGGGAGCTTGTGTAGGGAAACTCCCCTTTATAAAACCATCAGATCTTGTGAGACCCATTCACTATCATGAGAACAGCAAGGGAAAGACCCGCCCCCATGATTCGACCACCTCCCACTGGGTCCCTCCCACAACACATGGGAATTGTGGGAGCCACAATCCAAGATGAGATTTGAGTGGGGACACAGCCAAACCATATTGGGGGCATATTTGAATTCTTTGGTTGGTCCTAAGTTGGAAGTGGGGACAAAAATCAGGGAAGTGTAGAAGATTAATCATGTCCTGGCCATTTGAAGCTGATCAATATAGGGGCTATCATTCGGTTTCCTGGATCGTTAGTAGAGACAGTGGTCTTTCACACAATTGACTTCCGGACAGTAGGTTGGATTCCTGGCCTGGTTTCCAGAGAGAATGGTTTGGTTTCCTGGACAGATTGCTGCAGGTTGTAGGTCAGAGTTCTATTTTGATATATGGTCTAGCCCTTGTCTGTTCCTATAGTCAGTCTCTCAGAAGAAGGAATAGCTTTGAAGAAATGGGGTCCTGAACTAAATCACGGATAGTCCCACAAATGGATTTAAGAGACCCCAGTCACAGAAGGATTAGGAGAACCTGCTGCTTTTTGCACAGCCTCATAGATAGATCATTGGTGAATATCACAAGGATGGTTCAGCCATACTATGTTTCAGAGATTTGGAACTCAGAGATTTGGAACAATAATCAGTCATCAGTTCCACTCAAATTGCTTGTTTTAGCCACACCTGGTTTTCCTTTCATTGTTTGGATCTGGAAGCAGTTTTGTGAAGCCATTTCTACAACACACTTTATAAAGTTTTTCATCTACTTTGCTTTTCTTTCTGTCACGTTTATCTCCACAGCCAGCATTTCAGTGAACTTGTACCACCACAGCTTTCTGTCTAGAATCAGTCCCAGGAGAGTCCTTATCTTCACAATCCTGAGATGCAGTATAACTTTCTTTACTGGATTCCTTTTAATATACCTTTTCCACAGTCATACTTTGGAGGGTTTTTTTTTTTTCCTCTTTGCTTTTTATCTGCTGCTTAACTAGAAAATTACCCCAGCACATAGGAAGGTAAATGCCATCTCATCCCGTTGCTAGAATAAAAAATTATCTTTTACTTTTGCTCTGTAGGTCAAACATCTACATCAGATCAACACTCCCTCTTAGCAAGTGGTGACTTTCAGAAAGGGGCCTGGGGCCTGGATAATAACAGCAGGGCTTGTAATCTTCCCCGTGCTAATGAGGGTCGCATCCTACCTGACATGTAGGCCTTCTGCAGAGAGAGTTTAGAAAGCTTCTCCTGCTTTAATTAGTAATGGGTGATGGAGGGGAAAGCCTGCACCTTGAAAAGTATCCATCCTAGTGGTTTGAACAATGCAGAGAACAATTACTTGCAGGCCCAATGGCAAAGATGGTTAATTAAAATAGTGATGATGCGATAAGACGAATGACAAACGGGGGGGTCCCTCAGTAATGAGAGTGGTCGCATTCCAGGCTCCCTGCTCCCCTTGCTCATCAGGAAATAGCAGCGCAGAGCCCCCGGGAGACTCCTGCTCAATTAGGCCTTGCAGGCAGTGGAAGCTGCCAAAGGCCCAGCCCGTGAAGAGAAAATTTAACCACCTAATTTAGGAGGGAAGGAGAGGGGGCACAAGCTTTAATGGAATATGCCATTGGCACTTCCAGGTCCACATATGATAGGAAGTGCTACTCAAAGCAGTCCCCAGGAAGGCAGGAGGGTGGCTGCCTAGAGAGTACGGGCTTTGAAGAACACAGGCCAGCATTTGAGCCTCTGGTTTCTCATTGAGAAACATAAAGAAAATGACAATGACCTCAACAAGTGCTGTGTGTGTGTGTGTGTGTCAGAGAGAGAGAGAGGTATAGAGAGAGAGCACATGGTTAAAACTGGCACCTTTCGCCTCCTTCTGTCCCAATAAACTGCCCTGATGGGTGTGATCCCTCTCTGCCATCTCTCATGCAACCTGCCCTTCACGGGGGATAGACAGTAGGTTGGATTCCTGGCCAGGTCACCAAAGAGAATGGGTTGGTTTCCCTGGGGGCTGCCGCAGGTTGTGAGTCAGCATTCAGTCATCTCTGCTTTGCCCCCACCATTGAAAACGTGTCCATTGAAAGTGTCCTGCACAACTTTCTTGGATATTTTGTGCTATTTCTTATAGGGGCCAGCCTCCTGAGGACAGAAGCCATTCTTTCTCTTTCTTTGTCACCATCCTATCATCAAGCCTCGACAGGTCCCCATTTGTCACATGTAAGTTGGACAGCACTCCCCTTCACTGCCTAGAACAAGGGAGGGAAAGGAAGCCCTTGGAGGACTCAGGAGTGAAAGAACCCGAATTCTTGCTCTTTCTGGTTTTCAGAAACTCTCGCTAGTGCTAATACTCTCGCTAGTATATTTGTAAAGCAGAAGCATCTTGTTATCTCGTTTTGTTCAATGACCCTGTGAGATTGATAGGCTGGGCAGAGACTCACAAAGTTTAAACACCTTGGCTAATATCTCCCTTCTAGGAAGAGGCAGAACTAGAAGCCAGGTATTCTGAGCCAAAGTTGGAACGTACTTTTCCATTCTGAAAATAACTAACGCTTGACTCTGTATCATTCAAACAAGGCTGTGGAAATCTCAGCGGCTTAAAGCAACAAAGGTGTATTTCTCCCTCACACTGTCTGTCTACTGCAGATCAGCTGGGGCTCTCCTCACTAAGTCACCCCTGTAATCATCTGCACTTGGAGAGCCAGGCTGGTGGAGCAGCCACTCCTCTGAGCATCGCTGGCTGCTGGGCAGAGCGAAGTCAAGAATGTTCAAGCATGTGCTTGCTCTTAAAACATCAGCCTAGAAGTGACAACATTTCTCTCCAGTCACATTTCATTGACCCTGCCTCAGTCTGATGCGGCAGGGAAGGGTAACCTATAAACCTCCCCGAGGGAGGCACAGGGACTTCAGTGAACAGTCACAGTTTACCATCAACCCCATTGTACTTTGTCTCAACTACTCAGTGCTGTAGACATGAGTGGAGTCTATTGGTGATCTAGTCAGCCTGGGAAGAGATTGTAGATGAAGATGGAGGTGGATAAAGACGGAAATCTGCAGCCCTGATTTCTCGCCCTGTGATGGCAGCAGAGACACAGGAAGGATATTCACAATAGTGTTTGCTTTGGAGGAGACTATTTGGAAGGTGATGTCGAGCTTGACCACCAATACCATATGTTTAGATCTTGGACCACAGGTTAAAATATTAGCAAAAGGAGAAGCTATATGAGCTGTGTTCCCACCTCTGTAAACCAATGTTCCAGGTGACAGGATGGTTCAAAGCTACACGCAAAGGCTTATGGTCTTCAATAAGAAGGCATTAAAATGTCGTATATGTGTATGCTTGTGTGTCTGCTGAAAAGAAGAGAGGATCAAATAACTTGATAATGACAAAGGGCCATGTTTTCCCCTAGGAGCAGCAGATATGGCATCTCCATGGTGACAACGGAAGATGGTCAGGGGCCTCAAATAAAGGAACTGATTTCTCCATTTATATTTGCAGTACACTCTGCAACTTCATTCTAGAAAACAAACTTGTTCACAAACCCAAAAGGTAATAATGCAAAGCCTCTTCTTCCAGTTCGTGGAGCCTGTCCAATACAAATATACATCAGATATTTACTTATTTAATTAGACTTCATATTCCCCCTATTGCCAGGAAAATTTGAGGCAGGTTCTGCATGAAATGTACTGTGAAATAGGATGGTTAGATCTGAAACCAGAGCAAGCCAATGTTTCCACATCCCTGAAAATAACCAATGGCTTATGTTGGGCACTGACTTGCCGACAAAGTATCTGAAAGGCCCGAAAGGAACATGCTGACCTCTCTGGGAATCATGCTTCTGACAGACGGCCCACGTGATTATACAGGCGAAGTGTTACACTAAGGGCTGTTCCCTCCCGCTTTGCCTAAGCCCCCTGCCCACTATGCAGAGGATTAGGAAAGGCTGATTTATTTCTAGGGTGGGTGTGCAACAAAATCTGAAGCAGCAGCCTACTCCGTGACAGTTCACACAGGCTTGCCTCCGTTCCAGTGCCTCCTTCCCTCCTAGCCAACCGTCATGGGAAAAGAGTATCTGTTCAGATGTTACCTGAGAAGACCTTAAGACATGACCTCATTTGGGAATTTTCATTCAATTACATTCATCTAATATTTATTTACAGATTACATTTCCAGAGCCTGGAAATACAGAGAAGAAGAGAACAGGGGTTGTGGACATTCATATTTTAATGTGATTCTTAGGGATTCTCTGCATTTGAATGCCCAAAGGAGTTAATCTCTTTTGACAGAACTTCAGGTGCGTCCTATGATTGGCCGAGGAAATTATCACAACTAGACAATCAACTCCCTCTTCCACCTCTCAAGCAGTCTCTGACTAGTGCTTGCCTGCGACATTTGGGCCAGCCATCCTGTCGCTTCCTACCAGCATTGAGGCCCAGAGGGGCTGAGCATGAACACCAGCCCTGGGACCCCAGCAACCACAGCCGCCACGGTCTTCCTCCAGCCGTGCACCTCCTCGTGGGGAAAAGAAATGTGGGGCCAGGATAGATGTGTCCCCTGAAGCTTATGGCCCTCCCCCATTCTATTCCATGTTCCAGGTACTGAGGACCCCAAAATTATTAGCCCCAAACAACCCCTCACAGCCTACAGGACCTGCAAACCTCTTCCCAAGATCCATCCTTGTTGGGGTTCAGTCAGGCTGGTAGGAAAAATATTAGTTAAGATAGCCACAAACCCTCTTGGAAGGCCTGAGAGTTTGCATAACTTTGATAATATATATGGTTGAAGGCAACCTGATCTCTAGCTAAATAAATTAGAGTAATAACAAAGGAATATGGGGAAGTTATCTAGCTAGCTTGTTTACTCATGTGGTCTTAAGACTAATCTTTGATGTACCGTGGGTGCTTAAGTGCTTTCTACTCAGGAAGTCCACAATGTCAATTACCCTCTAGTGGTGTTGACTCAAGCCTTTATCGATTAATCTTTACCAATAAACGCGAGTCTCACTAGCTGGTCAGGGCCACAGTCACAGCTGTTTACAGGACTCTGCTGGAGTCTGTAAGTGGCTTGGACACTCAGCTGGACTGGCAAAGCAGAATATCTGTGTGTCAGTGTACTTCATTCATCCGTCGCTGGGTCAGGGTCTGGGGGTCAGACCCCTGCAGCTGGTGCCCCTGTGTGAGGAACACTACCACACATCCTGGCCTGGGTTGCGGAGTCCATCCAATGGGTAAGTGTTTGATGGGAGGGTTGGCCACAGCTTGCACCTCTGGCCTGAGGTGTCCACGACTTAAGATCATCCCCCTTACAGCACGAGATGGAGTGAGGGGTGGGAAAGAGTGGAACGGGCAGCAGGCCAGGGCTTCTGCTGGAATACCTGTTTTTGATCCTGAAAATATGTTGGTGTTTTGTGATGAGGCACTCTAGGAGTCGATGGCAGAGCTGAAGTGAGAGCTGGGCTGATCCCCAGTCTAGAATGGATTTCTTTTTGCCAGCAAGGAGTTAATCTGCCACTGTTACCTGTTTCTGATTGTTTACGGGAAGATGTGATCATGAAAGGCCAATGAGAGTGTTCAGGACTCTGATTCTTCTTGTCTATCTAAATTACCATCTCAGGAGGTAAAGCAAACCAATTTACCTTGAGGTTTTCATCAAAGAAATCCATAGACAGCCCAGGAACCACATGCTAACAAGATAGTGAGTCCTAATGTAGAAAAAGAAACTAAAAGGCCAAACTCAAACTAAAATATATTGCTTCATGATAAGCTCCCACTTATCTAGGCAAAAGAATCAAGAATAGTATTATCAGTGGGAAATATAAACTAAAATCATCTGGTTTACCAAAGGTTAGGTTAGGATTACATGTCCTCGAATAAATAAAAATAGAAATATTAAAATTATACTAAACATAATCAGATCTCTTCTTCATCATTAACCTCAGTAATTTTGGCAGATGGCTGAAATTTTTTTGTTTTTTGTTTTTTTGGGATGACAATACATACTTAGGTTCTCTTTCCAAGGACAGCTATGCAGTAGAACTAGGACAGAATTTCCCCAGTGGGTCCCTCCGTGTTATAACAGGCACACAAAAACTTTTCATTAGAAGAGTCACAAGTGTCCTTACAGACATAGTCTCCTGCCTGTAGCGTGTGACTTCATTATTGCAATGGTATCTGAATGTCAGATGGCACTATTCTCAGCTATTATGATTCTAGAGTGTATAGCTCGTCAAAGAATTCTCTCTCAATATCCCCTCCTCCTCTCTGCTCTTCTTTCTACACTGGAGGTAGAACCACAGTTGCCTACTCAGCTATCAGAAGCCCACCACCCTGAGGGTTGTCCAGGTCTCTGCTGTCCTTTTTCTTCTTCCCTCATCTTCTTAATCAACTCTACCCTCACTCACCCAATGATCCCCTGAGACATTTTTCTCCCTAGAACATTTGGGGGAATTCTCCAAATATTCTGTGTAACTAGAACATAGGTCAGATTTCAGAGAGAGCAAGATGACATGGTTTGGGGACAGGGTATGGGTTGATGGGTCCTAATTGCTATGCTGCAGAGCATTTACTTTATCATAAGGTCAACTGTCACCATTAAGAATGTTGGCCATGGAAGTGACATGACCAGGTCTTTGAAACGGTAAGTTGAGCTGAGAGGAAAGGCTTTGGAGGCTTGAAGAACAATCATTGCCTAGTAGAACTTGGGCTTTAGGTTGAAGCAAAACTGACTTCAAATTCTAATTCCAATATTTATCAACTAAGGAACCATTAGGTGGTTATTATTTACTTTCTCTGATACTCAATTTTCTAATTAGAAAGAAAGATAATGCCTTCTGGTATTTCTGTGAAGATTAAAATAAATCTTAAAAGCTCCTATTGGCAAAAAGGATGAGATAGGATAAAATTCTAAACTGGATTGGTGGTTGTGGGAATGGAGAGTAGGAGAGAGACTTTAGAGACAGTGTTATGAAGATGGGTAAGAGGAGTTAGGGTGAGTAGGGCTTCTACCTTGCGTGACCCCATGAGTTGTACAGGTCATGACTCAATTGGGAGTTATAATGGAATACAAAAGCAAGAACAGATTTTTTTCAATGGCAAAAGAGCAGATAATGAGTTTCATTTTGGTTAAGTTGAATTGAAGGGGGGGGTGAAAGACATTTAGGTGCAAGTGTTCAGAAATTCACTAAAACTAGGGGCCTAGAGAACACTGTCTATTTGGGACTCATTAGAATATAGGTCATTAAAGACACTGTGGGATTTGCTTAGCTTGCCTAAGAAGACATATTGGATTCATCCTCTCATTGATTCTTTTACCTACTAATTTACTCATCCAATGTATATAGAAAAGGTACCCAATACGTTCAGCATCACATCATGATGCTGATAATTCCAACATATATATAATATATAATATGTATATAGTTTATATATATAATGTATAATATGTATTTTATATATATATATATATGCCATAGTAGATACAGTAGATACACTGTACTGAGAGTACCTACTACGTGCCAGGCTCAGAATTATTGAACAATAGTGAACAGGCAAAAGGTGTCCCTGACTTTAAGGATCTAAAGTCTGGGGTACAGGATCAAAGAGAGTCAAGGATGACCCTGACCTTTAATCATGGGATATCAGGAATCCAAGCTTGTGCTGAGCTGGATGCCTGGATGTTGAGCTAGGCATGCAGTGAGGTAGAGCTGGGTCTGTGATTGTGGATTATGGCACAAGGACGAGGGAAGACTGTCTAGGCTGAGAGCATCTGGGCACAGAGTAAAATACTGATTTAGAATAAGTTGTGTACAGGGGACAAGAAAGGTGGAGTGTGCAGGTACAGATGGTTGAGGGTGGAGAGTTTCTCTAAGGTTATTGTGAGGGACAAGGAATAATCTTTTCTAGATTGTTCTGACACTTGGTTTGTGAATGCTAAAGAGATGCTAAAAACAGTATTTGGGTCAAAACTACCCTATTCTTTTAATTTATCCTCTAGTTTTGTGTTTGACTCATAGAAAATGTTTAGTGAAAATTTTTAGAATGGAAAGCAAAAGGTATCATAAAAAGAAAGAGTGAAAAGACTCAAATTATTATCATTCTGGGTTCTAGATTTAGAAAGTTGTGAAGATACTGTAGATTCTCTACTGATGCTCTATCAAGTCATAGAGATCATTATGGGGGAATAAACCTTGGTAGTCTGAGTTTGGGGACTGTTGAAAATTAATGAAAGCTATGACCTTTAGTAAAACTGGTAATTAATAACACCAAGATGTGTAACTTCATGGTGCGATGCTGAATGTATTGAGTAACTTTTCTAAATGTGAGAATCTTATCTAGGGATGGCTTTCTCTCCTAGATAGCAGAGCAAATGAGGCTGTTAGTGGAAGATCATGGCTCATCCGTGGCGACTGGGCTAACATATTGTGTGTGCTTCTGCTTTTACCTTCTCATGAAGAGCAGGATGGGAGTGGCAGGAGATTCATGGCAGCGACTCACAGCTGCACAAGTGAATACTAACCATTAGCAGTGGCTTCTTAGAAGAACAGTAATATATATGCTTCTGCTTATACCTTAACTGGCAGGCTTTCTGGCAGGGCTCCTGGGAGTGATGCCCTAATTTGCGAGGATTTAATGACTGCTTGTAGTCTAACACCTGTAGGGATGGAGACAAGCAGGGGAGAACATTAGCACCTGGCTGTGCCCCAGATAAAATGAGCACCATGGATTTGTGAAGGCACTGTCTTTCCTTTCCAGAAAAAAATGCCTTGTGTTATATTTATTCAGTAACTCTTACTGTAATATTAAAATTGCCAGTGTTCTTACATGGAAATATTTAAAAATTATATTATCAAACTAAGAAAATATCATGCTCCCTACTACAGAAGGTCACTTCCTTCCTCCTCTCCACTGTGTATGTTATGATGGGCTTAGCTAGTCATAAATTAAACCTGAAAACAGTTGCATTTCTGTAGTCCTGATAAAATTTTCATTCCTTTGTTTTTTTAATCTCTGAACAAACATATTATTCAAGGAACTGATGACATTGTGAAAGCAAGCTGTCCCCATGGCTTTTAAACACTAATTTGTGAGATTCTAATTTCCTCTTTATCTTCATGTCTTCTTATTTCACATGCAACAACTGTTTGAATAATTTAAATGATCAGATACATGCAAGCATTACCCAGAACTGTGGGGCTTGACTTTGAAAGTGACTCAGTATTTTCAGATCAGGGTGACAGTTTTCACTTTGTATAATTTCCCCACATCTTTTGATATAGTTACCACACTAACTATAATAATAGTATAGCAGCAACAACAGTATGAATCTACAGTCTTATTTCTAACCCAGAGTTTTTATCCAGATAATTAAAACAAATACTTGGAAGTAGGAAAAGGGAAGTATATAAATGTGAACATCTTCAAATTACATAAAGGAAAGTCAAATGAATGTGGTTGCATTTCTAACATTGATTCAAATAAATGATAGCCTATCATAAGAGAAAATAAAACAGAAAAGCATAAATAGTAAAAATCATAAAAGAAGAAAACAACAGAAGTCAGTAATCTATAAATTATAACAATTCTCAAATAAAAAGATTTAGATTATGTGAAGAAAAGTTAAACTACACGTGATCCATAAAAGACAAAATGTTAAAATAATACAAAAACAAGAGAATGATTTAAAGCAAAATGTATTAAATGATACAAAAAGGTCATTTTTTCTTTTCTTTTCTCTTTTTTTTTTGTTGAGATGGAGTCTCGTTCTGTCACCAGGCTGGAGTACTATGGTGTGATCTTGGCTCACTGCAACCTCCGCCTCCCGGGTTCCAGTGATTCTCCTGACTCAGTCTCCTGAGTAGCTGGGACTACAGGCGCCAGCCACCACGCCCGGCTAATTTTTGTATTTTTACTAGAGGTGGGGTTTCACCATGTTGGCCAGGATGGTCTCGATCTCCTGACCTCGTGATCCGATTGCCTTGGCCTCCCAAAGTGCTGGGATTACAGGCGTGAGCCACCGTGCCCGGCCAAAAAGGTCATTTTTATTGAGAATGGTAGCCTCATCAATGAAGGATATGAAAGTCATGAACACTAAATAACAAATCCCCAAAAGCTAAAAACTGTTAGGAATTGATAAAAACACAGTTATAGAGGGAGATTTTTGTACACATTCTGTCTCTGATAAATTAAATATGATTGTATGCATATATATGTGTGTATATAAACAGGAATATATAATTCAAATTATTATATATATAATATATACTTACATATATACTTTATATATATGTCTGTATATATATACATATAATTTGAAAAGACAATACATATTCATTTTAGGTATCCATGAAATTTTTATAGGAATTGATCACATACGGCCGGGCGCAGTGGCTCATGCCTGTAATCCCAGCACTTTGGGAGGCCAAGGCGGGTGGATCACGAGGTCAGGAGATCGAGACCACGGTGAAACCCCGTCTCTACTAAAAATACAAAAAATTAGCCAGGCTCGGTGGCAGTTGTCTGTAGTCCCAGCTACTTGGAAGGCTGACGCAGGAGAATGGTGTGAACCCGGGAGCGGAGCTTTCAGTGAGCTGAGATCACACCACTGCACTCTAGCCTCGGTGACAGAGTGAGATTCCGTCTCAAAAAAAAAAAAAAAAAAAAAATAGAACACATACAAAACCCCAAAGGAACCTCAATGTAGTTCAAAAAGTAAAAATTTTGTAGGTGAAATTATCTGAGCATTACCTATTAGTTAAAAATAATAGAAATAAACAAGTTTGTTTCAAAAAACGAAAGGAACAGCTACAAACAGCAATGAGAAATTAAAATAAACTTTGATGGAGAAGTGAGTATAAACGATGAATAAAAATGAAAGATAGGCATTAAGAGAGAGATTAAATTGATTGTCTTTTTAAAAAAGATAAAAATTAGACCAATAAAAGAGGTAAAGTAAATTATAGGCACAAATAGGAAACAAAAATACTACTAAAGGGAATGAATGTGAACAGGAAGGTTTATGGAAGAGATGAGCAAACAGAGAGAAAAGTTCCCCAAAGTAGAAAAACAATGAAAGTTAATCAGGAAAATCTAGAGCCTCAAAATGGAAAGGATGTGATGAAGAGCTAAAAAATGAAAAAAAAAAAAAAAATAGAAACACGGACTTAAAGGAAAATTTTAAATTTAAGAGCGGACTGATTCCATTAAGTTGAGCAACTGAGCTAACACAGATCCCTCTTTCAGTTTTAAACAGGTAGAAATATTGGAAAAAATAAGCCAAAATAGGTTAAAAAACATAGCTGAGCTCAAAAGAGAGGAGGGCAAAACTCCAGGTGCTCAGACACGGAAGTAGCTCAGGCAGAAGGCTATGGAGATGAGAACCTGGGGTTCTTTGGCAAGTTCATGGTCTAGTGTCCTGGAAAGCACAGTCTGTGATGGAGATGTCTGTGTGGAAAGTTGATTGGGAACACATTGTGGGGAGCAAAGGAACCAGAGTGGGCAGAGGGAAATGGTGAACTGAGGTGCTTTGAAACAAAGTCCTCAGCTGGTCCTACAGGGAGCTTTGGAGCTAAGATGATCTTTCAGAGTCGTCTCTAGTTAAAAGCCCTGGCCTTCATCTCCACAGCAATATCATTAGATGGTCCCAAAGATGGCATGACATTGGTAGAAGTGTCTCTCTCTAACTAAGGGCAAGTCCTTGAGAGAGACTCAGCTGAGAGCTGTCGGTCAGCAGCCAACACTCCCAACATCTTGAAGAATGAACACTTCAGTCCTAGGCCAGGTGGAGTGGTTCTAGAGAGATACATATAATTTTCCTTGATTACGTAGATGAAATTTTTTGTTGACAATTCATTTAGCTGCTTCTAGGCAATTTTGACAATCTTGAATATTTTTTTCTTTCCAGATTTTTGGGATGATACAACAAAGTGGTCCACTGTCCTATCTCAAACAGGCTTACAGAGCCTTCTACATAGTTGCTGCTTAGGTACAGATATATTAATTTCAGTGTTATTTGTATTAGTGGAAAAATTGAAAATGACCAAAATGACCAAAGATATGGGAATCCAAAATTACATGCGGCTATTAAAATTGCATTTTAAAAGAATAGTTATTCAGATGTTAATATATGTATTTCTACTGCATAGATTGCATGATTCCAATTTCCTAAAAATATTGGTTATTTAAAATTGTATCATAATTGCTAATGCATAAAAAGTATGGAAAGAGATTGATCAAAATAATCTCGGAGTCTGGCTCTATAATGTATGGATTTTAAACTAGTATTTTCCATATTATCTAAGATGATGTATTACTTTACAATCATAAAAAATTAACGTTATATGAAATAAAAATATAGGTTGGATTATTTTATACTCCATTAATTTGCAAATTTATATTTTATATGAAAACTGATCTGTGAAAGTAAAACCATATTACACGGAGAGTAGATTTTTAATAATATTTTCAACATTTTTTCAATCTTATTTTCAACACTATTTCCAAGGTGAATGGGAAAAGAAGTGAACCTTAGGATTCTTAGGTCCTTCTCTTATCTGAGGTTTTTCTTGCAAGACAAAAGCCCCCTAACTCTTTCACTCTGTGTGTGCACGTGTGTGTGTGTGCATGTGTATTTGTGCCGTGTGTGTGCATGCATGTGTGTGTGTGCCTGTGCGTGCACAGGCATGCCATGTTTGTGTGTGTTTGACTTTCACTGTCTTTTGGAGCTTTTCCTGTGGCTACTTCGGTTGTTCTAAAGCCAAGTTCCCTTGCCTATGATTCCCATTAGATAGAGGGACATGGTCAGATTTTTCTAAGGTTACAAATCTCACCCATAAGCAAGAAAGGAATCCACAATTCCCACTTCTACAGAACAAAAAAATAATGTATTATTCTATTCTCATGCTGCTACTAAAGACATACCCAAGACTGGGTAATTTATGAAGGAAAGAGGTTTAATTGACTCACAGTTCAGCGGAAGGGGAAGCAAACACATCTTTCTTCATATGGTGGCAGCAAGGAGAAGTGCAGAATGAAGCTGGGGAAAAGCCCCTTATAAAACCATCAGATCTCATGAGAACTAACTCACTATTACGAGAACAGGATGGGGAAAACGGCCCCCATAGTTCAATTATCTCCACCTGGTCTCTCCCACAACACGTGGGGATTATGGAAACTGCAATTCAAGATGAGATTTGGGTGGGGACACAGCCAAACCATATCAAGTAAATTGCATTGTTCAAGAAATTTTTGAATGAAAGAGCTTTTTCCTATACTAGAAATTTCTCCTTCTTTGCTTATATTACAGGAACTGGTTATTTAAAAATAAAATCTCACATTGGAGAAATACACTTTAACACTGTGGAGAGAGGCCCATGTTAGTGCTTGTGATTTTCTTCTGCTGTTTTTTCTCTTCCCCTTCCCCCTTCCCTCCTTTCCTTCTTTGTCTCTTTCTTTCTTTTAGACTGAATTCCCAGATCCTTTGCTCCAATCCCTGTTTCTCTCCCACTACGGTTTCTCAAATCTGTACCTCATCCCTTCATCTCCAGGAGGCTTTTTCACATTTCACAGTGGATTTCAATGCGCTGGTGTGGGCAGCGAGGGGGAGAGTTACTGAGAACCATGGTTTTAGAAGCTTATGTTTCTGAGAGTTTATAAAATCCTCTCTGGCCTCAGAGGCTCTACATTGTTTCAATCCATATTTTCTTTGTCTTTTATGGCTTTTCATGTTTCACATCCAAAAACCACATTTGCATCCAAAGCATGGATTTCCCGAGTTTGACAAAGCTGATCCTACGGATTCCATTTCCATAAATCCCTTAAAGTGTTTTAGTGACTTTGCTCATTTTGCAAAAATGTCTCTGACAAAAACACAGGGGAAGACAATTGCTCTTGACATCACAACAGTTTAATATTTTAACTTATTCATTAAATTGTGCTTCACATCAATGGAAATCTTCAGTTCTACAAACTATCATTTTTAAATAGCAATAAAGGTTGATAATGTCACAATACAGTCCCCTAGTAACTGAGTTCATACATATTATTGTACAGAAATAAAAGGAAATATCTCTTAAGAGAAATAATTTACTATCTACTGAATAACTATCTACATCTAAAATGGGTCACCACATAAAGATCCAGATTTTTCTTTCCAACACTGAAATGATACATTAAAAGAGAAATAATGCAATCAAAGCCCCAGAAGTACTTCTGAGAAAGAAAAAAAGGAAAGTGAAAAAAAAATGATCATATGATTAACAAATAAATGTCAAGGAGGTGGAAGACACATGTGACAATTACCGAAGTACACAAAACTTTTGCTCCTCAAAACACTGGTTTTTCTGGCAAGATGTCAATCTGGCCCTTTGATGAGTTCCCATAAAGCAGCAGAACATGTAGCTCACACAGGTTCCACTGAGTGTGCCAAAGGATGACAGTTGCAATCCTTTTCACAGACATCTTGGAACACAGGCTCAAGAGACACCTGTCCATCTGCGTTCTCAATCTGGAGTACTGCTAGGTTAGCATGAGTCCTTGCCTAGAAGTTCAAGGGCTTTTGTGTTGCAGATGTTGCTGGTGTTTATAGTTAGGCCAGTCCTCTGGAAATTTCTGCACCTCTGCCAGGCAGGTTGGTTCTTTCACATGCTGTGAAGATGGGTTCATGTGCATTCCATCAATTCATTAGGCTACAAAACACACAGGTTTCAGAACCTGCCCACTTGCTCAGAAGGGCTAATTTGAAGTCTCAAGGAATTAGTTCAGATTTGTCCAGGTGAATGTGGTGAGAAGAGAGCAGGCATTGGCTCATGTCCAGTGGAGATGGCGGAAGGGAAGAAGAAGGAAGGCCGAAAGTGCCTTGGAGAAAGAACCCTCGCATGCTCCTCAGATGGCACAAAATGGGTAGAATCATCAGACCCAGCCAGCCCTAATACCCAGCCTGAAGACATGCAGTTGCTCTGGTGACCAATGGGGTCACGGCAACTATGGGAAAGGAAAACCTTGGAGTCACAGCTGCGATCAGATCAGGGTATTCTTGTGTAAGTCCAACCCAGCTTTCTCTTTGATCTGATCCTTCCAACTCAGCTTTCAGTCCCTACAACCATCCCAATGCTCTGGTCCTGTCTCAAGATCCTCTTCATTCATTTCTTTTAAATAGCTAAAATAATTATAGTCCATATGTTTCCAGGCTGCCCTAGTTCTAGAGGACAGAGACTGTATCTTAGTCATTTTTCTATTTTTTCAGTATTACATATCATATATTTAATTCATTACCTTTCCACCTTGGAAAGATCTGCCTCCTTTAGGAGCCACAATTTTCTCTAGAGTTACTCCTACTCTCCCTAACCCCCATCTCTAAATGATCCCACTATACAGGACCTCAGATAGAGATCATGGTTGATAAGGAATCAGATAAACTCTCTGTGTGCAGATGTTATCTTAGGACAACTTAAAGCATTTCCTCTTTCCAGTGAGTATGCAAAGGGACTCATTTAACAGCCAATGAAACCTTGAAGAATGAAAGCAGTATGTTGCTGACAAAGTACCAGGAGCCTGGGGAAGAAGACATTAAAAAGGGAGAGTTTTCTTTTTTTTTTTTTTTTTTTGGTTTGGGAGGGCGGGTTTATATTGATTTCCCTTAATAGGGAGTTGTGAGCACATTCCCTCGGCCTTCATATTGAATAGGTTTTGAGTTGGATGGAGTAGACACCCTGCTAGAAGTGTTTGAATGCCTCCTCTGAGTTTTGGTTTCCCCTGCAGCACCGCCCATCTCTTGGATATTTCGTTCCTAATAAGAGGCCCCCTCACTGGAGGTAGGGAGCTGAGAGTAAACTTGACCAGTGTCTTTGGCATTTTCCCTGTCAAAAAAGGTAAGGAAGGATATAAATCAATAAAGATTTACATTTCATATTCTTGCAGTTCCCAATCCCAGTACTGATGCTGAGCTGCATAAAGTAGTCGGAAAGGCTATGAAGTCAAAAGGCTGGGGCTCTAAGCAACTTTCTTGCTCATAAATTAGAGTCGTTGGGAAATCTTTCAACATATCTGACTCTCCATCCCAAACTAGCAAGTGGTGTAATGAATAGAGGTCCTATTTAGCACACAAGAATGTAATGAGGACCAAATGAGACAGCACATGCAAAAATGTTCTGAAAACCATTAAATGCTACACAAAGTGATGAATTTTAGTCTTATCTTTCGCAAAACATATGATGAAGTAAGTGACATTAAAAAGCACTTAAATATTGTTTGGTTCCCTTTTGTATCAGATACCGATAGTCTTTATCAGTATTAATTTCCACATTATTTCACATTGTTTCTTTAATAACCGAACCTCCTATGCTTATCAAGGCACATGACAATCAATAATAAAGACATTCCCTAGCCTTCTTTGCAGCTAGATGTGGCAAATGTCTAGGTTTTAACCCATGAGATGTGACTGGAAGCAATATGTGCAACTTCCCTCCACTTCCTCTCTACTATCTTAAATGTAAACTTGATGGCAGGAGCTGTGGCAGCCATCTTGGTCCATGAGGTGGATGCAGCACATTAGGATGACAGAGCAACAGGAGAGGGCCTAGGCGTCTGGTAACGTCACACACCAGAGCTGTAAAACCAGTTTGCCTTTAAGTAAGAGAGAAATAGCTTCCATGTTAAGTCACTATTTTGAATTTCTGTGTTAAAACAGCTGAATGGGAATTCTATCCAATCCATTTATATTTATTTTTTAATGATCTATTCTTATCTCCTTGCTAGGTCTATCCTGGGGACCTTCTTGCCAATATTAGTACTATCTCTACTCAGATTTTTTTAAAAAATTACCTTAAAGGCATAACAAGGAGTCCTCATACTTCAAACTTTTAATCAAACTAATTATGACAAAGTTACCTCCTTTAGATGAGAAGAAACACATCTTTATCATTTTTAATAAAAACACATGATATGCCTCACTGTTGTCTAACACTGATTGTTAATGTTACCAATTACTATTATTAGCATTCTAATAATTCTCAGGGCAGTTTCCTCCAGTTTCCAAGAGTAGGCTGCCTAAAAGCTAGAAGGAGACAGAATAGATAAGTGTGTATCTTAGTCCTTAATAAAACACACGCACACACACACGTGCACATATACACAAAGTTGTCTCATCCTAATCTCCAATCTGGGTACTGGAGCTTCCATTGCCAAGAGAAGGGAAAGAACTGTAGGAGTCAATAGGGTCATAGAACCCCTGGGGATTGTTTTTTTCTTTTTTGTCTTTTCTTGGGCTTTTGACACTGATATATCTGGAGTTGATTTCGTTTGGGATTTAATGCTCCTGACTTCCATGGATCCTTAGGCCCAGACGCCTTCTGCTGGCATCACTTCCCTGAGCATCACTCAGCATGGAAGTGGGCAGTCCATTTTTGGAGAATAAACTGTATCCCTACCTCTCCATTTCTATCAACATAGGACCCCATGGGTATGACAAGCTTGCTGCTTTAGAATGAAATGATATGAAGGAGGAAGCCCATGTCGGTCTTTTTAATTTGCTTAGTACTGGCCTGGGGCCAACATAAAGAGCTGGCTCCCTCTGAACATCCTGATACCTGGTCTCAAGTGGAGCCGCATACATCATGCCTTCAGCAGAAGGCAGTGGAAGCCTTTGATACCAATCCCGAGGTGCCTACGGAACAGCGTGAAGTGAGCAGGGGCTGCCTCCAAGTCTCAGTTATGCATGAATTCCTTGCCAAAATTTTAAAGTGAGTTTAAAAGAAACAATCTGAATGCTTTCTAACTTGTTTTGATTTTCCACATGACAAAACACTGGATTGTTTGTGTGTGTGTGTGTGTGTGTGTGTGTGTGTGTGTGTGTCACAGGGGCAGGCAGAAGGATAATTTGCAGTCCTGCTATTCTAGGCAGAACATTAGATCCTAACAATGAGATGAGAAGCTAGAGAGAGAGAGAGAGAGACGATCATTAATCCCAGCTGCAACCCTCCTTCCCTTCTTACCTTAGGAACAAATCACTGGAAATGGAGAAATATTTTGTGAGCCTAATCTCTACCAACTAACAAGCAACATTTACTTGGCCCCTTTTAACTTACTCTTGTATATGGCTTAAAAAACACAGCTGCCTAAAAAGTCATTGATCTCTCAGCTCATTGATGGCTCAGTGATGTGGAGGGGGCTGGACTGACCCAAGGCAGTATGGCTCTGGGTCACTGTTAGCGTGGTGCTGTCATGGTCGGGCTACCCACATGGGTTAGAGACAAATGCTTCTGGGAAATTGCAGCTGGCTTCGTGCATTATTGGCAGGAAGCTTTAGGTAGGACGAGCCCTTATTCCATAAGGATATGGTGACGGAGTAAAGAGAACTTGACCTTTGCAGTCAGCTAGACCTAGCTTACAACCTGTGGAGGAGCTACTTATTTTCTGTGGGCTTCACTATTTTCATCTATGAAATGGAGACTAACAATACCCATTTGTTGTGCAGAATATATTTAAGGTATAAAAAGGGCCTCGTTCAGTTCCTGGAGCAAGGGAGCCACCCGATAATGCCTTCCCTTGCACCCCAGATGAAGCCAAGCACAGTGAGAGAAGCATCTCCAGATCTCTATCTGGTGGAGCTGCTGGACTTCCCTCAGGGCAGGTAAGCACTCCGTGAACGCTTGTGGGCTGATTGACTCACAACCCCAGAGAGAGTATTCTGGAGGCTGAGAAGTGGCTTAGGTAAAGCTAGCTTAAACATCAAACATGTTGGATATCAATGAAATAGGCTTTTCAATCTGATTTAGGGGTTTTACACATTTTGCCTTCAGCTCCTTGAAGGGATTGATCAGATCAATCCGTTGTGAAACTTCCCACTCACTCTGATCCTCCTAATAAATGCTAGACAAAGGCTTTCTCTTCCTTCTTCCATACATATTCCCTTATTAGTCAATAAAATTCTTGTTATTGTAGTTGGGATTATGAAAAGGTGAAAATAAGCACTCGGCAATGCAGTACATTTCTTGTCCAGTTTGAGACACTCTGGCCTGATTTACTGGCTGTGGCCACAGTCTAACAACAGGTAAAGATCATGTAGGAAGAAAACAGTGAACAGGCTGGAGATATTCAAGATGCTGGGAGGCAGAGTCTTTCTAAACTCCTGTGATAACCATCCCATGAATGGTATTCCATGTCTCCTGGCCTAATTCAGAGTTTTTATTCATTTAGTAACCTCAAATATATTTTGTATACATGCTAGCTAAGTTCCTATTCTTTGGGCCAAGCTTTTAAAAACATCTTTCTCTCTGTGGTGGCAAAATTTCAAGACTGGTAGTACCCGATTAAAGAACATAACTTCTCCAAAAAGGTTAAACTCTGAAATATTCCTTTAAAAATCTAAGGTTATGTGGCCAGTTTAGAAATGTTAGGCATATATTGACCTTCCTGATATTTTTTTCTCTTAATTTATCATTCATTCCTCACACTGAAAGTAACAATTGGTAAAGTGAGACCCCTTTAGGCATTAGCAAATAAGCAAGTTTTCTCTTAAATGCTCCTACCAATGTTCATTTCTCAGGGGCTACAACCTCCCCTGTCCTGGATCCACTCCTCGTTCCCTAAAAGATGGAAGGAAAGGCATGGCTTAAGGTTATGGTGTCAGGATTTTGTAGGATGTGGGTCTCTAGCAATGGTCAATAGGATAATTTTGTTTCAAAACAACTGCAACAACAAAACACATTACTTGTGATTTAAGTCACATTCAAATAGAGTTCAAGATGACAGCCAACAGCCAAGTGGGGGTTGGGGTAAGACCTCATCTAAGGGCTGAAATGTTTTTCTCTTTCTCTCTCTTTATACCGACTGATATTCTCATAACAGGAGACAGTATGACATAGACGAGTTTCAGCAGAACATCCAAGCCATAATTTGGCTTTTCATGTGTGCCTCTGTGGGTTCCTGGTACCCAAACTATTCTATGCTCCTGCAAAGGAGATCACAGGAACTGTCTCCTTTTTCGGTGTGGCTCTCCTTGGCCTTCTAAAATGGTCTATATGGGATGCACTCCTACCCTACTTAATATCACCAATTGCAAAATGTCAAGAAAAAAAAAGAACAAGACGGATAATCTCCAGCTGGATAAAAATGAAGACAAAGAAGGAAGAAGATGTCCAAATCAAGCACACACAGCCAGATGTCCTCAGAATGGCCCAGCTTCTCAAAGGTACCTCAACAGAAAGTCAATGTGCCTGCTCATCCTCCCCCTCCTGAGAGAGGAGAGGGCAGGAGGTCACCATCTCACCACCTGGCTGTTGTAGTCCTCGGTGACAGTCCCCTCTGCAGCCCCATCTTCTTTGGGCCACTGGTGGTCCCTGTGCTCTCGCTGCAGCCTCCGCTCCTCCCGCCGCTTCTGGCGGTCCCTCTGGTGCTCTAGCTGCTTGGTGTGGTGGTAGCGCTGCTGGAAGAGATCTTTTGCATACTCGTAAAGCTGCATGTCCAGGAAGTTTAGATCCTCAATGCGCTGGCGGGCACCCTCGTTGATCTCCACGTTAGAAGCCCGCGTGATGTTGAACTGTGTGAAGGGGGAGATGAACTTGAGGTTGAATGTTCTCTCAAAGAGAAACTGTGTCTTCCTCTGGAACTCAGTGAGCCCAAAGAAGGCCATGTTCTTCAGGTTGTTCTTTGCACTCTGCAACAGGATGGTGTTTCTTTCACTCTCGTTCATGAAAGTCAAGTTATAGCAGCCCACCAGGCTGAGGTCAGCCAGCATGCGCACCTGGCGATTGTTAGCCAGGTTGTAGCTGCAATCCATAAACTCCCGCAAGCTGACCCCAGACCAGTCATCCCCAGGGTAGCAGGTAGGCAGCTCATCTGGGGTGGGGCTTCTTCCATCACACATATGAAGAGAGGTTTTCCAAGTGGCCCCTCTCTGGACATGTTTCCACTCGCTCAGGTAACGTGACACTGGATCCCGTAACATTGTGATGTAATAGAAATTCCTAGAAGAAATTAGAGGAAGAGCATCAGTAGTTGACAACTCTAACAGGAGGGATCTAAATTTTTATAATTTTACATCGGCATTGAGTCAAGGGACTCTTTGCCAAATGTTCATGTGAGAGTATTCGCCTGCATTTGTGTCTATTGATGCATGTGCATATGTTTCCATAAAGACGTATGTACCAATTTTCAATACTGAGTTTGTTGGGCTTTTCCTCCTTGCTCCAGTGTGGGGAAGCATGGGGTGGAAAGAATAGATAGTTCGTTCATTCATTCATTCAGCAATTATTCACTGATAAATTACTGCTGGCAATAACAATACCTTACATTTAGAGAAAACACCATGATTTTTAAGTTATTACCCATCTGCTGTTTCATTTGATCCTTACAGCAAACCTTTTTGGTAGATGGGGTTCTATACGATAGGGTTACATGAAGGAGGTGAAGTGATTTATCCAAAGACATGGGACTAGAAAGAACAAAGTTGAACATGTATTCTCCTTAATCTCTTTTTTTTTTTTTTTTTTTTTTTTTTTTTTGAGAGGGAGTCTTGCTCTGTCACCCAGGCTGGAGTGCAGTGGCACAATCTCAGCTCACCGCAACCTCTGCCTCCCGGGTTCAAGCGATTCTCCTGCCTCAGCCTCCTGAATAGCTGGGATTACAGGCACCTGCCACCATACCCAGCTCATTTTTGTATTTTTAATAGAGATGGGGTTTCATCATGTTGGCCAGGCTAGTCTTGAACTCCTGACCTCAACTGATCCACCTGCCTTGGCCTCCCAAAGTGCTGGGATTACAGGCATGAGCCAGCGTGCCTGCTGGCCTCCTTAATCTCTTTATACTGCTACTTGGGATTATGAGGTAGGTTGGTTGAGGAAGGATGCATTGGGTGTGGAGACTAGTATTTACTGGGTGCCTACAATGTGTTAGGAACTGTGCTACATGCTTTATGGATGCTTTGCACAGATGATCCTCAAGACAACTTTGTAAAATGGGTTTTATTGTTACTTTTTAAAATAAAAGCTGAAGCCACAGAGGTTCAGAAAAGTGACACTGGAGCAAGTTAATACCTGACCTGCAGTCTAAGTTAGGCCTATTTGATTTCAAAGCTCCCATGCTTTCCTGTACATCATATTGGTATTTACATTGTAATTTCTATGTATTGACCACCTATTAATTTTCAGGTTCTATGGTTATTACAGTCACAGATCTTATCTAATTCCACCTAATGGATTACTGAAAATAAACCCATTATTAAATGGTTATCTTTAGAAGAATCTCATAGAGATCAGGACATCTGTGGTTTAAAAGGACAAGGGGAGTGTTAAGAGGCAGGAAGGGAGATGGAGAAGTTGAGAAATGAAAGAGAAACAGCAGGCATTAGAGGAAAGTAAATACTGGTTTAAAATAAGGACAATCCTTTCCATGATTTGAGAAGCCTACCAATGGAATGGGCTGCCCACCCCAACCCCGTCTTTCCAGCAGAGTCTGGAAGTCCATTTGTCAGGGAAGCCATAGAAAGGACCCCATTGCAGAGCAGGTCCCCAAGCTGTCTTCCAACTCTCACATCCCACGGCAGCCTTTTGTCCTTTAGCACAAGCCAGTCTGATTCCAATTCAATTTTAGTTCAGTCCTTGGCTCATTGAGGGGGGCCAGCTCCAGAAATATAGGGTAGATCATAGTAACTCAGAGCTCCCCTAGGGAGAAAAAATTAGCCCCTCAATATTCTGAAAAGAACACCAGGCCTGCCCTAACACCTGTACAAATGTCTTGGTGCAATAGAGAGCCCAGGAACCAAGGCTGGTGCTGCCAGGTAGGCTTCAATGTGACCTAGCATGTACTCAGTGGAAAACAGTTATTACCCAGCATGCCTGTCCTCAACCTGGCGTCCAGAGGGCTGGAACAAAACCAGGTCACTTTTCTTGATTCAACTCAGTGTCTGCTCTTCAAAGAAACTTGATGATAAAATAAATACATGTATATAGATACACAGATATATAAGATAGATAGACAGTAGGAGTCTATTGAGGAATGACTTTTGATTACCACTGCATTGTCATAGTTTTTCAAATATCTGTGTTAGCAAAGAAGGGAGCAGTTGTAGATATTCCTCCCCTGTATCATTCCTGTATGTTGTTAGGGCATGCATTTGTACTTAAAGATAAATGGTGGTGTGCGTGACTATAGATAGTCTTTGAGTTATGATGGGGTTACGTTTCAATAAACCCACTGTAATTCGAAAACACCCTAAGGTGAAAGTGCATTGAGTACACCTAACCTACCAAACATCATAGCTTAGCCTAGCCAAACTTAAACGTGCTTGGAATACTTGTATTAGTCAACAATTGGGCATATTTATCTAACATAAAGCCCATTTTATAAAAAAGTGTTGAATATCTCATATGTTTATTAAATATCTTAATGAAAATGAAAAAAAAACCAGAATGGTTGTATGGGTACTCAAAGTATGGTTTCTACTGAATGCCTATGGTATTCTCATTATTGTAAAGTTTAAAAATAGCAAGCCAAGCCCTCATAAATCAGAGACTTCCTGTATATTTAAATCAAAGGATGTCTGATTCCTCAAAGACCTAAAGACAGAACTATCATTTGATCCATCAATCTCATTATCGATTATAAAGCCAAAGGAATATAAATTGTTCTATTATATAGACACATGCAGATGTATGTTCTTTGCAACACTATTCGTGATAGCAAAGACATGGAATCAACCTAAATGCTCATCAATGATGATCATCGTCAATGATAGACTGGATAAAGAAAATGTGGTATATATACACAATGGAATACTATGCATCCATAAAAAAGAATGAGATCATGTCCTTTGCTTGGACATGGATAGAGTTGGAAGCCATTATCCTTAGCAAGTTAACACAGACACAGAAAACCAAATACTGCATGTTCTCACTTATAAGTAGGAGCTACATGATGAGAACACATGGACACATAGACGGGAACAACACACACTGGGGCCTATCAGAAGTTGGGGGTTGGGAGGAGGGAGAGGATCAGGAAAAATTACTAATGGGTACTAGGCTTAATACCTGGGTGATGAAATAATCGGTACAACAAACACCCATGATACAAGTTTACCTATGTAACAAACCTGCACATGTACTGCTGAACTTAAAATAAAATTTTAAAAAAAGAAAAATTGAAAAAAAAAAGTTGGAGCAGTTGGGAAGTTGCTCTTATCCCCTTCTTCTCAAAACATTCATTTCCACTTCTTAAAGGTTGATGTTATCATATCAGGACAGGTTTGAAGCAGAAGAGAACTGCTTTGCCACCACACTCTGAAAATTGGCTTTGGTAAGAAAATTTTAGCATTGATTTCAAAAGAATGGTTAAGAGAGAAAAGGAAAAAGAAAATGATGCAATATTTTGAGTGTTTGTGGGAACTAAGAGTCAACAGAGAGAATAAGAAGCTCAGTAGAGAAGCTAAATCAATGGAAAAGAACACATTCCTAATTCCCCAGAAAGGAAACTCAGCCTCTAGTGATGCCTAATAATTTTAGAGGCAAAGAATAAATTATTGCAGACTTAGATTTAAAGGAGATACTTTATTCATTCAAGACTAACTGATCACTTCCTATACCATTTAGAAAAAAATACTTTTTTCAAGATCTTGGGGCAGAAATTTTCTAATTTTGTTTTAAATTGTAACAGCAAATTTTTTATTTAGATAAACTCACTGAAACACTTGGATGTCAAATGCTTTACCTATAGTCTGGTGCCCAAGACCCTTGGTGTAGCAAACTTGTGAAGTGCCAGGCATGGCACTAAGTAAGAGTCTAACCCATTCCAGAATCCTATGAGATGTGTGCATATTTTGATTTATTTTTATTTAACTTAACGTTGAATAAACCAAGGATTTGGGGAGATAAAATAAGCTGCCCAAGATTATCTTGGTAGTAAGTTATAGAACTTGGATTAATCTGGTCAGATTTACTTTAAAAATAGTCACTATATTATAAGAAAGAAAACCTCCTATTTTGTAGGAAAAACTCAACCTAGTATGTGTTTAACTTGTCCAAGCTAAACTGAATTAAAAAAAATACACACCAACTAAAAGCAACATTCTAAAAAATGAGAAATGTAAGGGTACAATGTTATTCTACTTTTCAAAATGAATTGATGAGCTACAATATTTAAAACTATACATTTTCTATATTCTGTTATCTTGACTGTCTAGCCTTACCACTAGGTAAGCCAGGCAGTTTTGAAATGTGCTAAAGAAACTTCAAAATCTTTAAGTAACATTCATTTTCCTTTAAATCAGGAGGTGAAATTTATTGAAATTGCCAAGGACAGAACAGTCTGAGCTCTTGCTTTTGCCAATCACCATTTTCCATGACTGTTGTCTTTCACTGTGACAGAATGACAATTCCATCAGTGTCAGAAAATTTCCCAAAAGGTCAGCAGGGAAAGCAGAAAGTGACTGACACAGCTTCTGGGCTCCAAGAGGAAGTACTGATGATAAAGTTGTGCGCAGAGTGGATATTACTGTAGTTGAATATCATATGGCATGCCATTATTAATCCTGCTTTAGTCCTATTTTGGGACTTGTTCATGTTTCAGGCTTTTGTCTCAGTTGAGAAAATTGGCCATGGACCTTCCAGTACCATCATTCCACTGGAAATCTTCATTCCACATAATCTTAAAGCTGACTGAAACTGGTTTAGGCTTAAAATGGTTTTGGTTCCAAATTTAACTTTATTCAGTTTAACACTGCATCAAACATTGACTAGCCAAATTGTAGGATGATATTTACATGAGTAAAATAAGTCCTAAATTATGTCTTGGAGTTCTATCAGCCAAGGGGGTACAACTTGAAACTACCTCTGCTCTGACATCAAAACATAGAAATGTCCTAGTGGAATATATTTATTGATGAAGTATAAAGTCATCCTATCTTAATGGTTCTGAATCTGAGTGGCTAAAAGCATCTGGAAATCACTTTAGACAGACATATTCTCATGTACATTTTGTTTGTTTCAATCCTGCAAAGCAGACTAAATAGAAAGTTAAAAGTAATAATAAACCAATAGGGTTGAGGAACTCAATAATAAATGATAAACCAATAGGGATGAAACCAATAGGGTTGAAGAACACTCATCTATTGAAGAAAAAAAAAACTGAAAATATGATTAAATCATTTTTCTCATATCAATTTTTTTCTCTCTTTTCACTTGTTTCTCTACTTTCAGATAGAAAACTACACAAGCCATTGATGAAATGCTGTCTGTCTCCAGGCCACATGCCTAACCTTCATTGTTGATGAGCTTTGCTTTGGTTTCATGAATCTCCTCCCAACTCATTTTCTCCTGCTCCCATAAACTCGCAATTCAGTCTCTAATGAAAGTACTTAAAGGATCCAGTACTACTGAAATCTCCAACTTTATTTTTTAGGTCTTACTTGTTCAACAGCACAATGGAGTTCGATATCAACTACATTACTGTAGTTGAATATCATATGGCATGTCATTATTAATCCTGTGGCTTTTAGCCACTCAGATTCAGATCCATAAGATAGGATGACTTTATACTTCATCAATAAAAGTGTTCCACTAGGACGTTTCTATGTTTTGATGTCAGAGCAGAGTTAGTTTCAAGTTGACCCCCTTGGTTGGTAGAACTCCAAATCATTTTTAAGTGGGTAAAATGAAGACTAGAGAGGAAGAATGGGCAGCACCTGAGAGCTGCGTGGCCACAATACAGAGAACCTTCTGTTCCGTTTAATTCCATCTCATATGCATAGACAGTATCACTTGTTTGTATATTTTCCGTTACAGTTAACCTAAGCTCTTCCCACATAGTGAAACAATAAATAAGCAAACTCCTATGCCCCCACCTTCAATCTATCTGTTCATTCATTTTCTAATTCTCCAAACTTTAATTAAGCCCCGTCTATTTGCCAAACACTGGGACTAGGCAATAGGGACTCAAAGACTAATATTCCATGTCCTCAAGGAGATCTTAGGCACCCAGTGATTTTGGTAAAGTGAAAGAAATGCTAACTACCAACTTAAGAGAATGTTACACCAATCTCCCTGGGCCAGAACAGTCCCTCAGACAGATAGCTTTTTGTTTGCCATGGTGACAGCATCCTGTCAGCAGATCTTCCATTTGTCACCTACTTCATTGAGGGCTTGGGTGAATTCATTTAAGAATGTCTGTAAAGCAATTGGAGCTCTTTAGAACTGCTGTTCTGTGGCCATGAGGGTTATGATGGCAAACACTTGTGTACTGAGAAAGATTAGGGAATGAGGTTAAGTCAATAATCATTTTAACTGATAATTATAATATCGGCCATCAAGGCTTACTTGAAGTTACACCAAATGGAATACACACATTTCCATAACTGGTTTCAAACCACTTTTAGTATCTTGTTCTGCTGTAAGGCGATCACGTTAAAAAATCCTAAATACAACACAAAGGTATGACTGCCTTCTCTCACGTTGAAAGCCTTTCCCTTTCTTTGCTCTTTGGTATCCTGCATATCTTCCCTGGACTAGCTCAAGGCTCACATCCATCTTCCTTGACTTTCCAGCCTATAGAGTTTACTGCATCACTTACTGCACTTTTAACTTAAATGTAACAGTCTTGGTCATGTCTGCCCTCCAAAGTCCTTTTTGATAACCTTACCTTAGGCCTCAGATCCCTAGCAAAAGTCCCAGCACCTACTACAGAGGCCTACTCACAGCAGATATTAAAAAAAAATTGCTATGTAAAAGAACATTATCACTACATGAAATAAGTATATTTTAATAACTAAGTCTAATATTGCCTTTGATAAATATGCCTTTCTTTCTTCTCCTAAAACTAAACTGATACCTTTTAAAATGCCTAAAATGTGTGCAAGGAGTAAAAAATATATAATCTTCTAATGCACTTGTCATTTGATTGTGATGGTAGGTGATATGGAGTGAAATAGTCAACACAGACTCACTGCAAAAAGGAGAATATTTTATACAAGTAATTAGTAACAATGAGGTTTATTTATTTATTTTTAAAATTAAACTTACTGGTTTTCTTCCCTACTGTTTCAAGAACCTATGTTTCACTGAGCAGTTTATTGTATAATTTGTTTTCTTCTTTAATTAGCAAGTCATTTAATTAACACATTCTTATTGAGGGTTCGCTATGTGTAAGGCACTGCTTCAGGAAATGTTGAGAACATAAAAAAAGAAGAAAATGCCCTCAAGTCTTACTGCACAGGTGTGGTAGAGTAGAAAAATGCATTCATTAGCAAGTTACAGAGGTCAGGAGTGGACAAAGAATATTTAAGAGAGCTCTTCAAGAATGTTCCTAGCAGAGTACTGAGACTTGACCAGGAAGCTCATGTTGTGTGTTTCACTAAACGTTCATTTAATGAGTCAATGAATGGAAGGAGGGCATAGACTGGAGCAGGATGTTGAGACCCAATTGCCATAGGCTCTGAATGTGATTGTGAATTGCTGAAATTGAAAGTGTTAATTTAGAAAGACTCATTCAGCAACAGTATTAAAGTATTAAACAGTATTAAAGATCTCTACCTAAAGTAGGTAGAGATCACAGGAGACATTCAGCAGCCATGGTAAGAGACCAGCAGAGACAACCCCAGAACTGTGGGTGTTGAGGAGAAAGAATCCAGGACAGATTCAGGAAATGCCATGCACCCGCCTGCCACTGCTCTCCCCGGCTTTCTGTTGTCAGCCTTCTCTATGCTACTTTTTCCTCTTCTCTGTTTCTTTCTTTCCTTCTAGCAAATCCTTCCTTTTCAATACTGCAGTAGATAAAAGGCAGAGCTAGTATCTTCATCCAAATGGTAGAATGAAGAGTATAAGTCCCTGGAATCACTTTGCTGGTGGTGATTAAAACAAACTCATGTTTATGAGGCTATGACTTGACTATCCAATGAGAATACACTTGAAAGAACTTCACAATGCTAGGTTCACAACAGTTTAGTAAATAGATTCCTTCCACCACCAGCTTAACCCTCATAAAACAAAGCAGCAAAATTAATAGCTCCACACTCCACAGTTTTATGCATTCATAAAAAGCAGATCAGGTAGGAACTCCTCCACCCAGCCTGCTCTCACGTCCTCCGTGGAAGGGATTTCTCCCCCATTGCCCCACGAAACCAGAGATCCCCTCATGCACTATCTTTATTCTAGCGACCAGTCTGACTTATACAGGCTTTACACAACTTGAGAGGGGGAACCTTGCCTGACTCACCTTTGATTCCCCAGGATGTATAATGCATGACCTTATACATCATGGATGTTCAGTTGTTCAATGTTTGTGGAGTGAATAAATATATAGCATTTATCAGCCACTCTTTCAGAGATTCCTAGATCTTGTGAGGATCTTGATCCTCTCCATGGAGCATGCACAGGCGACCAGCACATCTTAAACATAAGCTGATGTGTGCATTTTCAAAAAGTGAAGCTTAGCTCCCTCTGCCCTGCTCTGCTGTGTGCAGGAGTCAGTTTCCAAATGTTCAGAATGGAATTAATTTCTTGGCTTTCTTTGTTGCTGCACACTCATCATGAGCTACTCATTCTTCATTATCTCACTAGAGTATTGTCTGCCCTGCACAGTATTTGATAGGGGTATTGCGGCAGTTAAGGCTTAGCAATCAGACTGCCCTTTGACACAGCTATGAAAAGGCCTTTGATTCAAGTCTTGAGAACAAATTAAGGAAGTTAAGAATGATGTTCTAAGCCAGTGGGAAGTTGGAGACTAGAATTGCGAAGTATCACAATAAAGAGCTTTAGGAAGCTGACAGTGGTGTGTGTCAGAGCGATTGGTTCCGAGGGTGTCCGCAACATGAGGAGGAGGAAATGGAGATGCGTGCGTGTGGTTCTCTTACCTCACACAGAAGCCATGTGCATCGCACGGCACCAAGCTGCCATTACCTTCTCCCTCATGCTGACTTAGAAGGCAGTCAGACCCTTTGGGCTCAGGCATTTTTATTTTGCTTACTACCCATGTATCTTGACTCTCTTCAATAGGTAAGATGAGGGGATAGAAGTGCCCACAGGGCTTCCCTCAAGAGGGGAGAGGCTCAGGCATTTTTATTTTGCTTACTACCCATGTATCTTGACTCTCTTCAATAGGTAAGATGAGGGGATAGAAGTGCCCACAGGGCTTCCCTCAAGAGGGGAGAGGCTCAGGTGGCTTTCCTCACATATGCACCTGATAACTTTAAAGGAAGAATAGTTTAGATTTAGTTGTTCTTGCTTTTTTTAAAATTATTATTTCCCCCACTTGGATATGCAATAATGTATTACCATTATGGAAAATGTGGGAGCTGCAGAACAGTAAAAAAGAAGAAAATAGACTGGGTGCTGTGGCTTGCACCTGTAATCCCAGCACTTTGGGAGACTGAGGCAGGAGGATCACTTGAGGTCAGTTCAAAACCAGTCTGGCCAACATAGCGAAACCCTATCTCTACTAAAAATACAAAAAGTAGCCTGGCATGGTGGCATGCGACTGTAATCCCAGCTACTTGGGAGGCTGAGGTAGGAGAATTGCTTGAACATGGGAGGCGGAGGTTGCAGTGAGCCGAGATTGCACCACTGTACTCCAGCCTGGACGCCAGAGTGAGACTCCATCTCAAAGAAAAAAAAAGAAGAAAATAAAAATTACCTATAATCACTTTATTCATACATAGGCACAGTTAAATATATATATATATTTGATTATTATTTAAAGTTATAAATATATTTACATTTTGAATTCATAATGCACAACATATTTATAACATGTTTTTAACTTAAAAAGACGGTGAATGTTTTTCCATTTTATTTAATATTCTTTCATAAGAATACAATGTTCTTCCAGAAGAGCATAATATTCCATTTATGGATGTGTCATAATTTGTATGGCCAATCTCCAGTTTGGGACAACTAGGGACATTCTATTTTGGTGGTTTATTTTAAACAAGAATCTGATGAACATTCTAAGCCATGAATATCTGTGCAGAGAATAAATTCCTAGGAGTAGAATTCCTAAGTCAAGAGAATCCCTCCTGTTTCATTGTCAAAATGACTCAATATGGTTTTTGCCAATAGTATCCAGGCACAGTCAAAGCCGGAGAGGACTTGACTATTCCATGAGGCCTGACATCATGGGGCACAGAGAGCATGGCTGCCTGGGAGCCAAGAGGGTGCTGGAGACAGGTGCTGCTCCCTCCTGGCTGGAAGAGGAAGGTGCTCTGCGTGAAACCTTGGTCTGAGACCGCCATTCCAGGACAGTCTGGTTAGAGCTTGTGACATGTTGTTAGGGAAGCAACTTTCCAAAGAGATTGTTTATTTTCCACTTAATGAACAGCTGGAATGTCAAATTAGACTAAACATTTGTGGAATCAAATCCCACTCATCAGCACTGCAGCTATATTAAAGCCAACATCTGGATCAGAAAGATGGAGGTCCCTCACCCGATTATATTTATTGGCAGTCCTCAAAGAAACAACCTCTTGAGATGTAGTTTGTATGCAATGGCTGGGTGTCAGCTAACTTTAATTATGGGAAGACACATATTATACAAAACAAACCAAACAAAAGCATCAAAGAAGAGGCTTCTCGATCATACAGGTCATTCCTTAATGATGATCAGTCAACCCCCTGCTTCCCTAGAGGGAGAGATGGTATTTATCAATAAGAGGAAATTTCAAATCTTGTCACGTCGCTGCCTTATATTGACAGGAAACCTGTGAGCATCGAACTCACTAAAATGCCATGATTTTCGGGTGGTTGTCACATTTGCTTTCACTTTCCCCCAAGTGGCTGCTGCAAGAATAAATTTCAGGGAATGCATGTTCTAGGGGCTAGTTTTTGCTATCTTGCTGAGTACAGTTCCTCCCAGTACAGTTTCAAATGTGCCAGGGAGGGTCCTGCTCTCATGCATTATTCAGGGACTTCCGTGATTATTTGGTTCAGAGGCGCCCTGCTTTGCACTGCATCACTGGGATTTGGGCATGAGGATGTCTCAAGGCTTTCTGCAGAGCTGTGGTTTATGCATGCGGGTATCCACCTGAAGCCTGGAGCCGCCCTGGAGTGAGATAAGGCCCAATTCAGTCTCACTGGCAGCTCTAATCCCAGCCGGGCAAAGCAGAACACCAGATAGTACACTCAGATTGTGTTATCAGGCCCTCCGTGCTCAGCCATGCTCTCGTCTTAGCTAATTTCTCAGGCACTGCTTTTAGGGAATGTGAGAATTACACAGGTAGAAACCATGAGGTGTCTCCATTGTAATTGCTTAGTGCCAGCCAATTTGGACAGGAAAAGAAGTAAATCAGAATATTTAAGAGCAAGGCATGTGTGCCAATATTTAGAATCTATATTTGACAGCTCTGATGCATATTTTCCAAAAACATCACAAGAATATATATATTTTTAATCCCCTCTGTCTAGATTTTGCCATTCTGTTATATGAAGGATACTTCTGTTTTAGGATTTTTTGTTCACTCTGCTATCAGGACTGGGTAACCATTTTGGCATATTAAACAAAAATACTTGTGAGATTCCAATCTGATTCCATTCCTTCCCAAGTCTCAAACAAAGATTGTCTCTGAGGTCATCTCCTCAATAATGATTAAGAGGAATGCTAACTCAAAATATGGAATGTTCCATGTGCAGTGAAAAACTGACATGAATAACAATAATAGTGGCCAACATTTATTGAATCCATACTATGTCCAAGTACATTTCTAAGTGCTATGTCTGTGTTCACCAACTTAGTCATCAAAACAACCCTTTGAGTCACGTACTACTTTTAGATGATGTTTGTAATTCACAGAGTGATAATAGTTTTGGCAGTTTCTTCCATCATCTTGTAAAAATCAGGCTGTCTTGGAAATTCAGTTTATGACTTAATGATGCAGTGGCCCAGGCTTTGTTGAACTCAAAGCTCTAGATGCAAAATGAACATCACAGGGTGAGGGATTTGTTTCTACCTGCAGGGAGGCAGCAGGAGATGAGAGAGAAGCCGCATCTTGCAAGGCCAGGGATGGACAGGAAGCAGAAGGAACACAGGGCCTCCGTTCTACTTTAGCACAGGAGTGCATGGATCCAGAGGATGCTCTGAATATATACAGCTTAGAAGAAGCTATAGAAACAGTTTTCCTGAGCCCAGCACACCCACAAAGCTGTAACAAATTTACACTTGAGGAAGGGGCATTAGAGACAAGGGAGAATTACTGCAGTTGCATTCATTTTTAACACACCTAAAGAATCTAGAAGCCAAAAGCTGTAGTAATGTCAGAACAATAAAGGCTGAAAATACCTATGCAAGAGAATTGAAATAAAGCCAAAGCTCATTCCATGCCATAATGCTCTTTTCAGCCTTAAAACAGATCTTGAATACAATGCTATGAAGACTCAGAAAAGTGTTCAGAGAAGGTTGCTGAATCCTGAAGTTGGCTGTCCCAAAGCCTGTATTCAGGAAGAGATTTAAGAAAAGTACAAGTCAAACTGTGCTCATTTGGACAAAGCATGAGTGCATAATTTCAAGAATGTTGGGAACTTCACTTTATATGGAGTGAAAAGAAAATAGGTTTGAAGTCAGACAGATTCGAGTTCCAACGTTAAACCCACCTCGCTTTCAGCATGACTTGGTTAGCTTATTTGACCTCTGGGAGACTTAGTTTCCTCACCTAAACAGCTGAAGTATCAGTACTTACTTCATAGGGTTGTGGGAATTATTGAATAAGAAGTGAATATAAAGGGCCCGGCAGTAGCTGATACCTAGCAGATCCTCACCATTTATATACACACTCCGCACTTCAACGTTCTCCCTTCTCCATGATTATTAGAGCCTCATAAACTGTCCAAATAGAGTGAAATTTCAAATATTAAACAAGATGTATTAATGAATATTTAAAAAACAACCTAAAGCAAATTTTTATTTGTCTAACAATTTTTAAGTTTTCAAACTACTTTCTTCATCCATTATTTCATTTGATCCTTCCTGATCCTCTGATATAACAAGATTATATCAGAGACAGCAAAGGAAAGATTCTTCGTCCACTTTTACAGATGAGAAAACTGATGCTCAGAGATATCCAAGCATTTTTCTTTTTTTTTTTATTTTTTGAGACAGAGTCTCACTCTATTGCCCAGGCTGGAGTGCAGTGGCACGATCTCGGCTCACAGCAAACTCTGCCTCCCAGGTTCAAATGATTCACCTGTCTCAGCCTCCCAAGTACCTGGGATTACAGGCGTCTGCCACCATGCCTGGCTAATTTTTGTATTTTTAGTAGAGATGGGGGTTTCACCATGTTGGACAGACTGGTCTCAAACCCCTGACCTCAGGTGATCCACCGGCCTCAGCCTCCCAAAGTGCTGGGGTTACAGGTGTGAACCACTGTGCCCGGCCATATCCAAGGATTTTCTTAAGGTCAACAAGTAAAAAGTAGTAGAGCTGGGACTTCTTTTTTTCTTACTTCAACTCCTGTGCTCATTTAGTTTGCTTGTTTAAATACACGTGTTGGTTCTGTGTCTCATGAGAAACACTATGCGAGGTGCTTATGATATAATGGTACACTGCGTGGCCTGACCTTAAGGTGCTGAGTCATCAATTGACTACCCAACACCGTCTTATTTTGCTCATAGTCAAGAATTAGAAAGAAAACACAAAATTAGTGCTTTATTCTACAAGTTGGGAGGTTTCACTGATATTAGCTCATTTTTTTCTTTGAAATCAACTGAAAAAGGAGACCCAGGAGAATGAGCCAGAAATGCCAGAATATGGATATGCCTTCTGGTATGTTTTTTGATTATGGAAGAATCATTCTTAAATAATACACTCATTTCTAAGTAGGTAGTGTTCCAGACTTCAGTCTGGAGGTGCATAAAGTCTGGGGGTCTCTCTTTTTCTGATGGCAGTGGCCACTGATGTTCATCCAGAAGGGGGTTGCAAAATGGTGAAAGTCTTATTCTGTCATTTCTTTTTTCATTTATTAGCTGGAATGCCTCTATAAAAAGAAACTTTCCCTTATCAACTATTTGGCATCCTGAGGTAGAGTTCACATAGGAAAGGCAAATGAATGTTTGATTCATTTTACTTACTAGTTTTCAAAATAGTGGGTTGCTTTCTTACAGTCTCCCCCAAAGGGGATTTTTATTGCTGTTTGTTTGTTTTAGTATCCCATAAGCTCATGAATCTAAATATACTTAAGAAGTTTCAACACACTGTAGTCATGATCCTTATTGATCCTCAATTTATCCAATTTTTGGCTAGTGGGAGTTTATTCAATATGGATGTGGAGTTCTTCTGATACAACCCTTGTAGACTTTTATGAATATTCTGAAAGGAACTTGCACATTGCAAAAGCTCTATATCAAGAAAAGACCAAGAAGGATAGTGTGGGAGCTTGGAATTTTCCACAGCTTCTAAAGAGTAAAGTGGTTGCTGCTCAACACTTCACCTTGGCTAGCATTACCTGTGCACTAGTCTCCTCTCTCACTCCCAACCAAGTGTTGTAACTAAGATTTTTGCTAATTGCGCCTGTGCATTGAAGACAAAATAGGAAACAGATACCATCTTTAACTTTCATGTATTTTATCCAGGCCCAAACACCAAGGCTTTTGTCTTTCATTTTTGCTTCTCTTTTTGTTCTTCAGCTCCCACCCACGATATTTTTCTCCATGCTAGGAACAACAAGCAGGGCTAGTAACTCATTTGTGACTAGAGGCCAGTGTCAGTCCACAAAGTAATCTAGGGAAAACCAAATTATGCTGGAAATAATGCAGAGCCCTAATCAGGTTCTCTTCAAAATCCACTTATTCACGATAATTAGCATGAGTTTCTTCCAGAAGCCCAGCTTAGCACATGGACATTCAATGGGATCTTTCAGCTGCAGTGGCTCCGAAGCTGCAATTCTGCCTAATTAATAAAGCAACGACAGACATTTAGAAAAATATATGCATGATAATTTAAGTCTCCCAGAAAAAAATCAATTCGTTCTGTCTAAACTTTGCCTTGGGTGTTCTCTTCATCAATTCAAGTGTGGAGCACTGACCTTAAGTTGCAAATATTTTTCTTCAGGCATGATTGAAGCTTCGAGAGGTAATAGCTTTCAACATTCATTTCTTAGAGATTTTAAAACACTCAAATGGGGACACTATCCCACTTTTCACGGCTATATGTAAATCTGATAAAATAATCTTTAAGACTTTCAAAGTAAATGTAGCTTAGGGCTACAAGAGGTGGCTTTTTCATTTGTGCAATCAATACATGATTAAAATGGTGTGTTGGGAGGGGGCGCATCCCTTAAGCAACAGAATAACACAACTGTAATTTCCCTTCTTAGTGAACTTCCCTAAACATGCCCCTTTGTGTTGATTATTTCTCTTGGTGATAAGCAGAAAAAAAGGTCACCTGTTACTGACATCTGCTGCTATCTCTGTGTGTTTTCTTGAAATGACGTGTTATATTGGAGCTAATCTAAATGAAAAACAATTCAAAGCATACACATAAAGCAAGCAAACAACTGCAACCAAAAGAAAAAGGTGGGGAGGGGAAGACCCATCAACAAAAATCCAACAAAAAACCAGCTAAAAGCTTTTTATTGATTTTCAGTTAAGGAAGATTATAGCCACAAGGGGGCTCTCGAATCTTCCCAAACACTAGTTAAGTGCTGAGAACTATTTTTCTAGTAATTAATTTCCACAAATCAATATTACCTATTAATGTATATTACAGAGACAAGCTACAGACTTCTGACACGTTACATTCAAGCTAAAGAGAGAATTTCATATAAAAATTCAAGGGGCCCACAGTGATTGTAAGTCAAAGCTGAAATTAGTTGCACCTGTGATTTCCTGCGTCCACTCTAGCATAAAAAATCCCAACACTGCAAATTTCACCAAAGGTTAAAACTGAATGTGAAGCACTGTGTATATAATGGAATACATTGACCTCCGATGGATTTTAAAGGCTGTCTGCCTCCTCCTCCTACATCGTGCACCCCCCAAACAGCCATGAGGGTGACACAGCAGTTAAAATGCAATGACCCTTTCTGGGGGCAGCGGGAAGTTGCGACAGCCATTAGTTCTGGAGGTATTTAACTCATGCTGAGAGCCTGATGGTGCTGATGGTGTTTACAGCCTGAACCACAAAAGGCACTTGGAATTCAAGAGGGCGTTTTAATTTTCTGTTCAACCCAGTAGATAGGGGCAGAATCTTGTACCACACTTGGGCAGAATAAGGACAGACGGGAATCGCATCTCCAGCAGAAGAGAGAACACCACCTAGCACCCTTATCAAAGGGAAAATGGAGGAACAGAAATGCCCCAAAAACATTATATCAGAGTAGTTAAAATACCCAAATAATCTTTGCACAAACTCAGAAAGCCTCTTGGAGCGCTGATGTGAAATGGCTTTTTGACAACTGCCTTTTCTCTAATCTAATGAGAAAATCATCACAAGGAAAGTTGAGCATAGGTCTGCCACTGGGCAGGAGCGCTTTTGTGGCATATGGGGGATGTGATACCTTTCCCCTGGACAGCTGGCTCTCCTGAAGAGGGGTCAGGGAGAACAGGGCAGCACGATTGTCCCTCATAATCAGGGTCTTCACGCATCATGCTTCCACATTCATTTTGGTTGTTGAAATTATGAATCACTGTTGTTAAACAAATCCCTGGCTCAGGAAGGCCAGTGTTCTCACTCAGGCTCCCAAGAGACATGTTCTGGGACAGCAAATTCTTCTGTTGTGAAATCCTACTTTTCTTGGCAAATGCCCCCCAGTACAACATGAACCAAACGTTGATGTAAACTGCATAGACTTTTGGCTTAGGACTTTTAGAGTCACTGGTACCCTCAAGTTTCATTCCCAGTTTAAAGAGCAGTAGCCCCTCTTAATTTGCCTCAGTCATTTCTCTTTAGAATTTCCAAAGGTGACTTCTGGAATTCTAGTAACAGCCCTGTTTTGTTGTTTTCAGGTCTGGCCTTCCATTGAACCCTTCCATTGAAAACCTTCCTTTTAATCACATTGCAAGTCACCTTTGTGCTTTCCAGCATCTATCTAGAGTGTTGCTGTCATTCAAGCACCATCAGGATATGTGAGGCCTTCCTTGTTAGAACATTGCAGCCACGATCTGGGGATTTAAATTTAGTCTAGGGCTAGTATGTACAGACAAGGACCTTCTGCTCAATTCCCATTCAGAGCCCTGCCCCTCCTAAGGGCAGCTAGGACTTAGGCAGACCCCTGAAGGAGATGGACAGGCATTCCACAGGTAGAAACCTCCAGATTCTTAGCGGCTCATGGGGGATTGTGGCTTTGAACACAGCATATCTAGTCAAGTTTAAGTACATTTCTTTAAAATACATTTTGACCTTAAAAAACTTAAATAACTTAAAGTTATAAAGAGAAGGAATTCCTCTCCTTTAAGCAGAAGGCAAAGGTTTGTGTTTTAAAGAAAATAAGTGGACCCCTCCTGTACCATCCTTCCCCTTTCGTAGTGCATCTGGTCACAATAGTATTTTATCAGACAACTGCTCTCTAAAGAAATTGAGTGATTAAATGATCTGCCAGGACGGGTGGGGTTAGTTAGGGGTGAGGCTTCAGAAGACTAGTCTTTCTCAATGAAGTACTGACCAGCCCAACTGCTGATTTTTACCAATCAACACAAAATCCATCATTGTTCTCCCACTGAGAGATGTTATGGGTTGAATTGTGTCCATTCCGAAAAAAAGATGTTGAAGTTCTAACCACCACCCCACTGCCCCATATCTGGGAATATGACCTTTCTTGGAAATAGGGTCTTTGCAGAAAATCAGGTTAAGGTGAGGTCATTAGAGTGGGCCCTGATCCAATATGACTGGTGTCCTCATAAAGAGGGGAAATGTGGACATAGAGACAAATATATGTGGAGTGAAGACAATGTGAAGATACAGAGAACCCCATCTACAAGGCAAAAAACAGCTGAGACTTCCAGACGATAGAGAAGAGGCCTGGCACAGTGTCTTCCAGCCTCAGAGGAAACCAACCCTGCTGACACCTTGATCTTGGACTTCCAGATTCCAGAACTATGAGAGAATAAACTGCTGTTGAAGCCACCCAGTTAGTGGTACTTTTGTCACTGTGGCCATAAGAAATGAAAACAAGATATATCTTTATTGGAGAGACAGATGAATGTAATGAAAGAAGGGACCTGCACTAGCTGCACACATTAATAAACTGAGTCTTTTCAATAAATATAAATGGACTGTCAAGAATACTAAATATTTGAGAAACACAAGACAACTTTAAAAATATTATTATGATTATCCTGATGACTATCCATTATGTGATCTATTAAACCACAACAGAACAGGAGAAAAAAAGTAGAAGTTCTTAGAAACTAATTTATACTCATATATGATGAGCCTGAAAATAAACCAATAGGTAAGACAAATAGTGGGGACCTGGCAACTTGTCAGATATGAAAGGGAAGGGGAAAGACATGCAAAATATGAGAAATTAATGTAAGAGACAAGGAGATGGAATCTGTATGTCCAATATCCATCTTGAAAAAAATCCCCAATAGAGAGCAAAGAGAAATGAAACCAAAAATAAAAGTAAAATTAGACTATTTCCTAAGTCTAAAAAACTGTGCATTGAAATTGAAAAGGCCTAAATGAATTTAAGGGGTCTGAATGAAATGTTAAAACCCCAAAGATAAAGACAAGATCCAAATGCTTCCAGAGAGGAAGAACCTGAAAAGAGATTAGATACATGGAATAAAAATCAACTCGCCACGATTTTCTCATCAGAACTCTGAAGACTAGAAATAATGAATCAATAGCTTCAAATTTTTGAGGGAAAATTATTTTAAACATTGAATTTTATACCTAGCCAAATTATCAATTAAGTGTATAAGTAAAATAAAAAATAGTAATACAATCAGAGTATTTGCTTTCTTTGCACTCTGTGGAAAAAAGGACTGTATTTGAAAAAGCATTCTAACATAAATAAGAAGGAATCCATAAAAAAGAGATGGGATCTAAGACCCTGGAATTAACACAGTCTGCAAGGAAAAGATTTACAAGGATGACAATTCAGATATTTTTAAGGAAACATACATGAGAGGAAATTTTTCACCTTTCAATAGATACCAGAATTCACAGATTGAATATTTTAAATAATAATAATGAAAGAGTCATAGAATTATTCTCTCCATAAGATAAAAGACAATTAGCAACTCCTAGAAGAAACAAAAAGCTGAAAGAGAAAGTTACAACCATCTGTGATGCAAACTAAAATGTGGCATTATTTTAAGGACCAGAAATGTAAGAAAGTAGAATCCGTTTGACCTTAGCATGGCTTAGAGGAACCTGTGTCTATTCTTTTGTTTGTGAGTTCAATCACATCATTTGTGAGTATTTACAGGGTCACATTATGTATGTTGTTTATTGGCTTTTTGATTTTTAGAGTCATAACCTAGACAACAAGTTCAAAAGTCTATGCTACATTGAAGGCCAGATGTGAATGTTCAAAAGCCTTACAGAGTGAAGATAAGGCCAGTAGACGCTGGGCATAGAGTGAGCTGAGGGGTTGTCAAGGGAAGTAAAGACGCAAGAATTTCCTCATTTTCCACAGTGGAGAGTCAATATATTGCTGCGTGATAGAGAGAGACATAAAGCTTTTATTCACTGAGTAACAAATACATGTTGGGCTCCTACATATCAGAGGCAGGAGTAGAGTGGAACCCCAGTGGGGAGGCTGTGCCCCAGGGTCTCATTCCTTGTTCAGTGACAATGTTAGTGGTGGGGTACGCAGATGGCGTTTATCCTTCTCAGGAAGAAGAGCTGCATGTTGAGGCCCTTTGATACCCTTCCATTCAGTCCAAGTAACATTTTGTGGGGCAGATTCTCCTAAAATTGAATACAGAGTTTATACCAGACTATTGTTCTGTGTTTTTAACATTTTCTGTCCTATTTTTGCTTTTACTCCTTTTTGTCAGATTCTAAGATAGCTGTGGGCTTCGTAAACCTCTACTTAGGCTGCTATCCTTCTGAAAGTAAATTGCAAAATTGATCTTGATACCCAACTGTCTCAAAAGCAAGCGCTTTAAATACAGTTCCTCTGCCAGATGAGAGATAGGATTAGAGGGCAGAGAGTGCTGATCCCACAGGTACTGTGATCAGAGGAGAGCATAGCAGGAAGCAGGCCCTGCCATCCCAAGTCTCTGTCCTCAGACGCTCTCATGATAGGAAGCTGATAATCCTACATCAGACTTCCCCAGGCTCAGATAACCAAGAGTCACTGAAAACATGGAGCTTTTCAGCAAATCCTAAGCTGGGTATCAAAGATATGTTCCCAGTTCCCAAAGATAGGCCCAACACCAAAGCCTAAGGGGTGTGTGTGTGTGTGTTGATTTTTAAATACAAAAATAATTCCTCATATCCAAAACAGGAAAAGATGCCATAATGGGTTGACAACTTTATAATGGGAACAGTTTCACTTAGGAGGTGGAGTAACAAAGATCTCAAAGCTTGAAGAAGAAAATGTAACTGCTAGCAAGCTAATAATTGTTAGGCAAACTGCCGTTCTGTGCAGATAGATCATCATTGTCTTTTTGTGCTAGTGAGGAGGAAAAAAGTGTTGGAAGGTTATTTTAAGAGTCAACTTTAGAGCTCTTTTCAGGAGGACTGGTTTTGCTCAGTAACAAGTCTACATTGGTGTGTTTTTATATAGAAGATGCTCCATTCTTAGCATGGAGGGGCTGGAGCTGGATTAAAGCAAGGGCTCAAATATTTTCTAGAAGAAGCTAACTTGAATTTGGAGTAAGAGGAAGTAAAAAGGAAAGAAAGGCTTCAAGAAAGAGAAAGGCAAAGGCATATGGGGAAATATTGGACCCCAAGAAACTTTTGGTGGTGGAGTTGTTGAAACAGTTGAAGAATAGGGATGACTAGTATTAATTTTTATATAGATTTCCATGTGATTCTGCCACCCCAAGCCATCTGTAAAGTTTTCTATACAAACAAACATCTTGTGTGGGTGGCAGATTGGGGCAATGGAGGAAAAGGGGCTGAGTTCTTTAGCTAGTGCAAGGTTGGGATGCCACTCTACTCAGGATGTCAGAGTCAAAGGTGACCTTGAATAGGAATGAAGTCTTCAGTTCCTAGAAAGTGTAGTGAAGAATACATCCCACCCCAACCCCCCGGCATCCCTCAGGCTCTGATTCTAACGTTACCACCCCTGCCTCACACCCTAAGCACATCCATTCTTTGGTCAAGATTTCCCCGTTGCCTGAGTCTGTTCTAAGCATATTCTTCCTAATCTAATAGAAATTGAGTTTGGTAGCTTAGCTGAGACTTGAGCTTGAGACTCAGATATTGCTAATTCTCTCATGCTTTCATCTTTGAATTTTAGCCTTAATGTTCTTCACATATTAAACAATGCTTTCCTTTGGTGATAAAAGACTAAATTTCAATAGTAGGTACAAATGGTTATTTATTATATGTGCTCAACTTTCTAATTTGTTTTTAATGAGGTCTCCTATTTATATGTTTTTTATTTATTAATTCATTCAACAGATACTTAAATACTACTATGTTGCAGCCACTGGATGCTCTATTCTATGAAATAATTCTGCCTTTTTACACTTTGTAATAAATGCATTTGCTTCCCAATATAGCAAAAATTGAATAATATTAAGTTCTTCTTTGATATTCTTTTCTCAAATAACTGCACTTTTCCTATTTACATAGAGCTCAAGACATTCATTGAACATTCTCCAAAGATTCTTTAACATTCCAGCCAAGTAGGTGAAAAAGAATTGCTATTCTGATTCAAAGATGATTTAGGAACAGGGCCCAAATCATATCAGAAGTCGAAAAGCCCTTTAAAAATAGGACCATTTCTTCCTGGTCCTCTCTGCCAAGGCGAGGTGGCACGGGCTCCTAATGGTGCCTTATCACTTCTTAGCTAACATGCAAAGTGGATATTTCCTTTGCAGCCCCGAGGTAAGTAACAAGAATGGCTTTTCATTTCTGATGTTGGTTTTACATCAGTAAAAATGTTCATTTTACTTCATTAACAAGAAAAAGATTCACCTGTCTAGGGGCTTGCTGCTGCTTCATACAGAACATTGTTTCCTTATCACTTGTCCTAAACAGACCCATTGGAGTTGGGGGAGGGGGGATCTCTAGAGAATTTGTTTTTGGATGGTCTCTATTGTTAGTATTTGGCATATTGTTCACAGCTCAGAGGCCTATAATTAAGACTACAGGAAAACTTGAACTGTAATTTCTTATTTTTGACTAACACAAGTAAAAGAAAAATTGCCTAAAGTCTTGGGCTTCATTTGTTTTGTTCATCTTGTGTTTTGTGGATAGCTTGCCATTCTGCAAAGGCAAAGTAGATCCCCTCACCCCTTAACACACATGCAAGCTCTCAGTTGGCGGCAAAGACCCCACACTCAGGGCAAATCATGCTTTCCCTCTATTTTCTACTTAACTAGAAATCCATTTTTAACATCATCCTAAGACTCGTTCATTAGACAGAAGCCAAGCTTTGACACCACTTACTTGAACAAATTATTTAACCTTTCTGGAACTTTACTTCCTTTACGTCTAAATGGTGATAAAAATAGTACCAACCTCCAGGGTTTTCCTGTGAGGATTCACTGAGACACAACACGGAGAATTTGCACAGAGCCTATCATAGAATAAGCATTAAGTAAAGGTCAGCGGTTCTCAACATTCACAGAGTTTTATGGTCATAATAGTACATAATCCCAGCCCAACAGACACCATTTATGGAACACTTCCGATGTGCCTGGTTGGGGGTGGGGAAGGTCTGCTTCCTTCTTCTCTCTTCTACCCCTTCATCTCCCTCCCTTTCTGAAGGAAAGATAAGAAACTTCTAATAACGTTGGTTAAAGTCCAGGACAAATGGAGCAAGGTTTCCTGATAGGAAAGGTCACTAAACCTTCAAAACAAGTCATCATGGTAGGACTACCCTGTACTTAGTTCTGTCAGGCTGCCCGGGAGGCTGGGGTGCCTCACAGCGGCCTCTGGGTCTAAACCACATTCTCTAGATCACTTTTTACCTGGCTTCAGCATCAGAGGGTACTGGATGCTGTTTCAGCCCTTAATCAAGCAGAACTTTGATTCCTATTTGGCACTTTTTTCCTTAGTCCTGTACCCTGGTGCTAGCATTCTTGAGTACCAGCTATCTCACTATCGTACCAGTACCAGTAATTCACTCCAAATCCCAGGCCCCAGGCCCTGTGCCAAGCTCTATGGAAACACAACCTCATGTGAGCCCCATAAGCCTCAGGGAGGAAGGTGTCATTATCTTCACCTTTCAAGGGACCAAAGAGGTTAAAGCTCTTGTCACAGAGCTAGTAAGTTACAGCCAGCATGGAAATCCAGGTCTGTCTGGCTGACTGCAAAGCAGCCTTATACAGTTCTGCCTCCTATGCAGAGGAATTAAGCGCCTGGGATACCAAGATAAATAAAACACACCTCTGCCTGCCCAGAGCTCATGGCCGAGTCTGGGAGCTCAGAGTCATTGCAGTGACCCTCCAGGTGTGGTCTGCTGCTCCTCTGTACAGCATCACCTGAACTACTTCTTCACGTGAAAGCTCCTGGCCCTCTTCCACCAGCCTTGCTGAATCAGAATCCCTCTTCAGTGGACCTGAGGGCTCTGTGTTTGTTAATATGTCGCCTGGCCATTCTTAAATAAATTAAACATTGAAAACCATTAGTTCCAAATCTAAAAGCAAAAAACAAGACAGGATACAAAATCGCATATTTTTAGGAAATGCCCCTATAACATCCATAAGAATGTTCTTTTCACCAAACTTGTCTTTCTAAATTCCTAGCCTGAATCTTTTCTGGGGTTGCTTAAATCCACCAAACATAATTCTTAGTTAGGGAGAGTCATGTTAGCATTGGATTACAATAACGATTTTATTACTAGTCTTCACTTTAAAAAAAAAGAATACATTATTACAGGGCTAACAAGAACCATAACTCAAACATGATGAACTTCAGTGAAATCCAAGGACCCAGAGCTTTTTCCTTGAATCTAAAATATTATGCCAATAGCTCAAATGGTTAGAAGTGAATCTATAAATCCTCCCCCGGAGTGGCATGTATTTTGTTTTGCTTTGTTTGCTGGTTTGATGGAGGGTAATGCCATCATTTCAGGAAAACTTCTTGTCTCTTCACTTTCCGTCTGCATCCTGCTGTAGCCTGGCTGGGCTCTTTTCATCCCTGTCCTCCTCTTTAATTCCCAAGGATGATTTCCTTCCTATTAAGCATCAAGTTAACTTCTCTCATCTAACCTTTCCTCAAAACCAGTAATAGCCTCCTGTGAAAAGTTCCCGCTTCTTAATCTGACATGTGAAATTCTCTGCAATCTGGGCTCCCTCATCTCTTTTTCAGAACCTACTTCTTTTTTGAAATTATGCTTTCCAAAGAATTTACCTGCTTGTGGCTTCTGCATTCCCAAATCCATGCTTTCACTTCTGCATTTTCTCAAGTGCTGGATCGGTCAGAAGAGGTTGGGTTATCTTCAGTAACTAAACAGCCCCTAACTCTCCATGACTAAAAACAACAAAGACTTATTTTACGTTCAAGTCACGTGTCTATCCAAAGCAAGCATGGGGCTAGCTAGCCTCATCTTCCATGCTACAGAGTTAAACAATAAAACAGCCAATTCGAACCATGCTACAGAGTTAAGCAATGAAACAGCCAATTCGAACGTTGCTGGCTGCCATACCAGAGGATAAAGAGAACTGTGGAGAGACTCACACTGGCCATTAAATGCTTTGATCTGGAAGTGATACCTACCACTTTCACTCTCCTGAAACTAGTCACATGGTCCCACCCAGCCACAATGGGGTCAGGATGTGCAATCCTACTAGTGGCTGGAAGAGACAAAAAATATTGGTGAACAGCACTCATGACTGACAGAAGTACTTTTTCATATCTTATCCATACTAAAGGCTGGGCTCAAATACATTCTCTACTGTTTTTCCGACCAAGGCTCCTCTGTATGGCAGTGGTCTCTTTTTTCTTTGTCTTAGGACTCTTACTTTCTATTCCATTATTTTTGGCACTGTCCAGTGAAAACAAATTCCAAGTTATTATTTTAGGTATGTACATCTGATGTCCCCTGAGACAAGAAATTCTTTTTGGAAGTCAGTCATCTGATCTACCAGTTAAGAGTGTGTAATAGGTATTTAATAGTATATCTAGGCATTGCTTACCTTTTTAAATTACAGTTAAAGTCTCACATCTATAATGCTACACTTTTTTTTTTTTGAGATGGAGTCTCGCTCTATAACCCAGGCTGGAGTGCAGTGGCACCATCTCAGCTCACTGCAAGCTCCACCTCCCGGGTTCCCACCATTCTCCTGCCTCAGCCTCCCGAGTAGCTGGGACTACAGGCGTCCACCACCACGCCCAGCTAATTTTTTGTATTTTTCATTCTGTGCCACTGATACAGATGCTCACTTCACACTACAGCTTTGATCTCCTTGTTTATTCAGTTAAATTCTTATGACAATCATCTCAAATACTCTTTCCTTAGTTGTTTGTTTCATAAAGGCCTCCCTCCTAACTTCTGGCATTTTGCTGGCAATCGTTGGTGTTTCCTGGCTTGTAGTTGCATCTGCCCAATCTCTGCCTTCGTTTCACATGGCATTCTCCCTGTGTGCATGTCTGTGTCCACATTTCCCCTTTTCATAAAGGCACCAGTTATACTGGAGTAGGGGGCACACCCTACTCTGGTATAACCTTAATTTATCTAATTACCTACAACAATTGTATTTCCAAATAAGACCACATTTTGAGGTACTGGAGGTTAGAAATTCAAGATATGAATTTTTAGGGGACAGCATTTAACCCGTAACAGGAGGACAGTGACTCAATTAGGCATTCAGGAGGAAAGATGGGGGAAGACAGAGTTTGGTTTGTGATGTAATTGTCACAACAGCAACCAGCATCTTTCTGGGCGTTTGCACAGGCATGGTGTTCATTGCTTCAGGGCTTCGGCTCCCATATTCTTCAGAAGTGATTCTCACCAGGTGATTAAAATTGTCATTTCCACTTTCCAGAGGCTTAGAAATAAGCCACAGATAATTTAAGTCACTTGGCCAAGGTCTCACAGCTAATTAGGAGCAGAGGAAAACTTTGAACCCAGAATATTTCTGATCCAGAAGCCTTGCTCTTATCTTCTATGACGTGTCTTCCCGGGGGGAAGGCCATAAAAGAGGAGATCTAACAGGCAGTTGTCCCAGGTGAAGATACAGACTTGGCATATATCAGCTTATAAAAAGCTTGGACATTCCAGAATCTGTCAAAATCTGAGAATATATGAATCTCACCTGCAATTGAATAGTCAACATTAAACTGATTCATAGTTAATTTGCTCTAGATGTGCATCAACCCTTTCAGTTAACTAAGGTTTCACTTTACAAAGCAACTAACAGAAATACTGAAGAGTCAGTGGGTGCTTTACTGGTGCTGATTTGATTATTTTTACTAGTGATCCAGGTAAATATTTTGTAGTATTTGCATTAATATGCTTTTCTCCCAAGCAGATTATTGTGACAATAACTTGACTAGATTCTAATATTATTCCTTCTAATTTGTACTTAAATGACATTTTCTTAGGAAAGCCTTTTCTCACCTGTTGCCACAAGGAAGGAGACACATTTCCACATGTTCCCAGAGGCCAAAAAGCTATCCTATCATGGTTCTACTGTGCTTTATTTTAATCATTTATTTAATTATCAGTATCTATTACTAGGTCATATGTTCAGTGATGACAAGGGCTGGGTCCGTTATCCCTTTAATACCTGGCACATGCCCAATACAATTTCTATGAGAGCATGAATATATGCATTAATCGATCTTTGATTATACATTATTCTGGGGCTTGGAAACAATTCAGGAATGTTTTGGACCTGCCCAAGGATATTCTCTGGGTGAATTTACAATGACCTGTTTGCTTATTTGTCCTGGTTAGTTTCCACCACATTGATAAGATAGAATCAATCCCACCTCTAGCTATGTGCTATACTTGACAAGTGATATTGACACCGGCAATTCCAGGATTTGTTAGGGTGCATAAATACTTAATAAAAACCCTGAAATAGAATTTGAGGAATATTCCTTGGAGAATAGCACTATCCATGCCTCCAGATACCCTAAAATACGTCTTTGGGTTAAGCCAGAGCATTAGAGTCCTGCATTCATGAAACAAAGCTGTGTAGTTTCTGATAGGTTTTTTGGTAACTGAACTTCACTTGGATATCAATGTAAAGTAACAACCTTATGCATTTCTAATGCTGTCTAACTCAGTTTCACCATAAAAATATTTTGGGGGATATTGGTCACTAAATTGCATTGTGACCTCCGTTGGTGATTCCTAGAGAAATATCAAGCTCCATATTCTATTTCCTTTGAAAAATCTGTTTATGTTAATTGCATGGTCAAGTCTTGGTTTCTTTACTTGAAAGATGGAAATAATAAAGTACCTAGCTCATAGGGTTTAAGACGGGATATCATGGGTTAACACCAACAATATGCTTACTTAGCACAGTGCTTGGCACATAGTAAACAATAAGTATTGGCTATTTGTCTCATCATGACTGTCATTGTCGTCATCATCATTGTAATCACTGTATTAGTCCATTATAAAGAACTACCTGAGACTGGGTAATTTATAAACAAAAGAGGTTTAATTGACTCACAGTTCCACATTGCTGGGGAGACCTCAGGAAACTTAAAATCATGGTGGAAGGGGAAGGAGAAGTAGGGTACATCTTACACGGTGGAAGGAGAGAGAGAGAATGAGCAAAGGGGGAAGTGCCACATACTTTCAAACAACCAGATCTTGTGGCAACTCACTATCACAAGAACAGCAAGGGGGAAGTCCATCTCCATGACTCAATCACCTCCCACCAGGCCCTTCCCCCGACACATGGGGATTGCAATTCAAGATGAGATTTGGGTGGGGACATAGAGCCAAACCGTATTACCCTCTTGGCAGCTATCAGTGGAAAGCTCCAAAGCACATTCATGGCCACCTCTACCAAGTGAAATTACTTTATGTATGTCCAAAATAACCTTAGCTTCATTTTATTTTTTTGACCAATTTTCTCATTTACATATTTCTGGGGTCATTTTTGTCACAGTTTCAGATATAGGTTTACAACCTTTGTGAAACAAGGTGAGTTATTAATACATAAATACATATATATGTTCATTTTCAAAGGAGAAAGATGGATAACAGAGATTTGAAATGACTTGTACTGAAAGTAGCAAAGCAGGAACAATTCCTGTGTTCTAAATTGTAGCTCTCAGCCTTTTTTGTATAGAAGTCCACTGAAGCTTCTCTTTCACTGAATTTTTACACAGTCCCGTCAAAGAGTCTGATGTGGTTTCTCCCGCATTTCATGCTACTTACTGTTGAAATGAAAGCTTTCCTTCTGATTTGGCACAGAAACTGCATTGAAGGAAGGAAGGACCCTGGGAACACATCACAATCGCTAAAAAAAAAAAATGATTCTTCGCAGGTTTTGTAGGTAGCCTAAGTATCGCATGGTGAACCCATACAAGCAGGAATTTTAATATTACTTTTAAAGAAACAAAAAGTCAATTTCTCTTTATTCCCAATAGTAACTGTGATTAATCTGTCGGGTAAGAAAAGGCAGCAGCTAGACACAGAGCCCTTAAGGATTTATGGCTTTGCATGTGTAATCAGAATAACTTTATAAATGTGTTGGTAAGCTCCCGGCCACACCCTTAACCATTCCAGGCACCTCCCTCCTCCTCTTTATACCACATGGCCTCAGAAGCCACATAAAAGACATTTGGGGCTGCCATCTGCACCACATTTCTCTATAGAAATTCGCTTTTCTCTGTTCCAACAAGTTTAGCTGCACACCCTTCCATCACTACCACTAGCCGTTCCCAATTCTGGCCTTCCAGGATTTGGTAACTTGACTCCATGCCTTTTTCTTTTTTTCTTTTTTTTTTTTTTGGCAAAACAGGGCTGAAAACCCCATGTAGAATGCTAACACAAGTGACTGCTCCACTGCCTTGGTGTACAAGTTTATAAGCTCATGTTTTAGATGCTACCCCCAGATCCCTGTCCAAGTCCAACCAGAGTCAGAAGGAGAGATGGGACCGAAAGGCTTTTCCTTCAGATAAGCTGCAGGCTGTTGAGGGCAGGACCCACACCTTACTTCCACAGTCTGTCTGGTTCTGCAGAGCACAAATTGTGTTAGAAATGTCTTTTTTGCATAACCCCTCCCCTCCCCAACACACACCCATCTAGATGTGTATTCCACATTACTAAGTGTTTATTTAAGTACATTATGGAATAGAAACAAAATCACAATTTTCCTTTCCTGCTTCAAAGACTCCAGATGCTAGAATTACCCACGCCCCAACATGAAACCTTTTGCCTCCCCACTCTCAGTATTGGATCTAAAACTATCAACAGGCAAACAAATAAATTCTGGCAAGATTTCAAATTTGAATATAGGGCTGTTTGCCAGGATATACTGAGTTCCAACAGTGGTTTTAACTCAGAGTCTCTTTTTGGTCTTAAAAGAGAAAAACAAAACAAAACAAAACATATTTTCTCATCAATTTGTGCAAAGTCATTCTCACCTGCCCCTCTGGGTACGGTGAGGATTAATGGTTTCTATTTCCTAACAATACCCTAGTCCCTTCCTGGTAGTAAGTTAGGAATATGGGCCCATTAGCTGCAAATGTTGCTCTAATGGCCTTAAAGGATTAATATACCTCCCAAAGCCCTTAACTTACTGGTACAAATCTGGCTAAATGAGTTAATGGGCTAATTAGTTAACTGTCAACTCTGCAAAGATGAGAAGTGTTGTTATTTTGTACTTTATTATATTCTCAAAAATTAACAACTATAGGCAGTAGATGGTAAGAGGACTTGAAATAGGCTGAACAATTTTGACATGCAACACTGGCATCAACAAACACTTGTCCAGCCTCCACTGGGGGAATGAGGTAATGATGCCATTAATTGTATCCCATGGGTAACTCCGACAACCAGAGCAGTTGGGAAAAGATTGGAATTCATCATTTGAAAGTCCTTTGGTTGTGACAGTGTTTGTCATAAAGTAAAATGAAGAGTCAGGGTAGAATAATTATCTGTTTCCACGTTATTGGGGATGAGGGAGGTTATGTACTGATGTGTGAGCTTGGACAAGATGTGATCTGCAGCACAACTGAATATGCAGATTGATTAGGTACTTTTACGGTAAGACTTTAAAATGCCACTTGAAAATATGGTTTATTTTAGAGCCATAGGAAAGAGTACGGGAAAAGTATCTGAAAATGTGAATCTACAAATAAGAGTAAAGTGAGACCAGCACAGGGCATCTGGGTCACGGGGAATCCAAGGGGAATTTACTGAAAGATGTTCAACTTGTTGGTTACGATCAGAGATTATATAGCTTGGGCAACTTGTTTCTAAGGAGAAAACTTTATAATTGCCCAAGTTCCTGAATGGTTTGGGAATGTGTGCTTAATCCCTGAGCATCTCAGTACATCTTGAAGAATTGGACGCTTTACACAGAGCAGTCACAGACCAAATGATGGTTAATTAAGCATTCTTGGTACCACAGGATGCATGTTTAAGGCTTTTGCCAACATAGTAGCTAATGAGATTGTTGGAAAAAGTATGTACGAAGAGCAGCTGAAAAGCTTTTCCTCACAAAGTGAGTTTTTGTTAAAAGAGAAAAAAGCTTTAAAATGAAGCACACACAAACACAAATGTACAGACACAGATATTGTGCCTGAATTATTCCTTGAGAGATGGAGTAGACCCTCTTGGTTTTCTATACAACAGTCACTTTTCTTTCTTTCATTGTGACCCAGCCCTGATTTTCTTCTGGTTTCCAGCTTTCCATGAATCACGTAAATCCTGATAGGTCTAGGCCGTTAACAATGGGTCCATTGCTGTAAAGGACCGGTTTACAGGTGTGTAGGTAGCCAGTTTTGTCAATGAGATGTCAGAGAATGTTGACTGGGGGGTTTCTGTGAGTTTTCCTCCCTGATAATTTTCTTAAGTCAGAACTCCTTCCTCTTCCATTGCTGGATAATGTATTTTGGAGTGCTTCTGTAATTACTTCAACCATCTGGCAATGATGGGGAGAAACAGCCATTAGAGGAAGCCAACACACAGGACAGCAAAACAGAACCTGAGTCCTTACATTCTTGAGCTACTGATCTTCCTGTGACATCCCTCTGGAGTTCTGTTCATGTGAGATGATAAATCCCATTATGATTTATTCCAGTTCAACTGAGTTTTCTGTTGTTTCCTGCCAAGACATTCTCACAAATCCAAAAGAAATGGTCATGTCCTTCCCAGTCCATTTGCTCCAGAAATGTGAAATGTAAGATTTCACGTTTATGTAGAGCGCCAGCAAGAGGGACAGGCGTGGAGTTGGATCCTGACTCTGTCGTGGACTGTCTGAGCTTGAATAATACACTTCAACTCTTTAAGCCTCAAGTTTCTGTCCCTCAAGGGACAACAGCCACTATCTCATAAGGGCAGTTCATGAGATTATGTAAGAGAATGTTTTCAAAGTGTAGACTTTCAGTGATAATATCTAAAATACAAACACAAACACACATATATAAAGGCAACCCTGACAGCTGTTTTCAATAGGAAAACAAATCAAGTGAGAAAATTAACACCATTCAAGCAGAAGGATAAATAAACCTAGAAAGACATACGGTATATTGGACAGCATCTGTGTATAGGACTTAAAGCCTTTTTAAAATACCTAATCCAGAATTAAGAGCAAAAATAAGAGTATTTTTATCTGATCTCTTAGGAACATGAAATCTGAGGGAAGATACTTTTGGAACCTTGAATCTGAAAGGAACTCAATGTTTTGCATCCTTGGGATTGCCAGAGATTGGCAGAGGAGAGTCAAACAAGGACACAGAGATGGAGCAGCCTTGATGTAAGTGGGAAAAGAACACACTGAATGTGCTGACCGAAAAGCCAAGAGAAGAAGCATTCATGAAGGATGGAGGGAGTGGACAACTGCGTCAAATGCTGCTAAAAGACCAAATGACACAAGAACAAGGAAGAGAACCTAAGGATTTCTAGGGAGCCATGAGATGAAAACATGATTGGATTGGGTTGAGAATTAAAGGAGGGCTGAGAAATTGGGGACAATGGCACTTTTTATGTTTTACTAGGACAGGATAAATAGAAATAGGGCAGTAACTAGAGGGCCACCAAAGGTGTTTTTCTTTTTCTTTTTCTTTTTTTTTTTTGAGATAACAGACGATGAAACATGTCTATGTACTAATGTGAATGATGCACAAAAGAGGGAGAAATTGATGGAGCAGAGAGAAGGGAAGTGATGGTGGGAGTAAAGTTCTTGAGAAGGGGGAGCTAGTGGTGAGATATCTGGCATTCGTAGGATCTCGGGGACTTTATTCACTATAACAAGATAACCAGTAAGGAGGGTGGAGACAGATGCAGATACGTGGGTGGATTTGGTGATGGGAGAAGTAGATTTGTATTTATTGGTTTCCATCCTGAACAAAGATGAAGAATTTCCCGGAAATGGAAAAGTCTTATATATTTTTTACCTTGCCCCAGATTTCAAAGTTTTGACCTGGGGATACAAGCACAGAATTCTGCGAAAGGAGAGTGGAATTTGTCTCTGATCGGAGAATACTCTAATTGTTCAGATACTGCACTGCTCTGATGAACAACTTCTTTGGAATAGGTGTAGTATAAATGCTTTGGGACAGGATAGTCATGAATTTAACAGGAAAATCAATTCTCTAATCATTGTACAAATACTTGGTGGCAGCACAATGTGCTCAAAAAAAACAACTGAGGGACAGAAGAAATGAAGTGAAATTGCAGCTTTATAACTGACACATAACACATAATACTGAGCAAGCATTTTGCTTTCTCTGCATTTCATTTTCCCTACCTATATATAAAATTACTGTAATAATATTTTGCATCTTATATATTTGATCTGAAAATCAAATTATATGAGAACAACAACAATAATAATAATGCCCAAGAGTAACAAGACCTATTATTTGCGGATCTCTACTAGGCGGCTATAATTCTGAACTATTCTCTTTCTCTCTTTCTCTCTTCCATATATATATATATACACATATATATATATATACACATATATATATACACACACACACATACACACACACACACACACACACACACATATATATATATATATATATATATGTATACACATATATGTATTCAAAAGGATACCACTTTGAAGAGTCCAGGGTTTTGGAAGTTGTATTGTATACTAGGAGACTGGGATGAAGACCAAAACCAGCTTATAACTGGGATGAAGACCACAATTCAGCCCATAAATATGTTCACAGTTTTTTTTATTATTATTATACTTTAAGTTTTAGGGTACATGTGCACAATGTGCAGGTTACTTACATATGTATACATGTGCCATGCTGGTGCGCTGCACCCACTAACTCGTCATCTAGCATTAGGTATATCTCCCAATGCTATCCCTCCCCCCTCCCCCCACCCCACAACAGTCCCCAGAGTGTGATGTTCCCCTTCCTGTGTCCATGTGTTCTCATTGTTCAATTCCCACCTATGAGTGAGAATATGCGGTGTTTGGTTTTTTGTTCTTGCGATAGTTTACTGAGAATGATGATTTCCAATTTCATCCATGTCCCTACAAAGGACATGAACTCATCATGTTTTATGGCTGCATAGTATTCCATGGTGTATGTATGCCACATTTTCTTAATCCAGTCTATCATTGTTGGACATTTGGGTTGGTTCCTCACCATCACTGGCCATCAGAGAAATGCAAATCAAAACCACAATGAGATACCATCTCACACCAGTTAGAATGGCAATCATTAAAAAGTCAGGAAACAACAGGTGCTGGAGAGGATGTTGAGAAATAGGAACACTTTTACACTGTTGGTGGGACTGTAAACTAGTTCAACCATTGTGGAAGTCAGTGTGGTGATTCCTCAGGGATCTAGAACTAGAAATACCATTTGATCAAACACAGTTTTAAAAGATTCATAAGTCGAAGCCCTAATACCCAGTAATTCAGAATGTGACTGTATTTAGATATGGAGATAGGGCCTTTAAAGAAGCGATTAAGCTAAAATAAGGGTGTTAGGGTGAGCTCTCATCTAATTTGACTTGTATTCTTATTAGAAGGCAATCTGGACACAAAGGGACACTGGGGTACATATGTACAGAAAAAAGACCATGTGAAGACACAGTGAGAAAGTGGTCATTTGCAAGCAAAGAAGAGGTCTCAGAAGAATACAAACCTGCTGACACCTTGATCTCAGAATTCTAGCCTCCAGAATGGTAAGAAGATAAATTTCTGTTGTTTAGCTCATATAGTCTGTGGTATTTTGTTATGGCAACCCTAGCAGATTACACACACATGGAGACACACAAACACACACATAGATGTGTATATAATCTTTTATCCTTACCCTAACTCTATAAGGTAAGCATTATTATCCTTATTTTATAGATGAGGACATTGAGGCGCAGAGAAAATAAGTGACCTTCCTCAGAGTCACATATGACAGCTAAATGGTTACAAAGTCCATAGTAACTATAGGATCCCTGTGATGTTGTGAAATATCTATTTGGTCTTCATCCCAGTCTCCTAGCGCACAACTCCTAAAATCCCTGGACTCTTCAAAGTGGTAAGTGTCTTTCTGAACACTGATGACTTGACTGTTCGCTGGAAGCCCTTAGGTAGCTTCAAGATGGAAGCTGGTCACCCAAAAGACAAAGGTAGGATCAGAGGGTTGGGACTTTCAGCCCATTCCCCAGTCTCCAAGGAGAAAAGAGGTTGAGTTTATTGGTTTCATCAATTGGGCCCATGTAATGAAGCCTCCATAAAACCTCCCAAAGACAGTGTTTGGGAAGCTTCGGGATAGCTGAAGACGAGGTTCCTGGAGGGTGGTGCACCTGGGGAAGGGATGGTAACTCCATGCCCCTTCCCATATGCCTTGCATCTCTTCATCTGTATCCTTTTGTTTATATCCGTCATAATAAGCCAGTAAGGGTAAGTTTCTCTGAGGTCTGTGAGCTGCTCTAACAAATTAATTGAACCCAAAGAAGGGGTTGTGGGAACTCTTATTTATAGTCAGTCAGAAGCACAGGTAAACCAACCTGTGGGCTTGTGAATTGCATCGGAAGTGTGGTGTAGGAGCTTGTGAATTGCATCAGAAGTGTGGTGTAGTGGGCAGTCTTGGGGACTGAGCCCTCAACCCATGGGATCTGATGCTATCTTCAGGTAGATGGTGTCAGGAGTGAATTGAATTGAAGGACACTCAGCTAGAGTCTACTGCAGAATTGACAGCTTTCTTGCTGATAGGGAGAATCCCCACACACTGCTTGGTGACTACAGGGCACATAAGTCTTCTGTGTTGATTGCTGTGGGGTGAAAGTGGAGGAAAAGTTTGTTTTTTCTACATAATCCCATTGAAAGGTAATTGTAAAATAATTGAAGTCATAGAAACAGATTTTTAAAAAAGAACCATTAATTTCTCTGTTTCCCATAACCTAATTCTCAAATAGATTTCCAGTCAATGTGCTATGATTTCATAGCTTTGCCATTGTTGTTGTTTTCAGAGCTCCAAGACCACTATTTCTTCAAGATTTTTTAGAATTTTAAACATCCTTCTCATTGCACCTTTTATTGGTCCCTTATTGCAATTCTATCATTCAAACTCAATTAACCAAATTGTTTATTCTTTCTGCCTTTGTTTTCATCTCAGCTGGAGCTACTCCAGGGGTTTACAGCTTGGCAGTTTTGCAATGAAGTGCTTAGATCAGAACTCTGAGCAGGACCTCATTTACTGGGACAGTCTGGCCATCAGATGGTGCCTGTATCAGTGTAGCCCCAGATCTCATGGCTTTGCAAACATCTGTGCTCTCTGCTTTACCCTGCAGCATTTCACTTCCATTAAAAGTGCAGCCTAAAATCTCCCTTGTGCATCCTTGTCTGGGAACTGGGAGACTTCCCGTTGAAGGGTCAATAAATATAATTAAAAGGATCATCCAACTGGATCTCTTTCTCTGAGTGTCTTCCCTTGGAGGGCCAACCCTCTCCATCTCATAAATGGATTTTTTCAAACATGAGGACTTTGAAAGGTGGCAGATGTCCTCAGCCTATTGATTTGTGTAGTTTGATGCCTGGCAAGTGGTAGTCAGAGTCCTCAGATTCATAAGGACACCCCCTCATATGCAGAAGATTCACAGATGATATTCACTGTATTATGGCCTGATCGATAGTCCCCTACCAAATAAATGCTCATCTACTCTATCACCTCTCCTCATAGACAAGTAATAACACCATGACTTATTAGGAAATACAATGAGCGTAAAACAGTAGTAGCCAGCTTCCTGAATAACTGTTACATAACACGGCATTTCTTGGTACTTTCACGTACCCTAATCCTATTTTTGACAATAAACCTGCAAGCTGCTAGTTTTTACTTCTGTATGATTATCAAGGAAACCAAAACTTCGTGAATTTAAATGTGTTCAAGGTCTCATAATTATAAAGCATCTGAGATTACTTCTCCATCACCAAAGCCCATGTCTTTTCACTGTATTAAATTTTCTCTCAGCCAATCATCACAGACATTCCAAAAATATGAGTTTTCTTTAAAAAGTTAACCTTGGAAACTTCATTAAGTTGAACAGTGCTTCCTCCTACCACTAGTCTGAGCTACTCTCTTGCTTTAGATGTCTACATGTTCAGTGAAGTGATCCTTTGAATTATTGGTTTATTTGCCATATCATTCAAAAGAAATGACAGTATGGTTCATTTTAAAAATTTCCTTTGTGTCAGATATTGCCAAGATCTGTTTATCGCTGTCATGTGGAAAAGGAAAATATGATGAGGCTTGAAATGTTCAAATGTGAAGTTTCCCTTTTCCCATTCAAATAAGGGCCAGCAACACATCAAAAGGCAAGATTTCATTTTCATTGATTGATTTAGACAAACTAAAGCCTGCATAAATGCTGCATAAATTAGATACTGCTTAAAACCCGTGAATCATAATGCTTCTGAAAGGTAACAGACATATTGGAAACAGATCTTCTATCAATACTAATGGTGACATCAAGGACTATGATGATGGCAGTTTGGGCTTTCATAGCCTTTTTCCTTCCAGAGATCTCCAAAAATCTGTTTCCTGTCAACAGATATATCAGGAAACCAAGGCCACATCTGGCATTCACAGTGATTGTCATTGTGCTGGGCCACTCGGCTTCATCTCAAACCAGCAGCAGCCCCTCTAGGAAGTTCAGTTCCTTGCCACTTGGCAGAAATTGCAAAGGAGAATTCAGACAGATGCTTGTTGCTATGGGGATAAAAGTAGGGAAGAAAGCTCTTTAATGGAAACTGGTCTCCCAACATAAAACCCATCACTTTAGATAGGATTCTCTTTGGGCCCTCTAGGCGTCAGCCTGGAAATAATTTGCAAAAAGTTGGAAGTTGGAATGAGTAAGAGAACAATTTTTCAACATAATTTTACAGTTATATTCCTGTTGCATTTTTGTTTGAAAAATGTAAGACAGCTGTTAATGACTAATAGAATCACCAATGTAATAGAATGTTGATAGCTTAGCATTTAAGAGAATGAGGTTGGGATTCAAAAGGACTGGCTTTCAAATCCTGCTTCTGCCACTGATGAGCTACATGGCCTTGGGAAAGTTATATAACCTCTTTTGTCTTTAGTCCTCTCATCCATATGATGAAAATAATCATGTTAAACTCAGAGACTTGTCAGAGAAATTAATAATAGTAATAAATATCAAGCATATTTCAAGCACCTGGCACAAAGACAAGATTAAAAATAGAAGGTTTTAATATTAAAATTGATTATTAATATTATTATAGTATTGTGATAATAAGACTGGGTAATAATGTTACCAGTCACTTATAAAGGTAGGTGTATAAATGTGTATTTTGAAAGACAGTAAAGAAGATTTTAAAAAAAGAGTGAAAGGTTTGAGATATTAAAAAGGCTGTGCTGGAATGACTTTGACATAAGTAAATTTTTTAGGAAGTGAGCTATTTTTTTAAAACTAAGCTGAACATATTTTTAAACCAGAGAGTAGGGTACTAAGGTAGAAGTCACAGATGAAAATCAATATGCTTTGCCAAAAATATAAATAAGAAAACTCATCAGCTGGAAGAAGCATTGCTACAATGTGCATGTTGCTTCCATCTGGAAGAAAAATGCTAGAAAGAAACTTAATATTCATGACTGACACATTTTCTTTGTGCTGTCAGTCAGCTGGAATGGAAATACACAGCTGGTTAGAAAGCCCATCTCTACTTCATGTTTCATCTGATGACCTTATACATCAAATCAAGAATTGTTGGCTGAAACAACATGCTTTATCCTGGTTTATTTTTTCAGAGGATGGTATAGTGATCCAAACCTGACACAATGTAACCTGTTTCCTTTCTTCATCTTTCAAGTTCATATCAGAAATCAACACTAGAATTCAAGAATATACGTCCAATTATCAGCCCAAAAAATGAGGGAGGAAAAAAATACACACTTGGCCAAATATCTTATTTGCAGGTAAAGTAATTTGTCAAATAGAAGATTTACTTTTGTTTCCAGAGCACTGAAATTATGTAGAGACATTTTAAAATCCATATTTTAAAAACTTGGCCACAAACATTCAGGAAATCTAAATATTGAAAAGAATCTTCATTGTTAACATATGTCTATTTTTTAAAGACTGTAAATTTCTCAAGTCAGATCCTATCTTTCATTACACAGTTTCCTAAAATTCTAACCTGCACAGAGGAATATTTATCAGATGTGTTTTGCATATACTTATAAGTTAAGAGTTTTAGATTTTCACATAGAAGGTGAGTGTCTTAAAGTTTTACTGTTTAATCAGTGATCAGGGATTGAAAAATGAATTGACACATGAAGGATGATATTAAAGCATCTGGATTTTTCAGAAAAAGAAAACCAGTTCTCCCTTGGCATTTGAGAACACAAAAGTTCTCACAAATGGAAAATCAGTAGAAACAAAAGTAGTCAGGTATATACATGCCAAAATCTTGCTCCATGATTCCATTCCTCCTTAGCATGCCACAGTAGTCAATCAATAAGAACATATCTGGGTGATGATGACAAAACTCAAATAAAATGCATTATTATCTTTAAACAATATTTTGTAAGGGAGATATTTCTTAGAATCATACCCTTGTTTCCTCCTGAGGGATTACTTAAAACTAGCATATAGGTCCCAGAGCATTGGCGTGGAAATAAATCCTAAGCTCTGTAGACTTCTGAGAATTGATTGTATACATTTTTGTTTTCCAGGATGTAGCAGACTCTAAAGATCCCAGGATGACAATATGTAGTTGTGATCCTGTGGTATAAGAGATTTAATTAGACATCAAATGTGCATCGTCTAATGATGGTTGTTTAAATTATCAGGTCACACACTGCAGTCCTCCAACCCGAAAGCTGGCAGGAAACATTGAGGTAAAAATACAGTAAATCTCCTTTTGACATAATGGGATGCAGAGAAATAACGTGCTACCATGGGCAGGCCCACCACTCACCAACCCTCCTTCTCTAATAGGCTGGGCTGTTTTGTATTTCACAGATGATTTCTGCTTATTCTCTGCCTCCCACCTACCAGGTCTGCTTGCCATCACATTTATCAATTTAATACCTTGGCTAATTTCACTCCAGAATAATGTTTCTGTTTATAGATGTCTAGCCTCTGTGGCAAGCAAAAGGTACCCGGGGGTTTCCAGGAAGCAATGGTAATGGATGCTGGAATGGTGAGGAGAACCTCTCCAATCAAAAAACAGCACCCACTTCTATTGCCTTGTCAGTCCTAGCCCTTGCAAAGTGGTGATTAGAATCCTGCTGTGTGCAGCTGTTCTTCTCAGTACAGCCTGTTGGAGTGAGAGGATACAAAGAAGGCACCTCATTACCAGGACTTTGAGACTGTAAGGGAAAGAATAACGTGAAATGAATCCTCTCAACTAAAAGGTCAACGGCTACGAGGGTATGCTGGCGAGACGCAAGGTCACTCACTCCTCACGGCTAAGCAATTTGTTTCATTTTCCCCCATACTTCTAACTTACAAAGCATGGACCACACATGACCAAAGAGAAGCAACTGTTAGTCATCTCAACAAATTGGTGTGGTGCCGAGAGGGAAGGCAAAACTTGCTGATTAGAGAAAGATTGATGACTGCGAATGTTTCCCAGGTATAAACCATCTGGGCAGGTATCTTTTAACTAAGATTAATAAACATATGCCACCACAAGTTTCTCATTACAAGAGGCATGATAATGCAGAATCAAAATTTTCTAGTCAAACTGCCAGGCTGCCACATTGCAAAATCTCTCCAGATAAGCGAAGCTCTGTGCTCACTGAGATAGGAAAACTTCCCCTACTGCACTTGAAATATTTTATCCTCAAGGTCAATAGTCCTCCTTCTTTCTGGAAAAGTGAACATGGACCAGAGGCCTCTCTGTCCAGGTCAAAACACAGGTTCTAAAATGTCCTCCCAACTGGCAATCTGTACCCATATGGACTAAAGGCAATGTCCTGGCCTTTAGGTTAATGCCTGAAGCCAAGTAAAAGACTATTTTACAGGCTCTTATAAGCAATAGATGGCCAGGGAGCTTGCAGATCAGCAATTTCCAAGGGCAACCACAGAGAAGTTGAAGACTATGGTGACAAAAATAGGAAGTGTTCTGATAAGCACCAGAGGGGGCGTCACACTGTCAACTCAAAATTTAGTTTTTTTCAAAATGTCAAGATGTGCTAGGGCTATGAGCTCCCAAGAAGCCATCAGAACCGTCATTTCCAATTCAGAATGAAAGTATATTTCCATTATTCAGCTCAAGTGTGTAACTCCACCACTGAACATTAGTTTCAATCTTGCTGTGAAACCATGGGCAACCTCTTTTCACAAAGACTGCAAAGTGCTCAGAAAACAATCTCCTTGTCCACAAAAGATGATTTTTAATTTTTCCATTTCTTTTAACTTGTAGTGAAATGACAATTATTTTTCATTTTAGACCTAGAGTAATATGTGTGCATGTGTTTAATATATACACTCACATATATATGTATATAAAAGTATATGTATATATGCATGAACACATTCATATATAAAGCAATGTATATGTTACCATATATATGGTATGGCACACTTGTGTGTATACTATTTATATATAAAATACATAAAGACACCAGTAAATAATAACCATATTAGTTTGCCTCATAAAACTATTACATTAATCAAAAGTAAACAGGCAAACCCTTAACAAAGACTTACAGGAAGTCATCATTAATTGAAAACAGTTATCAGGGACAGAATGTTAAAGATCTAAAACACACGGCATTACTATGGGAGAGCACAAACTGAAATCCAAGTAGATAAATGAGAAGGGCAAACAAAGGAAGAGGTGAACAGTGTTGTATTTTCAAGGTAAAAGTATCCTTTCTTGTTCTATAATACCTGGCCATACTTATAAAGGTTTCTCACATGAGAATGACAATGGGGGTATTATTTTTCCAAATAACACACATTATTTTTTATAGCCTGGTATATTTATGGTAAATAAACTTCATCCCATATGTCAAGTTTGATGGTTTTTTTGTGGGTGCCTGGCCCCCTGTGTTTAGGAAGATTCTGAGGCTACATCTGGGCTCAGAGGGACCAGGGACAACCAACAAATAATATCTGCTGTGGCCACAAGACAGGAAGATGGAGATCACACAACTTGTACTTTCCATGTCTCACCCTATGCCTAATAGGTACTTACATTAATTGTTTAATATTGACCATGAAGAACAGAAAATTAGCATGCAAACACTAAAAGATCCAAGGGTCAGAACTTAGAGGATGGTGAAAATTAGCACAGCAAATAGAAGATTCCCAATGTAATAGAGGTTCGTCAAGATTCAATAATTTGGAAAAATTATCGCTGCTGTATGAGGGAGTCATCTCTCAACCTCAGTAGAATATATTTCACGTTGCAAAACTTGAGGATGTCGTCCTAGAAATAGTCACTAAGGGCTAAAGGAAAAAGAAGATTCCCCCAAACTGTATCTAATATCAGTGGGGGTTGGAGGGAGAAAAAGATCTCTAGAAACACTAATTCAGGACTAACAACTTAGAAAATCAAAGCACATATGTTCTCTTGTAACACTAAAGAATTTTATTACACATATAGGAGGTGGTACATCCAAGGGAAATGTTTAAATGTTTAGGTAAACATTTATCAGAATTTTGTGAGGGAATTAATTCATGAGGCAGCCAAAGTCACTCTGAATCAAGGCTGGGCATTTGAATCTTAGAATCACCTGTGAAGGTGACTGCTATCAAGACATATTATGCAAACCTTCCTGCACAGGATCTGAGAATGTGTATTTCATGATGGCCTCAAAAAATTCTTATGCATAGATAGTATTGAAAACCACCAAAGTTTAACAGAATGTCTTCTGAAGTTCTATTTGGACAGGCAAGATTTTGAAATAAATAAATAGATGGAAAATCATATTTGTGTGAATACTTGGCATAGTACTTAACATGCAGTAGAAACTTAAAAAATATTGGTTGACTCTGAATCTTAAGTTAGAATATTTTTGGACTTCCTAATGTTCAGTTTTTCTCTCATTTTCAACAGTCTATATATTTCATACAGCATGTTACTTAACATGCAGTAGAGACTCCACAAATATTTGAAACTTGAGTTAGTTTTTATGACTTCCTAATTTTACGTGTTATCCCCATTGAGTAAGTTCTTGGGACTTCATAAGTTTTTGATCATTTCCAACAATGACTATAAGTGCTGTATATAGTACATAAAAGGAGTGTGTGTGTGTGTGTGTGTGTGTGTGTACGTGTGTGTTTTATCAGCAGATTGGGAGAAAAAGTTTGAAAAAATATAAGAACCTAAGAAAATAAAATTCACTTGATGGACTCAATAGCAGAGCGCAGATGGCAAAATGAAGTTAGTAAACTTACATGTAGATCAATAGTAAGTATGCAATCTAAGAAAAAATGGAGAGATTGAGAAATGCAAACAGTGCCTTGTGGACTCACAGGAAAATACCAACAAGTATTTGAGTTATTAGAATCCCAAAATGAAAGGAAAAAGCATGGTGCAGAAAAATTACTTGAAGAAATAATGACCCAAAACACCTTGAATTTGATAGGAAACAAACTTACAGATTTAAGAACCTCATAAATCCCAAGCAAGATAAACTAAAAAAAATTCCAACCCAGACACATCATAATCAAACTGCTAAAAACTAAGAGCAAAGAAAGAAATCTTAAAATCAACCTGATAAAAGTATTGTATTACATACATAAAGAAGAATGATTGAAATGGCTGGGTTTTTTTTTTAAATCATAAACCACAGAGGCTAGGAGGCAATGCAACAACATTTTTTAAATGTTGAAAGAAAAGAACCCTCAGTCTAGAAGTCTACATCAGCAAAAATATACATCAGGAATAAAGGTGAAATAAAGACATTCTCAGAAGAATGGAACCTAAGAGAATATATTATCAGCAAACCTGCTGTAAAATAAAAAAGTTAGTTAAATAAAAACAAAATGATATGAGTGGGAAACCTGGAACTTCAGGAATGAAGGAAGAGCAACAGAAATGGCAGATAATCTGGTTAATATGATGGACTATTTTTCTCATGTTATTCTTTAAATATGAATGATTGTTTGAGCTAATATCCATTTCAATGATAACTGAAAGCAAAAATTGTAACATTGTCAGACTGGGGTTTCAATGTATGTAGATGTAATACATATGAAGACAACAAAATAAAGGGAGAAGGGCCAAAGGACCTCTATATTGATAAAATTCCCATATTCCACTTAAAGTAATAAAATATTAAGTCTAAATAGACTATAAAAAGTTAAGTATGTATATTATAATCCCTAGACAAACACTAAAAATCAATACAAAGAGAAATATTTAAAAACTGATAGAGAAACTTAAATGGAGTAACAAAAAATATTCAAGTAATCTAGCAGAGAGCAGATATGAAGAAATAAAAGAATTAAAAACAAAGGGAACAAGCAAGAAAAAAACAAATAAAAATGGTAGGCCTAAAACCAAGCATACCAATAATGAAATGTAAATAGTCTACACACCAATTAGAAGAAAAAGATTGACAGAATACAAGATCCAATTATATGCTGCCTATAAATTAAATATAATGGCATAAGTAATTTAAAAGAAAAAGGATAAAAAATGTTACTCATGCAAACACTAATCAAAAGAAAGCTTGAGTTGTTATATTAATTTCAGGCAAAATAGACTTCCAGACCAAGAAAATTACTGTGGATAAAAAAGGAAATTACATGATAATAAAAGGGTCAATTCACCAAGGACTCATAATAATCCTAAATGTGTATGCACCTAACAATAGAACTTCAAAAAACATGAAGCAGAAATGGATATAACTGAAAGGAAAAACAGGCAAGTCACAATTCAATATGTTCCCCTCATTTACCACTGTAACAAGTGAACAAAAATAAGCAGGGATGTAGAATTGAAAACACCATCAACCAATGGATCTAATTCCCATTTGTAGAACACTCCATAAAGAGTTGCAAAACTGCATACTAAAAATTACAGGCTGATGAAAGCAATCAAAGAATTAATAAGTGGCCTGATAGATCATGTTCATAGATAGATGACCATGATATATCAATATATTTCACTGCAGGTAAGATACAGTTAAGATATAGTTAAGATACCAATATAGTTAAAATACCAATTCAATATAGTGAATACACCAATTCTCCCCAAGTTGATCTATGAATTTAGTGAAATACCAATCAAAATCTCAGGAGGATGTCTCATAGATATAGGTAAGTTGCCACTAAAATTTAACTAGAGAGGCAAAAAAGCACAGCAAAAACAATTTGGAAAGAGATGTATGTTGGAGGACTCACACTATCTGATTTTAAGGCTTACTATAAGCTATAGTAACCAAGTCTATGTGGTTCTGGCAAAGGGATAGAAATGAAACATAACATAGAACCCAGAAATAGATCTGCACAAGTATGTTCAACTGATTTTTGACAAAGGTGAAAAAACAATTAAATGGAGGAATGATAGTGTCTTCAACAACTGGTGTCAGAGTAATTGGACATTCATGGGTCAAAAAATAAACCTTGACCTAAACCTGACTCCTTATATAAAAATTAACTAAAAAATGGATCAGCAAGCTAAATATAAAACGTAAAACTAGAAATTTACAGAAGAAAACAAGTGAAAACCTTCCTGACTTTGAGTTAGGCTGAGAGTCCTTACAAAAGCATAAGAAAATCATAATAAAAATATTGATATATTTGACCTTATGAAAATGGAACATTTTGCTCTGAGAACAACACTGTCAAGAGGAAGAACTGACAAGCTACAGTCTGGGAGAAAATATTTGCAAATCACATATCATTCAAAGAGGTGATTACAAAATACATAAAGAACTCTTAAAATGCAAGGACAACTTAATTAGAAATGTGCAAAATATTTGAACAGACATTTCAGTAAAGAAGATATATAGATGAAAATAAGCATATAACATATCTCAACATTATTACTCATTAAGGAAATGCAAATTGAAACCACAATAGTATACTATCATACATCTATTAGAATGGCTAAAGTAAATACATATATACATACATATATAAACATACATACATGCATGCATAAAAGATAATGACAAATGATGGGAAGGATGGGAAACAACTGTAATTTTCATATATTGCTGATAGGAATAAAAACTGCCACTCTGAAAAATACTTTGGCATTTTCTTAATAAGCTAAACATATATTTATCACTCCTGTGGTAGGAATGACATGACCCAGTCATCCTACTCCTCGGTATTTACCCCAGAGAAATGAAAACTTATGTTCACACTGAAACTTGTTCACAAATGTTTATAGTTACTCAGCCCATAATTGTTAAAACCTGGAAACAATCCAAATCTCCCCCAACAGGTGAATAGATAAACAAACTGTGGGACATCCATACAACGGAATGTTGCTCATTAATAACACAGAACAATTAAGATACACAGACAACTGAATGGACCTCAAGGGAAATATGCTATGTGAAAAAAGGTCATCTCAAATGGATTCATATTATCTGATTTCAAATTTAGGACATTCTGAAAAGACAAACTATAGTAATGGAGAACAGATCAGTGGTTACCTAGAATTGGCATGATGCAAAGGTTTGATTAAAAAAGGGTAGCATGAGGGAGATTTGGGGAATTATGGAACTGTTCTGTGTCTCAGTGGTGGAGGTTGTTGCAAGAATCCATACATGTGCTAAAACTCATAGAATTGTATACCACAAAAGGTCAATTTGGCTATATAAAAATTTGAAAATAATTTAAAAATTAAGCTTTTACAATCATATGTATAATTATCCTAAATTTGTAATGCCTTCCCATGCAAGTATGTAACTTTTATTTGAGCAAATGTGTTTTGCCTATACAGATAACTGTTGATCTGTGTAACCACCAATAGGAGATCCTTATAATTCAGTGGAAGAAATCCATGATTTAGGGGCAAGCCTGAATTTAAAATTTTGCCCCAAAACATATCCATTTATTAGTTAATATTTACTGTACACCTACCACGTGCCAGGTGTATGCCAGGGTCTGGGGAAAGATAAATAAAGCAGATGGTTTGACATTAAGGAATTTACAAACTCATGAGGGAAACAGACACTAAGCAGATAGCACTAGAGTAGATAAATAAATGTAATTATAGACCATGGTAAGTGCTACCAAGAAACTGAACAGGGAGATGAACATGGAACTGGAGCAGAATGGGGTAGGTGCTGCTTTAGTTAGAGGGTCTGAGAAGAATGGGACATTTGAGATCTGAAGGATGACAATGAACCATTCACGCAAAGGGCTGGCGAAAGAGTTTTCTGTTGCAGGGAGCAGCAAGGGGAAGGGAACGGAGTAAGAAAGGGTCCAGTGTGTTCCAGGAACAAAAGAAGAGGCAATGTGGCTGCAGTGCTGTAAGGGGTGGAAAGGAGAGAGGTGAAGTAGTCACACCCTGTAGAGCCCCCTAGGTTATGGCACAAAGTTTAGTTGATTTTAAGGGCAATGGAAAGCCACAGGTTTTTGTTGTTATTATTGTTTCTTTAAGCAAAGGAGCAGCCATGATCTGGTTTATATTACCAATGTCATCTTTAGAAAGTGCTTTTAACTCTGAATTTCAGGTTCTGCATATGCGAAGTGAAGACACTACTTACAAAGCAATATTTCTGTGAGAATTCTATGTATATGTGTATGTCCAGAATTGTGCAGGTTCCATAGTAGGTGCTCAATAAAATATGGGCTTCCTTTCTTTCATGTATCTCTTTGCCTCTTTTTGTGTGTGTATGCATGTCTCTTGTTGCTTTCCTGCTTGCATGAGTCCCTCAGTTTGTTGTTGTTGTTGTTGTTCCAGCCCATGCTGTGCTTATCTGTCTGACCTTGGAAGGAGAATCTCGGCAGGTACTCAAGCACAAGGCACAATCAAAGCCTTTGGTTTCTGCTATCTTTTGCCCACTTGCAACAGTGGACCAGGAGACAGGCAGCTCAGATTCTATTTGGTTGAACCACGTGAAATGGCTATTTTGGGAGATCATGACCAGTAGAATCAGGTTGAACCAATTTCACGTAGTTCAGTTTTGTAGCACTCTAAAGTGTGATTTTGACTGATCTGAGTTATTTCTTCATTTGCCAAAGATTTCATTATTTTTGAGACCCATTTACTGCTCTACATTCTGATTCTAATCAAGCCATGTTCATCAAAGGCACACCCTTTCTCACTAGCATAGGTTAGCATCCATCTCTCTAGCACACTGCCTCTGTCACTAACAAATTGCCAGGAGGCTCTTTTTGGAGTCACATCATCAAAATTCAAAAAAGAAACTTTTTTTTTTTTTTTAGACAGGGTCTCACTCTGTCGCCCAGGCTGGAGTGCAGTGGCGTGATCTCAGCTCACTACAACCTCTGCCTCCCAGGTTCAAGGGACTCTCCCACCTCAGTCTCTCTAGTAGCTGGGATTATAGGTGTGTGCCACCATGCTCATCTAGTTTTTTGTATTTTTCGTAGAGACAGGTTTTCACCCTGTTGGCCAGGCTGGTCTTGAACTCCTGACCTCAAGTGATCTGCTTGCCTTGGCCTTCCAAAGTGCTGGGATCGCAGGAGTGAGCCACTGTGCCCAGCCTAAGAAACTTTTTTGAATACTGATTTTTACATTAAAAGCATTTAATCCCGGTTATATTTTTATAAGGAACATTTTAGGGTTTCATTTCATGGAACACTGTTTCTATTACTTCACTGAGGAAGGGCTTGGCAGAAGGTACAAAAGAATTAGAGAGTCAAGTCTAACTAATACAGTGAGTTGATATGGGTCTTGTTTGCATGTTCAATTTGAGGCACCTAATTTATAGTTCCTTGAGGATAATATATAAGAGCCATAAAATGCATTTTGAACAATATTTTCAGCTGACTAATTAGTTGTTTGAAATAGAAATCTATTCTCCACTGATTTCTAAGCAAATTCAACTCATTTTATCTGCTCACAAAAAATAATGATGACATTATCATGCTCTTGTTGAACACTATTCTAAAATTGTCCCACAACATCGTATGTGTGTGTGCTTGGGTATAATAATATATATTAGCATATGTTACTTTATCCAGCTCTCTACCTCTCAGCTAAGAAAAATAAAAATATGAAAATAAAAAAAGTTATAAAGCTCAAGGACTCAATTCCTGATGAGCAGGCTGCAATTCTTTCTCCTTCCTCCCTTCATTGCAACATCTGCCAACCCCACTTCTGGAGGCAGTCTTTCAGCCAGATAGGTCAGTCAAGTAGGTCATTTATTTCTCAAGGGGTTTTGTTACTGTCATTAATCTCTTCTCAGATTCTCACAAGGAGATAAAGCAGATATTGATACAAATAAACACGCAACTTATTTATTTATATCAAAGTTCCTTTTTTTTTTCTCAGCAAGAAGTGAATTTCAGCCTCAGCCTCCAATCTCCCAATAGTGATGAATCAAAGAGCTACAGCTGGGAGAGCTCAAAAATATGAAGATCAAGAGAGGCCTCCAGGACCTCATGTCCTCTGCTCTTTCTTCTGAATATTTCTTTCTTCAGGGTATTGTTATTAAACTCATTGAGAAGTGCTGGGGTGCAGCACCGTGAGAGTTTCTGAAGATCAATGACACACCAAATATAATGGTTTTAAGGCACTCTCTTTTCAAACTAATCAATAACAGCTTTCATGTGATCTTACGATGCAAGATCACATCACTTCCGGGCTCTGTTGAATCACATCTTATCTTCCTATCTAAGAGTCCTCATGGCTGAAAATTGCATTGCTCAGCCCCCAGTAAAAGGAAATGGTTTATATTGTCTCAAATTGCCTAACAAACCTGCAGTGGCTCCATCCTGTCCGTAAATGAGGGTGTCAATGACCAAGTCCCTGGAAGACATTTTCCTCCTTACATAAGGCAGAAAAAAAAAAAAAGCTTTATTTTTCTAATGCCCCATAGTTGAGGAGGGGAGAGGACCATAGTAATCAATTGTAGGATTCACAATTTCTTAAGAGAAAAACAAAAACTGTTTTGAATATGAAACTTAAAGCAGTAACAAAAATTAAGACAAGGTAAGGAAGTAGCAGAGATTTCTGCAGTTATGAAACACCAAAACACTGGATAAAAATAAAAAAAAATTCAGCCAGCCTCCTGATGTTTAGTTTGTAGGCTGTCAAATGCCCTAACAGATTGAGAAGTAAGAAAAGCAGTCATAACGCAATATGGGGACAAATCAGCCCAGTTCAGGAGCTCAAAGATTAGTCATAGCTGTTGTATTCCTAAGAAAGAAATGGCCCTAACATACATCCTTAGTGCATTGAGACAGTCAGGGTTCAGCCAGTTCCATAATTCTGTTTTTATATTTTTGTGTCATGTTCATGAATCTTCCTAAGATGCTTGGTTCCTAAGACTCTTTGTTCCTTGAACAAATAATGTGCTCTATTTTGCCCTCATTTAATCACATTGTTCAAAATAATTTACTCAACTTATTTGTGAATTATTTCAGGTCCAGTGCCTCTGCTTGTTCTTATAGATGAGAATTTCTGGCCTCTCAGAGTTTATCTTTCTTGCCACAGATAATGGCTGCTCATTTTCTTTCCCTCCCATGATAATACAGATCCAGAATTTCCCACTTGAGGTATTTCTGGGAGGAGGAGGCTTTTCCTCTTTCTACTCAGAATGAGTGATTTTAAGTGAATGTCAGATGAGCCTTAAAATGGGCCTGCTGGGTGGGCAGAAAGGTTCTCCTCCCTCTCTGCTCACCATTGGAGTTAAAGGACTATGTAAAATCAAACTTTTCCTCGTACAGGCAACCTACAATCTTAGTATGGATAATTTTATCTCACGGCAAGGATAAGCAATGAAAAAGCCAGGCACGGGGAACTTAAGGGCAAAATAAATGGGACAGCACTAAGATCATGAAAGAGCATCACATTTGCCAACTGAACCCGCCAGCTCCATTTCCCTGTATCACAACTTGTCCATTTCTAGTCCAAATCCTTGTTTAATAAAGCCTCCCAAATTCCAAATCCCCCTTAGTATGTTCACAATCTCAGAGCTGGCAAGTGACCACCTAGCAGCCCACAATGCCACACCCATATGCAAGGAGAGAGTCCAAACCAAACCCGATTAGGAACAAAGAAAAGTTATCTTACTTAGCACTGGTCTGATGTGTTCATGGCGACTATTTTGGAGAACAAGGAGAAAATCGGTAATCCTTAACTCTGAGATGATTTTTGCCTCCTTCAGGTTCTTAAATAATTCAGCAGCCTTCTTTGCTTTAAGATTAACGTATATAAACAGAGGAAATGGGGGGCAGCCTCTGGGCTAGATTGGTAAATTGATTATGTTCTCTGAAGAAAACCATCAGACTCTGGAAAAACACCAGTGCAGCTGATACAAACATGAAAGTTCACAATAATTTCGGATGCAAATATATCACAAAATATGCCTTATCATTTCTATGTGTTTTCCTAACAGATTTCGGAGTTTATATTAAGGCTAAGTGGATGTCAGCCATGATATAATTTGGGGGGAACATATTTATGAAAATAAGATTACTCTTTCAGAGTTTCAGTCCCTGATTTTTCCTTCAAGGTTTGACAACCGACTAATAACAATGCCAATAAACACCAACAATAACGTATTTGTCATTCCACTGTAATAGCTAAGTGGAAGCAATTTTAGTTAAACATGATCATCTCTTGGAAACAAGATTTGGATTTACAAGAAATGAAAAAAAGGTTCACGTTTTCCTTAATAATGGGAAAGAGATTATTTTTGAGGCCCAAAGACAACATAAGTTGTTTTGAATTGGGCTTCATCTCATTATTGATATATTTTCATTTGCTGAACTGCAGCAGAGTTATGATCTGCCCTGGTTTCCTGTTGAGAGTTTTATCTTTCCATTTTTATAGTACATGCCTTTTCAAAAGAGTAAACTTCCAGAGCAATTTGTTTAAGAAGATACAGCTACTGAATATCAAGATCAGTGAGGAACTGTCATGAATACACTACAGCTTTTCCTGAGAACAAAGCTTCCTTGTTGGCTCTTCAGCTGTGATAGCATTTTGAAGAATTTGGCTCAAGCCTGCTATGTAGAGTTGGGCAGGTTGTTCACTTCACAAGGGCATCTGGCCAAAGGGGGCGAGGGGACTGAAAGCCAGCTCATGCTTTGCTCACCCAACTACGTGCCCTGGCTTAGGGCTGTGTTCACTTGGAAGACGTGTAGTGCCTTTCCCTAATTCACATAGAGGCACTTTATGGGCCAGTGGCAGCCCTATTTAGCTTGGCAGCTAACATGGAATAGGAAAATTCCAAAATGTGAAGATTAATTTTTGCTCTGTAAAGGGCAGGAAGAAGAGAGTATCTCCACAAGGAAAATGGGGGAATTGGAGAGATGGAAGAATGAGCGTCTTCATAGTTAGACAGACACAGCTATCTGCCTCTGGATGCATTAAAATGGACTGTTCCAGGCTCAGTTTCCACATCAGTAAATTGGGTGTAATAATGTTTATGCAGTAACGTAAAGTATATAATCTAGTAGCTGGCTCTTAATAGGCCTGAGATGCTTGGCAGCTGTCATTGGTGTTGCTGCTGCTGCTGCTGTTTGATTGGGCTGCAAATTTATCCTTCCTCACACTTCCCAGTAAGAATGTCCTTCTGCCAGACCAGCTTGTCCATAGACACATGTGCAGCTAGGAATACTCAAGAGGTGAGGACACTAGCTCAATTCCACTCTATCTTCTGCCTGCTATACACATATAAGAAGGAGGCAGAGGCTTTAACTTGCCCTCCTCAACAGCAGCTAGAAGGTGCTCCAGAGAGAGCTGACTTCTTATCCTGTACTAGTGTTCTCAGCCAGAGGTCTGAGAGAAGTCTGTGAACCCATATAATTATAGGAAATATTTGAGGGTACATGAGTCTTTGCAGTTGTCTGGAGAGTAGGTCTCTAGCATTCACTCAATTCTCAAAATGCCCCCAATCCAAAGTTTAAGAACTATAAGAACTATAGCACTAGATTAAGGGAGGAAATAGGGAAAATGTTAGGGAAATTACTTCTTCCCTACCCCAGGATATGGAGGTCTTATCTGGAGTGAATATGTCAAGAACTGCCTTGTCCAGCTCCTTGCCTCCTATTTATCTCTTTTTATAAGACTTGGGCTGGCCAACTAAGGCTGCTGGTTCCTATTAATACACGAAAACTACGACTAACCTAAGCTGACGCAAACACTTGGCATAACACCAAAAGTGCTTACTACTGCTTTCTATAGGTGCCATCAGTCTCTCTGCATGGATCCTTCAGCTCTACTCTCCATCTTCCCTCACAGCTTCTGAGTCTCTGATACCTGTTCACTTTTTTCTTTGGTACTTCCCCTCTCTCCCAGTTATGTTTACAAATCCAGTTCTGAGCCTTGCCTTAGGAACTGTGTTCCAGGTCTGCCACTGAGATCCATCTCCTCCATGCCCTCTGCTCACTCTGCTTTCTAATTACCTTGTCCTAGTTCTTTGCTCTACTCACACTGACAGGATCAAGCCAAGGCTTTTAAAAATAATCATGCCATTCAGCAATACATTCCACTAACAGCATTCCAATCTGGTCATAGGTTATGACCTATCTTGACTTCTTTCCAGTCTCTCAACTTGAAATGTGATCTTTGTGAGGTAGTCACACAGATGCAAATGCCTCCAAATATAAGCATTATAAATAAGAACAATGTTTTTTGTTGTTTTTTTTTTTTAAGTAAATATACATGCTTAATCTTGGGACAAGCCCCAAAGCCAAAGAGCCATGAGTTGTCTCACCATGTTCACTGGTCTGACCTCATGTTCACTTTCGCACAGCATGTGAAGGTCTCCTCCACTCTATGTTTCCACCTTGAATCTCTTTTTAGACTCTGCATTTCCAACAACTGTCACATCATCTTGGCACGTATGTCCTGCTCGCTACTCATCCACAAAATGTCCAGATCCCTCAATTCATGGTCTTCCCTCCACATGACCTCCAAACTCAAATGTATTTTTTGCTATTCACAAGGATCCTTCTCAAATGTAGCTCTCATATAGTTGTTGAGCATCTCAAAACATTTCAGTAACAGCCCATTCCCATAGGACAAATTCCTATGGAAAAAATTCTGGTTCCATTCCCACAGAAGGAATTATTATTATTATTATTGATACTTTAAGTTCTGGAATACATGTGCAGAACTTGCAGGTTTGTTACATAGGTATACATGTGCCATGGTAGTTTGTTGCACCCATCAACCCGTCATCTACATTAGGTATTTCTACTAATGTTATCCCTCCTCTAGCCCCCTACTCATCAATAGGCCCCAGTGTGTGATGTTCCCCTCCCTGTGTCCATGTGTTCTCATCACTCAACTCCCACTTATGAGTGAGAACATGCAGTGTTTGGTTTTCTTTTTCTCTGTTAGTTTGCTGAGAATGATGGTTTCCAGCTTCATCCACGTCCCTGCAAAGGACATGAACTCATCCTTTTTTAAGGCTGCATAGTATTCCATGGTGTATATGTGCCACATTTTCTTTATCCAGTCTATCATTGATGGGCATTTGGGTTGGTTTCAAGTCTTTGCTATTGTGAACAGTGCTGCAATAAACATATGTGTGCATGTGTCTTTAGAGTACAATGATTTATAATCCTTTGGGTAGATACCCAGTAATAGGATTGCTGGGTCAAATGCTATTTCTGGTTCTAGATCCTTGACAAATCGCCACACTTCTTCCACAATGGTTGAACTAATTTACTCTCCCACCAACAGTGTAAAAGGGTTCCTGTTTCTCCACATCCTCTCCGCCATCTGTTGTTTCCTGACTTTTTAATGATCACCATTCTAACTGGTGTGAGATGGTATGCCATTGTGGTTTTGATTTGCATTTTTCTAATGACCAGTGATGATGATTTTTTTTCAAATGTTTGTTGGCCACATAAATGTCTTCTTTTTAGAAGTGTCTATTCATATCCTTCACCCACTTTATGATGGGGTTGTTTTTTTCTTGTAAATTTGTTTAAGTTCATTGTAGATTCCAGATATTAACCCTTTGTCAGGTGGATAGATTGCAAAAATTTTCTTCCATTGTGTAGGTTGCCTGTTCACTCTGATGATAGTTTCTTTTGCTGTGCAGAAGCTCTTTAGTTTAATTAGATCCCATTTGTCAATTTTGGCTTTTGTTGCCATTGCCTTTGGTGTTTTAATCATGAAGTCTTTGTCCAGTCCTATGTCCTGAATGGTATTGCCTAGGTTTTCTTCTAGGGTTTTTATGGTTTTAGGTCTTACGTTTAAGTCTTTAATCCGTCTTGAGTCAATTTTTGAATAATGTGTAAGGAAGGGGTCGAATTTCAGTTTTCTGCATATGGCTGTCCAGTTTTCCCAACACCATTTATTAAACAGGGAATCCTTTCCCCATTGTTTGTTTTGGTCAGGTTTGTCAAAGATCAGATGGTTGTAGATGTGTGGCATTATTTCTGAGGCCTCTGTTCTGTTCCATTGGTCTATATATCTGTTTTGGTATCAGTACCATGCTGTTTTGGTTACTGTAGCCTTGTAGCATAGTTTGAAGTCAGGTAGTATGATGCCTCCAGCTTTGTTCTTTTTGCTTAGGATTGTCTTGGCTATATGAGCTCCTTTTTTGTTCCAAATGAAATTTAAAGTAGTCTTTTCCAATAATGTGAAGAAAGTCAGTGGTAACTTGATGGGGATAGCACTGAATCTATAAACTACCTTGGGCAGTATCGCCATTTTCATGATATTGATTCTTCCTATCCATGAACATGGAATGTTTTTCCATTTGTTTGTGTCCTTCCTTATTTCCTTGAGCAGTGGTTTGTAGTTTTCCTAGAAGAGGTCCTTCACATCCCCGTAAGTTGTATTCCTAGGTATTTTATTCGCTTTGTAGCAATTGTGAATGGGAGTTCACTCATGATTTGGCTGTTTGTTATTGGTGTATAGGAATGCTTGTGATTTTTGTACATTGATTTTGTATCCTGAGACTTTGCTGAAGTTGCTTATCAGCTTAAGGAGATTTGGGGCTGAGATGATGCAGTTTTCTACATATACAATCAAGTCATCTGCAAACAGAGACAATTTGACTTCCTCTCTTCCTATTTGAATATGCTTTATTTCTTTCTCTGGCCAAAGCTTCCAAAACTATGTTGAATAGGAGTGGTGAGAGAGGGCATCCTTGTCTTGTGCCAGTTTTTAGAGGGAATGCTTCCAGCTTTTGCCCCTTCAGTATGCTATTGGCTATGGCTTTGTCATGAATAGCCCTTATTGTTTTGAGATATGTTCCATCAGTACCTAGTTTATTGAGTGTTTTTAGCATGAAGGGGTGTTGAATTTTATTGAAGGCCTTTTCTGCATCTATTGAGATAATCATGTGGTTTTTGTCATTGGTTCTGTTTATGTGATGGATTACATTTATTGATTTGCATATGTTGAACCAGCCTTGCATCCCAGGGATGAAGTCAACTTAATCGTGGTGGATAAGCTTTTTGATGTGCTGCTGGATTTGGTTTGCCAGTATTTTACTGAGGATTTTTGCATCGATGTTCATAAGGGATATTGGCCTGTAATTGTCTTTTTTTGTTGTGACTCTGCCAGGTTTTTCTATCAGGATGATGCTGGTCTCACAAAATGAATTAGGGAGGAGTCTGTCTGTTTCTATTGTTTGGAATAGTTTCAGAAGGAATGGTACCAGCTCCTCTTTGTACATCTGGTAGAATTTGGCTGTGAATCTATCTGGTCCTGGGCTTTTTTTGTTGGTAGGCTATTAATTATTGCCTCAATTTCAGAACTTGTTATTGCTCTATTCAGGGATTCGACTTCTTCCTGGTTTAGTCTTGCGAGGGTCTATGTGTCCAGGAATTCATCAATTTCTTCTACATGTTGTAGTTTATTTGTGTAGAGGTGTTTATAGTATTCTCTGATGGTAGTTCGTATTTCTGTGGGATCAGTGGTGATATCCCCTTTATCATTTTTTATTGTGTCTATTTGACTTGTCTCTCTTTCCTTTTTTTGTTAGCCTGGCTAGCAGTCTACCTATTTTGTTAATCTTTTCAAAAAGCCAGCTCCTGGATTCACTGATTTTTGGAAGGTTTTTTCATGTCTCTATCTCCTTTGTTTCTGCTCTGATCTTAGTTATTTTTTGTATTCTGCTAGCTTTTGAATTTGTTTGCCTTTGCTTCTCTAGATTCTTTTCATTGTGATGTTAGGGTGTTGATTTTAGATCTTTCTGCTTTCTCCTGTGGACATTTAGTGCCGTAAAATGCCCTCTAAACACTACTTTAGCTGCATCCCAGAGATTCTGGTATGTTGTGTCTTTGTTCTCGTTGGTTTCAAAGAACTTATTTATTTCTGCCTTCATTTCGTTATTTACCCCATAGTCATTCAGGAGCAGGTTGTTCAGTTTCCATGTAGTTGTGCAGTTCTGAGTGAATTTCTTAATCCTGAGTTCTAATTTGATTGCACTGTGGTCCAAGAGACTATTTGTTATGATTTCCATTCCTTTGCACTTGCTGAGGAGTATTTTACTTCCAATTATGTGGTCAATTTTAGAATCATTGCGATGTGGTGCTGAGAAGAATGTATACTCATTTGATTTTGGGGTGAAGAGTTCTGTAAATGTCCATTAGGTCCACTTGGTCCAGAGCTGAGTTCAAGTCCTGAATATCCTTGTTAATTTTATGTCTCGTTGATCTGTCTAATATTGACAGTGGGGTGTTAAGTTCTCCCACTATTATTGTGTGGGAGTCTAAGTCTCTTTGTAGGTACGTAAGAACTTGCTTTATTAATCTGGGTGCTTCTGTATTGGGTGGATATATATTTAGGATAGTCCTTCTTGTTGCATTGATCCCTTACCATTATGTCATGTCTTTATTTGTCTTTTTTGATCTTTGTTGGTTTAAAGTCTGTTTTATCAGAGACTAGGATTGCAACCCCTGCTTTTTTTTTCTTTTTTGCCTTCCATGTGCTTGGTAAATCTTCCTCCATCCCTTTATTTTGAGCCTATGTGTGTCTTTGCATGTGAGATGCATCTCCTGAATACAGACACCGATGGATCTTGACTCGTTATCCAATTTGCCGTCTGTATCTTTTACTTGAGGCATTTAACCTGTTTATATTTAAGGTCAATATTGTTATGTGGGCATTCAATTGTGTCATTATGATGCTAGCCAGTTACTTTACCCACTAGTTGATGCAGTTCCTTCATAGTCTCGATGGTCTTTACAATTTGCTAAGTTTTTGCAGTGGCTGGTACTGGTTTTTCCTTTCCATGTTTAGTGCTTACTTCAGGAGCTCTTATAAGGCATGCCTGGTAGTGACAAAATCTCTCAGCATTTGCTTGTCTGTAAAGGATTTTATTTCTCCTTCGCTTATGAAGCTTAGTTTGGCAGGATATGAAATTCTGGGTTGAAAATTCTTTTCTTTAAGAATGTTGAATATTGGCCCCCACTCTCTTCTGGCATGTAGGGTTTCTGCAGAGAGATCCACTGTTAGTCTGGTGGGCTTCCCTTGGTGGGTAACCCAACCTTTCTCTCTGGCTGCCCTTAACATTTTTTCCTGCATTTCAACCTTGGTGAATCTGACAATTATGTGTCTTGGGGTTGCTCTTCTTGAGGAGTATCTTTGTAGTGTTCCCTGTATTTCCTGAATTTGAATGTCGGCCTGTCTTTCTAGGCTGGGGAAGTTCTCCTGGATAATATCCTGAAGAGTGTTTTCAAACTTGGTTGCATTCTCCCCGTCACTTTCAGGTACCCCAATCAAACATAGGTTTGATCTTTTCACATAGTCCCATATTTCTTGGAGGCTTTGTTCATTCCTTTTCATTATTTTTTCTCTAATCTTGTCTTCATGCTTGATTTCATTAAGTTGATCTTCAATCTCTGATATCCTTTCTTCTGCCTGATCAATTCAGCTATTGATACTTGTGTATGCTTCACGAAGTTCTCGTGCTGTGTTTTTCAGCTCCATCAGGTCATTTATGTTCTTCTCTAAACTGGTTATTCTAGTTAGCAATTCCTCTAACCTTTTTTCAAGGTTCTTAATTTCCTTGCATTGGGTTAACACATGCTCTTTTAGCTTGGAGGAGTTTGTTATTACCCACCTTCTGAAGCCTACTTCTGTCAATTTGTCAAATTCATTCTCTGTCCAGTTTTGTTCTCTTTCTGGCAAGGAGTTGTGATCCTTTGAAGGAGAAGAGGCATTTTGGTTTTTGGAATTTTCAGACTTTTTGAGCTGGTTTTTCCTCATCTTCATGGATTTATCTACCTTTGGTCTTTGATGTTGGTGACCTTTGAATGGGGTTTTTGTGTGGACGTCCTTTTTAATGATGTTGATGCTATTCCTTTCTATTTGTTAGTTTTCCTTCTAACAGTCAGGCCCCTCTTCTGCCTATTGGCTGGAGTTTGCGGGAGGTCCACTCCAGACCTTGTTTGCCTGGGTATCACCAGAGGAAGCTGCAGAACAGCAAAGATTGCTGCCTGTTCCTTCTTCTGGAAGCTTCATCCCAGAAGGGCATCCGCCAGATGCCAGCCAGAGCTATCCTGTATGAGGTGTCTGTCAACCCCTGCTGGGAGGTGTCTCCCAGTCAGGAGACACAGGGGTCAGGGACCCACTTGAGGAGGCAGTCTGTCCCTTAGCAGAGCTCGAACACTGTGCTGGAAGATCCTCTGCTCTCTTCAGAGCTGGCAGGCAGGAATGTTTAAGTCTGCTGAAGCTGCGCCCACAGCTGCCCCTTCCCCCAGGTGCTCTGTCCCAGGGAGGTGGGAATTTTATCTATAAGCCCCTGACTGGGGATGCTGCCTTTCTTTCAGAGATACCCTGCCCAGAGAGGAGAAATCTAGAGAGGCAGTCTGGCTACAGCAGCTTTGAGGCGCTGCTGTGGGTTCTGCCCAGTTGGAACTTTCCAGTGGCCTTGTTTACACTGTGAGGGGAAAATTGCTTACTCAAGCCTTGGTAATGGTGGATGCCTCTCCCCGGACCAAGCTCGAGTGTCCCAGGTCGACTTCAGACTGCTGTGCTGGCAGCGAGAATTTCAAGCCAGTGGATTTTAGCTTGCAGGGCTCCATAGGGGGGTGGGACCCACTGAGCTAGACCACTTGGCTCCCTGGCTTCAGCCCCCTTTCCAGTGGAGTGAACGGTTCTGTCTCACTGGCATTCCAGGCGCTACTGGGGTATGAAAAAAATAAACTCCTGCAGCTAGCTCGGTGTCTGCCCAAAAAGCCACCCAGTTTTGTTCTTGAAACCCAGGGCCCTGGTGGCATAAGCACCCAAAGGAATCTCCTGGTCTGCAGGGTGCAAAGACCATGGTAAAAGCATAGTTTCTGGGCCTGAATGCACCATTCCTCATGGCACAGTCCCTCAGGGCTTCCCTTGGCTAGGGGAGGGAGTTCCCCCACCTCTTGCACTTCCTGGGTGAGGTGAAACCCCCCTCCCCCGCTTCAGCTCACCCTCTGTGGACCCACTGTCTAACCAGTCCCAGTGAGATGAGCTGGGTACCTCAGTGGGAAATGCAGAAATCACCCACCTTCTGTGTTGATCTCGCTGGGAGCTGCAGACTGGAGCTGTTCCTATTCGGCTATCTTGCCAGCCACTCCAGGAATTTCAACAGAGAAAATTTCAAACTTCTTCCATTCCCAGAAAAGAAAATCAAAACTTCTCAAGATGGCAATCAATACTGTAATCTACATGAGAGGAAGGACCATGTTTTGGCCAATATTACAATAACTTGCAGAAATGTTCTTCTTATTGAAGGCTTATTATATACCCATTCATGAACACTGATGTACTTATATAACTTCGGTGGATTTCTTAACATCCCTTAGTCATTGTTCAAAGAATGCTTCTAGCCCCATTGCTCATAGAAGGTGCTTAATAAATATCAGTTTATTTCCTCATACCGTTGCCCTTAGAACAAGTTTTTCAATAGATAAGTCCAACATGATCTTTGATTTATTGCTATTTATTGTAAATATATTCATATTAAAATATTCTGAGTATTAGATAATCAAGGCCCAACAAAAACATGGCTTTTTTATTCTGGGGCCCATCTTCTGCCTTTGCTCAATATAACCTTGCTCTCTTTGCTCTTCTTTAATTGAGTTTGCTTATAGAATAGCACTGGAATCTATAATTCCTGGTTTTGGGATGCGGTGGAATGAGGCATATTAAAACCTCTATTAAAATAAGGCAAGCCCCTTTGACTCTCAGAGATGCATCTCCAGACTGGGAATGGGCAGGAGGCCCGAGGCAGCTGGTGTAAGTAGCCCCAACTCTGATAGCTCTGCAAGTTTCACTTCCCCTTTATGCATGTCTCACTTTGATTTCCAAGGCCCACACCAACGTCTCAGCTGCCAGATGCATTCTATTTCCCATATAAAACCCTGGCCCCATCACAAACCCAGATAGCTTCCTTTGCTATCCCTTAGCAAAGCTGAAATGCTGTGGAATTAAAAAATAAAGACCAAATATGAAAGAACAAAAATACAAAACAGTACCAGAAACATAAACTCTGTCATGATTATACCACATCAACTTGTATTTCATAGTATTTCATCATCCCTGCTCGTCCTTGTTAAGGAAATGGGGGAAGATGGCCTCCTTGGCAAAACATATCTTATCTTTTACATCTTTCATCTTTTTTTTGTACCTCCTAGAAGTCTGTCTTCAGGTTGATGCTAATGTATTCAGGAGTTTTTTCCATCGGGTTGTGATTATGAGTATCAAAAGCAGTCATGTCAGGATCTGCTTTAACTGCCTGGGAGAGAATGGAATGCCTGCTGTGTCACAGGACAAAGCTGCCAAAATCTTGGAAGGCTTGGCACCTTGAAAGAGGAAATAACGCACATTTGTTTATTACAACACTCCTAAATGTACATCTGCTTTCTCCATTCTGAGCTGGAATCATTAGGTTTCTCCTCCTGTACCCCCTCAGCCATTTTCGGTCGGCTTATTTTATACTTCTGTGAACAGTAGAGTGATTACATGATTAGAATGCTTATCTGGTTTCCCTGTATTCTTTTATTTTTTTACTTTTTAATTTTTTTTTATTATACTTTAAGTTCTAGGGTACATGTGCACAACGTGCAGGTTTGTTACATATGTATACATGTACCATGTTGGTGTGCTGCACCCATTAACTCGCCATTTACATTAGGTATATCTCCTAATGCTATCCCTCCTCCCTCCCCCCACCCCACAACAGGCCCCGGTGTGTGACGTTCCCCTTCCTGTGTCCAAGTGTTCTCATTGTTCAATTCCCACCTATGAGTGAGAACATGAGGTGTTTGGTTTTTTGTCCTTGCGATAGTTTGCTAACTAGAAATACCAGTTGACCCAGCAATCCCATTACTGGGTATATACTCAAAGGAATATAAATCATGCTGCTATAAAGACACATGCACACATATGTTTATTGTGGCACTACTCACAATAGCAAAGACTTGGAACCAACCCAAATGTCCAACAATGATAGACTGGATTAAGAAAATGTGGCACATATACACCCTGTGTTCTTTTAAAAGAGGCCTCTTGCTTTCCATACATTGCTGATCCAAGAAAGCCATTGTGCCAATGGACTAACTACCTTACAACGGTGACAGCCTCCTTTCAGAGACAATAGCTGATTATGCATGTGCAACCTCATTAAAACTACCCTCGATGGGGCAACCTGCACAGCAGCAGAAAAGGCCCACAAAGGGTGGCCACAGATCTTAGATTCCAACTCAAGCTTGATGAAAGTGAGCACTGTTTGAAATGCTTCTATTGAATTCTGGTGGTTACTATCCAATAATTAGTCAATCTCTAATTCAATACCCATTTATTGAATGCTCACTGTGCCATAGAATCTACTAGTTTTTTTCCCCCAATATCCTTCTATTTCCTCTCCACTGAGAAAATCAAGCACACTTTGTTTTGCGTTATCATTTACCATATATTGCTGTAAGCAAAATTTGTCTTATAAAACCACTATTCATGTCAAGTAAATATAATATCCAATTAAGAATCACTTGGTTCCAAAAAGCAGGCATGTAAGAAGAACATGAAAGTGTTAGTTCTGATATATATTTAAGTTTCTGGTCATTTAAAAAAATCAGAATATGCCAGCATTAAAATTATGCGCAAGAAAAACTGAGAATAGGTAAATGACAGAAAACATAATCAGCATCCATTTTCAATTAATAAATTCATCCATGGGAGCTCCAGACTGGCTTCTACAAATAACTAGACTGCATTGAGCAGGAAAGCCAACATTCAGAACCAATAACTGTACACACATAGTTCTGGACAATTTATTATTCTGTACAGTAAATGGCTGGCCCATAATTTACAAGCTGAGAGTTAATGAGAATATCTGTCCCTAATACCCATAACAAAGATAAGGACTGGTATAATGTGGTTTATCCAGTACTTCTGAGCCTTTCAAGGGCAAGAGTGAAAGCCACTGACAGCAAAATGCAGAAAGAAATATTGCACTGACCTACAGACTTCTTGCTCTCCCATCAAACCAGTCCATGTGTAGAGGCATTAAGGAGCAATTCATTCTGAATAACTATTCCCAAATAACTAGATTATTTTAAATTGCTGGCATAATTAACTTAATGATGTAATTGTATGGCTCCAAAATAAGAACAGAGTAGAGTACGGGTATTAATTTACTTCCTCCTCATAGCAAAACTAGAATACATATGCGCGCGCACACACACACACACACACACACACACACACACACACACACACACACACAGAGCTAGGAATGAGAAACAAATTAAACAGGGGAAAAGTCCCCCAAAAGAGTAATTGTTTATCAGTTTATCTGCTTTTATTACCAACCTTTAAAAAGTAAATATATGTTGAGGGTTTCATCAGAGCAGTAATAAATATTAATAATTACCAATTGATTAGAGGTTTTAAATGGTCCTAAAACAATGTGTCAGCAATACTCTTTTCCTAGCAGGCATAGAATGTATGTCTGCATTAACAGCTTCTCCTTTGTTTGGGGTTTTAAAGTCAGGAATGTTCTCAACGGTCTATCCTAATGGCTCTCCAACTCTCCCTGCTACTTCCTTAAAGGCAGCTGAGATGTCTTGTAAAGAAGATAAGTGTTACTGCCCTGTTGAAATGAACCTACCAAATCCCCTGCCTTAAATAAAAGCAGATTGTGTGTGTGTTTGGTGGGGAGGTGGGGCACGTGCATGCACATGTGCATTGTTTTAGGTACCTGGTTGTGGGGGGTTTCAATATGGGCCATTCAGCAAGGGGCAGTGTCCCCCAAATGGCTCATGGACCAGCAACATCAGAATCCTCCCAGAGTTTGTTAGAGCTGGAACAATGATCAGGTCTTTCCTGTTGTCAACCTGCTACATTCTGGGGTCTAGCCCAGGAATCTTTGTTTACAAACTGTGCAGGAGATGTTTTCTCCTTGGTAAGGTTTCTGAAGTATGGGTTTAGAGTTTTTCTTGACTCAAGGGGCCACCTAGATATTGTGCTGTGAATAAAGTGGTATAAGCAAGCAGACTAAACGGCATCAACATGGCCTTTTAGATTCCATCTAAATGACTCACGGGATCGATGGCATCATTTGCACGCTAACTGAAGAGTTTGGATATTGCTTTCTATGAAGGGCACGCTCATGGGATCTGAACAAGCAAAATGGTGTGAAGAGTCTGTTTCTCCTCCTGCACTGCAGTTTACGTGGCAGGAAGGAATGCATTCTACTCTAAGTTTAATTACACTCCAGTTAGAGCACAAGAAATGGAGTTTGAGTATTCATGTTAAAATTCTATACCCTAACAACTGTGTCTGAGGAGAAAGGAAGAAAAACCTAGATAAGAATACAAAAGTGACAGAGTCAGAGTTTGTGATCATTTGCTAAGAAAGGCTTATACATGTACTTAAATGTACTGCCTGCAAAATGCAGGCCCCAAATCACTGTTGGCAATTACTTTTCTGCACGGTCAACTAGCTGAGGGAGTGACGCTAAGCATTCTCCCTTTTGCATATATAATATTCATTTCCTTTTTCCTTAATCTGTTGCTTCAAAGGCAGTTAAAAGTGGTGTCTGCATGCTAAGCAAGTGTGACCTACCTTCCAAGCATCATCAAGGTAAACAAAGAGAGGAGGAGGTCGGAGCTAGTGATTGGAAAAATAATGAAAGCATTCTTCTTTTCAGGTGCTTGAAAAGAGCTTGAGTCTTAAGACTCTACTGTGTCTGCCTGAATGAGTAGACAGAAAAGAAAACAAGGTGGTATGACCTCAGGGATGTTTTTCTTTCCAGTTCCTGGCCCATTTCTAGCTTACATGGGAGAGCAAAAGTATAATGGCTTCCAAAGGAGGCAGAACAAGGAAGTTACCTGATTGTAATATTAGCTCCTTCCAAAGACCCAGGTTCTTAGCTAGGCTTGGTTGAGGAGGATCTATTTGATAGAGTTGTCTCGACACCTGTCTTTTTCACTTTCAGCTCTGAGTATAATTTCTTACCCACTTAATAATTAATTTCTGGGCTGATGCACATTTGGACTACATATGTACTATGCAGGCTTTGCACCACAGTCCGCATTCTTCAGTCCCCAGTCTAATTTCTTCATCCTTATCCCTTCCACATGGCATCAGCTACTATTTATCACCAAACAATGCTCAGGCCTCCAATGAACAGAAATGTTGTCAAAATCTGTATTTGCCACAGCATCCACAAACCAGTTTTATTTCAGGGTTGCAATTCAAGAGTTTATGAAATTACCATGGAAGCTGTGTACAAGATGTATAACAGGTTACAAATGAGGAAGATTTTTTATGCTTTTGCAATTCTCACTACCCTACACAACACATACATGCCAAAGCCATTTTTTCATAACTTCAATATCACACACTTTCCCAAACCAGTGGTAATGAGAACAAGGTAGGTAGAGCTTTGATTGAGACATAGATGACCTTCCTTTTCTTAAACCTGAAGGGTGGGGTGCATGTGTATATGTGTGTGTATGTACACATATGTGCTTGTGTATTGGTGTATAATTCCACAGTGACTAAGTTAGTCACATTGTGTTATAGATAGAAGGTATTTGGTGAATGTTTGTTTAATGAATTATTGAAAATAGTTGTTGAATACTTGCTATGTTACTAGTATTGTCCTGTTGTAGATATAAAACACAAAGATCATGGATAGGATTTTGATGTGGAGCTGGGATTCCAGGCACGATGGATTCACTGTAGTCTGACAGTTAATGGTTATTCATTAACCATAACTTATTAAACTATCTCAAAGCCTTTGATGAATAGGCTGAAAATACAGAGTAATAATTATACTTTGCATAAAAATACACTAAAGTTGAACATGCTTAAGGCAATTTACTCATAAATTAGCTCTGTTCAAAAGCAAACTACCCTCAGAATGAGCCTGTTTGTTAATTTTATCAATTCTTTTAGATCAGTGGCGTTCTAACGGGACAAAGTTAGTACTGTCTATAATTTCCTGCATGCCACCAGAAGAGGTCCCAAATAATCTTGTTGAAGGGCAAACATCATGGCTGGGGATGGCCTGGTAGCTATAAATTGTATTTTGGTGACAAAGAGGGTATTATTTTCATCAGAAAATAAAAAGACGGAAGCTGGTGCAAGGTTGCCTCAGAAATATTTCTCTGTGACACCCCAAAGGAAGCTTATCCTCAGAGAAAACTGCAATTCTTTTGATGGATTACAAGTGAAAGGATTCCCCTTAAAGATGTTAGAGACTTTCCAAGTCCCACAAACAATTAGCTGCAATCATGTAATCAGTCATCTCCAAATGTTATCCCACCTAGACTCATAAAACGTCTACTTAATGATTTTGTCAGGCAAGTCACCCTAAGGGAATTTCTGCCTGAAGAAAATATGGGGGAAAATAGACACAGCTAAGAATCTTCCTAGCTAAGGAACTGAAATAACAAGCAAAAGACAATTAGCACATACAATCAGTGCTTTGGAAATCTGCCACAGTCAGGGTTTGAAAATTTCCCTTTTTAAGATGATTAACACCACACTGTCACATTTACTTTTCAAGGTATAAACAGAAATTCTGCATTACAGGATTTTAAAAATCATTTGTTCTAGTTTGTAAACTAAGTTTTATAAATGTTTCTCATGGGATAATTAATTGCTGCCCTTTCATGTAAGTAATGGTAAAGACAAGGTAAATTCTAGTCTCTACAATTTTAACAGCTATTTTTCTTATGCTTTTTTTCTTACAACCCAGGGCTACAAAAGAGAATGGAGCTTAGACCAACTTAGTAGCTCTGACTGATTGACAATAGGTTGTACTGCCAGTTTATGCTCAAAATTTGTACATGAAAATTTGGAAGAATTTGCCTCAAACAATCAAATAAAAATCAACTGCTATCCTGATTTCATTAACTGTAATGGCATTTATTACAGTGTCATTTCTACATCTCAGGTAAAGCTTTTATCTCAAAATAGAACATGTCCTCATCTCTTTCTGAGACCTGTTTCATAGTAAAACACCTGCCAACACTCCTAAAAGAAAAAAAAAATGCTCTTTAAAACTCAGTCTATATTTAGTACACAAAGCTTTTGTTGAATACATTACCATATTCTTTGTCAAGCACTTGGTTCCAACATACAAGGTGAATATAAGAGAGGTACACTATGTTGGATGGAGAGAGACAGAGATAGAAACAAAGACAGAGAGAGAGAGAGAGAGAGAGAGAGCGCGTACATCTCTGTTCACAGAAACTTTCAAGAACTGCACTCAAGGTAGTAGTCCAAACCCAAGAAAAGTCCCTGGAAAAATCACAAAACGGTAGTTCCAGAGAAATCTTACATTCATCTAATCCAATTCTTCCCCTCCAGGGAGAGGAGGCTAAAGGTGACACAGACAATGTGTGGCTACTGAGTGCTTGAAATATGGCAAGTGTGGCCGGGTGCGGTGGCTCACGCCTGTAATCCCAGCACTTTGGGAGGCCGAGGCGGGCAGATCAGGAGGTCAGGAGATCGAGACCATCCTGGCTAACATGGTGAAACCCCGTCTCTACTAAAAATACAAAAAATTAGCCGGGCGCGGTGGCGGCTGCCTGTAGTCCCAGCTACTCCGGAGGCTGAGGCAGGATAATGGCGTGAACCCAGAAGGCGGAGCTTGCAGTGAGCCGAGATTGCGCCCCTGCACTCCAGCCTGGGTGACAGAGCCAGACTCCGTCTCAAAAAAAAAAGAAAGAAAGAAAGAAAGAAATATGGCAAATGCAACTGAATTTTAAATTCTAGTTACTTTCCATTTCAATTTCAATAGGCTTCCATGGCTAATGGGTAACTAGGCTTAACGACATGGCCAATGAATTAAACTCAAGATAATGAAGAAGACAAAAGTCATTCACAATTAATGAAATCCACAAAGCCTTCTGAAACCAACCACAAATGCAACAGGCATTCCAAGGGGAAAGTGATCAATAGAACAAAGACCCATAAAAAGCAAAAACACCCCTGTGGAATTAAATTCTTACCAGAGAGTTGAAAAGATGAGAAAGAGCCAAAGTGGCACAAAAAGATCGCCGGGGAACAGATATGTCATTCTCACCTCTCAGCAAGCAAGAATCCTGCCTGCATAGAAAGTGTGAAGGAAAGGTTTCCTCCGCGCAATCAATGATTAATAAAAAGGGGCCACTGAGCAAGATGGCATGGCTGGAAAGACTTCGAAGACCATCCTGCCCATCTACCTTCTGTATCTAATCGATGCTGAGAGAATGAGTGGGCAACGACACTAATCAAGTATATTGGATTTTTATCGCTATGTTAGCAAGTTACAGTGTGACCTTGAGAAGCACGCTTAACTCACTATCTCACTTGCTTCATCTATTTAAAGAAATGATAATGAGGCTTGGTTTCAGGTGCTTTGGGAAGCCTAAGATGAAAGTGTAAGATATAATCATCACCTTGTCCCTTTTTTTCCTTTTCCATCAGACCATGCTTCCCTCTCTAGTTAATAAGACCAATCACTTTCAAACTACAGTCTAGTTTCTTGTTACAGAATTGTTCTTTGAAAACAGTCCAGCATAACACTTTTTAAAGCTTCTTTGGAAATACAACAATTGGAGCTAAAATTAGCATTGTTCATGTACTCAATAGAAAAGGCTTTATTTAAAGGAGAAGCATGACTATGTAAAGAAATCCTTAGAATCTAAAGACGTGAATGTGAGTAAATGTTAAATTAAGAACACTATGAACCATTTTAAATTAAGCTACAAATGACTGTGATTTGGTGGGTATACTAGAAAGCCATTGTAATATTTTCATTTCTACTATTTTTCTGCACACCACATTTTCCTTTGAAAATCTGCTTAGTTTCTAACTTCACACTTACCCAAGAGTAATTATGCTTGAAAAACAGATTGTTGCAATATGATTTGTATCTTACATTCTTGTCCAATTTTTTTCCTGTGTACTTATTTTTTATTTTACCTAGTTAGGATGTTTCATATAGGACTTATTATATATTCAGCAATATTCTTAGCACTTTACACAAATTAACTCATTTAATCAGCAACACTATGAGGTAGGCACCATTACAATTTATATATGAGGAAACTAAAGCAAAAGGAGCTAAGAATCTTCTCCAAGCCATTGAGCTCCTAATAGTGAAGCCAGGATTTGAACTCGATGCAGTTAGTAATGCTGCCTCATTTTATAAATAAATAAATTTACTATATTAAGTATATCTTATATATTATTAAATACATAAAATTCATTAAATCAGTTACACAAATATATATTATATAATTTTTTTTTGAGACAGAGTCTTACTCTGTTGCCCAGGCTGGAGTGCAGTGGCACCATCTTGGCTCCCTGCAACCTCTGCCTCCCAGGTTCAAGTGATTCTCGTGCTTCAGCCTCCTGAGTAGCTGGGATTAGAGGTGTGTGCCATGACTCCCTGCTAGTTATATAAATATATTCATATTAAACCTATTATACTAATACATTTATTATTTATATTACATAGAAATATATTAAATATATAAATTTTTCTATTAAACATATTTCTATTAAATATTCATATATATACTTATGTCTGATGTTTAAAAAACCTTTGTAAAATTAACTGGCCTGAAAACTTTTTAGTAGTCCACATTTTTCTTTCTCAGAGTTGCTTCCTCACACCCTCTTCCTGACTCAGATTTTATCTCCAAAGAATCTAAACAAGCAACATGCCACATCATCCCATATATGTGAATCATGTTTCTCAAGAAGAACTAAATCACCTTTTGAACAAGGACCATATTGGGATGGAAACTTGATTCTAGTCTCTCTTTTTCATGTTATTGTATTGCTCCTGAAATTTAAGGAATAAAAATGGAGAGAAGACAGACTAAAAGAACAGAAAGAGGAGAGGAGACCAATGAAGGAGAGAAAGGTCAGTGGAGGAGATAAGGACATGTAGGGAAGACCTGTCAGCCTCAAGATAAATTTAGTAACTGCTAATTATCTAAAGTCAGTGACTTGAGTGGTTAAAGAATAGGCTGAACATCAAATAAATATACCTTATTCTCCCATAAAGAAGCAGTCTTGATAAGAGCCCTTGAGCCAATGAACAACCGTTTGTTAATTTTATTCACAGTGTGGCAAGGACACCTGAAGATCAGAGAATAAGACTCCAGCTGGAGCCTACACAGAACCAACCCACGAGAGAGATTAGTACAACTGAAGCCATCACCTTCCATTGCTGAGGAGATGCAGTAGGAAATGTTTACAGTTTGTGTCCCAACACACTCAATATTTAGAGCATTTTTTGTTTTGTTTTTTGAGATGGAGTCTCACTCTGTCACCTAGGCTGGAGTGCAGTTGCACTGTATCGGCTCACTGCAACCTCCATCTCCTGGGTTCAAGCAATTCTCTTGCCTCAGCCTCCCAGGTAGCTGGGATTACAGGCACCCACCACCACGCCCAGCTAATTTTTTTATATTTTTAGTACAGATGGGGTTTCACTATATTGGCCAGGCTGGTCTCAAACTCCTGACCTCAGGTGATCTGCCCACCTCGGCATCCCAAAATGCTGGGATTACAGGCATGAGCCACCATGCGCAGCCAATATTTATAGCATTTTTAAAGAACTCCCCAACTTTGGCTTGATGGTAGGTATCTAAATACTTACGGATTTTAATTGCAAGCAATGTAAGTTCTAATCTCATTAGCTTACACATATACGTATATGTGTGTATATATATATATATATAAACATAAAAATAACTTAAATGTAGTAAATATATAGCTGTGTGTATATATGTGTCTATATAACAATCTGTATATATACCATAATATTATACTCATTCATTTCATGTTTAAACAATTCTTATTTTTTAAATTTATTATTTATTAGGCTCAGAGTGCAAAACAGAGCACTGTGCAAACACTGTACATCTTTTTCCTCTCAAGGTCAGAATAAAATGGCCTAAAATGAATGCAGTAAATATGTGTATGTGTGTGTGTCAATAGATGGAACTGCGTAAAAACAAGCAATTTGAAAAATTATGTGTTCCATTCACAATATAATACTTATGTAAATGAATATTCTCAAAACAATACTACATATTGTTTATGGGAATGTATGAAATAAAATTATGAAGATATGAACTAGATGGATGTAAACCTAATTTACATGAGTGATGATGGCCTCTGGAGAGGAGGAAGATTAGATTGGGAAGGGCACACACCAGCCTTCAACTTCATCTATTTTATTAAAAAAAGTAATCACCTGAAATAAATTAAAACAGTTGCTCATTCTGGGTGGTAGATGCCTAGATGTTTATATATTTACTTACTTGAAAAAATATGGAATAATATTAATGAAAAAAATCAAAGGTAGGAGATACGTAACCCAACAACGAATATAAGAACTGTCTCACCCAAAGGAGCCACCAAAACCCAATGAAATTATAAAATTACAAATCAAAAAAGAGGAATAGGAGTGGACTGGAGGGAAAATCATCAGGATAGTTAATTATATAACTGCTGATGAAACAGCTGGACCATTGGACCCCAGCTATGCTCCTTGAAAAAAAAATTGCCAGCACTTCACAGGGAGCTCCAGCCTGCAGTGAGCCGAGATTGTGTCAGTACACTCCAGCCTGGGCAACACAGTGAGGACCTGTCTCAAAAAAAAAAAAGTGAAAAAAAATTCAACACGTCATATATACAGAGAAAATGCTAAAAGTTTCCAGAGACAGAACTAGGTGGCTTAGAAAGAAAGATGAGAAGATTAACATTAGTCTTTTTAGCAAGAGCATTGGATGCTGAAAGATAACATAGTCATGGTTTCCAAGAGCACAGAAAAAATAAATTTTAATATAAAATTATCTGCCCGTCCAATCTATAAATGGAATGTGGGTACAAAGAAAATACACCCTTTTAGGAGCACAAAAACTCGCTAATTTTACTACCAATGCTTCCTATGCTAATAAAAAAAGCAGAAAAAACCTCTTGATGAGAAATGCAAAAAATAAAATAATTAAACAATATGGAATTTAAACTTATAAAATAAAAACAGAATATCCATTAGTCTGAGATGTTTGGGTGATTCTCCTTCTAGCAATTTATTGATATGTGATACATGATTTAATGATGTAAAGATATATGATTATATTATCTATTTTCACTATCAGTTCAAATACTTCTTGGTACTACAGTGAATAAAATTTGCTATGTAAGCTTAATATCTACATTCGCTAATACTGTAAATGCAGATTTTAAAATAATATTTAAATTTTAAAAATTACCTTTATACAAAGCATTTTTTTTTTACAGAACAACGTAAATGTTATAAGGTTGGACAATGCAAAATCATGTGCCTAAGTTGGTAGGCAGAAGTAAAATGGAGCAAACATATGAGTGGTAAGTTTCTCAACTCTCATAGCAGGGAGTCAATAATTCCATATGAAGTCAATAAATCAAGAACTGTAAGTAAAGGTATATAAATAAAATCATAATTATAATCAAAAGAAGATAAAAATTCTATACATGCTTGTATCTGAAGATTGAGGAAGGGAGTCTTTTATTTCTAACTTTAGATCCTTATAATTTAAAAATGTTCCCATGGTAGTGCAATATCAAACAAAAAAATTTAAAGAGTTTAAAGAAGATAGAGAATTTTCCTTCTAGATATACAATAGACTAAATAATCTGAAGGCTCTCCCATTACATTACAATTGGATTGCAGATATGTCATACAACCATTGTTGAATTTTTAAGAAAACAAGGTGAATCTTTAAATGATAAACAACAACAGCAAAAAAAAACATGTCCTAAGTACTGAAAGGTGGGCTGAAGGCAAACACTAAAGCTGGAGTTGCTTGGGGCTCTAATAATAGAACTGAAATCAGGAGATTATATTATGGAATAAGGAGTAATTGAAGCTAAGAATCAATTATTAGGATAGACCCTTCACATCCATGGTTGGTAACACTCAGTAGCTCTTAGAAATGCATTCAGATCTTCTCTGAAGGAAAGTGTTACAAATTTGCACTCTAAGAATTCTTAAACATTAAATTCAATCAAATATGAGCTAACAACCACAAATTACCAAACAGTTCATTTCTTTAAAAAGCCACTTACAGTTAAAAATTATATACTTATAATTTATAAATTATAGCATTATATTGTGGTTAACAACATATGTAGATTTAAAATATATCACAACAATAACACAAAGAATAGGGGTATGAATTGTGTTGTGGTACATTCTCATGTTTTATATGAAGTAGTGAAACTGACTCTAAGTAGCTCATAATAAGTTAATTGTACATATTATAATCCCTAGTGTAAACATAATATATACATAAAAACACACAAAAGGTATACATAAAAAGCCATTAGATAAAACTAAAATTTTAAAAATGTTCTTTTAATCCAAAAGAAAGCAAGAAAGGAGAAACAGAAAACTGATGGGATGAATCAACTACAAAATGGTGGACTAAAACCTGATAAAATAATAATTATGTTAAAAATAAATGGACTAAACACTACAATTAAAAGGCAGCAATTTTCCAACTGGGTAAAAATGTAGGGCCCAACTATATGTTAGCTTATATGAGAGAAAAAATTTAATAAGTATAAGTCGCAGATGGATTAAAAAGAGGGAAAGTGATTTACCATGTAAAACGTAAATATAAGAAAGGTAGTAATATATCAATGTAAGACAAAGTAAACTCCAAGACAAGAAATAGAGTCATGTTATAATAAAAAGGTTGATTCTTTAGGAATACATAACAATAAAAATGTGTGAAATCTGAAAATATAGATTCAAAATATAAGCAAGAACTGAGAAATCTAAAGGGAAAAATAGAGAAATTCAGGATAATAGAAAATTGTAACTTATTTTTCTCAGTAATTGATTAAACAACTAGAGAGAAAAAGGGCAAAACAAAATGATATTTATAGAATGCTACATCCAACAACAGCAGTTGGAATGCACATTTGTTTCAAATGCAAAATGAAAAGTTCACCAAGATTGATATGTTGTATCATAAGTCTCAATAAATTAAGCAAAATGGAAATTTTATAGAATAGCTGTCACCACAGAGGAATTAGAAGTCAATGACAATAAGACATCTCAAAAATCCCCAAGTATCTGGAAATTAAACTTTGCTGATCTCAATAATTCATGAGTCAAGAAAAATACAAAGAAAGTTAGATAATATTTCTAACTGAATAATAATAAAAACATCAAAATTTGTGGGATAAAGCTAAAAGTTTTTAGAGGGAAATGTATACTAATATTTAATAACAATGATATGTTTCCACTTAAAGTGAATAGAAAAAGAAAAACAAAATAAGCTGAAAGAAGAAGGAAAAAATAATAAAGGCCAGAACTCAGCAAAATAGAAACAAGATCAACAGATGGAATTAAGTAAGCTAAAATTTGGTTCTTTGAAATACGTTTGTTAAAAAATCATAAACCTCTAGCAGCATCAATCATGGAAAAAGAGAGAAAGCACAAATTATAAATGATAGACTAAATAAATAAATAGATTCAGTATGGAGAAGATTTTAAAAGGAACAACTTTATTGCAAAATAATTGACACCTTAGATGAAATAGACAACCTTCTTAAAAATCCACCTTTTCAAAATTGGCACAAGAAAAATAGAAAAAATGAATAGCTAAAATATACATATATTAAAGGAATTAAATTCATAATAAAAAACATCTCCATAAAGAAAACTTCTGTCTCAGGTAGATTAACTGGTCATTCTATAATTTAACGCAGAAATGCCAATTTATATGTTTAGAAAATAGAGAAAATATGTACACCTCTACACATGAGACCAGCATAGCTTTATGACCAAAATCTTACAGACATTTCAAAAAAGAAAAATTCAAATTAATATTTTTCAAGAACCTCAATGCACACAAAATATTTGCACACTAAATTCATAATGTATAAAAAAGATGATGCATCATGAAGAAATGTGGTTTGTCCAGGCAATGGAAGATTGGTTTAACAGTTGAAAATCAATCAATGTAATTCACTATATTCATTAAAAAAAGGAGAAAAATTACATGAGCATCTCAATAAATGCAAGAAAAAATGACAAAATTGAATACTCTGTCATCATTTAAAAACTCTCAGCGGACTTACAATAGAAAGAAACATCAATCAGATAATGCGTATCTACAAAAACCTTACCGTTACCAGCATATTTGGTGATAGAATATTGAAATCTTTTACCCTAAGATCGAGACAAATCATAGCAATTTTATTCAATATTTTACTAGAGGTACAAGCCAATACAACAATGTAAGTAAAAGTATATTTTTTAAAAACCTCAGATATTGAAAAGGGAGAAGTAAAATCATCTGTATTTTCAGACAACCTGCCAAAGTGATCTACAGACCTCTACTAGAAATAATATATGTGTGGTAGACAGACTTTGAGTGGCACTTATGATTTGTACCTCCTGGTGTTCACTTCCTTATGTAATTCACTATTGCTATGGGCCAACTCACTGGCTTGCCTCTAGCCAATAGAATATGTCAAATATTTGGGATGCCACCCTTAATTACATTACATTATATGACTGGTGAAGGGTGCCATTTCCGTGATTACATTATGTTGTATAGACTCACTGTGGAGTGTTTCTTTTCATTGCTGGATTTAAAGAAGCAAGATTATATGAATTCTATAGCCAAAAGGAAAGGAATGCCACCATCAACCCTGAAAACAGAGGAGCAGATCCTTCCCTAGGTATGCCTCTAGATGAGAGCACAGTTCCAGTCAAGACCTTGTCACCTTGGGAGACACTAAGCAGAAGCCCTAGCTAAACTTTGCATGGGCTCCAACCCATATAAACTGTAAGAAAAGAAATGTGTATTGTTTTTAAGCCACTGAATTGCAGTGATTTGTTATGCAGCATAGAAAACGAATACAATGTACACTTAGCAATGTCTCAGTAGATAGGACAATTTGCAAATTTCAGTTGGACTGACAGATAGATATGCAGCAAGCAAGTGCAAAATGAAATTTACAACTATTTCACAATAACATTAAACAAAATAAAATGTTTAGCAATAAACTTAACCAAATGTATGGAAACCTTCCATAATAAAAAAATACAACTATACTGGGACAAATTTTAAATATTATACACTATGCTTATGCATTGAAAGACTTTCTTTTGTTAAGATCCAGTATGTTCAAATTGATCCACAGATTAAATAAAATCCCAATCAAAATACCAGCAAGGTTTTTTTTGGTAGAAATTAACAAGCTGATTCTAACATGCATAAGGGATACATCAAACTAAAACTGTACTGTATCTAGAAGAAAGTGTAGGAGAATATTCCCACAACCCTAATTATGCAAAAATTTCTTAGATCATATTCAAGAGACACTAAGTATAAAAGAAAATAAGTTCAATTTCATCTAAATTAAAATTTTCTGCTCACCAAAATGAAACCTTAAGAAGATGAAAATGCAAGCCACAGATTGGGAGAAAATATTCACAATTCATATATTTGACAAAGGATTTGTATGCAGAATATATAAACAACTTTTCTAAATCCTTAACAAAAAAGAAAACAATTAATATTGTTTTCCCAATTAATAATGGGGGAAAGATTTGAACAGACACGTCATAAAAGAAGATACTCAATCGGCCAAGAAGAGAAGATATATACACATGGCTAATAAGAATAAAAATGTGTTCAACATCACTCAAAAACAGGGAAGTGTAAGCTAAAACTAAAGTGAGTTAACATTTCACACCTAATACAATGGCTACAACTAAAGACTAATAACCCCCAGGGTGGCAAGAATGTGAAGCAAATGGTACGCACACAGTTGGGAGTGTGAACTGGTACAACTACTTAAGAAAACTGGTGATTTCTTATCAAGTTGAATATTCACCTATTGTATGACACTGCAGTTCTACTCCTAGGTATTAGCCAATGGGAAATGAAAATATATGTCAAAAATTACATACATCAATGTTCAGAGCAGCTTTATTCATAATAGCAAAGAAATGGTAAAAACCCAAAAGTCTATTAGTAGGAAAATGGATTTTTAAAAGCTGGCTTACATTCATACAAAGCAATACTCCTCAGCAGCATAAAAAACTGAACTATTAGCTGGGTGTGGTGGCTCATGCCTGTAATCCCAGCACTTTGGGAGGCCAAAGCAGGTGGATCACGAGGTCAGGAGTTCAAGACCAGCCTGGCCAACGTGGTGAAACCCTGTCTCTACTAAAAATACAAAAATTAGCCAGGCGTGGTGGCTGGCACCTGTAATCTCAGCTGCTCGGGAAGCTGAGGCAGGAGAATCGCTTGAACACAGAAGGCGGAGGTTGCAGTGAGCTGAGACCATGCCATTGCACTCCAGCCTGGGCGATAGAGTGAGACTCTGTCTCAAAAAAAAAAAAAAAAAAAAAAACAAAACAAAAAAACAAAAAAACTGAACTACTGATACATGCAGCTGCATGAATGAGTCTCAGAAGACATATTTATGAAAAAACAAGGCAAACACAAAAGTGTGTAGACGATCTAATTTGATTTAGATTATATTCATGAATAGATAAAACTAATTTATGGCGATCAAAATCAAGACAATGGCTTATCTACAGGTGGGGAAATTGACCAGAAATGAGTACAAAAAAAAACTTTCTGGGGTGAAGAAAATGTATATATTAAGTTGGAGGTCAGTTCACAGATACGTAACTTTATCAAAGATTGACAAATTATATACTTAAGATCTGTGCATCTCACAGTCCTAACATTAGTGTAATTTAAAAAAAAATTAAGAAAGTAAGAAGGAAATATACCAACATAAGATAAAATGATCAGGAAAAACAAATTACAGATTTAGACATGGAGATTGCCTGTTATTATTATATATGATATATATGTACGTTACACCTATAATGTAATATGTAATATTGATATTATATAAAGAGAACTATAAATGTAAAGAAATCCATACTTAGACTACTTTATTGAAATTAAACAATCTCAAAGAAAGGAGAAGATATCAAAAAGAAAAAGAATGCACAGATCTTCTACAAGGTAAAACAATTAGACTGAGAGTCACCAAGTTTCTTTGAAACACTGGAAGCCAGAAGAATATAGAATAATATCTTCAATGTGCTGAGAATTAAAAACTCTCAACCTAGAGCTATAGACCCACTGAACTTTTCTCTCATCAACTTTTCTTTTAAATAAAGACATTTTCAGGTAAACAAAGGTGGGATAGAAAAAGAGGGATGTCACCCATATTCATTTATGTAGTTATATCCTTGGTACTAAAGTATACAAGTCCCGTGTAAGAAAGGATAATTAGCGTGTGAGCTCTTCCAAGGGCACTGAATATCCTAAACAAAATATCAGTAAATATAATCTGTAATGTTTGAAAGAGATATGACCACAATAGCATTATATATGATCAAACCTAGTTTATGCCAAAATTACAAAATGGATTTGGTAGAAGATATCTTTAAATACAATTCACCATGTTAATAGATTAGAGGAGAAAAAATAATAAATCTTCTCGATTGATGAAGAAAGGCCAATAATAAAATTAATTTACTCATGATACATATCACTAGAAAGGTATAAATAAAAAGGGGATGTTTTGAGTTCAGTAAAGGAATGCTCCAAAAACTTGGATCAAAAAACCATTTTTGCCAGGTGCAGTGGCTCACGCCTGTAATCCCAGCACTTTGGGAGGCCGAAGCAGGTGGATCACTTGAGGTCAGGAGTTTGAGATAAGCCTGGCCAACATGGTGAAACCCTGTCTCTACTAAAAATACAAAAATTAGCTGGGCGTGGTAGTGGGCACCTGTAATCCCAGTAATCGAGAGGCTGAGGCAGGAGAATCGCTTGAACCCAGGAGGCGCAGGTTGCAGTGAGGCAAGATCATGCCACTGCACTCCAGCATGGGCAACATAGCGGGACTCAGTCTTAAAAAAAAAAAAATTCTAACAGTACAATGTAATCCCTAAAAGTAAGGTTAATCACTTTAAAGTCAGAGGCAAGACAAATATGTCCACTATCTGCTTCTATTGGAGTTGCATTAGAGGTCCTTGCTTGTGCAGTTACATGCAGACAATAAATTTAAAAATACAAACACTGGAACAGAAAAAACAACCAAAGAGTCATTTTCTACAGAAGATATAATTATCTATAAAGAAAACCCAAAATAATTAACAGAGATATTATTAGAATTAATAAGAGAGTTTAGCAATTTGGCTAAAAATAAGATCAAACATTTACATTTTACACCAATAACAATAAAGAAAGTATAGTTAACAAACAGATAACATTTAAAATAACAACAGAAATATACAGTATCTAAAAATTTAATAAAAGATGTAGATCATTGTGGATATAATTTTACAACTTTACTGAATAACATCAAAGAAGTCATAACTATGTGAAGAGATGTACCATGTTCAGGGGTAGGAAGGTTCACTATCCTAAAAGGTATAATTCTTTCCAAATGTAATAAAAGATTCCAATTTCACGAGGGTTGTTTTGTTTTGAAAAATCTTGCCCAAATAATTCTAAAATGTATATAAAAAGGCAACAAGGCAAATACTACTGAAAAAGATTAATAGTTTGTGAGAACTTGCCTTATAATAACAATTTAATGCCACAGCAATTAAAACATTGTTGTATTATTACAAGGATAGATAAAAACACCAATGAACTTGAACAGAGAGGCCAGACAGTTGGTTTATGATGTGGCTGGCAACACAAATCTCTGGGAAAAGAGATCCTCTTCAAAAACATGCTCTAGGACAACTGTTCAGCGATATGTGGGGGAAATGATATTTGAACCCTACCTCACACCATTCACAAAAAAGAAATTCTATATGTGTTAAATATGAAAGGCAATTTTAAAGCTTTTAAAAATGTAGGGGAAATATCTTTATATCTTAAGAATTTGGAAAGAATTTTTAAAAGACACAAACAAACCATAAAAGAATTAATAGATACATTTCATCACATTAAAATATAAACTTTTATCATCAAGAAATATAAAGAGTGGAAGACAAGCTCCAAACTAGGGGAAAATATTTACAACATATGTAACTGACAAGGTATCTAGAATGTGTCCAGAAACCCTAAACGTCAAAAGAAAAAAGACAAATGATTGTATAGAAAAATGAACAGAAGACATGAATAGGTCTTTCACATAGTGGGATATTAAAATGCTCTAAAAACACATTTTACAGCATTCAACTCAGCTAGAAATTAGGGAAATGCAAAGCAAGATCACAATGAGATTCTATTTTATATTCACTAGATAGGCAAAATAAAAACGTCTTTCACCATAAAGTTTTGGAGAGAATATGGAGCAACAGAAAGTGTTCCAACACTGCTGGTGGGTGTGTTAAAACTTTGCAAAGCAATTTGACGTTACCTTGTACACCTGAACATGTGCACACCCCGAGAATGTGCAAGCCCATTACACGGTGATGCATGCTCAAGCATGATTGTAAACGGCAAGTACTAGCAATGCTACAAATATCTCTAGTATCCATCAACAGAAAAACAGATACACAAACGAATGTAGCACAGGGACAAATGTTAGAAACCTTTGTTGAATGATACCAGCATATCTGAAATGACTACACGGATTGTGATACTGTTATATAAACCTGAAAAAAAAGCAGTATAGTACTTCAGGAAACATATGCATTTTTAAAACTTTTATAAAACAAGAAATGATTTTTAAAAGTTATAGTAGTTACATTGGAAGGATATACAGGAGCATGTGGGAGACCATACAAGGAGCTTCATCAGTATTAGTAATAATCCCATTCTTAACTTTAGTGAACAGTTTGTGAGTCTTAGCTTTTAAATTATTTGTATAACTTTCATATGATTTTATATATATAGTTTATATATAAACTTTTTTAAAGAAGAAGGCTATGTTATGCAGTATAAATATACTATATGTGTGTACATATGTGTATATATATACACATACACACATATGTATATATGTATATGTACACATATATATACACACACACATACACACAAGCCACTGAAAATAGAGCCTTTTTTTCCTTAAACAGAATATCGAAGAGAAACATTGCATTAACTATAATTAGTTACATGCCTGCCTTCTTGGAACACATTAGGAGTCCAGGCTTTATTTAAAAATGTATTCATTTATATAAATTCCTGTCTGTCTATATTGGTTTTCTAGGACTGCCATAACAAATTACTGCAAACTTGGTGGCTTAAAACAACAGAAATTTATTCCCTCCCAGTTCTGAAGGCCAGAAGTCTGAAGTAAAGATGGTATTGAGTTTGCGCTCCCTCCAAAGGCTCTAAGTGAGATTCTGTCCCTCCCTTTCCAGTTTCTGGTGGCTCTCAGGATTCCTGGGCTTACGGCTGCATCACTCCAATCTCTGCCTCCATCTTCACCCCACCCTCTTCTCTGGGTCTCTCTAGTTTCTTTCTGCCTTTATCCTATAATGACAAAATTGGATTTACAGGGCTCATCCAGATAGTCTGGAATGATCTCATTTCAATGTCTTTAACTTAATTACCTCTGAAATGACCCTATTTCCAAATAAGGTCATAGTTACAAGTTCCAAGTAGACATATTCTGGGAGGAGGAGCACCCTTCAAGCCACATCAGTAAGCATATCTCTATATATTTTATTTTAAATACTGTTTCAATAAATATTCAAAACATATGATGAGGAAAAAAAAAGTGTGATTCTCTTAATGCAAATATGTAGATAAAATAAACATAGGTAGATGCCTGAAAAGAGTATTAGCCAGATATTGATTCTCTCTGTATGGAAGAAAATAAGCAATTTTAATTCTATATTCTCTATAGTGTATGAAAATGTTTCAATGAGACTGTAATTTTTATAAGCAAAAAAATTAAGCTCTTTTCATGTTGAAACTAAAATGCTATTGACATGTTTCTTTTTTATGTTTTGAAATCTTCACTTACATTTTAACTTAGGTCGACAGAATTTTCAAGGGAAGCTAATGATATTTCAGTTTGATACATCATGGCTCGTCTCCTACCTATTGGACAAAGTTTCCAGTCTTTCTTGAATGTCTACATGGTTAATTGTTTCCTCTCACAGAAGGCATAGGGCTCAGACTTATATATGAGTCTAAGGACCTTGCAGCATTTCTTCATTTGAAACAGATTTTTTTTTTTTTTTGGCCAAAAGGCACATACATATACACATAAATACACATATACAAAGCATTTAAAACAATTGTCTCATTCACAGTAACATTCCTCCCGTTTGATTAATGAAAGAGTTATCAGGAGGTATATGGCTTATGCCTTTATCTTCGCTTCACTACAAATACGGAGGCATGCTGAAGAAAGGATGTGGCTTGTCTCCTTCACCCAGTGAGGAAGGAGTGGTCTGGGACAGGACCAAGGTCATGACCACCAGTTCAGTGTCACTGAAGGTTGCCACATGTAATATCACGTTTCTTACAATCCCTGGTCTTCCCTGGGGCTTGTGCAAACCTAAGCAGCCTATCCAAAGGATAGTAGTTTTTCCTGGGCCATGTAACTATCACTTTATGAGTTTTTTTACCAAATGCCAGCCTGGCAATGCTTGGTAACTGCTACCATATCTCTTTTATGGTGCCAGAGTAACTTAAATATGTAAATAAGGGGATTTGGAACTTTTGATTATTTCACTTGTCTTCTTGTTAAACTGATAACATTGATAAATGGAAATGTGTGCTCAAGATCTCTGTAGTTACTAAACTCTTTACACAAAACTATATCTTCTTCAATTTAATTATCAAATAGTACACTGACAGCCAAGAATTTTAAGTGTGATTTATTCTTATGCCCATGGATTAGGTAATTGACTAATCAGATAGAAATATAAATAGTAATATTAGAAAAGTAATATTATATACATACAGACATGACTTGAATAAGTGTAAGAATACTATGCATAATCTTATACAAATACATTTAAAGATATGCAGGAAAGGACAATTTTCAATGACACTACAAATTATACAAATTGACTCAAAAAGATTTAAAATACTTCAGCAGATGAGTGACCATAGAAGAAATTAAAATTTGTTGAATCTTTAGCTCTAATTTAGACTACCAACCCACATAATTTTATAAGTCAACACCAAAAAAACAAGGCAATAAAATGTATTTATCTGACTTAAATTCTTCTGGAGATTAGAAAAAAATAGAAGGTTTTATACTCATTCTACAATGCTGATATAACATTGGCTCCAAAGTTGGGCTAGGTGAACACTCATGAATGTACACATACAATCCAAAAATTACTCTCTTTTATGAATTAAATGCAAGAATCCTAAATAAAATATTAGCAAAATTAATCTACATGTTTACTGACAAATTGAGTATATATGTATAATCCAAACCATATACATGCATATAGAGAGATATGTGTAATTAAATACATAATGATACATAAATAACAAGACAGATGGTACATATTATGCTTTTTTCACTTAAAATGTGAAAAATATCTTGCCTTATCCTTAATGATAGTATTTTATTAGGCACAAAGTATTCTGTTGAAATTATCACTTTATGGCAAAATAAAAAAAATGTAGTTGTGCTGAAGACAGAGCATATTTGCAGTGATACTGGGGGAAATACTCAAGTACCTGAAAGTTGCTCATTTTAGATAGTTTTAATAACTCCTCAAATAACTGTGGAATCAACGGTTAATTTTAGTTTAGTGAGAAATTAACAGAGCAGAGAAAAAATGGAAGGACGGCAGTAAGGGTAAATCTGACGAGCTAAAAGTATTTAACTGAGACATTTATTTCCTAAACTGAAGTATAATAGGAAGGGCAGGGGTTAGGAGAGACCAGAAATTTGTAGGATGTTATCAAGTGCCAATTCAAATGAAGGAAATGAAAATGGCAAGAATTTGTACCGATACAGAGCATTTAGTGACAACCAGACTCTTCTAGTTGCACTATAAAAGAAGGAAGGAGTATAATTATTATTATTTACTTCACAAACATTTTTGAGGGTCTACTACAAGCCAGGCAGAAGAGCAGGCAAGTCACTCATTTAGGGACTCAAGTGACTTCAAGCACTCAAGTGACACTTCATTGAGGCATAGTCACTCAATGAAGCTTGAACATTTACATTGTAGTGGGTGAGACCAGGCAAAACATTTATGGAAAAGTATACAAGGAGGGTAACAAAGATTGCATTTGAGATATTTGCAAACCAGCACAGTTCTGACTAGCTAAATACTGTACAACTGAGTAAGTTAGACTGTTCCTGTGTAAGATTAGCCACGGTTAACTCATTAGCCAGGACCAAAAACTTTCCTCCATATTAACTTAGGACTTTTGCTCCTGGCTTGTGGTCTTCCTCCTCAACTGTTTTAGAAGGTTTTCCCCCTGATTCCTACCCTTTTCATAACACTCCACATCCTGGATTACAGGGGTAGACAAGCCTGACCTAAGCCTTGTCTAGCAAGCATAGGAGCTCTGTTTCTCCAACCAGTGATTGGTCCAGGGGAGGGCACAGGATCCAAGCAGAGGTACAGAGAATCTTATCCTGGGAGTTGTACGTGCGCTTTGAAAGACACAAGTCCTCTTTATACTCTGATGACCTGGATGGCAGAAATCTGGGATGCCATGAGTTTCTTCCATGCCATATGGGGAGTATTTGTTTTGTAACAACAAAGAATGAAGTAAACACAAAAGTGAAAGAGACAAGCCAATAGGAGAGATGGATCAAGAAAAATGTCCTACATCACATGTGAAGTGAGACAGACCTACAGCCTTCTCACTTATAAAAGCCAAAGAACTTAATTTTTGCATTAATTAGAATTCCTGACACTTGCAATAAAATGCCTCCTGAATATATCTTCCTAATAGCTACCCCAATCCTGAGAGACTTTCATATGGGAATGCATTCCCATATGGAACACCCTAGCATCATCATTTTTTGAGCACACTGTCTCTAGTTCCCCTGAACCTCAGTCTGCTTCAACCTCTCATTTCCATGGCCACAGTGAGATCCTTCTCATTAACCAGAACTGCCTCACTACAAAATGGTTTTTCCCAATAATATCCTCACTTTTATTAGTTATATATATGTGTATATATATATATTTATTAGCAGCTAGATTATGAAAAATCAACAGCCACACACTGCATAATATAATGGGATATAAAGTTTATTAGTTATAAAGTTATAAAGAAAATCACATTAATTATACAGATAAAACTAGCCATAAAGTATTTAAAAGATTCTTATTTGGGATAGTAATACTTTTAAAATCTCCAGTTTTCTACACAATCTCTAGCTAAGCATATGGCACATAAAAGAAAATATCTTGTAATGATTTTCATAGCACCTATTTTAAAACACATGGTCTTCTTATATATTGATCAGTCTTTAACCAAAATAGATAAAAAGGAAAACCATATCATTCCAATCCCGCCAAAAGCTAAATATAATTGATCTTTTTTCTTCATATTTCTTTCAGCCTTATGCTGCATTTGTTAGGAAGCATATAGAATTAATTGAATTTGATGAGCAACTGAAGTGTTCTGAGATGGCAATGGGATAATAGAGAGGTAAAGAGCTGGGCCACTGTTAATCATAACAACATCCCACTTAAAAGCTGGAATGCATCAGCAATCTGCTGTTGCCATATTGATTTCACTTAGCCCTTCTGGATGGAATATCTGGGAGACTTTCCAATGTAGAATCAAGACAGATGGTAGGGAGGTTGGGAAAAAAAAATAGTCTCGCAGTATAATGGAAGTCAAAGCAAAGCTTTTTGAAAAATATTATTATAATTCCCTGACAAACAACTGACATCAAACCAAAAATATCTATTAGTACCATGGCAAGAATCAATGGCATAAGAACCTTCCAGCTTTAAGTGATGTTCTCTAGCAATTTACTTTTTATCAATGAGGTTAGATTTTTCAGGGCTATTGATGACTCCCATATAGGTCTATTCCTAAAATCACTTTAGAAATCAAAAGATATAATACCACTAATTAGATTAGAGTTCCAGGGGATATCTTGATGTAAAAACAGAAATTTCAAAATAACAATTACAGAGGAAGTGTTCAAATGTTATATCTTTAACTTAAAAATGATTATTAATATTCATGACTCAACATTTATAATTATGCTTCATGATTTCATGTGGGACCAATATAGAAGTCAAAATCATGTTATTCTTAAAATGCAAAAAATGGACTTCCTATCTCATATGGGAAGCACCTACACTTCTCTTTATTCTACCCAAAGCATTGAACTAGCTAATCTAAACTAGCTAACAATATGGTTAGCACATCCTATATTCCTTGTTTATATCTTTCAATTACTATCCTTCTTTACACCTTTAGAATTTGGGGAGAAATGAATATAACTGTTATTTTATGTACTTGTTAAAGGAGATAGCAGGTAAAAGTAATAGAATTTAGGGGGCAGGTGTTTTAATCCAATTCTCCCATATATCAAGTCTATGACCTTGGATAAGTTACTTAACATTTTTAAGCTTTCAATTCCTCAATGCAAAACTGGAATTATATTAAAAATGTTAAAGGTTATTAAGAAGGTTAGATACATAACTATATAAAAGTGCCTGGATTTAGTCCCTTACTTTTCCTTAATCCTGGCAAGAAAATACACTCTTTTTAAATTGGGAGTTGGGCTGGACAAGTTTCAAGTGGAAGTTTTGGTACTTACAACAAATCAAATGCATTTCTTGGGTGTAGTCCTGATATTTCTGGGGTATCCTTTTTTTTTAAACTAGACAACTTATGCCCATTAGAAAAACCAATCAGAAACTGCTACTATACATGCTACAACACACTGCCTGGGCTTTGTATTTCTGCAGCGATGGGAAAGCCTGAAGATGAAAGGAAGGTTCCAGGAACAATGTCAAGAAGATAGAAGCGGGTTCAAGAGGAAGTTTGTTTGCAGGGCATGGCCAGTGGGAAGTTGGCTATAAGAGTAATGTTGGAATCAAAGCAGAAAGCTCTAGGAGTGCATATCAAACCACCTCCAGTGTGAGTCAAGCCAGAGACCTAACTAATCTAATGCATTGAAATGAATTCTGAGGTATTGAATTTGCATTAACTGTAATTGATCCATCCTGGAAATTCTTCGCCCTTTACAAAAAGGTCTGGTTTTATCCTTTTCCTCCATGACCAAACCAATTTCAATGGGGGCATGGTGACTCTCTCAAGGTTACTCTCGGGACTTCTGGTACATTGCTGAAATGTAAATGGCTCCAGCTATGCTTTCACACATAGCTCCTGAAGATCTGATTAATCTCTTTTAAACGGACATGGAATTGTATTTGTCTACACCAGATGAGAGAGGTCATCACTTTTACAACCATATGGCTGGGCACTGCCTTAAATCCTAACACCTTTTGTCACTATCATTGTTTTGCACTTTATCTGTTCTCTTTTGCCTTTTGATTTCCACCTAATTCCTCCATAGTTTGGGAAATAGGTTCAAATTGAGGATAGCTTAAAATAATTGAGGCTATAATGTTTGATCTAGAAGGTGCATTAGAAAATATTTATGTAAGTTTTCTCATTTTTGCAAAGGTCAAGAGGTTAGGTGGCTGCATGGATGGCAGGAGCAGTGGTAGAGATTGGAGCAGAACTCAGCTGTCTTGGGTGATCTTTGCACTTAAGAGGCCATGTATCTTCTTGGATATGAATCATACAAATTTCTGGACATTTAGTAGGCCTTCAGAAGGAAATGTTGGGTTAGTAGTTGTTCAACATGGAATTGCTATGTAAGATATTTGATCAGTAAGAAACTAGATTCCTCTGTGAAACTGACAAAAAGTAGAAAGCAATCTGATTTATAGGTCACCATTTTCCCTTTATTCCTTTGGACTTGAGAATTGTGAAACACAGCCCAAGTATGTAGAAAGAACCCAGGTAAAAATGGGCTCTTTGCCCATTTTAAAATTTGCCCATGCAAATACACAAGCGATAGATTTGATTTTGATGGGAAAATCTGGCCACATTTCCCCTTTCATCTTGGCTACCCTGCCACCGCAGAAAGCTCTGCCCTCATGACTGCAGTGCATTTGCTTATGCAAAGTTGGTATTAAAAATCTGGTTCATCAAAAGAGGAAAAAGATGATTGTCACAAGGGGAAGGCTTCTCAGAACTGAAGACAAGCTGCTCCTTTCCAACTGAAAATGTCAAACAGTTATTCATACGGTTCTTACCAGACTTGATTTATATGAGCAACTGCCAATCCTTAACCTCCCCCTCATGCAAGTGCAAATGGAAAGCCTGTTCTTTCAGCCATTAATATCGTGTTAGTTTTGTTTGATATCCTGAATAGAAAATCATTTCTTCCCTCTATGTAGGAGTTCTTGATTTACCCTGATGTTCACTTTAAAATCTCTTAGTTTCTAAATATGCTTGTTGTTTACCTGCAGTGTTGTAAAAAATATGATTATTTTCTTTATGGTTTTCTAGAAGTTTGGCTTCAAAAAATAAACATTGCAGGCAAACTGACTTGTAATTTGAATTCATATTTTCCAAGCCCAGTGAAAATTACACTCCTTATGGAAAGAGAAAAAAAATTAAAATAAGACAAAATTTCATTTATAACATGTTTTCCAGTAATAATGTAGCTTATATCTTGGAGTCTATGCATTTTATGAAAAACTCACATTTTACATGTTTAACTTCTTGCATTTACTAGATGAGATGTGACTTATAGAAATATTCTTTAAATGAGAATTAAAATAAAAAAATCACATGCATAGGTTTGGGGCAGATTGAAACAAGGCTTTCGGTGAAAATTCAAAAAGAGAAGAAAAAGAAAAAAAGCACGAGCTTGGCCCTACAGAATGAGTCACTTATTTCAGAAAAAGAAAGGGGAGTCAAAAAGCATGATTTGTAGTACCATGCTCCAATAAATCATAGCCAGGAAAAAAGAGTTGTAAGGTACAAAACATTTCCTGTGATATGCCTCTTCAAGCACCAGATTGATAAATCTTCAAAAATTAGACCCTACCCCAAATGTATATTACAACAGAGCCCTCTTGAAATCTCACAATTCACAACACCCTCATTGTCAATCTAAGAAAGAAAAGACCACAAGCTGTGTTTTGGTTTTATTTCACACACCACAAGGACTCAGAGCTTCAGAAAGACTAGAAAGAAACGTGCCCCCATTTCCTCACTTCAAAAACTAATAGAAAGACCAGTTATTCACTAAGTAAGATTTCTACTGTCATTATGGGATTTCACTCACAGTATGCAGCGCTCCTAGAAGAGAAGAATAGAGGAAGCTTAATGACCATGTTCTCCAGGGAAAGCTGGGTCATCTTAGAGGCTTTCCTTCCCAACACAAATGAGCAGTTCAAGGACTGCCTATGAGGCCACAGCAAGTCAATATTGGGATTGCCCGAGTGACTGTTCAATATCCTTCACATTCTTTTAGCACAAATTTGGACCCCTCAATGTTTTTCAAACTCAATTTTCCACATTGAATGACTTTCTTTTAAGAAACTCCTGATGAATAACACAGAGCAAAGAATGATCTGAAACAGCATAAATTAATCACTGGTTCAAACATAAAGAACCCTACACCTTCCCTGGTATTAATAAAAACGGAACCTGATCATCCAAGGTTGGAGATGGAGCATGATCTTCTTGGAGAGCTCATATTCCTTACTGTTGCTATATGAAAAATAAGTACTAACATTACAAAAAATCAGCCATGTTTCTCTTTTATCCTAGGAGGACAGGAAAAAGGTTAGAGTGGACACTCTCCTCTTCCAGAGAAGATTCTCTCCACTCCAACACTGACAATCTGAACTGGGTTTTATTAAGGAAGTTGTTAGTTCTCAATATTCCCTACATTCAGATTTTTTACTGGACTTAGATTGTAGCATCATGATATTCACATTCATGAGCTATAGCGAAAACTGATAGGATGCAATTTCCTACTGAAACTTGTTTCATATAAAATGTGTCTTCATCTGCAGCATTTTAATACAAAAATGAAATTAATATCCCTAATCATAAAAATAAGACTCTATTTTATAGAAATAAACTTAGAAATTGGCATTTTGCTAGGAAAAAATGATCTCAGAATTTAAAACAAGTCTGAATATGCAGTTGAAATATCATGTACCTGAAATTGTGATATTTAATTGTGTGCTCTTGTTCTTTTAAGATGTGCATGAGTTGGAAATTTTACAGCAACAGGTAGCAAATAACGTCACTGTAGTGGCCTCAACCACAAGTACATTTATTTTTAACATTTGCCTGGTATATCTTTTTTCATCCTTTCACTTTCAATCGTCTGTGTCTGTATGTTTTAGGGGTGTCATTTCATGTGTATCACTTAGAATATAGCTGAATTTTAATTTTCTTGTATTCAAAAGAATATCTCTGTATTAAAGCTACAGTTTGGCCATGTATCCATTGAGATTATGGATATATTTGGAATTACTTCTAATCATCTTATTTTATTGTTCCTATTTTTTCTGCTTTTATCTATTTTTTCCTCCTTTTCTGCCGTATTTTTGTATTCCAATTTTTAAATTGTACTCCCCTGCCTCTTGCCACTGGCTTGGGTGTGACATACATTGTTTTCATTCTTTAGTTTATTTCATAGCCACTTATATTATGTAGGATTCATTCAAAGTAAGTGAAGCACTTTGTACATTTTTACAACTGTCATAGCTACCGCTTTCACACACTCTCTCTCAACAGGATGTTCATATAACTTTAAAGATGACAAAGCCTAATCTGGCTTGCAGAGACAGGGGATGTTTTGTTAACCTTGGGAAACCAATGAATCACATAGAAGGCAGTCAGAGTAGCATGAATGGGAAGAGGGGATGGAGCAGTGTGGTCATCAGACCCCCGTATTCAGTCTGTGCTGAATTCATCCATCTATCCATCCATGTGCTCAATGAGCAGAGTTTTGTGAAGTGCTCACGCTATTGACATATTTGCTTGTTATTAAAACCAAACTGCTTCATTTGTAAGGAACGTGTTAGCTGATGACATTGTATATTTCAAAGGAACTAATACATTTTCTTCTATTTATTTTCCAGTTCTCAAACCTTAGGGTGTATTAAAGTCACAGGGTAAAGCTTGCCAGTCAGTGGGGAGATCTTGGGATTTGTATTTTTATCAAGCAACCTCCCTTAGATGAAGACTAAGCATGATTACCTTTGGATGGTCTGTCCTGGCAACTCTGCACTCAGTGGTGCTTTACAAATGTTTGCCACATTGGAGTAGGTAGTTGCACTAGAACAAAGGGATATAGAATTCTACAAGGAAGCTATAAACTAGAAGTTTAGGTATTAGTTGACAAGGTCTTGGAAGTGCAGTGTGCAGAATAGAAAAGCTAATCAAAATAATAATAACCATGATTACATTTGATCTTTATATTAGTCTGACACATTTAATCCTATAAAGTTGTACCAAGAAGCTGATTCTTTTGAAATTGTCTCTGGCTGAGAAGCTTTTGAAATAGATTAGGCTAGGTAAAATAGCAAGGGAATCTTCGGGATTGTGAAAATGTTGCTCAGTGGCAAGAACAAAAAGAATGCACATTATGAGAATTTCCAGACTTTAATAATGCCACATAATGTCAAATGGCAGCCAATTATACACTTTTCTAAAAGAAGACATTTCTGGTGGCAGTAAATTGTTTTCCAGACAGAAAGTTACTTTTAGAAATAATAAACAATGGATTGTTTCTCCTCGTGGGTTTATATTTCAGTTGAAGTGGAAAATGCTTAATGCTAACAAAGTGCCTTTGCTTAGCAGTATCATAACTGCTACTTCTAACCTCCCACAGTTACGTGCTGCTATCTGGCACTTGTTTAATCAAGTATTGTTTCTGCCTCAGCCTTGTTGCCAGAGACTCTGAGTTGGTCCATTTGTGAGCAGTTATCCATCTGACAGCCTCAGGCTGACTTCTGTCTCCCCCTTAGAAGAGGAGAGGAAATCTTGTTCTTGTGGCTGAAGCACTAATTTGACTTTGATCTGAGGAGCACTACCTTCCTGAACACGACTTTTCCATGAATTCTCTTAAAAAGTAAAGCAATGGCATGAGAGAAAATAAACCAGTGATGGAGAATATCACCAATTCTCCCCTTACTGACATATTAAATTACCATATCACTAGCAGAAAACCCTGTCCATAGCAAAGAGAGTGATTAACAAACCCAAATAGGCATGGAAGGCTTCATACTCTTGGTTCAAAAGCTGTTACTCCATCCCAACTTATAGTTGAGATTTTAGCCTTTCCCTCATATTTTACATTTGTTTGTAAATAATTGAATTTGATTGTTTTAAATATATAACACGAGCATACAATTCAAAGATTAAAAATGTATAAAATAAATGGTATGTTTCTCTTCCTCATTTGTCCCCCAGAAATCCAGTTCCTCTCCAGAGAGGAGCTTTTGTGTTCATTCTGTCATGAATCCTTCCAGAACTATGCCATGCACATATGAGGAACCAATAGCCTTTTCAACAAGTATTTACTGAGCACGCTATATGTGTCAGGCATTGAATTCGGGGCATATGAGAGTGAACGAGAGTCAGTATCACGTACCTTGAAGGAGTGTACATTCTGGTGTGGGGAGACAGGCAATGAATAAGATAAATACGCTATTTTGTAATCTATTAGGAGATGATTGTTACTATGGAGAAAAAATCAAACAGAGACTGTAGGTAGGGAGTCTTGGGAGGCTGAAGAAATAGGTGGCAAAATTTTACAGTGGTCAGAAAGTGTCTCATGGACACAGTGACATTTGCACAGACTTGAAGGGGAAGTATAAGTGAGCACTGTGGCTATTGGGAAATAGCATCCAGAAACAGTGGCAGCAAAAAGTGGGAAATGAGGTCGAGGTCCACAATGGATCACATCAGGCTGGGATTTGCCATGGTGATGAAGTTGGCTTTCATTCTGAAAAAAATATATAGGAAGTAATTGAAGGGTTTTGAGCAAGGAGTGACATGATCTAACTTACATTCTGGTGGGCTGCGCTGGATGCTTTGTTGAGAATAGCCTGAAGAGGAGTGGCGTGACCATTAAAAAGAGCATTGCAATTATATGGTCAAAAGATGAAGATTGGTGTAGAATCATCATGGTGAGAAATGGTCCGATTCTGGATGTACTGGACAGGCAGTGTCAACAAGAACAGACCATGGCTTGGATGTGGGCTGTGAGATGAAGTCAGGAGTCAAGAGTGACTCCAACGATTTTAGCCAGAACAACTAAAAGAAGTGGCCATTCCCTGTGAAGGGAAAGACTGGAGTAGATATTTTGGGGGAAAGTGAGCAGTTCAGTCTCTGATATCCTAAGATTGGGAGGCTTGTAGATATCAAGTTGGAAATGCTGAGTAGGCAGTTGGATACACTAGTATAAAGTTAGGGAATGGATTTGAGCTGAAGATAAACACTCGAGAGTCAAAGGCAAAGAGGTGATATTTGAGGCTGTGAAATTGGAGGAGAATCCCCTACTCCAACACACACACACACACACACTCACACACACACAAGCAAATGTCGATAGAGAACAGAAGGGGTATGAAAAATGGAGCTCTGGGATTCTCTAACACTTGGTAGTAAAAGGGATAGGAGGAAAAAGCAAAGAGACTAAGAAGGAGTAGAAAGGGGAAGAAAAAAAAATGTGTGCGGTGTCCTGAAAGCCAAAGGAAGAAAAACATTGCAAGAAGGCATGACAGTTGCATTTAATGCTGCTAAATGATTTATCAAGATCAAGGTAATTGGTCATATTGACGAGAAGAGTTTTAGTGGAACAACAACAAATGAGAATGGATTTAGGTATAGAAAGTACAGGAGAAACTAGAGAAGTTAAATATGGACTAATTCTTTTGAGGTGTTTTGCTGTAAAAGAGAGTCAAGAAAAAGAGTAATAAGGGGTGAAATATGATCAAGAGATTTTTTTGCATGAGAGAAATAAAAAGCTAGTTTGAAGGCTGATAGTAATGATCTCATTAAGAGGAAAATGTAACTGGGTTTAAATATATTTATTTTGTTGCACATATGATACATTGCTACACACTAAACTCAACTTTTTTCACTTAATTTCAGTATTTCATCACATTTACATTCTCAATGACCACAAGACACACCATTACTATTTTGCCACTACAAAAGGAAAAAATGTTCTGCTATTTAAACAATAATAGGGCATTATTTGAAATATACATCCTGATTTCAGAGATGTTAAAATGCTTAAAAATTTTTAAAAAGTTCCTCTCATAAACAATGAAACATGATCTGCATCCTGGAGATTTTTTCCATTTGAATACAAACAGAACAGCATCATCGATGGCAGTATATTCCATTTTATCAGAATTTCTTTAACCAGCTCAAAGAATGGACATTCTTTGATGTTACTGCAGTCAATAACCATGTACACACAATCATCCTTAGCATGTGTGGGTGAAGGTGAAAGAGAAATTCCCAAAAGTGCAATTGTTATCTTATGGACAATCCAAATGGCCATGCAGAAAGCTTACATCAGCCTTCGGTAACGTCTGAGAATGCCTATTGATCCACATCTTTGGTGAACATAGGGTGTGATCAAATAAATATATTAATAAAGATAATAATCTTTGGTAATATAGTGTAGGAGGCAGAATAATGGCCTCCCAAAGCTGCTCACATCCTAATCCACAGAACCTGTGACTATATTACCTTACAGGGCCAAAAGGACTTTGTGAATAATGTAAGGATCTTAAAATGGGGATACTATCCTGGACTACGTGGGTAAACCTAATGTAATCGCAAGGTTCTTATAAGTGAAGAAGGGAGGCAAGAGAGAAAGAGAAGGAGATGAAAAGAGAAGAATGTCAGAAAGCCAGGTCAGAACAATGTGACTGCTGGCTTGAAGATGGGAGGGGGGTCAGAGCCAAAAGTGAAGGCCTCTAGAACCTGGAAAGGCAAGAAAATAAATTCTCACCTAGAGATGATAGCTTTATTAAAATAACATATAAACCTTCTTAGTTTTTACATAATCTGAAACAGTTTGAACAGCATGAGAGTTTTCTGTGATTTAACATTCCAATAGCCTGTGGTTTGAAAATAATCTCTTTTATAGAAATATGTCTGCATAGATTTTCTATATTCTATGTTTCTTTACAAATTCATCCTCTTCATTCATTCATGTTCTTTATTATGTTTGTATAAAACTGAGCAAAATAGTCTCTTATGATTCTTTTAATTTCCACTGCATTTGTACTTACTGTCAATTTTTATAAATTCTTCTTTCTCTCTTTCTCTGTTTAAACTAGCTAATAATTTGCCCTTTTCCTGTTAATCAGTTTTTGGGTTTACTGATTAGCTGTATAATTTTTCTATTTTTTAAATAATTAAAATCTGTTTTTATCCTCATAATTATTATTTTGTTTTTCTTAGTTAGAAGTTTAATTTTTTTTGTTAGTGAATCAGTTAGTGCTATGATTTCGAGCCTGACTTCAGATGTATGTTATAGGTTCTGACATATCATGCTTTCATCAGTCTCTTCTGAATGTATTACAGTTTGGGTTTTGATTTTCTTGTTGTCTCCATGTTTGTTTAAAAGAAATTTTGAAAATTTCCACATAGCTGTGCTTTTCACTGTTTCCAAATAATTATATTTTGCAATTTCTATTTTCATTGAATTTGATCAAAGAATGTTTTTGGTTCTATTTTAGCCTTGGTGAATTTGCTGAAGTTTTATGTATGGCCAGTATATTAATTTTTGCAAATGTTCTTATTCTCTTGGGGGTAAAGAGTCTGATATATCTATATCTATCTGTATCCATATACACACACTTACATGAATTAAATCTACCTTGCTAATTCTGCTATTTAGGTTTTCTATACACTTAGTTATGTTTGGTACATTGGGTGTATTGATGACTATAATAAATAGCTTAAAGTCTCTATATTGCCTTGTATTTATGATGATGTTTATAATGAATTTTGATACTACATTATTTGATGATTAGATACTTCCACTGTTAGAACTGCACTCTTATCCTTATACACTGCCATTCTTTGTCTAAATTTGCCTTGGAATCAAATTCATCTGATATCAACAATGTTGCCAATACTTTATTAATATTTGCATTTGCCTTTGCTTGGGGTGTCTTTGCCCATCCTGTGACTTCTTCTCTTTGTTGCTCACTTATTTGTTTGTTTTTTTAACTTCTTTTTTAAGTTCAGGGGTACACGTGCAGGATGTGTGGGTATGTTACATAGGTAAACACGTGTCATGGGGGTTTGTTGTACAGATTATTTCATCACCCAGGTATTAAGCCTAGTATCCATTAGTTATTTTTCCTGATTCTCTTCCTCCTTCCACTTTCCACCTTCTGATGGGCCCCAGTGTGTGCTGTTCCCCTCTGTGTGTTGATGTGTTCTCATCATTTAGCTCCTATTTATAAGTGAGAACATGCCATATTTGGTTTTCTGTTCCTATGTTAGTTTCCTGAGGATAATGGCCTCCAGCTCCATCCATTTCCCTGCAAAGGATGTGATCTCATTCCTTTTTTATGACTGCATAGTATTCCATAGTGTATACATACCACTTGGTTTCAGGAGTCTTCCTTTTCTACAGCATACGGTGAGTTTTGTGTTGCCTGAGAATCTTCGCCTTAGGTGAGTTTAAACAGCTTAAACTTTTTTACATGATAGATACATTTAGTCTTAGCTCCACTTGTACTGATTTTACTTATTTTTAATTGCTTAATATATGATACAAAAGAGTACAGTTTCCATTGGTTTAGCGCAAAGAACTCAGGAAATACGAGGAAAGGTAGACAGGGCCAACTCTTGAATTGCAGGAATGAGGATCTTGGGTCTCTTCATTGTTTGTTCCTTAGGATATGGCACTCTGTTTTCTGATCCAATATACCAATATCCTTCCTATGTTTTTAACAAGTTTTAATGCTTAATATCCTCCCTTATATATGTCAAGGTTTCCTTTATAGTGAATACTTAGATTGATAAAATATATAGGTAACTTATGATTGATATTATTGACATGTTTCCATTCTGATAACTTTCCATTGTGATTCCCAGTATTTCTGAACATGCATCATTCTTTCTCGTATCCCCCTCCCAGAATCCCCATGCAAAACACATAAACTCTTCTTAGGTTTATAAAATAAAAATAATTTTGCCCTTGGAAATTTTGTGCATTCTTTTTTTTCTTTAGATGATTTCCATCATATATCATCCCAGAATCTTTTTTAAAAATGTGCAGGTAAATAGCACATTAGACTATTTTGGTTAATGCACTCAGCTGAGCAGTCTACTGTATTGTTCAGTTGAAAGCCTGATGACTTTACTTTCTTTGTCAACTTAATATACTATGTTCTTAATTTGAATGAGTATAAATGTCAAAATCCAGCATCCAAAATAGCTCTGCAGCATCTCAACCATCAGCTTTTGGGGAGAATGCCAGAGTTTGTTCTAGAAGATGCTTCTTAACTACTAATGATTAGCACCTCAAAGCTTAAAGGTATTCATGACTCCTCATCTGAAAAAAAAAATACCCATTAGTAGAAGCTACACTGGTGGGTGTGAATGAAGGAAAGCAAATTTCTCCAGACACTGATCTGGCGAAGAGAATCAAATGGTTGGTGTGCTGTCACTTGATCACTCTGCGTTAATGCTGCTTCAGGCATTGCTCATTTCAGTTTTGCATTAGCAAATAATCTTATTAAAGAGATGGCCACGATAACACTGATTGATGGAGAGGAAGCATGCCTGGTTTAAAAGACTCATAATTTATAATCAACTGTGCTTTAACAATGTAAAAATGTCATTTAAAATGCTGTGTATATTTAATCTATTTCTGAGGGAGCAATTACATCTATATGAAATTCTAATGATTGGAATGTAATGTTCATCAAAGGATTCTCCATTTTAATTTCAGTTCCCTCCTCTCTAACAAATAGTTACTTTAATCTATAAGAACTGCATTCTTGAATACTCAATGATTATTAAATGTCAAAGTCTGGATAACAAAGGTGGGACTAATGTAAGAGAAATCATAGTTTCACCATACCTCACTGCTAGACATCTTTAAACAATTTATTTCAAAATACTGACCTAGGAAGAAAGTCTATGACCAAGCTAGGAGCAAATGATTTTTCTTTATTCCTTGTAGCAATGGTGTAGAGTATTTCCTTTGTGCAGCACTTACTTGTGAGTACTTCCTAGGTGTCAGGCAATTTGCTACACACTGCCAGCATGCACTGAAATGACAGATCTGGTTCGTGTCCTCATGGAGCTTGGGGTCTGAGTGAAGTGGCCAGCTTATAAGTAAATAAGAGATTGGATTTTATTTCAAGGGCAGTTAGAAATCCCAGCAAGGTATAAGCAATGAAATGGCCAGGATCTGATGGGTATGTTTAAAAAGTTAAATATGGCTGCTCTAGGCAGTGAACTGGAGGTAGGCTGAATTGAAACATAAAAATTTAAAGTCTGTAGCAGTGGTCTAGGTGCAAGGCTGTGGTGGCAGTGGGAGGAACTGAGGTATTCTGGAGAAAGGGGCAATGGGACTAGATACTGATTAGATGTGGAAGAGAAAGACAGGAAGCCAATCAAAGGTCTCCCTTAAACAATGGGACAGAACTACCTTCTGTGATTGGGGAAATGGGGCAGGAGTAAGTCCAGAGCTCATGGTATGCCAAGAGTTTCCCCAGCTCACTACATTATCTATGACATTCACAAAACCTCAGAGTTTATTATTATACCCATTTCATTGGTGAAGGAATCTCCTTAGGAATTAAGGTAGGGTTACAAAGACATTTTTAAAATTGACAAATATCAAAATTGTTATAGAATATATATCATGTTTACATGTCTTGATTGCTTTTATTATCTATATCACTACCTGGAATAAGATAGCATATAAACTATCAAAAGAAATGTACAATCCTTAAGTACTTAAAATGACTGGAGAACATGGCTAAACATTGTTTTTAGAAGTCTGTAACATGTGATACAGCACAATAGCACAATGAAAAACAAAACTTATATAATCATTTTAATACATATAGAAAAAGCATTTGGCAAACTTCAACATTCTTTTATGATATAAACTCTCAACAAATTACATATTGAGGGAATGTACCTCAACACAACAAAGTCGATAGATGACAAACCATGACTAACATCATACTCAATGGGGAAAACTTGAAAGCTTTTTCTCTATGATCCAGAATAAGCCCAGAATGCCCACTCTCACCACTCCTATCCAACATAGTACTGGAAGTTCTAGCCAGAGCAGTAGCCAAGGGAAATAAATAAAAGGCATCCAAATTGGAAAGGAAGAAGTTAAACTGTCCCTGTTTGCAGGTAACACATCTTATATAGGAAACCCTAAAGGTTCCACCAAAATGCTGTTAGAAATAATAAACAAATGTAGTAAAGTTGCAGGATATAAAATCAACATACAAAATTAATAGTATTTCTATACACTAACAGCAAACTATCTGAAAAAGAAATGAAGAAAACAAGCCCATTTACAATAGTTACAAAAAATACTTCGGAATAAATTTAACAAACAAGGTGAAAGATCTCTACATTGAAAACTATAAAACGTTGATGAAAGAAATTGGAGAAGTCACAAATAAATGGAAAGATATCCCATGCTCATGGATTGTAAAAGATACTATTGTTAAAATGTCCATTCTACTCAAATCAATTTATAGATTAAATGCAAAATTTGACAACTATCAAAATGCCAGTTACATTTTTCACAGAAATAGAAAAACAGTTCTAAAAGTTGTAAGAAACCAAAAAATACCCTGAATAGCCAACTGATCTTGAGCAAAATGAACAAAGCTGAAGGCATCACACTACCATACTTCAAAATATACTGCAAAGCTATAGGAACCCAAACAGGGGGTACTGTCATAAAAAAAACAGACACACAGACTAATGGAACAGAATAGAGAGCCCAGAAACTGTTTTCGACAAAGGCACCAAGAATGCACAACGGGGAAAAAACAGACTTCAATAAATGGTGTTAAGGAAACTAGATATTCACATGCAGAATAATAAATTTGGACCCTTATATCACACCATATACAAAAATCAACTCAAAAATGGCTGAAGACTTAAATGTCAGACTTGAAACTACTAGAAGAAAACATAAACAACTCAAACAACTCAATAGCAAGGCAATAACCTGATTTAAAAATTTTAAAAAGGCCTGAATAGACATTTCTCAAAAGAAGACATACAAATGGCCAAAAGGTATATGAAAAAATGTTCAGTTTCATGAATCATCAGGGAAATGCAAATCAAAAGCACAAGGAGATATCTCACTCCAGTTAGAATGGATATTTTCAAAAAGATAAAAGATAACAAGTATTAGCAAGGATGTGCGTAAAGAGAGGCCTTGCACACTGTTTGTGGGAATGTAAAATAATATGGCCATTATGAAAAGCAGTATGGAAGTTTTTCAAAAAACTAAAAATAGGCTCTGTGTGGTGGATTATGCCTGTAATCCCAGCACTTTGGGAGATGGAGCCAGGAGGATTGCTGGAGCCCAGGAGTTCAAGACAAGCTTGGGCAACATAGCGAGACCCTGTCTCTAAAAAAATTAAAACATTTAGCTGGGTGTGGTGGTGCATGCCTGTAGTCCCAGCTACCAGGGAGTCAGAGGCAAGAGGATTGCCTGAGCCAGGAGGAAGGCTGCGGTGATCAGTGATCACACCACTGCACTCCAGCCTGGGAGACAGAGCAAGACCCCATCTCAAAACAAAAAAAACAAAACAAACTAAAAATTGAACTACCATATGATCCAGCAACTGCACTACTGGGCATATATATTTACAAAGGAAATGAAATCAATATATCAAAGAGACATCTGGACCCCTATGTTTACTGCAGCACTATTCACAAGAGCCAAGATATAGAATCAACCTAAGTATCTATGAAAAGATAAATGGATAAAGAAAACATGGCAGATATACACAATGGGATACTATACAGCCATAAAAAGAAGGAAATCCCGTCATTTGCGACAACGTGGATGAACCTGAAGGACATCAGGTTAACTGAATAACAAAAATAAACCAGGCACAGAAAGACAAATACAACATGACTTCATTTATATGGAATATGAAAAAGTTGATCTCATGGAAATAGTTGAATGGTGGTTACCCGAGACTGGGATCATTAGAGGAAGAGGAGACTTTGAGGAGATGCTGGTTAAAGGATATATATTTATAGTTAGAAAGAAGGAATAAGTTCAAGAGATCTATTGTACAACATAGTGACTATAGTTAATGATGGTATATTGTATTCTTGAAAAATGCTAACAGAGTGGATGTTAAGTGTTCTCATCACAAAAATGATAACTATGCGAGGTAATGTTTATGTTAACTGACTTAATTTAACCATTCCACAGTGTATATACTTCAAAACATCATGTTGCACTTCGGGAGGCTGAGTCAGGAGGATCGCTTGAGCCCAGGAGTTTGAGACCAGCTTGGGCAACACAGTGTGACCTCGTCTCTACAAAAATTTAAAAAATTCTCTGAGTCTGGTGGTGTGTTCCTGTCACCCTAGCTATAGGAGGCTGAGGTGGGAGGATTGCTTGAGCCTGGGAGGCCAAGGCTGCAGTGAACCATGATAGTGCCCCTTCACTCCAGCCTGGACCACAGAGTGAGACCCCATCTCTACAAAAACTTAAAAAATTCGCTGAGTTTGGTGGCCTGTGTCTGTGGTCCTAGCTACTTGGGAGGCTGAGTTGGAAGGTTTGCTTGAGCCTGGGAGGTCAAGGCTGCAGGGAGCAATGATCGTGCCACTGTACTCCAGCCTAGGCAACAGGGTGAGACCCTGTCTCAAAAAAAAAATCACATTGTACATGATAAATACACACACTTTTATCTGTCAAAAAAAGTGTGTCACACACGAAAAGATTTTTGTGGGGGAGGGTAGGAATGAGAGAGGCAAATACAACTGAATAAAGCCAATGGCTGACCTGGTGATCCAATTAACTCTACTAGTGTTTATCTAGTGCTTTTTACTTGCAAGGCACTCTATGAGATTCTGAAACACCAATCACAAAATTTATTTAAAATGGCTAGACATTAGAAATATTTGGAGGATTTAAAAGTGGCTGGCAAAAAAAAATTAAAAAAAAAAACCTATAATGAAGGGCAACATGTTGAGCTGCAAGAAGATGACCAGAAGGGAGCCATGGGAATAAATGTCAGATTCAGTTTGAGCTACAACTTTATTAATGATCTGAAAAAAGACCTGCGTGAATGAAATTTCCAAATGACACTAAATGGGGAATTGTCAAGCTCACCAGTGAAAACAGAGAGATAATATTATATGCAAAGGCTAACAATAGCAAGAAATGAAGGTTATGCATACAGAAAAGATACAATTGCATGAAATCTCATGTTAAAAACCATTGTTTTCTATATAAAGGATAAAAATTTGAAAAATAAAATAAACGTTAATTGGATTGAGCATGTCTCAGAGGTGAGAGAAGTCAGTAAAACAATAAAATCCAAAGAGAGCAAAGTGTTACATACATAGAAAATGAAGAGGTAACTGGAAAGCCAATTGCTATCCAAATGAACTAATAATATTTTGTGGTGTTTTGAGTATAGAAAGTGTAAGTTATTTTTAAAAGCCTCAAACAAATACTAAAACAGAAGTTGATATTGGGGCCAGGCGTGTTTGCTCACGCCTGTAATCTCAGTACTTTGGGAGGCCAAAGTCGGGTATCACTTGAGGCCAGGAGTTTGAGACCAGCCTGGCCAACATGGTGAAACTTTGGCTCTACTAAAAAAAAAATACAAAAAATATTAGCTGGGCATGGTGGCATGGGCCTGTAATCCCAGCTACTTGGGAGGCTGTGGCAGAAGAATCGCTTGAACCTAGGAGGCAGAGGCTGCAGCGAGCCACGATCGGGCCACTGCACTCCAGCTTGGGCAACGGCATGAGACTACATCTCAAAATAAATAAATAAATAAAGTCACTATTGGAAGAGATTACTGAATTAAGTAATCTCATGGCACCCAGGTTTTGCTCCATCATGCTGCTTTTAGTTCAGGGTATAGGATGGCCCATGCTTTCTCTCTGATCCTTTGAAGGTAGACTCTTTGCATTCACATCAAGGCTGGGATGATGCAAGGACAGCACTACTTTTTGAAGTCTGTGAAGGTTCTGTGCTTAGAGTGCAGAGGTTGGATTCCAGCACAGAGTGGCCGTTCTATTTAATACCCTAAAGGAAAAACACCCTTCCCCACACTCCCACCCCACTAATGGGCACCGTTATTGCCCATTGCAACTAGAACCCTATTCTTTTTTTGTTCTCTGTCAAAAATACTATATTTGTTATCTAAGTTTGTTCCTGGATTAGACAACGAAAGAAAGCTTCAGTTCTTACTCCTCTAGCATTCCCTATGCATTCTTACATGAGGCATTCGCAGTGCTTGGTTGGGTACATATCACTCACCTAAAGATGAAAACTCACAATTTGATATGAAGCAAACTTCTGGCTCTTCCACCCTCTCTCTTTCCAACCTACACTGAATGAAGGAGGAAGGTAACTTCCATCATCACAAACACTGTGTCTTATATTTGGTTGGAAATTGAATGGTAGAAAGCACTTCCTTTAATGCAGCTCAGGAAAAAAAAACAATTGTGGCTCTCCCTTGAACATGATTATGTTTCATGTGTCAGAACAGGGATGATTGATTAAAATCATGATTATGGGAAGGTGCCACATTGACTGGGTTCCAAGATAATGCCTTTCTACATTTGAGCTTTTCATACTATAAGAATGTGACAAAAAAGAATGCTAGATCATTGACCTTATAATTCTGAAAATGACTCACTATTCTATTCATATTTTGCACAATGCAACATCTAGAAAATTACTCAAACAGTGAGTGGGTAGAAGACAATGTTCGAGAATAGACGTCATTAAATGTTAGAAAAAACATTTCTTATAAATATTTAAGGTGTCCCCTGAATTATGTTTAATCTCAACTCTAGAATATCTCTCTGTCTCATCCATATTTTAGGGAGACAGAATGATACCATGGAAACTGCCCTAATCTATAAGACCTGAATCCTGAATTCTACACATGAGTCTAACATAAGTTAGGTGAATGAATATAATATTGGGCTTCTTTATTTATTCATTAAACATTTTTAGAGTATTACCAACTGGAACTAATCCCACTTACCTCTGAACATATACAATAAAAAGTGTACTTTACTTATTTATTTTGTATTTATTTTCAGTACTTATGTACTTGTTCTTCCTACTTTATTTACTCATTTATCCAACAAGTATTTATTGAGAAGGTACATTTTGCCAAGCAGTGGGGTAGGTGGGCATTGTTCTTGCCTTCAAAAAGTTTAAAACCAGTGGAATAGATAGATAAGAAAAGGGAGAATTACAATCAGCCTAACCAGAGCTACGATGAGGACTAAAAGGGTTGTATAAAATTTATCAAACAATGCCTAAATTAGACTTAGGCAGTTGGGGAGATTCCTGGGGAAATGGCAGTGGAAATAAAATTTGAAAGTTGTATGGAAATTAGCCAGATGAATAATGCAGATGATGCAGGTGTTCCAGAAAGAAATAGCATGGGAAGAGGCTGAGAGGTGAAAGAAAGCATAACTCTTTGGGAAAAGAGAAGTACAAAGTAATTTATTAAGATTGAATAATTGACTGTGATTGAATGGAACTGGGGTGAGAAAATGTTGCCAAACCATGAGGTATGTGGTAAAGGAGACAAAGAACAGATTACCAAGTAGTTTTTAAGCTAATGTGTTATTCTGGCTCCTTCCTGAGAGTTTTTATATTTTTTATTTTATTTTTTATTTTGGCAGTTAAAAGAGCATAAGCTGAGAACAATATGATTACAATTTTTATTTTACAATAAGCACTTTTGGCTTTGGAGCAGAGAACAGATTGTAGGAGAAAAGGGATGCAAAGCCACTGTAACAATCTAAATGAGAAGCGATGGTGAGTTGACCTAGTGTAGTGGAGTTTGAAATGTTAATGATAATGATAATAATAGTGATCATCATAAGAACTAATGCATATTGAGTATCAGAAGAATAAATGCATGTTGAGCATTTCTACATGCCAGGTACTACGATGAATATTTTTCATGTCTGTGAAACTTTATTATTCACAGCAAGCCCATAATATAGGCACCTTTATTATCCCCACTTTACAGATGAAAAAACCAAGGTCTCCTCAAGATCTTTTATGCTTGAAGGCAAGTGTATCTAACTCCATTTATTAAGTTCACATTCTTTTTCTGACAGATAATATTAGGTGCTGAGTAAAGAATATTAAACCAGACAGAAAATGATCCTTTTCCTTTCAAACTGATAGAAAGATAGACTTTAATCAAAGAAGTGGGTATAAAACTTAAGTAGATGACAAAAGGGATCTAAGAATAGTTAGATAACTTGCCTAATATCACACAGAGTAGCAAAGAAAGCACATGAATCCAGACCTATCTACTATATAGCTGTGGACTGAAAACAGAGCCCTGAGCAGCACAAGCATATGAATTACTGGCTGACATGAAACATACAGAGGGAAAAGAGAAGGATAACAGCAGATTTCTCACTGGAAATAATGTAAATGAGAAGACAATGGAGCAACAAGCTTAAAGTACTGAAAGAAAAAAAAAGTGGCTACAACCAATAAAAATATCTTCTAAAAATCTTAAAGGAAGGCATATGGAAAATTATAGTAGAGGGCAATATGGTTTGACATACAGGAAAGAAGAAATAAAGTTGTTTTTCCTCACAGATAACATTATTGTCTATGCACAAAGTCCAATGAATTATACAAGAAAAGCTACAAGAATAACTTCGTTTAGTAAGGTTATATAATAAAGATCAATATTTAAAAACTCATTACTAACCATATATTAGCAACAAAAAGTAGGAATTTGAAATGTAAAAGCAGACTAATTTACAATATCAAAAATATGAAATACTTGGGCATCAATCCTATGAAAGACATATAAGTCCTGTACACTGAAAATAACAAAACACTCATGAGAAAAACTAAATGGGAAATTATATCATATCCATAGACAGGAAGAATCAATCTTATTATAATTTCAATTCTCCACAAATTATAGATTTAATACTATTCCAGTCAAAATCCCAGCAAGAACTTCTGTAGAAGTTGTAAAGATGTTCTAAAATTCATATGGAAATGCTATAGATCTAAAATAGCCAAACCTACCTTAGATAAAAACATCAAAATCGACAGATTAATATATCTGAATTAAAAACATATCATAGGCCGGGCACGGTGGCTCACATCTGTAATCCCAGCACTTTGGGAGGCCGAAGAGGGTGGATCGTAAGGTCAGGAGTTAGAGACTAGCCTGGCCAAGATGGCGAAACCCGGTCTCTACCTAAAATACAAAAACTAGCCAGCAGCGGTGGCAGGCACCTGTAATCGCAGCTACTCAGGAGGCTGAAGCCGGAGAATCACTTGAACCCTGGGAGGTGCAGGTTGCAGTGAGCTGAGATCGCGCCACTGCACTCCAGCCTGGGTGACAGAGCAAGACTCTGTCTAAAAAAATAAAAACAAATAAAATAAATTTTAAAAAAAGACATATCATAAAGTACGAAGACAAGACAATGAGGTGTTTGCAAAGATGGAAAAATATATTAAGAGAACAGAATAGAGTCCTGACATTCTCTCTTCTTTTCTCAATAGATAGATAGATTCACACAATCACACACACAAGCAATTCAGTGAAAAACTGTGTTCTCAACAAAAGATGCCAGAACAATTGGATATCCCTATGCAAAAATAAATAAATACTACATAAATAAGTAAATAAATGAACTTCTATCTACATTTTGTACCTACACAAAAATTAACTTGAAATGGAACATAATGCTAAAAGTAAAAGCTAAAACTCAAAACGTAGAAAAAAAGCACAGGAGAAAATCTTTGTGTCCTTGGGTTAGGTGATGATTTCATAGATATGACACCAAAATTACAATCCATAAAAGAAAAATATGATTAACTTCACTTACTCAAAATTTAAAAATTCTACTCTTCAAGATGCTGCTAAGAGAATTAAATGGCAAGCCAAATATTATGGAAAAAATGTTAGCAAATCACATATCTGACCAAGGATTTGTGTCTAAAATATGTAAAAAACTCTCAAAACTGAATAATTAAAAATGAATAACAATAAAAATAGACAAAACATTTGAAGAGATACGCTACTACAGAGATGTGAAGAGCAAATAAGTTCATAAAAATACTCTACATTAGTAGTCATTAGGAAAATTCAAATTAAAAGCACAATCAGATACTGCTAAACTTCTCTTAGATACTTCACATCCCCAATACCAAGTGTCCGGGACAATGCGGAGTAATTGTAGTAATTACTCTGCAATGGAACTCTCATATGCTGCTGGTTGGAATATAAAACGTTACAGCCACTTTGGAAGACCATTTGGCAATTTCTGAAAAAGTTAAACATATGCCTACTATATGATCCAGTCATTCCATCCCTAGGTATTTATTCAAGAGAAATAAAATGTATGTTCATGCAGGGCTTGGATAGAAATGTTCTTAGCCACTTTATTTATAATATCCCAAGATTGAGAACAACCAAATTATCTACCAGTAGGTGAACAGATAAACAAATAATGGTATCTCTATACAATGAACTACTACTCTGCAATAAAAATGAACTATTGATGTACACAAAATATAGATGAATCTCAAACTAATTATGCTGAGGGAAAGAAGCTACAGCAAAAAAAACCCTCAAGAGTATATATTTTATAATTTCATTTCTATAACAGTCTTCAAAATGAAAACTAATCTATAGTCACAGAAAGCAGATGAGTGTTTGCTAGATAGGGATGGGAGTGGGGAGCCAACAGAAGAAATCACAAAAGGGCACAAAGAGAGGTTCCGGGCTGATGGATGGATCTGTTCAGTATCTTGATTGTAATGATGACTTCATGATGCACACATATGTTAACCTTTATGAAATTGTACATTTTAAAAATGCCTTGTTATTGTGTGTCAATTATATCTTAAGAACACTGCTTAAAAAGTTAGAGCTATAACTAAAGAATCCCTACCTTACCCAGTTCACTCCTTGTCTCCACATATGTAATTACCACTAAAGCTGATCTCTATCTGCTCAGTGCATTTTTAAAGTTTTTTCTACATTTTAGCATACCCATACAATACATACTACTGTTTTGTGTGTTTTAAGTGTTCATAAATGTTAATATAATGTGCACATTACTTTTTATTGGCTTTAATCTCTCCAGAGTGTTGTGAAAGATACATGAGCTTCACTTCTGAAGCTGAGGAGCCTGCTGGGACGAAGAATATGATCCCAAGAGGGAAATAAAGCAATAAAGAGAAAACTTTTTGTAAAATGAAAAAGGAGACTAAAGAAAAAAATAACAAGAAAGAAAAGATAGGATGAAGAAGTTGGAAGAGAGGAAGCTAAAAGGAAGCTTGGTAAAGTATTTCACAATGAAACATCAAAAGAGTTCTATAATCATAAAATAGGAATTAAAGGAATTTAAGATGAGACCATTAAAAAGATCTTTAAGAGCCTGCAGGAAATAAAAGTGGGATAAAACAGAAATGTCATGTAAAATGCCTTACATTACAAACTGCTGGTTAAACCAAAATCATGTTGAAGGGTAGAGAAAGAGAAGGCACTTGCCAGGGGAGAGGACTGGGAGGTTATCCATGGGTTGGCTGTGAATGCAACACAGGAATTACCCAGTAAACCCAGACTGGAAGGTTCAGAAGAAGTGCAAAGAGAGTTTAAAGGTACTAATGAAAAGCAGATTATGAGAAGCGAGAAACATTTACTGCAAGTTTTATCAGTTAGAATTAGGTTCAGCTGTAGGCACCGGACACCTCTAAATAACAGCGGCTTAACAAGATGGACTTTTGTTTCTCTCTCATATGCAAGAAACTGGGCATAGGCAGTGCAGGGCTGGGAGGTCAGCTCTGTAGAGTCATCAGGAGCCACCCAAGTTTGTTCTGCTCATCACTACATCATGCGTAGGGCGAGGTTCTTCATCACAGTCCAGGGGTTTCTGCTGGAGAACCTTATGGGGATCGCAGGGTAGAGGAAGGAAAAACAGAAATAACAAAAAGAACATGCCCACTGTTTCCTAAGGTCTCCTGGATGGTGTCACCCAGAACTTCTGCTTTCATTTCATTGGCATAATTTCGTGTCATGACCATACCCAGCTGCAAGGAAGGCTGGGAGATGTCGCCATGCACCAGCTAAAATTAAGGTTCTGCCATCAAGAGAGAAGAGGATAACAGAGACATTGGGTACACAATGAGCAATCTCTGCTACCAATTCCTTTAGGCTAAGCACTGTTGTATCTTGTACACACACACACACACACACACACACACGTATATTTTTTTGAGACAGGGTCTTGCTCTATTGACCAGGCTGGAGTGCAGTGGCACGATCATGGCACACTGCAGCCTCAACCTCTCGGGCTCAAGCAATCTTCCCACCTCCGCTTCCCATGTAGCTGGGACTACAGGCGCACGCCACCATGCCCAGCTAATTTTTGTATTTTTTGTAGAGGCGGGATTTTGCCATGTTGCTGAGACTAGTCTTGAACTCCTGAGATCAAGCAATCTGCCTGCCTCAGCCTCCCAAAGTTCTGGGATTACAGGTGTGACCCACCACACCCAGCCAACATATATATTTTAACATTCACATAAAAACTGCAAGATAGATATTATTATTCCCATTGTAGAGGAGAATAAAATAAGGTTCCCAGAGTTCAAGTAAGTTATTGAAAGCCTCAGTGGGATTAAAATCTAGATCTGTCTGGATCCAAAGCGAAGACCCATGTGTTCTTTATACAGTTGAAAATAGAAAATATAAGAGTCATGACCCCGGGGGAAAGTTTCCTGAGAAAAGCATAAATGTGAATTCAAAAAAGAAGCAGGAGACTCAAGTGGAATGATTAAAGACTTTATAAAAAACAGGACAGTGCATTGACAAATTTGTGAGACTATTTTTATAACAAGAAATTGAGATGCAATATCCTATGGAATATTTTTGGCTTTGCCAGTGAAAACCTGGGATTTTAACATGTATTTCTTTCTTTCTTTTTTTTTAGACGGAATCTCGCTCTGTTTCCCAGGCTGGAGTGCAGTGGCACAATGTTGGCTCACTGAAACCTCTGCCTCCCAGATTCAAGTGATGATCCTGCCTCAGTTGCCAAGTAGCTGCAATTACAGGCACCCACCAGCACGCCTGGCTAGTTTCTGTATTTTTAGTAGAGACGAGGTTTCACCATGTTGGCCAGGCTGGTCTCAAACTCCTGACCTCAGATGATCCGCCCATCCAACCTCCCAAAGTGTTGGGATTACAGGCATGAGCCACTGCACCCGGCCACATGTATTTCATACAGGGTAACCATCTCTTACTTAAATGTTAAATCCCCAATCTCTGAAAACCCTGCCTTTTTTTCCCTAAATCATTGATTGTCAAAACCTGATTTAAAGTGAAATAAGACCCTTTATATTTATTACTTAAATTATTTTGTTTAGCTATTCATAAGTTTCACTGCAGTAATTTTAATGAGCTTGGCTCCAGGAACTGCCAGACAAGCCCTGGGTGTCATGTAATATATGGCCAATGCACAATGCTATCTTAAACAGTCTGAAACTTTTGCTTAAGAAACATATCTGGCCCTATGTGTTTAGATAAGGTAATGTAGATTGTATAACAATCTTTCTACTATTGAAAATCAAATAAGGTAATATCTATGAAAGCGTTGGGGATGACTTGAGAAATCTGTAAGTATAGAATATATTATTATTATTAGTCCATGGCCAGATTGGCTCATTTGACATTAGCTCAGTAAAGTCAATACCTGAGGTGCATTTTCTTCCATGAAAATGATGTGTCTGTAAATGTTCCTTGAATATAAACTTCTCAGTATTATTATTAGAGAAATATTATTATTCATGCAAACATTCTAATTAACCCAGTTCAATTTGGTCATAGAAAAATCTCCCTCAGAGACAACACTGTACGTGTGGTAAATCCCTGAAGACTCCTAAGTGAAACACAAATCACTGGCTCACCAGAGGAGAGACAAATATGAGGTCATTAAGTAGATAAAGATATAAAAATGCTGTGTCTTGTTCTAAAATTATATATCTAAGCACCTCATGCTCAGGTGATATGCACCATAAAAACACATGAACACCTTGCTCTTCAATAACAAGAGGAATTATCATTAGGCTCAGTAGAGAGACAATCAGCAGGAGAGGGTTTTGAAGAATTTAAAACTTTGCCACAGAGGCTCCTTGTTAATTCAGAGTTTGTAGGTCCCCGCTATCTGCTCACGTAAGTCTTTCTATAAATTTTATGATTTTTCTTCAGTTTCTTGCAGGGTTTATCATTATATAGTATTTCATTGAGTTCTTATAAAGATATGCAAGGAAGAGAGAACAGGATGATATGCTAATGTGAATTGTTCTTTTAATGACACCCTTAAACATGCTATAGGAAAGACATAAAACACGACTTCCTAAGTGAGCAGCCAACTTCAAAATACTGCAAAACATATCTATGTCATCATCTTAGGAGCCAGAGGCCTATCAAGATACAAGGATTATAACCAGAAGAGGAAAATCTTATTTCCATATTGCTTTGCATCAATAGAAGAAATTTCCTTTCGCAGTACATGTTGCGTCTATTTTGAGATGAGGATAAAAGCAAAGGATGGTGAAATAGCAACAAAATGCGTTATCAGGAGCCTACTCAGTGATGATAACTATAGCTAACCAGATATGCTGGCTCACTTAAAAATAAGCTAGAGAGAAAATAGAAGACCACAAGCATGTCACTGAAAGACTCTCTCTTCATTTTTTTTTCTGACCCCCATAAGCCTCAAAAGCAAAATAAAGCTAGTGCGAAACCCAAGGATGGTGGGAGAATGAATATGAATCTCAGGTTTTCTTCCTTCTTTGGGGCTTTAAGGGGCTAATTCAGACTAGAGAAGAGGCATCCTGTAGGGTTAGTCTCTCCCTTCCGTACTTAATTACCACCTACTATATCCAAGTTACTATGAGTAAGACAAAAGAAGAAGATGGTCATGGTCTTGTAGAGCTTATAATCTATTTTGTAAGATAAAACTACACAAACAAACCAAATTCTTTAGAAGGCAGTGCATGATGAGTGATAACCAGGTCTTAGAGCCTATATACATTGCAGGCATTTATAGGAGGCAGAGTGACGTGTTTAATTACTGTCTTCAGTGTCTAGGGAAGTAAAAAGGAAGGCAAGAGAGAGGAGGAGTGGGGAAACAAAGATGAGACATAACAGATGCTTTGGTGTCTGGAGCCCCATGATATATGCACCCTGCAATTTGTTAGCCCCTTGTCTGTGAGAATGAGACAGCACCCCCTTTAATCCAAGGAGAAATGCAGCTGCCTGTGAAGGCGTGAGCCCTTCAGTGGACAGGAGAGAAAGAAGAGACAGGAAGAAATGAACACATTAGGGAGACAGGGCTCTCAAGGCAGTCAAGAGTGTGTGTGGGTATTTTTATTCTGGGCTTAACTCAAAGAAGCTCCAGGCCAATTTAGCAAAAGGGAGATTCGCAGTTACAGGTAACGGTAGAGGTGCTAAATTATTTAACTAGATTTTCTTTAGTCCTGTGAGCAACAGCATCATAAACCTGTGGAAAGACATCTGATTCACCGAAAAAGCTGAGTGCAGATCACATAATGTAAAACAGTAATTATGCTGGCAATTACTCATTTTAAAGTCTAAGCAAGCTGGCTTTAATAAAGCACAAACCACATATCACCAATACTCTCCTTTTTATTACAATAAAATAGCACTTTCAAGCTTGTAATTGCTTTATAGACCTAGAAAAAGAATGCTGATGAGATTATTTTCACCAGGGTTCAAATATTTATGAAAACCTTAATAATTTTAAAAGTCAAAACACAAACATTACAGGAAAAAAAAAAGCATGAAATCAAACAGGCTCTCTTGCTCTTTCTGCTGTCTTTTAAACCAAGAATAAATACTGGTCTCACAGTTTTCTGGTTTCTTGAAGTAGGAAATTCTTTTTTTGGGGTTTTTTTTTTTTTATATACGTAGTCTTGCTCTGTCGCCCAGGCTTGAGTGCAGTGGCGTGATCTCGGCTCACTGCAACATCCATCTCCCGGGTTCAAGCAATTCTCCTGCCTCAGTCTCCCGAGTAGCTGGGACTACAGGCGCCCGCCACCACGCCCTGCTAATTTTTTGTATTTTTAGTCGAGATGGGGTTTAACCGTGTTAGCCAGGATGGTCTCGATCTCCTGACCTTGTGATCTGCCTGTCTTGGCCTCCCAAAGTGCTGGGATTACAGGCGTCAGCCACCATGACCGGCTGAAATAGGAACTTCTTAGGTGCTATTTCAAAGATTGTGTAAAGAAATTTGAGTGGTATATGCCTAGACTTTCTAAAGGAACAAGCATCTTTATAAAGGTACACCTTTACTAAAGCTTTTTACTACAAAGTGAAAGAGAAAGGATGCACAGAGATAGCTGATGAATAAAGTGGAAAATAGTAGTCACAATGGCTAATGCAGGCATTTACCAGATATAGGCATTCATTCATTCTTTAAATTCATTCTGTCATTTAACGCATTTTAATGAGGGCCTCTTCTGTGCCCAGTAGTATTTTTTGGGAGTTGTATTAGTCATTATTCAATTATTCATGACCTCTCACTTTATATAAAACTGACTAAAGTGGTATTTTATGAAGCTAGGTGTAGGTCATAAGTTTAATTTTATAACCTTTATTTTTTATAGTCGATCACCAAACAATATGGCTATTTTGGTGCATCCCTAAATTAGAAATTGGTAGTTACAGAGGTCAGCATCCAATTTCTTTTTTGCCCTTTTTGTTGTTGGTTCCATCCCATAGAAAAAATATCTTGATTCATACTGAAAAGGAGTCACAGTTGGTAACAGTTCCTTAACAGCATGACAGCATGTCGTATAATCTCAAGATACTCTTCAATTAAAAAGAGATGGAAGGAAAGCTTTGATCTGAGGCCTGCACAAAAATGATTTAACCTGGCATTTATTTATAGATTTAATAGGTCACCACTAGAAATATGTGGTGAGAAACTGCTTGCTACCCTCATGGAATTTAAATCTTGTGGGGGAGATAGACATAAACAAAATTAATTCACAGATGATTATTTAATAATTACTGCAATAACTACTACAGAGTGCTTTGCAAATGTTAGGTGGGATGCTGACCCAGACTGGGGCATTCAGGACATCTCCACGATTGTAGGATCCATTGGCTGTGGAAGGCTGGGGAAGAGGGAGGTGTCAAGGATTATGGAGTGAAGTCTAAGACAGGGAGACTGGGGTAAAGCAAGTTTGTGACAATTTTATTTTGCAAGTCAGGGAAAGTCAAATGTAATGGTCCTCAGTGCGTGAAAATCTGGGATATCACATCTCTGAGTATATTTTATTTTAGATATATAGACAAGTGATGCATTAAAAATGAAATTTCCCCACACATATGTGCAACTACTAAAGCACCTGATGGGATCCTTGTGCGGAATTCCCTTCCATGAGGTAAGCTCTGGGGAACACACACCAGGCTTAAGTTCACGTTCACCATTTCCAGCTTGACACCAGGAGAGGTCTGTCTCATTTCTGAGATTTGATTTCTTCATTGTAAAATTAAGGAAATAAGGCCTCCCTCATGGAGTTGTGAGGAATAAATAAAATTAAATAGGAATGGTACCTGGCACAGTACTTAGTAACTAATAGCTATGCTGTATTTTCATTTACTTATTTCTTTCTTCTTTACCTCTCTGCAAATAAAAATAAGGAAACATGCTTGCAGGGTTAGCATGAGGATTCAGTGCAGTCCTTTATGTGAAAGTATATAGTGTGTGATATATTCTCAAAAAGTATTTGGAAGACAATGAACTGGAAAAAGACAGTAAATATGGCATTTCACATTTGCTTGGGGCCAGACACTTTTATTCTTCTCAGAACCCATTCCCTCTAAGAGTATAATTTATCAATTCTAGAAGAGCCAATGGGCCACCCATCTGCCTACCTAAACACTCACCCACTGGAATGCATTGTAGGAGATTTACTTCATGCAAGTGGACAGCAGAATCATATGATCTGCCACACAAGCGTCCCTACTCTATAAAACTATACTTTCTCTCTCTTTCTTGACTACATCCCTTTCAGATTTATGGGTTCAAAAACTGAGCAGTGTTCTCTGCTCACAAATTACTCCTGGATGTTTACTAACATCCCAGACACAAAGGGCTAGATGTTCTTGTGCTGCCCCATTTCTGTGCAATTTCCCCTCTGAGCTCCACATTTCATAGGTCTCGTTAGCTGATGAACCCCATTGTCAGTCCCTCCTGAATGAAGGAAAATGATACTAGGAGTTCTTCCATTACAGCCTGGTGTTACTTCATTACCTTCCTAGCTCATGCTTGATCTTACACTTGGCCCACTTACCTACACTAATGGAGGAATCAAGATAATTTGCTATCTTTATCATTGTTCTTGTTTTCTTTTTCACTTTACAGTTACTGTATGCTATCTTTTAAAAGTCTGAAAACCACTTTGTGTGCTTTATGGAACAAGAACAGAAATAAAACAGCTAGAGATAGGCATATATTTAGATAGATAGATATCTAGATTATATAGATGGATGGATAGATAGATAATAGAGAAATGATAGATGATAGGTGATTGATTAAACGATAGGTAGATGATAGATGATTGATAGATAGATCATAGATAATAGATCATAAATGATAGGTAAATAGATGATAGACAAATATTGCAGTGAGCATTTTTCATTAATTATCGTATTAGAGAGTTGCAATTACTTAGTGACATGTCATTATTTGATGGTGAGTCTAGATCAAATATACCCTCCTGGTTATTCCTAGAGATGGAATTTAAGTTGCACTCTTGGTTGTTATTCCTTCAAGAAATAACTGTTTAATATAAAGCCAAAGATTAAAAAATTCTTTGCTATTTAACAATGATGGGTTATGCTTTTCAGTAGTTTATTTCTTCTAGGCTTTAGACATCTAGTAAGTGATTTCAGTTATCTGTTTGGATTAATTTCTACTTTACAAAAATCTTTCCTAATCATTTTAGCCCCTCAATGGAATGCTTGATGTTATGGGACATCTGAAAATTTTGAGATAATGGTAGGTAATTAAAGAAATAAGAGTGATTAAAATTTCCAGGAATCATAAAAACAAATATGAGAAAAAGAATAAAACTATAATTTGCTGCTTGAATGTGTTTTAAATCACTTAAAATAATCACAATACTACAAATAGTCTTTATTAATTTTGATCTTTTAGTATACCACAGAGAAAAGGCACAGAAGATTATAAGATGATTATGGAATAGAATGTAGATATTATCAATCTGATGTAAAATTATAAAAGAAAAAGTCTCAGAGATGGAAGGGAAGGAAAACAGTAAAGTGTCTCCAGGAGAGCAGCAATAAATACTATCTATAATTCATAGAATTAGAAATTAAGATTTAGATATAACATGTTTCTTAAAACTGTATATGAACCAATAAAGGAACTAAAAATCTTGATATAACTATGCTTAAAAATTGCTGAGGGAAGGTAGAAAGTGGTGTATTTGAGCACAATTAACAACTTTCATTATGGGAAATAGATAATGTTTCAATTAGTGGAATATTCGGCTTAACTAGAGATAGAGGAGAAACTGCTAGAAGAAACCTAAGGGTGGTTAATAATGGTTGCCTCTGGGAAGTGGTACAAAAAATGAAAGAAAGTCTAAGGAGGCTACTTTAAATTTTTTTAAATTTTAAATCAGAAATATTTTAAGAATTCAAAAAAGTAAAGTATAGATAACATAATAAATATCCAAGTACATCCCAAATTTATCAAATTTAGGTATTTTGCCATATTTGTTCTAGTTTTTCTAATTTACAAAGTTTTTAGAGCTTTTTTTTAAACTAAAAAAAGGAAAACCTAATTAAAGAACCAAATGTACTTCTCTAATCCATCATCTACCCACCTTTCCTAGGGTTAATGACTAGCTTGACATTGGTTCTTCATTCATTTGAATGTTTTTTCTTCTTCATAGGCATAAATCCATAAAATACACAGTATTTTTTTTTACTTTAAGTAACTAGTTTGCCAATTTTTCCTTCAATATTATTTATTTAAGATTTTTCCATCGTGATATATGTAGCCCTACTTCTTCATTCAGGATTTTTGTTTTTGTTATTTAATATAGTATTTGTGATTACAATGTATTTATTAATCCTTCCATTAATGCACAGTTGGGCTGTTTGCAAATCTTCACTATTACAAATAATCATAAATATCCTAGGGCCAGGTGTGGTCACTTACACCTGTAATTCCAGTGCTGTTAGGAGGCCACAATGGGAAGATTGCTTGAGACCAGGAGTTTAAGACCAGCCTGGGCAAAATAGCAAGACCCTGTCTCTACAACAAAAGAAAAAAAATTAAATTAACTGGGCATGGCGGTGTGCAGCTGTAGTCCCATCTACTTAGGAGGTTAGGGCAGGAGGATCACTTGAGCCCAGGAGTTCAGGGCTGCAGTGAGCTATGATCTCACCACTGCACTCCAGTCTGGATGACATAGCAAGACCCTTTTTTAAAAAACAATTTTAAAAAGAATATACATCTACTTATGTATCAATATACATATGCAAGCATTGTTCTAGGCTATGTAGCTAGCGGTAAGTTGCTAGAGAGTAGGGAATGCACATCTTCAACTTTAGTATATCATGCCAAATCAATCTCTAAACTACTGACACCAATTAAAATTCCTACCAGCAACACTTGAGTGTTCCTCTTGCTTCAAATCTTTCCAACTCTTGGCATCCTAAAACTTTAATTTTGGAAACTTGAGAAGGTAAAACCGGCATTGCTTTGCTTCATTCTCCCTTTACTTGATCATTAGTAAGGTAGAGCATCTTTTCATATGTTTATCAGACATTTGCCCTTCCTCTCTTATGCTTATCCTACTCTTTATCCTTGGCCCATTTTTCAATTGTGTTGTTTTTTTGTAATAAATACGTAGAAGTTATCTGTATCATACTAATCTGTTGTGACATACATTACAAATGTTTTCTAGGTTATCTTTCTACTTTGTATATATTTTATATAGATGTTATAGTTTTTAATATACTCAAATTTATCAATGTTTTCTTTTAAGGTTTGGAGGTTTTGTACCTTTAGAAATCTCTCCCTACCCTAAGGTCATAAAACATTCTGATATTTTCTTCTAAAAATGTTAAACTTTTTCATTTTCACATTTAATTGTTTAACCCACATGGGAGCTATTTTGGACATAGTATAAGGTAAAGGTCTTATTTTAACCTTATGGATAACCAATTATCTCAGCAACATTTATTGAACAGCCAATTTTTCCTCTACTGGTTTATATGCTACTCCTGTCATACCAAATTTCCATAAATGTGAAGGAGATTGCTAGGCTCTTTGTTCTGCTCCAGTAATTATTTATTTTTTATTATCAGGTCTTCTGAAATATTGATTTTAACCATATATATGTATTTACATAAAAAAACTAATAAAAATGGAAAATCTTGTAATTTTTCACTCTAAAGATAAAGAACTTATTTCTCTTTTGAGGCTTTATGTGAAAAAAAAAATGCTTTAGTAAAACCATGTCTGGCTGCTTCTACCACAACCCTACTCAAAGCAAATTACTTTTACAAATAGTCACAAAATTGTTGAATGCACATGCCTTGAAAATATATTTTATTTAAAACATTGGGTAAATTACTCAGTAGCATAATCTCCTCCATTGGTCTAAAATAAAATTCATATATGAGAGGTGTTCAGAATCTATTCTTGGAGAAGAGTTAAAACTGGGCTTTAATGCATTTTTTTGGAGCCATTAAGCCTTGCCAGGTAAATAATGTGTGTTTTAAACATCTCTGAATCTATATTTACAGTCATATGATAAATGGCAATGGTTCCAAAGAGAAATGTTAAGATCTAATGGACATTTAAAACAGCCCCTCAATATGTATTTATGCAAGGGATCCAAAGAGCCTCAAAAGCAGTTTAGTTCTCTTTGATCAATGGCAATCAATGGTTTTGAAAGATGTAGAATATTTAGAGTCCATATTTAAAACTCCTGTAACTAGCAGTCCTACAAACTTATGGCTATAAATGCTTCTTTGTAGCTTGGGACAGATGTGGAATTTCGAAAATATCCCATTAACATCAACACCCAAAAAAGGCCAAGAAAATTTAGCACAGAAAAAGATGACATTTCACAATAGTAAAGTTGTGGTACCAAACAAGGAAAGCTGGTGCATCCTTTTTATATCCTCAAATGGATTTTCATTTTATGTTACTCAGTAGGAGTCATTTTGAAGACAATTTCTTCTGAAAATAAGCTTTGAAGCTTTACCGTTTTTAAAAATCCCATTTGATTCAGTTTGCACAGGCCTTGGTTTCTATTTCTGTTCTTTTCTCCCTTTAGAACTACTTACATTTCCACTGCATTGTTTGAATGAAAGAATAAAATCACACCTACTGAGTCCTTTAAATGAACTGGGTGTGTAGGGAGGGAGCCGTAGACCAGAATTTGCATCAGATTCTTGGAAAGCCTTTCTGGGCTGAAGAGTGTCAGGAAACTGTAGTGGACCTTCGAAGCCATCTGACAGTTGCCTATCGACATATGAAATTGAGTCACCTTGATCGATTTGGATGGCAGGCCAACTCTTCTTGCCCAGGAGAAACTGCTATTTGGCGCTCCCAAAGCATTAAAGTGCAGTGCTGGTGGCGAGTTTATTATCTTGTTATTTGGCCACACAATACCTTTGAACCCCCACCCTGGAATAATAGAGACCCCATGCTTTTGCTTCAGTGAGCCTCAGATCTCACTGTGTTCATACAAAATTCCAATCTAACAAATTCTATCACCATGAAACTCATTCCATAGCTCCAAGACATCAACTGATGTCTCTTCTCTCCTTTACCGGTATTCCAAATTCTTACAAGCATTAGGAAGTATCTATAGACATCTGGATATCAAGAGAGATGAATTTATGTCTCTTACGTTGCTGTTCATGTCCTAATTACCTCTGCCATTCACCTCCATTTGATTCAACCATTCTTCATGAACCTAGGCAGCCTTCACATAATCCCTAATCCACAGGTCACTGAGTGAAGTGAAGAAAAATCAGGACTGGTTCATTCAATAGATAAGAAATGAAATCAAACCACACTTGGCTTATGAATCACTGACAAATACACCATATTAGAGAAAAGCATCTGTTATCCCAGGAAAATGGAGTTCAACACAATACATATATTTTATATTCCACTGGGGCAGAGAATCATTATAAGAAATCCTAACTTCAAAGTAGAATACTAACTGATCCACTCAACTTATTGCAACCATATTCAATGTCATTCTTTATGCAGAACATACCAGCAATAATAAATTAATTCAGGTTGGTCACAATCTGGATTATAAAGCCACAATGTAGAAACAAAAACAAACATGGACCCATAAAGAATAACCCACAGGGAGAGTGTGACACAAAATGTACTGGGAAACACGTGGAAAGTCCGAAATGAGACACACAATGATATAAATAGAAAATATGTGGGAAGGCAGCCCCTGAAAAAGTCCTATGGATATGCAGATGCTTAATTGATGCTTTGGATGGTGGTTTGATAAAGAGACATCCTTAGAAGCTAGGAGAAAAAAATACGTGAATGCAAAGAGGAAACTAAGAGGTTCATAGAAGGACAGGAAGTGACAAAAGCAAAAGGGAGTGAAGACAGACAAAGATGTGGGTCATTGTATCACAATCGCCTATATGCTATTTTCACATAGAGAATTACTTAGTAAATTTATATATTTCCCAATAAAAATGCATCTAGATGTTAAAATGTTACTTATTCCTTCTTGTTATTTTATTACTACAGTATTACTTTATAAATAAATTATGAATATATTTAGGAAGTTATACGTTACATATCATTAGAGCACTTAGTTCAGTTCCTTTATTTTCTCCAAATAGTTCTATGACTGCTGGGTGTTCTGGCTGGCCAGGTTCTGAGAAATTGAGAGGTTGGGTTATTCATTTTGGGCAGGTCAGAGGTTATAGGCTGAGGTGTGGCCAACCAAGGGGGAGACAAGCCAGGCTGAGGTTACTGCCTGGTGCAGGTGCAGGGCTAAGAAAGATGCAAGAGCGGAGGAAGAAACACAGGTTGCTTGCCTCATTTTGGACGAGGCAGGTGACACATAAGACAGGTTCAGATGTAGTATAAAAGGGACAAAAGAAGACGTAGGACAAAGGGTGCTTTTTGTTTGAAGACCAGTTGAGGCATGGAATCATCAAGAAGTCTGAGAGAAATGTGCTATTCTAATATCAACATGATTAATCCAGTTCCAACTTGCTATGTCCATTCTGAGATAGCTCCCATTTCTTGTTAAAGAACGGGGACAGTTAATTTAGGCCTGTCTTCCCAGGGAAGAGGTAGATGGATCTCCCATCCAGAATCCTCACCACTCTGCTCACAGAAACTTCCTGGTCACCAGGCCAAGAGCAACAGTGTGCCTCTGCAGGGGCATCTTGGCTTTAATTTGTGAGGGGCAGGAGGTGGCCTAGGAGGCAACACCTGTTCAGTGGGTGGAAGTGATGACTCGGGTCCTCCCGCAGTATCCAGGCCTGTGCACTGGGGGACCCAAGACAGTGCAATCAGCCTGCTTCTCTTCATGCTGAGAGATGGCTGAAGTAGGTATTTAACGAACATTTATTGAATAACAAAAAGAATGTGCTATCTGCCTATCATGTGTATTTACTTGCAGAGAAAATCTACTGTTACTTGTGTTCACCTGAGAAAGGCCAAGGCTTGATGTAGCCTAGTTTTTTCACTTTAGTCTCTGGGCCCTGAAGCAGTCAGCTCTGGATGGTCTGTGCTCAGGAAGCCTCCCTGTTGGGTGTGGGATGCAGGCATGACCCAGCACCAGCTGCCTGCAGGCAGAGCTCTGCTGAGTCAGGCCCCCAAATGAGTGTGGCCAGTGCAGCCTAGGTCCTGCTTTATCTTTCATTTCTAAATTTATTTTCAGATGACACTGCTTACTACTTCATCCTATTTTCTTTGGCTGTCTTTTTTGGCCATTTTCAAAATCCTGAGTTACACATTTAGTAGCCTAATGATATATAGTAGGGAAATTAGAATAATAGTAACCACAGCAGTAATACAACCAAGTGATTATTCACTGTGCAGCAGCAGTTTTTCATCTACCTTACCTACCTTTCCTCCCCAGGTGACTGAGAAACAGCACAGAGTTGCAGTTAAGGACATGGACTGAGGATGCAGATTCAAATACAGCTCTGCCACTTAGAGCCCTTGTTTGAATTGTGCATGGGTTTCTTTACATCTTCTCCAAGCTACCAAAAGGTAATCATAAGAAAGATGGAATTTTCTGTTTCAATTTACCACTTCCTATGGATATTCAAATTAAAAAGTATATCTTAAAATGCTTGACCTTGAGCAATCTATTTGACATTTACTGATTGTTCATTGTTGTAGTCAGCTTAGGCTGCTGTAACAAACTACCACAGCCTGGGGGGCTGAAGCAACAACATTTATTTCTCATAGTTATAAAGGCTACAAGTCTAGGATCGGGGCACCGGCATGGTTGGGTTCTTGGTGCGAGGCCTCCTTCCGATTTATAGACAGCCACCTTCTTGCTATATCCTCACATGGAGGAGAGAGAAATCATCTCTCTCTTGTTTCTTCTTACAAGGGTGTTTATCCCATTCATGAAGACTCCACTTTCATGGCCTAAGTCCTCCAAAAGCCCTCACCTCCAAATACCATCACAATAGAGGTTAAACATAAGAGTTCTGGGAGGACACAAAAATTCAAACCATAGCACTTACTATTGGGCAAGCCTCCAGGACGCAAAGATGAATAAGACACATTTCCTAAACTCAAAGAAATTGTAGTCGTGTGTTTGTGTTTACATGTTGTATTTGTCTGCTTTGACACTGCTATAAAGAAATGCCTGAGACTGGGTAACTTATAAACAAAAGAGGTGTAATTGACTCACAGTTCTGCATGGCTGAGGAGGCCTCAGGTAACTTACAGTCATGGCAGAAAGTGAAAGGGAAGCAGGCACCTTCTTCACAAGGAGGCAGGAGAGAGCATGAGTGAAGAGAGAAGAGCCACTTATAAAACCATCAGATCTTGTGAGAACTCACTCACTATCACAAGACAGCATGGGAGAAACTGCCCCCATGAGCCAATCACCTCCTACCAGGTTTCTCCCTCAACACATGGGGATTATGGGGATTATAATTTGAGATGAGATTTGGTTGGGGACACAGAGCCAAATCATATCACATGTTGAGGGTCAGAAAGAAAGTTAAACAGAGATAGAGGAAAAGAAGAGACAATGTTTAGGAATGGGGCAGGGACAGGGGTATCCAACCTTTATTTTTTCTCCTATCCTTTCTTCCATCCATTAACAACTGAAGAGCATCTATGTTATAATATCGCCTTTCCATTCCTTTGTCCTTCATTGATAGGCCTTCTCCATAATTTGCCATGCCAGAGAACTAACTGCTCCCCAGATGAGTTGAAAAGAACTGAACTCTCCCAGTTCAGTTGGTGTGGCCTGGCCAGGATCCTTGGGAGATTTTTCCTCTGTGGATTCACATTTCCCTGGAGTGAATTAGGTTTCAGGCTGTGCATGAAAGCTACCTAGTTGTGTATATGCCTGGCCAATATGTATGGAGAGGACAGAGGCTCTACGAGTAGGGAAGGAGAGAGGACAGTAGTACAGGTGACAAGAAAATAAGTGTAGGATGTGCTAAGCAAATTGAATATTATTGATTTTATGCATCAATATTTTTCCGACCTCCCTCTGTAAGACAATTGGCCTGCCAGAGGTCAGAGAAAGAGATTGGGGTATTCTCAAGTTGGACATGCTTTGGAAGAACAGAAAGTTAATATTAAGAATTCCATCTTATATGCTCTAGATAGAAGGTCCAGATTTTCATATGATCTCATGTTTTTCAGAAACCCTAATGCAAAGTCATTAACTGTACTCAAATAATTATGGAAAAGGGTAAAGTGGCTTCTAAGTGCATTGTTTATTCATTTTCCACAAACACACTATGAAGTTGCGAACATGTAAACCAGAGTCCCATAATGATTTCTGGCAGCTGTTTTCTTGAACTCATGACACCAGCACTTAGTGCTTTTCTGCAGAATGGCTGAAAGGTTCACAAATCCAATATCCTTAGAAGTTATTTTATTAGATTTCCTAACTTTAAAGCCTATCTGGAAGAATGTCCTTATTCCTTTGCAACTGTTACTGACTGATGCTGATTATGCCATCAGCAAACCTCACTAACTCCAGTTCTTCACTTAGATCATTAATGATCAATAGAGGGCCTGAAATGGTTCACTATTAACTTCTCATTCAGAGGACTGGTATTGAATACTTTTCCTTTGTTTTACACTGCATGCTAAGCCTGGCTCTCTATGGAAAAAGGAATAGGAGAGTGAAATAAACTAATCCCAGATTCATCTTCCATTCTTTCTACATGTACATGAGAACTAGGATTGTCAAGGCATCTTTATATGAGCTGAGCACACAGACTGTAAAGGAGAAAATGTCAAAGGTGCCTGACTCCCAGTGCACATATACAGAAGCCAGAAGGAAGCACACTCAATATGCACACTGTCACAGTGTTTGCCTCAGTGCTTCTCCCATGTAGGTTCTTGGAGTCAGGCCTGGCTAAATGTATCACAATGAAATGGGTAGGCTTTAAAATTCAGATTGATGGGCATCGCCTCTAGAGATACTGATACAGAGATACTGATACACTTCTAGAGATACTGATACAGATTACTGATTGCTCACTGTTCTAGTCAGCTTAGGCTGCTGTAACAAACTACCATAGCCTGGGTGGCTGAAGCAACAACATTTATTTCTCATAGTTAGGAAGGCTACAAGTCTGAGATCAGGGTGCCAGCATGGTCGGGTTCTTGGTGTGAGGCCTCTTTCCAATTTACAGACAGCCGCTTTCTTGCCATATTCTCACATGGAGGAGAGATAAATCATCTCTCTCTTGTTTCTTCTTATAAGGGCATTTATCCCACTAATAAAGACTCCACTTTTGTGGCCTAAGTCCTCCAAAAACCCTCACCTCCAAATACCATCACAGTAGGGGTTAGAGTTTAAACATATGAGTTCTGGGAGGACAGAAAAATTCAACCCATAGCCAATCCAAGCCTCCAGGATGCAAAGATGAATAAGACACATTTCCTAAACTCAAAGAAATTGTAGTCATGTGTGTTTGCATGTTGTATTAGTCTGATTTCACATTGGAAAAAAACATATATATTTCCTTTTTTTGAAAGCTACTCGGATTATTCTAATGCAAAGTCAGGTTTGAGTACTGCTGTTAAGGCAAGATCTCAACCTCTCCCCATGCTTAAAAATGGCAAGGGTTGGAATGAGAATCTTATCTATTGGTACAATCAGAACTAGACTCAGTCATGTGAGCCTCCTAAGCAGGTTAATAACTTGTCACTCCTCTACTATAGCTGTCTTTAAATATTGTTTTTTAAAAAAATGTCTACATGGAAGAGGCAGAATGTTGCAGAAGGGAAAGCAGGGGACGATGGATTGTTGGGGGCAATGGTCAGTTTTACTTTTCTTGTCCTGAGAAACTCCGCTCTCTCAAACTCATAGGTACCCTCTCAACAAAACAAAAGCCCTGCAATTAAAACGACCCACGGTCTTCAGAAGATATTTACTTGACCATTGGTTGTTGTAAAAGCCCACCTCCTGGGAGCCTCAATATCACACCTAGTAACTCATCACTTATTCATCTTAAACCAAATGCTACTTTCCCTGATTTTATATATATATATATATATATATATAAAATATATTCTATTTTATATATATAATTTTTCTTGCTGTTACATTTCCAGTAATGTTTTAGTTTCTAGAGATTTTGTTTGTTGATTTTGAGACTCAGGCTACTAACAACACTGCCTCCTTCTTGGTCCATCTCTGGGTGTAACACAGAATCTCAAACACAGCATCCGGGAACTAATGTTCATTTGTTAGGGGGATATGGTCCTAGGGGAAGAGGAACATGTACATTTCCTTTCTGCTCTTTGGGGACAGATGTATTTTAAAAAATAAGAGAAACAGTTGTAAGTGGTTTCCTTTCTTACGAAGAATAAAAAGATAACTTAAGATTATGTTTTGTGGCAAGTGTGGTGAGGAAAGAAACCAATGGATTATTCCAAAAGGAAGGATTCTCAGATGAGCCTAGACTTGAAAAATCCTCTACTAAAAGTGGAGAATACTTAGATATCTAAAAGGAAAAGAAGATGAGAGCCAGTGAGAGTTGTTTGTCCCTGTTACTTGGGTAAAATCAGCAAAAGTTTAGTGATGGAACCCACAGCTGGAGACTCAATGAGACTAGAGTCTCCTATGCCTGTGCGCAGAGGCCAGTGGGGTGGGTGGACGGAGCCTGAGCATGCTGCCTTGGAGACACCGGCTCCTGCTCTGGTGAGCCTGATGGGAGAGGATGCTGTTTGCTTGCCTGTGAGGTTCCTCCCATGCCACGAACAAGGACTTGCTTTGGGAAGGAATGCACAAAGCAGCCCTTTGAGGATGAGAAATAGGGAGAGGATGGTGAAGCTTGAGCTGGAAGTAACCCACCTTCAAGTTTCCCCTATGGGCCCATAGAAGGACCATCAGCATCTGAGTGCAAGGGAGGAAGAGGGACACTGAGAGGCTGGGATGGTCCCCTAAGGCTCAGTATCTTTTTGCAGCACCCATATGTAATTTCTGATTTCCAGTGCTCCCAGGAAGAGAAATATGCCAAAATACACAGTATCCCATGAATATTATCACCTGGAGAATTTGAGTAAAAATCACATTGACAGAAGAGTTAACCTGACTCTTGTCATTTTACCCTTCTCAAAGTTATCCTTATTTTTGTCCATATGCAGTTTTAAAAGTCCCAAGAGATTGGAGAGGAGGGAGAAATGAATAGGCAGAACAAAGAGAATTTTTAGGTAGTGAAAATATTATGGATGATACAATAATGGTGGATGCCGATCATTATACATTTGTCCAAACCCACAGAATGTACAACACCAAGAGGGAGCCTGAATGTAAATGATGGACTTTGGGTGATAACGATGTGTCAGTGTAGGCTCATCAGTTGTAGCAAATGCACCACTGTGATGGGAGATGTCAATAGTGAGGGAGGCTATACATATACAGGAGGGCAGGAGTATATGGAAACTCTCTGCACTTTCTGTTCAGTTTTGCTGTGAACCTAAAACTGCTCTAAAGAATAAAGTTTATTTTTAAAATATCATAGTAAAGTCTCTTAACAAAATGATATTGCTTAAATAGTTTCTGAAAAGAGGCCAGATAGCACCCCTGTGGAATCCCAGGCAACTTGGACCCTTAACAGCTGCCTCCCCATCCCTGACAGAAACCTCAAGTTACCTACGAATTATAGTTGTGCGCTCAGACATTTAGGAATTTGGGGGAATTTCTTTCTCTTGCAGTCCTCTGAGTCAGTCTCCCTGCCACCTGGCGTTCCAGTTTTTATAGTTTTCATCCCATTCCCTCATACCTGGCTTCCTCTCTGCTAAGCCCCATGAGATCAACTCTTCAGAGGACCTGCATCTGGCTTCTTCCTCAGGCTTCTCTGCAGCCCATGCCTCAGGGTACCCAACTCAAGAGCAACACCTTAATTCTATATTGAATTTTTAGACATACTGCTTCTATGTACATTCAACCATCTTGATTTCTGATCTTTGTTCCTCATCAAATCATAATTTATTAATCTACAATTACCTTCCTACTTGAGGCATCCACATCAATTTGACTGATCTTATTACTAATATTTTCTCTTGACAAGGGTGTTTATGGCAGAATAGCTCAGAAATAAGTCCTGTATGCTATCCAGACCAGTTCCATATTGTATGTGGAGAACCAAAAACTTCCAGGTTGGGACTTATTCTAGAAACAGGAGACAGACTCTATAGGAATATCATGTGCAGAATTCCATCTGATCTCCTTAAAGTTAGCCAGAGACACAGTCCACTCTGTGCTGATATTATGACCCATTGATTTCTATTTGCTTTGGCGCAAATTATGGAACTATCTGAGATATTTGGAGTTAATTAGGAAGTGCTTACTTGGGACTAGGTATTAGTTCATTTTCACACGTCTATAAAGAACTGCCTGAGGACAGGCAATTTATAATGAAAGAGGTTGAATTGACTCACAGTTCTACATGGCTGGGGAGGCCTCAGGAAACTTAGAATCATGGTGGAAGGCAAAGGGGAAGTAAGGCATGTCTTACATGGCAGCTTGTGGGGGTGGGGAGAGGGAAAGCCAAACACTTTTAAATCATCAGAACTTGTGAGAACTCACTCACTAGCATGTGAAGAGCATGGGGAAAACTGCCCCCATGATCCAATTACCTCCTACCAGGTCCCTCCCTTGATAAACGGGGATTACAATTTGAGATGAAATTTGAAAGGGGACACAGAGCCAAACCATGTCAGACTATTTTGAGGGTAAGGACTAATATCAACATGCTTAAGCCAAGCTCCTTTAAAACAGAAAATATCTAGAATCCTTTGTAAAATGCTCCAGCAGTGAAATAAATAATCCCAACAAATCCAGCAAATAGAACATAATGGAGCAATTGTAGTAAGTAGTGGTAACATTGATGCTGGTGAATTTATTGCATTTTCTTTGTTATCCCCACTTTAGACATATGAAAATATTTGCAGCAATTTTATGCTGCACAAAAACCAAGCGCCCAATCAGGCTAAGTGCCTCTGATGAGAGCACAACATTATTTTCATTCTCCATTTTTAATTAGGATGCACCAGTAAATTACAGGTTACTTCCTCTTCTCACAACCTTAAAAAATGCAGATGAGCAGAGCTGCTTCTCAGGTTAACCCTAAAAATTCTCAGTGCCATTTGTTAAATACAGTTCTTAAGCAAGCTGTGTAAAAGCATCAATGATGGGCAATGCCGACGTCAATAGATCATTTAGAGAAGTTAGTCTTCAGTGGAAGCTACCTCATAGATACACAGGGTTTGCTACTTGGGAGCCAATGCTCTTACTGATAACAGTTTTCTTCTGCCTAGTATTAGGATTTGATTTTGAAATTAATGTAAGGAATTCATGGAGTAAATATATCTAATATACATAAATATTTTAGACCTGCAAGAAGCCTGGCCTTGGAGATTCTATAATTCCATCACTTTATAAGGCAAAGAAAGAAGTCTTAGAGTAGTTGAATGGGCTAGCCCAAAGTTATAGAGCATAAAATAACAACAATAACAACACTGTATGCTGTGTAACTTCTATGTTTATAAACGCTTCCAAGTATATCATTCCTGCTTCGGAAATTGAGGCTTAATTTATTTTCCCAGGTCACCTACCCTCTTCATCTCTCACCCCTTTTACTCATGTCAAGCTAATATGCCTTGTGAACTTACATACTAAGAGTATTTTATGTGAGATATTTAAGAGCTCCTTAAAGAGGTTTAAATCCAGTGGGCTTAGTTTTATTTTTCTTGGATGCTTTCTGAAATTAAAAGAGTATACCCTCCAAAGTTTCATTTTTTCTGTACATGCAAGCAATTCACTTTGTAGGTTTGCAATAGAGAAGCAGTCAGCAGGCTTCATACAAGCTGTGCTGATACCCAAGGTAGTGCCAACAAGAAAAAAGTAGATGATCCTCACTGTACTCTGGTAGGTTCAAGATTAGACTTTGAAAGCATGGCAGGAATATGTGTTATCAGCTAATGTTATTGATTTGGCTCACTTACACACTAACTGATAGTATTTTCTTTTAAAAAATGCCAACTGTACTACATAGAAAGATTGTCCCCAAAGGGCCAGCCAGTCTGGACATTGAACTGCCAGAATGGTTTGTGTGAAAGGCCCCAGAGACTATAAATAAAGACAGGGAAATCTCTAAAGATAAAGCAGACTCCTTTTGGATTGTCCTACTGGGAGGGCTGCAGAAAGCTTTTGATATAAGGGGAGTGGACTACATCCTCTTTAATCCTCTCCTACATCTGTGATTTTTTTCCCACAACTAAAATGAAACCATAACCCAATGTTGCCTCTAATTGACTTCACCAAGATATGTAACTCCATCGATACGGTCCATCTCATCATCTCCCTTTTCACATCATCTCTCAGCCCATCTTCCTGTGGATTCCAGTACTCACCTCTATGCAGCCTCTGTCCTTACATCTGTTGTATATGCTATATCATGTTTCCCTCAGCTCCCTTTGTTCATAGGCCATTTCTTTGTGAGTTTTGGTCTCACTCTGTCATCTAGGCTGCAGTGCAGTGGCATGATGTCAGCTCACTGCAGCCTCCACCTCCGGGGTTTGAGTGATACTCCCACCTCAGCCTCCTGAGTAGCTGGGTCCACAGATTCACACCTCCATGCCTGGCTAATTTTTGTATTTTTTTTGTAGAGATGGGATGTCATCATGTTGCCCAGGCTGGTCCCAAACTCCTTAGCTCAAGAAATCCGCTTGCCTCAGCCTCCCAAAGTGCTGGGACTACAGGCGTGAGCCACCGTGCCTGGTTGTTCTTATAGGTCAGTTACTGCATCTTTCTCATCTCCCTCATTAAATTATAAACAATTTTGTCATGGGAACTCCTTTTTAAGACCATGAAGTGCCAAGTATACAGGAAAGTGCTCTGAGTATTAAATTTTGACTGACTTTCCTTCCCAGCTTTGTGAACTCCACAGTGTTGAATTTTATTTCTACATCTGAGAAAAAAAATGAAGGCAAGTTAAGTGTGTATATTTAACCACTCCCAATAGTTATTTAAAACCCAGCCTCTTCTAATTTTATTCTTAAATACCATAATTAGGATTTGTCTATACATAATGTGGAATCTCAGTGAGCTACCACATTATTCCATTAGTCATTCTCTACATCATCAGACCAGTAATTAACATTTCACCTGTCTCAAATTGCACGTAGTATCTTAGATGAAGTGAAAACAAAGTGAAAGGCGGGTTTTAATCATACACTGCACCAGTCGTCATGATAGAAATGTTGTGACTTTGGTAAGTATAGTACTTCTTTTGTTAGATGGTAATTTTGATTGACAGATCAATCCAACTATTTAAAACCACTGATGATTATCCAACGTGTTTTTTCTCCCAAAATCAGCTAAAAAATTGTTCTGCTTAATATGCTGATCGAAACAAGTCTGTGAATAAACTCTTCACCCTTAAATTGTGACCTTTATTCTATGAGGTGAATCTTCACTAACTGGGATGTTGCTTCCAGTGAAATGAGACCCGGATGTCCCAATGCCCTTGCCTGACATGAGTAAGGAGTTTATACTCATTAACTCATTTTCCAGCCTAAGGATTAAATCCAAAGAGATAAGAGTGAATCATTCACTCTAGAGGAAGTGTGCCATCTATTTTAGGCCAGAAGGAAACAATTTTGCGAATGACCTTTTCCAGTGTGATAAGCAGTCTCTTTGGAGCCAGAAGGAATTAAATTCTATTTCTCCTTACAGTGGATAATTTTTCCTCCTTTCCTACACAGACCCAGACACAGTGTGACAAGCAAAGGACTCAACTTATTTTAGCATGAAGACTCACAGATACATTAGTTTAGGTTTCTTATATGAGATAAAAATCATCCACAAAAATTTCAACAACATACATGATGGTTGTTCAAATAAAAAGAATGTAAAAGGAATAATGTAAAGTTTTTGACATAACTACAAACAAGTAAACAGGAAAGAAATGCTCAGGTCCTGAGCAAGGGAGATGATATGGTTTGGCTGTGTCCCCACCCAAATCTCATCTTGAATTGTAGCTCCCATAATTCCTATGTGTTGTGGGAGGGACCTGGTGGGAGATAATTAGATCATGGGGGCGGTTTCCCCCATGCTGTTCTCGTGGTAGTGAATAAGTCTCACGAGATCTGATAGTTTTATAAGGGGTTTCCCTTTTCACTTGGTTCTCATTCTCTCTTGCCTGCTGCCACGTAAGATTTGCCTTTTGCCTTTCGCCATGATTGTGGGGCCTCCCCAGCTATATGGAACTGTGAGTCTATTAAATCTCTTTTTCTTTGTAAACTACCCAGTCTCAGGTTTGTCTTCATCAGCAGTGTGAAAATGGACTAATACAGGAGAGCTGTCTAAGGTATACACTGATGAAAAATAGTTTAGGGGTCCAGACTGTCAATAAATTCATTAGGTTTCAGGAAAGCTATTGTCACCAAGAAGGCTAATACAATCTCAGTTCATCACTCAGTAGAAATGAAATATTTTAAAGGTGTTGTGTAATAAAGCAGCACTATGTAGCACTGATTCAGCAATATGTGGTATTTTGTATTTTGTGTTTGCTTCTGCATATCACACTTTTAAAATTATGAAAACATTTGTGTTGAATTCCAAGTCTTTGCTATTGTGAATAGTGCCGCAATAAACATATGTGTGCATGTGTCTTTATAGCAGCATGTTTTATAATCCTTTGGGTATATACCCAGTAATTGGATGGCTGGGTCAAATGGTATTTCTAATTCTAGATCCCTGAGGAATCGCCACACTGACTTTCACAATGGTTGAACTAGTTTACAGACCCACCAACAGTGTAAAAGTGTTCCTATTTCTCCACATCCTCTCCAGCACCTGTTGTTTCCTTTTTAATGATCGCCCTTCTAACTGGTGTGAGATAGTATCTCATTGTGGTTTTGATTTGCATTTCTCTGATGGCCAGTGATGATGAGCATTTTTTCATGTGTCCGTTGGCTGCATAAATGTCTTCTTTTGAGAAGTGTCTGTTCATATCCTTTGCCCACTTTTTGATGGGGTTGTTTTTTTCTTGTAAATTTGTTTGAGTTCATTGTAGATTCTGGATATTAGCCCTTTATCAGATGAGTAGGTTGCAAAAATTTTCTCCCATTCTGTAGGTTGCTTGTGAATTCTGATGGTAGTTTCTTTTGCTGTGCAGAAGCTCTTTAGTTTAGTTAGATCCCATTTGTCAATTTTGGCTTTTGTTACCATTGCTTTTGGTGTTTTAGACATGAAGTCCTTGCCCATACCTATGTCCTGAATGGTATTGCCTAGGTTTTCTTCTAGGGTTTTTATGGTTTTAGGTCTAACATATAAGTCTTTAATCCAGCTTGAATTAATTTTTGTATAAAGTGTAAGGAAGGAATCCACTTTCAGCTTTCTGCATATGGCTAGCCAGTTTTCCCAGCACCATTTATTAAATAGGGAATCCTTTCCCCATTGCTTGTTTTTCTCAGGTTTGTCAAAGATCAGATAGTTGTAGATATGCAGCATTATTTCTGAGGGCTCTGTTCTGTTCCATTGGTCTATATCTCTGTTTTGGCACCAGTACCATGCTGTTTTGGTTACTGTAGCCTTGTAGTATAGTTTGAAGTCAGGTAGCGTGATGCCTCCAGCTTTGTTCTTTTGGCTTAGGATTGACTTGGCAATGTGGGCTCTTTTTTGGTTCCATATGAACTTTAGTTTTTTCCAATTCTGTGAAGAAAGTTGTTGGTAGCTTGATGGGGATGGCATCAAGTCTATAAATTACCTTGGGCAGTATGGCCATTTTCACGATATTGATTCTTCCTATCCATGAGCATGGAATGTTCTTCCATTTGTTTGTATCCTCTTATTTTATTGATCAGTGGTTTGTAGTTCTCCTTGAAGAGGTCCTTCATGTCCCTTGTAAGTTGGATTCCTAGGTATTTTATTGTCTTTGAAGCAATTGTGAATGGGAGTTCACTCATGATTTGGCTGTCTGTTTGTCTGTTATTGGAAATGTCCAACAATGATAGACTGGATTAAGAAAATGTGGCACATACACACCATGGAATACTATGCAGTCATAAAAAATGATGAGTTCATGTCCTTTGTAGGGACATGGATGAAGCTGGAAATCATCATTCTCAGCAAACTATCACAAGGACAAAAAACCAAACACCACATGCTCTCACTTGTAGGTGGGAATTGAACAATGAGAACACATGGACACAGGAAGGGCAACATCACACACCGGGGCCTGTTGTGGGGTTGGGGGAGCAGGGAGGGACAGCATTAGGAGATATACCTAATGTTAAATAATGAGTTAATGGGTGCAGCACACCAACATGGCACATGTATACATATGTAACAAACCTGCACGTTGTGCACATGTACCCTAAAACTTAAAAACTATAATTAAAAATAAATAAATAAATAAAAATAAAAGTATAAAAACATATTACATCCTTCTCTGGAAAATAGTAGAGAATAATATGAAAACACTTCAAAGACAAATGAAATAAGTAGTCACTTTGCCACCGAAAGATAACCATTAACCACTAGAAAACAATTTTCCCTTATACTTTTAGTTTAAAGGCATTGTACCGTTGTCTTCAAAAAGGCATTGTACCATCGTACCACATCTTGAAGGCCTAATTGAGCTGGATGGGCCATTAAGATATACAGGGTTTAACTTATAACTTAACTTTGGCAAAGTTAGGAAATAATTTTACTAATATCTTATCGAAAAAGTCATAGAGGTTATCAGATTGGCTTGAAACCAGTTTTTGATATAGTGTTGCTGATTATGACCTCCTTCAAAGGTGAGCTGCACTTCTGTTAACATTTTCTATCTGGACATTTTTAGGATTTTTAAAAAATTTCTGGTGGTCTGAAATTTTGCTATATCTAGCTATAGGTGTTTTCTTATTCATTATATGTGTTTATAGGTGTTTTCTTATTCAGCACTTCATAGAAATTTTTAATTGGAAAGATCTTGTCCTCTTCAGTTCTAAAAAGTTTATTGCATTATCTCTTTTCTATTTTCTCCTTCTATATTTTCTCTTTCCTTTTGGTGAAACTTTTACTTGCCATATGTTAGAGTACATGGATTGGTCCTAATATCTAACATTTTATCTCATATTTTCCAATTGTTAGATTTTTACTATTTTTGGAATATATTTTCCTCTTTGTCCACCCAATCTGCTCGTTTAAAAAGATTCACACACACACATTTATATATTTTATATGTGAACATGCAAATATATATAACATATATATGTATACACATACATACACACACATCTATACATTTTATATATATATATATAAAATCTCCATGGGTACTTTTTTGTCTCTCTTGTTCATGGCATCTTTTTTGTTTTATGAATGTATTATCTTCTCAAATCTCCCTGAATATAATAGTTATAGTTATTATAAGTGATGTTTCCCGAATTTTCTGGGATATTTATTCTACTGTGCTTTTTTTTAGTGCTGCATTCTTCCTCAAATGTCTGAAGATTCTGATTGCCCATTTATATTTAAGAATGAGAAAACAGACTGCCTGAGAGGCATGTCTGTACGTGTGGACTACATTCATTCATTATTTTTTGGTTTGGTGAGAGCAGGTCTTGAGTTCCCTGTCAGGCTCGGGACCCCTTCTAAATGCCAAATGAGGCAGGCTTTACTCTTGTCTGTCACAACCCATGTTGGCTGTCCTAATTCTTTCCATGTGGTTGTTCTGCTTTCTTAGAGAAAAATTTTCCATGTTTTTGCTCAAGTATAAAGGTCATTTGTGTGCTGTTGTGCAAGAATGCAAGAAAGAAATATGTGAGGAGACCAACAGACCTCCCGGAAACACACTTTTCAGTCTGACTTCCCAGTCCTGCCTGAACACTGTTCCTGGGGATCGGCCAGGCCGGTCAGCCCCTTCCTCTGCTGTTGTTGGTCAGTGTATTACATATGTTGGGACTTCTTTCTCTCCAGTTCATCAGAGCACATACTTCCATCCATTTCATATTTTGTAGTGCGATGGTCAGTCTTAAGTGTCAACTTGGCCAGGCCACAGTTCCCAGTTATTCAATCAATACTAATTTAGCAGTTGCTGTGAAGGTATTTTGTAGATAAGATTAAAGCCCGTAGTTAGTGACTTTAAATAAGGGAGACTATCCTAGATAATCCGGGTGTGCCTCACTCAGCTGCAAGACCACAGGGCAGAGCCAAGACACCCTTGAGAAAGAAGACATCTACCTGGGGACTGCAACTGCAGCCCATGGCAGAAAGTTCCAGCCGGCCCTTCTGACAGCCTGGCCTATGGATTTCATATTTGTCTAGCCAGCCCCACGGTCAAGTAAGCCAATTCCTTAAAATACATTTCTTAATACATATCTCCTACAATTTATCTGGTAGGACCCTCATTGATACATCTAGAAATTTATTGAACTCTCTCATCCACTGAGAGACTCTTCTCCCTATGTAGTGTTCTTTACTGCTTATGGATTTATACTATTAAATTTTAATAAGTTATTACAAAGGAAGAAGTTATGAATATATATTCTTAGTTTAACATTTGGATTCAGAAGGCCTGATTCTTTAACCCCTTATTTTTGGATATTTTTCCCAAGATTTTCATTACTGCTGTTAATATGGTTAATGTTGGGTTGAACATCATGAACCTTATACTTCTCAACATTTTTATACTAAATTTTTATAAGAGAAATTGCTATATCAAAGGGTACATACTGGCTGGGTATGGTGGCTCACACCTATAATCCTAGCACTTTGGGAGGCTGAGGTGGGAGGATCACTTGAGGCCAGGAGTTCAAGACCAGCCTGGGGATCATAGTGAGACTCCATCTGTAAAAGAAAAAAAAAAAAACAGCTGAGGGTGGTGGTATGTGCCTGTAGTCTCAGCTACTCAGGAGCCTGAGGTGGGAGGATTGCTTGATCCCAAGAATTCCAGCTGCAGTGAGCTATGGTCATGATTATGCCACTGCACTCCAGTCTGGGAGAAACAGCGAGACAAAAACAATAAAAAGGGTAAGTACTTTCTAAAATCTTTCGTTATATATTGCCAAACTTCTCCAGGAATTGTATGCCTATTTCTCATGGCCACCTGTAAGATGTGAGAATGGCTATCAGACATTCAGAAGGGCAATGGCAAATGCAACAACTTCAAAGGAGACTGTCCATCACAAAGGGTAGAATTAGAAGATGTCTTATGTTCAGTGGGATGATTGATTTAGAGAAGAAATCAGAGGTTACATGAAAGCCACCTTCAATATTTTGCCTCAAAGAAGTAAACTAGGACCAATGAGCAGAATCTAAAGAGATAGCTGGCTTTTTTTTCTGACCAACATAAGGAAGGACATTAAATAAAAAATAATTTTTTAAAAAAACTACAAAAGTATTCCTACATGAAATGGGCTTTCTCATCACTAGGCATGTTCAAACACTTAGCTGATATGCTAGCAAGCATCAAACAGCTGGGACTTTTGACCAAAAGTTTTTTAAAGACAGTTTTGACCGAGTTTCTAGGTGTCTATGTCACTGTAAAAATCAGTGTGAGTATGCACATGCATCTATATCAAGTTTGTGTTGTTTTTTTCCCTCATAAAATTTAAAACTATGACTTCAAAAGAAGACATATACATGGCCAAAAAGCATATGAAAAAAAGCTCAACATCACTGATCATTAGAGAAATGCAAATCAAAGCCACAATGAGATACCATTTCATGCCAATCAGAATGGCTATTATTAAAAAGTCAAAAAATAACAGGTGTTGGTGAATTTATGGAGAAATAGGAACACTTATACACTTGTTGGGAGTGTAAATTAGTTCAACCATGGTGGAAAACAGTGTGGCAGTTCTTCAAAGACCTAAAAACAGAACTACTATTTGAACCAGCAATCCCATTACTGGGTATATACCCAAAGGAATAGAAATCATTCTATCTATATAAATATATAAATCAACCTATCATAAAGACACATGCATTCATATATTCATTTCAGCACTCTTTACAATAGCAAAGACATGGAATCAACATAAATGCCCATCAATAGCAGACTAGATAAAGAAAATGTGGTACATACACACCATGGAATACTATGCCGCTATAAAAAAGAATGAGATCATGTCCTTTGCAGGAACATGGATACAGCTGGAGGCCATTACCCTTAGCAAACTAATGCAGGAACAGAAAACCAAATACTACATGTTCTCACTTATAAGTGGGAGCTAAATAATGAGAACACAAGGACAGGGGAACAACACACATTGGGGCCTTTCAGAGGATGGAGGGTGGGAGGAGAAAAAGGACCAGGAAAAATAACTAATAGGTACTAGGCTTAATACTTGGGTGACTAAATAATCTGTGCAGAAAACCCCCATGGCACAAGTTTACCTCTATAATGAATCTGCACATGTACCCCTGAATTTAAAATAAAATTAAAAAAAGAAGTAAAACTATAGACGGGAAACTAAGATATAACTTCCTGTAGATATAAGAAGGAAATGACTGCTCAAGCTCAGCTGCCTTTGAAGTTTTAGGTCTGTAAGTTATAAACAATTGCTAAGAACAGCAGCAAATATGAATTAAGGGTTAAATCTGGACCCATGTAACTTTAGTTTAAAGAAAAGTCTCTGTTTCTGTCTCTCTACATCCCAAATAAAAGATGTTCAGAGATTGAGAATGTAAATATTAAAGTGTTCCATTCCAGCTTGAACTTTTGTAAAGGATGGTATCACACCGACTCTGCCTAATTCCTCCTAGGTTCTGCTTACAGTCAATCATCATTTTACCATGAGAATAAATAGCTGAAACAATTTGGATTACACAGTAACTATAATGCAACTCTAAAGAATCTGGCCGGCTGGTCATGGTGGCTCACGCCTGTAACTCCAGCACTTTGGGAGGCCGAGACAGGTGGATCACTTGAGATCAGGAGTTCAAGACCATCCTGACCAACATGGTGAAACTCCACTTCTATAAAAATACAAAATTAGCTGGGCGTGGTGGTGCATGCCTATAATCCCAGCTACTCGGGAGGCTGAGGCAAGAGAATTCCTTGAACCCGGGAGGTGGAAGTTGCAGTGAGCCAATTTTGCGCCATTGCACTCCAGCCTGGGCAACAAAAGTGAAACGCCATCTCAAAATAATAATGATAATAATAATAATCTGGCCAAATCAAAAAATAATTCCATAGCAAAGTTATTTCTATCAAACATTAGAGAAGGTTGTTCCATATTCAATGATGAGCTTGGGATCTGTTTCTATGTTTTTATTAAAAACAGGTGAAACAGGACAATCAACTTTTTTACCCATCACCTGTAGAGACGGTAGCCTTATCTACCTAAAAGTGAGGTAATAGAAGAAGGGTGAGTATTATTTTAGAGAAGTAAAATGAAAGTATGAATTGGGATTGTAGATGGACATCAACCCTTGGAGGCTATTGTGCCTGAATGTGAAACTTAAGTTCTCAAATGGAAACCATCAGTTAGCTACAAATGGCCTTTTGAAGCGAAATTTACAACATGAGCTTGGTAAAATATAGACTGTACAATGTCCCTCAAATAGTACATTAGAAAAAGCACCAATCTGACAACAACATATTTTCTCCTACATAGTAAGTTTTGATAGTAGCAATTGGATTTGAATAATTCTGAATGCAAGACATAAATAAATCACAAAAGAATAGATTGAAATAAGTGGATGCAAAAATATACATTTTTGTTTACAAATTTGAATAAAAGCTATTCCAGAAAAAAGAAATGAAAAATGAACATCTGCTATCCCATGAAACATTATTAATATTCACATAAAAATAGATGCTGCTGAATTGTTCAGTATGGAATCTTAGTGTAGTTTAATTATTTTCATCTTCAGGTTTTGCACAAGCCCCCTGAATGCAATCTGTGATTAAAGTTCCTAACAGATTTGGGAACATAATAGTGGCAAGTGTCCTTGAATATACAGTTGGTTCTCAGTATCTGTGGGTTCCATTCACATTCATGGATTCAACCAATCATGGATACAAAATATCTGGAAAAAAAGTTTCTGTAGTGAACATGTACAGACTTTTTTCTTGTTTTTGTTCCCTAAATAATATGTTATAACAACTATTTACATAGTGTTACACTGTATTTGGTAATATAAGTAATCTAGAGATGATTTAAAGTATACGGCAGGATATATATTAGGGACTTGGGCATTCATGAATTTTGGTATCTGAGGAAGATCCTGAAACCAATCGCTCATAGATACTGATGGAAAACTGTACTATGTCATGGCCCCCAAGGCTACATAATTTTGCAGAAATGAAGAAATTATTTCTTTCTGAGAAATATTTGTTTGAATGACTCTAAAAATTTCAATCTTGCCTAATTACCAAATGATCAATCTTCAATATTCTAAGACTAGTCTTTCTCTGAGTCATAATAAACATGATTTAGTTATGGCAGTTGGAGTATAAGTACCATATACTGTATTTAGGCTTAGGCTCAAATTTGAATGATGTTTCTCTCACGTGTTAAGTTGTATGTCCTTGAACGTGCATTGTTTAATTTCTATCACTGTTTTCTTCTACTATAGAGTAGGAATATTAACACCTACCTGATGGTAATCAACTGGTGTTAGAGTTAAATGAGATTAAAGAGTGCCTTGATTAAGAGCTAGCTAAGAGCAAGCACTCATGTAAGAGTTAATTTCTTTAGTTTACACATACAAATTTGCTATTTGACACCTTTTCTCTGCTGAGTGAGTGTTCAGGTTGTTTCAAAGATATAGGACAAAGTAAAAGAAAAGAAAGAAAAGGAAAGAGGGAAGGGAAGGGAAGGGAAGGGAAGGGAAGAAAAGTAAGGGGAAAAGAAAAAGAGGAAAAGAAAGGAAAGAAAAATAAGATAAAATAAAGAAGAAGAACTGATCAGAGTTTTCTGAGCTGGCTAGCAAACTCTCAAAATGTGCTGGACCAATATTGCCATCTTACAAAGTCAAAAACCTAAATTATAAGCTTTATTTAAATTCCAACTGATTGTCCCATCTTTCTGTTATTTATATATGACTACCAGTGGTAAGAAAAAAGACAATAGGGTTCCTTCAAGTACTCAACACTTTAAAGACTATGGAGTTCAAATGAGTGAGGCTAGGGACATATTGAAGCTAACTGCCATCTTATATTTAACATCCCAGTTTAAATCCCTTATCTTCAGTAGCCTGTCACCAGAGCAATCATTTACACATGGCCCTGTGACAACTTATCAATCATGAAGCAGCTGCAAATTAAATATTTTGGCTGAAAACACCCCTCCTTATGTCAGGACACATTAATTTGAAATAAACATTTTGCTGAGATGTGAAATGAAGCAGATCCATTAAAGGCTACTAGTCATGTGTTTTGATTTATTACTCTCTGATGTAATATTTGCCATTGTGCAGACACAGTAATAGTTGACCAGTGTGATGAATTCTCTATGGGATGGGAAGGGAATTGGAAAGTACTGGGTGCCAAAGACTGTGCTAGACACTTGACATTTTATGTTTCTCTATAAATAATTTATTAGGTACGCATTCATTCTCAACTTAGAGATGGAAAAATTTAAAAACAATCATAGCTGAGCAGCGACAATGAGGAGAATAAAAGTCATATTCAGATTATTTCCTTTTATCTACTACATGTGTTCATTTCACAATTGATAAGACCTTCCCATGTGTTTGTAATGAATTTTATTTCCCTACCCCTAGGTAGTTTCCATGCAGAGTAATGATTGCTGCACAGAGGCATTTTTGAAAAGTGATAAAAAAATGCATTTCACCAATTTCAGAAGTCCTTGACAGCACTTGAAGGGTAATCTCTGTCCAGGCAAATGGAGGTAAATATTACAAGATGCCAGAGTCAAGAGTATTTCCTCAGCATTTATTCCTTCCATGCCCAGGAGATGATTTTATTTCAGATGATCCATGCAGGTCCTGGGGCACATACTAGAAAAGTCTATGTGTATTTATAAGATATCCCATTATCTGGTTTCAAATACCAAATCAGAAGAGAGTCATGCAATAGTGTCTAGAAAAGCTTTTGTTATGAAAATTCAAAATACCAATCTATCAAGGATGACTTGATTACATTTTGAATAGTAAGTCACACACAGTCTATTATGTCTGCATATAAATTATAACCTGAGTAATCAACCAAATGTTCTAGTATTTTTGTACTTTTTCCCAAGGTTCAGAGTCCATCAATTCTCTGTCCAGTATATTTTAAATGATAATATTTTCCTTTAAGTTTCTATTTCATTTCATTCAAAGATTTATCCATGCTATTAAACCTAATGTTGTAGGAATGGGATGGTATAAAACCCCCTTGTAAGGAGGTAAGGAATGAGTCCAACATCTCAAACCTATGACTTAGCAATGTCCAGTCCTTAAGAAGGGATTTCTGTTCCAGCATCTATCAGAGCTTTTTCTTCCCTGCAATTTAAAACATGAGCATTTAAAGGACACGTAGTGCCTTCTTCAAAACAGGCCAATTTTTCCTACTTGTTTTACCCCCTTCTGCTGTGAATCTTCAGTCTATCATATAGCTAAGTTATCAATGTTAATGCAAAATCAAAACTGGACCCTGCATAGTATAATAAAAAAGAGGTGTCTGCGGCCCACATCCTCCGAAGTTAAAATTCTATTTCTTGACAAACATCCATTGACAAACTTCTGGACACTGAATAATGAAAGAATAGCCAAGGGAGCAGCCGCTCTCTTTTCTTCACATCTATCTATCTCTAAACATGGACCACAACTTGTGCTGCATTTTCTTGATGTTTATAAAGCAGGTATTCTTATTTTCATATGTCAATCTCCATACAATCATCAAAAAAAAGAAAGAAAGCAAAAACTACAAACACAATGGGTGATCCTGATGACTAAGTGACCAATTAACACATTTTGGGGGACCCTCTTATTAAGCATAAGCCATGATGCACCTGCCCTTTTTTTTCCACTGGCAATGTAGTTGGGGTTATAGGGAATCTGCATAAACTATACCAGAATATAGTTTATCATAAAGGTTAAATTTGCTACAGATCAATATCTTAAATTTAGATGAGGGAAAGATATGGAAAATAGAAAAGACCCTGGATTTTATTGTCCCCAACATTTTGGATTTAAATTCCAGTTCCTTTACTGACTAGCTGTAAAGAGATTACTGATACCTGCCTTCCAGGACCCTAATGAGGCTTGGGAGTAGTAATAACGTGCCAAGTGCTGACTCTGTACAGTGGTAACCCTTATATATGTCATTTTTATGTGAGCCTTGGAACACTCCTTTGAAGGCTGTACTTTGATTACACTCATTTTACAGAAGAGGAAAACAAGAGAAGTTAAATAACTTGCCCCAGTCACACAGCTGATAAACAGCAGAACACAATCAGACTATAAAGTGTGAATCAATATCCACTATACTGGCAAATGCAAGCCCCTAGCACAAGACCCAAGTAATAGGTACTCCAAAGATGGTGCCTCTTTGGATGGAGGTCATCGAAAAGACCTCTGGGAGGACAGGATTTCAGCTGGATTTTCAAGTATAAGCAGGATTCAAACACACAGTAGTGAGGAGGATGCTCAGAGAGAGAAAACTTGGGTAAATGAGGATTGGCAAAGCACGGTGTACTCTAACCACAGTGGGTGAATGAAGGACGTATGCCAGGGATATCAAGTGGGGTCCTTTGCATGATGATGGGCAGCTTATTTAATGAAGATTATAAATATATTTCATTATGCTAAATAGGTCACCTTAAAGGAGAGGGAGTTCATACACAACTGACAGATTCATAAGTTCAAGAAAAACTCATTAACGAAAACACTCTTAAATTTAGAGGTTGTTAATTTGACAGTTGATGGGGTTAGAATAAAGCTCTATATCAAGTGAGTGTCTCTTCTCCGCTATTCCTTCAGCACTATCCTTCATAAGACCTGCAAAGGTGCACGCAGCAATTAAAAGCAGAAGGAAGAAAGCACCCTGCATCTTTCATTCTTTGGATCCAGACTAAACCAGTCCTGCCTGTTCATACCACCAGCTCAGATTGATGAAGCCACATAAATCCCAATATCAAAATCCATTTAAAATATAAAACAAATTCATAGAAGCACAGCATTCAGCCACGCTCCCTTGGCCTAGCTTAGTACCACCAGAGGGAGGTTTGAAAGGCATTTGTTGACAAATTTGAAGCCAGAGAGAGTCTTTTTATTATTATTATTATTATACTTTAAGTTCTAGGGTACATGTGCAATGTCCAGGTTTGTTACATATGTATACATGTGCCATGTTGGTGTGCTGCACCCATTAACTCGTCATTTACATTAGGTATATCTCCTAATGCTATCCCTCCCCCTCCCCCCATTCCATGACAGGCCCCGGTGTGTGATGTTCCCCTTCCTGTGTCCAAGTGTTCTCATTGTTCAATTCCCATCTATGAGTGAGAACATGCGGTGTTTGGTTTTTCATCCTTGCGATAGTTTGCTAAGAATGATGGTTTCCAGAGATAGTCAAATCCATTCACAGATTTATCAAGATTATGCAAATGGGGACAAATGCAGTGTTTGACTGTCTCATTCATTGTTTTAGCCAGTGTTTAGTGAGAAATTACAATGTCAGTCACTCTGTCTTATTGGCTTTTTCTTCTCCATCTATTGTCCGTATGCCTAAAAAGATGGAGAGTCTCAATCCTTGACAATTCCCTTCATCTTTTACTACTTTATTCCCAATGCCACCAACCACCACACCTGCCCTTATCCGCAATAATATTTAGATACATTCAGATCATAGTGTGTACTGCCTCTCAGATTGACATGCACACTACTAGATCATTTTACAGATGGAAAATGCTTCATATTTTTCAGAGTTTTGCTTATATGTGAGTTGGAAATATGTAATCATTTCTGCCCTTCATTTCCTACAAATCTAAAATACCAAAGTGAGCTCAACTGTGAGCATGTTTACAGACATTCTGCATATTGTAGTCATTCTTTAAATTCACCCTGTCTAGATGTGTTACAAACATAAGTTGCCCAATTCAAAGTAATTGACTTTCAGCCAACTGTGACCAAATCGCACACACAAAAAAGAACACACCATGTGTTATAGCACGAAAACTCATCCCAAACCCAGAAGTTTCCACCACAAAAAACTTTTAATAGCCTGCCTTGAAAGCACACAAAGATTCTATTATGAATAAAACAATTTATTCACTGGGGCTAGAATGTGTAAATTTGTCTCACCGTACAGATTATTTTTAAACAGAATTATTTTGTATATTTGTTATAATAAAAATATTCACAAAATGAACATTTTGCCACCATATTTTAAAAAAAAAGCACTTCTTGCTTTTTCAGTATATATTTGGTATTTGCTCAGTGTTTCTTTAACAAAAAGGAGAAAAGAGGCCCTGAGGAAAAAGAGTAGCATGCATGCATAAATTAAATTGTGCTTTTATCTCCACTGAGTATTAAATACCAAAACCCACATTTTAATATATCTGATTATCACATGTTTTGGACTACACAATGAGGAATAGCATGAAAAGTAACTGTAGATAACAGATGTGTAATAAAGTGTATCTGTTACCTATGGCTATGAATCCCATCCCTCACACCAATGTTATGTACTGTTATCTTCTAAGTCTCTTTCCACAATAGGGAAATGAAGCCCCAGAGCGAGAATGTTACAAACTTGATTAGGGGCCTGATACAAATATATGACATTGCAACTTTTATTGACCTTAAGAGTACTGATTTGTCAGTAAACCTTTCTGTTTTAATATTTAGTTGCATGACACATAGGCCCACTGTCATACACTTCTTAACAGATGAGCTATCTTGTGCCTTCAGTGTCTCAGTAATAGAAATATTAGATGTACTAAAATCAAACAACAACAAAAACAACAATAAAAAATGATGATCAAAGCTTCTCAGATGTGCTTAGTCAGCACAAGCCATGGAATAGTTTCAGTTACCTTGCATTCAATGAAAATAATAGTTCAAGACACTTTTTTAGATGGCTTTGACCTCTGAGTTGTACTTAAATACCATTTCAGCACTGTTTACACAGGCAATAAACTATAATTATTGAGTGGGGGGGGGGATAAATACATTGCTGTGGAATAAGCTACAATCTGGTCTCCACATCAATAAAAATACCTTTTCACTTGTGATAGTTATTTTCTTGGCTTGAAAGGTCATCATTTGCTTGAAGAAATACGTGAAGAGGAAGGTTTTCAAGCTGTGTTTCTAAGGAAAATGAGACCCTGAATTGGAGGAGACGTGTATGGTAATGAGAAAGTGTGATGATGAGTTGTGTGTAACTGCAGGCAAACGCCTTCCTCCTTGGATGAAAATTTAATGATGGGTTACGTTTCCAGTGGGAAAGTAATAACTTAGGTAAGTAAAGTTGTACACTCCAAAAATGAAATTATTTTCTGTTTTAAAAGATTACCCCAAAGCTATATACCTGTGATTTTGTCTGTCACTGTCATTAAGTGAGCACCTAAAATGCACTTTGAACATCTCATTCTCTGAGTTACTTTCTGGCCCTTATGATTTGTCAGGGAATGAAAGTGGCATGCCGGGCATGTGGATCACATTTCTTGGCTCCTTGGAAGTTTTGGGAAACTACTCTGGGTCAATGAAGGAAAACGGGAATGAGATGGCAGTAGCTGTTACCTCTCCCATTGTGTGTCTGTGTTTAAGAGAATATATTTTATTTCCTTGAGGTATAATTCTACTTCTTTTTCCATTAGTCCCATCATGGAAGAGGTATGCTCTCAGACGGGTGGACATTGTGCATACACATTACACACCTAACTGCATGATGCCTCAGATGTGTGCACGGTCAATATATAACTGTGTCAGTGTGTTAGCTCATGATGTCAGGTTCATTTTCTATGTAGTATCTAACACAAATACTACATCCTGGTGGCATGAAATCCACCATATAAATGGCTGATCAGAACCATAAATATGTGCTTATGATATAAACTTGAATAAAGCAACAAAATACAATACAGACTTTGATATTTCACATATCTATGCCAAATATTTAAAAGTTAGTACTCCTTCCACATCCAGTAGTCGTATTTCTGTATTTTATATGACAAGAAACCCCAAATGAGGTAATGAGATGAATAAGCTATCTGCACATAAATCCTCTTGACTTAAGCAAAATAATCAATATCTGGGCCACGTAGTGCCAAAATGATTAGTTTAACCTGAAATATCACTTTTCACTGGTTTGTTTTGAAATCATGGCAGAGAGAATAATAGCTAAATGATACTTATCAGTTAAAAATAGAAGACTGTCAGATTAAGAGAACCAGGCCCTGCCAAACAGGTCACTTCTGTTTGCTGTGTGCTGAATACTCAATTTATGTATTGATCTTTTTTTACTTTATATCTTTGCTGCAAGCTAAAGAACAAAATTAACAATGCTGTACAAATATGTTTGTGTTGTATGTGTATACATATATACACATATATGCAGTCTATGCATTATATATGTATTATATACACATAAACACAGAGCATTTCTCTACTGTCACTGTCCTGGGAAGCAGCTCTTAAATGCATCTAGTGGCTTCTTGCTTGGGCGGGTCTTCTTCTAGCACCCTTGCTGTCATATGCCACTGTGAAGTGCATTGTAATTAGCTGTATATTTTATGTCATGGAGCTGCACTACCTAGTGATAACAGGTTAGGGCTGTCAGTTCAAGTAGCAAGAGTGTGAAAGGATATTAAGTGAAAGGATGACAACACAATGGGAATACTTCAGATCCCAGTCATTCAAAGTTTGGCCCTCTGTCAAGCAACAAGCTCCCTTTGCCATGGAATCTATTTCTAGGATTAGCTGGCCTGCTTCTCACCCCTTACCAATATGCGCATACAGAGAAATTTATTCTTAGGCTTGAGTTTCGGAGAAGCCTCTAAAATTATACACATAAGTCGCCTAGCCCTGATTCCACTTATATTTCTGACTACAAGTGAAGACTTCATTTCAAAAGTGTTGGATGGTGTCAAATATTAATGCTAATGTTTAAGTTAGCTATTTAAAGTTGTTCAAAAATTAGACATCTCCCATTTCCCTAGAACAGGATGCCTCTAGATGCAGAAATATAGTTTAAAACAGACCAACTTTTGGAACATGCATGTAGAAAAACCAATGAAAAGGTACATTAAGAAAAAAATTTAAAAAGAGAGATCAAGAGACAAGACACATTATTTTATTCAGATTCCTAGAAATTACATATGGTAGAAAATGTAGAATGTTTTCACTCTGAGCAAAATAGCTTAGTTATTGGGGCAATGCACATATGTGTGAAATCAGTGTTAGTCTACGCCACCCAAAACTTCTTTCCCCTAAACTACAACTGCTGAAATATTTCTAGGTAAATAAATATTAAAGGACTTGTAGAAAGTGACTTAGCTCTCAGCCTTTCAGATTTCCCCATATACAAAGATCATTTCAATTAGAAAAGTATGCAGAGTAATTTGGCACAGAAATGCCTACTTAAACAAACTCTACCCTCCAAATCCATCTACTCACATTTAATTGCTTTCAGATTCTAACTCTGTGGTTTGTAATTTTCTTAACACAAAGTTTATTAAACCGAAGTTAGAAATAATTGTCTTCTATTATGCTATGTGACTAAGGATTTGTTTAGTTTTGTTATTATCATTACTGTTTTTACCTCCTGCAGAAAAATGCAAGCAAGAGTTTATTAATATCAATAGAAAGTAAACATATGATGAGACACTATTCTCCCAGAACTGATGATCATTTTACAACAAAGCAATTTCTTAGCCAAATAAACTAACATCTATTGGTATGAATGGCTACCAGTTCTGTTTCCACAGTGCTTTGGCTAGCACTTGCCTGAGACGAAGTGCCAAAAATAAATAAATTATAAATGTATTAAACCAATGATGAAATAATACCTGCTAGTATGCATGCTCTTACAATGTCTTAAACATACAATAAAAAGGAGAGACTGCTTTAGAGAATGGTCTCTATCAGTAAAAATTCTGCTAAGGCACATCAAGGTTTAATTAAAACATCAAAATGTGGGAAGAGACACAATTTGACAGATAAATGTGAATATCATGGCACTGTCACTGAGCTTTTCTAATGAGATTAGATTCCTCCTTTAATTGACATTTCTAACTGAGGCACAGATAAGACAGATTTAATGGGAGCAGTTATATATAGCTGGACTCTAGCTAGATGAAGGAGTGTTTGACATTTAAATATCATAAGCGATATATTATACACTCCCATCTCTAACATACTGTCAATATTAAGAAGGATAAGCAGATACTTTAAATATACAAGGCAGAGACTAGGACAAGTAATGCAAATAATCCTTATAACAACTCTGTTGCATCAAACAAACCTTCATGAAATACCTTCCATTCAATGCAGGTAAGTTGTTGCATAGAAAAAGAAAAAGTCTCCCATAAAATACCTAAAGGTAATTAATTTATTATTTATAAAAATGAATGGGAGCGTATAAAGTTGCTTCTGAAAATGTGTCAACGATTTTCTTTTTCGGGTGACACTAATAAGATGCTTTTCTGGAATTATTTTCACTTGGTACTAACAAAAGACATGGGAAAAATCCATCAACTGATGCAAGGTTGCATCATGGTAAAGATAAGAGAAATAAACCCATCATTTATTTAAAAATATCAATACAAGAGCTTCTTTCCTTACTGGCCTTTAATGAGGTTTCCACCATGAATTCACCTTAAGCACTTTAGCTTAATGAAAAAAATGTGCTATTATGAAGTCTCTTTTGTATCAGGTCTATAATCCAGGTACTACAGCTCCAGGATCTATGGCATAGTCCATTGTGTTCAGTTTCCTAAGACTCACTGGTGGCCTTTGGAGTCAAAATCATTCTCTTACATTTGCCCAATTTACAGCCAGAGCTCCTCTGATAATTCTGCACGTATCAAGCAATCATTGTGTGTCTACAAATCTTTAAATATAACTGCGTAGGAACAAAAGATGAACTAAACATGGATGAGGAATAAAACATTTAGCTTCAGGAGGCAAGATTTTACTGAGCTTGGTGAATATAAAGAGAAAAGAAAATATACGGAGATTGTATGCCTTAAATGGTTATTATGCCCCCTAAATATTTATGCGCAAACACAATTTCAATGAGTTCAGTTTGTATTTGTGGCTACAAAAGCATATAGGCATGTATAAATATATATAGGTCTGAATATGGACAGACATCCTCAACATCCAGACTGAAACCTGAGTACTAGTTAATATTTGAGAGAAGAAAAATAATTAGTAAGTTTATGAATTGTGTTTTATTAGCTCCCTCCATATCTATGATGTACTCACTATGGTCCAGGCACCAAGATAAATAATACATTTCCTTGGCTTCCAGCAGCAATATAGCCAAACAGTCACATGAAAATAGACCCATGACTTTGTCCAGGTAGTCAGCACAGACTTTGCACTGAGGGTAATGTTTGAACAGAATACTAAAGGATGAGGAAGTATTTTTCACACAGATGGTGTGAAAAAGAAAGGACAAAACAAGATTTCTAGATGAGGCATGAGAGAACAAGGACGGTTCAATAAATGGCCATAAGTTCAGCAAATCCAGACTTAGTGGTTTAAAAACTGGGCTATGTAGACTTATTGCAGGGAAAAGGGGGAGGTGGGAGTAATGGAAGAGATTGTGTTGAGCTCCAGATTTCCACTCCAGAGCTTAAGCAAAGCAGCCCAGTTTTATTCATTTTCCAAATGAGGCTTTAAATCAGATTTCCTCTGAAGAAATAATCTGTTGCTAAGAAAATACATTTTTAAATTATTTCATTAAAAATTAATGATTTCATTAATTAAGGACCTTGCATGCCCATCCTTGTCAATCTAGGACAGAAAGTCCAATGAAAGATGTAATGAGGTGAGTGATAGGATCAGTTTGCTTTTTGGGAAGGTAAGTCCAGTAGCAGGAGGGTAGAAAATGGTTTACAGTGGGAATGAAAAGACATAAGCTAAGAGATCAAGAGAGCCTGTAACTGAGGAAACTGGAATGGAGAGAAGGTATTGACAAGCATTTGAATGTAGAGGTTGGAAGAGAAAGAACAGTCTACATCCATTTCCCAGATTTGACAAAGGTGATTGGTTGCAAACAAGCTTCATAATGACTTATCTAACAAAGCATTCTTATCATGATCAATGTAAAGCATAGTTTTCTAGTTATTTACGATATTTATGTATCAAACCAATGCAAACAAAATTAACATGATCCAGCACTCTTCTTCTTTGAGTGAAAACTGTGGAGAATCCCTATAAGCACAGTCCACGATTTCAACTAGGCAAAGAAAACAAATATCTATATGGCACGTTTTGAGGATTTTAGGAAAAAACAACTTATGATGCTGAGTAGTTTTGCCCCATTTACAGATTTTAAAACTGAAGGCCTGAAAACTTATAATTTGTCCAGTGTCCCATAACTAGTCAGTAGTGAAGCCAGCATTCCAAGATGTTTATGTGGCTCCAAAGCCTTCATGCTCTTTCTCACCCACCCACATGCTCCTGATGCCTCCCCAATATTTTTGATCAAGCCTGGATTCCAGAAATGACTTTTTATGAAGTATATAATTTCCTGGAAATTTAAATATTCCTGAAGTGGGAAGAAAAATGTGTCCATGGCTAGAAGGGAAGATGCTTATGTCAAGATGGCGGGTCAGCCCCTCACGCCAGTCTTCTTCACAAGTTGGTCCATGGCAGCCCATGCAGATATAACCAAGAACTGTGATCTAACCTCTTAGGAGTATGATGGTTTCAAAACTTCCCTCAGGTGTGCTAGTACACTGTTTACACCTCTGTTGAAATCTAGTTTACCATACTTGTGTGATGAAAGTGTCCTCTTCCCTCTAACCCCAGATTGGAGTGCACTAAAGGGTCCTCCAGGGTACAGGTACATGAGTGCCTAACCACCCAGCCTCATATGACACTTAGTTTAAATTCATCCTCTTTACTCTCCCTCAGAGCAGTCTGGGGATCTCACAGGGCTTACAAATATGCAGGGAGATTGCCAGGTTCCACATATCCAATTGCAGGACTGGGCTGCACTACAACATCTTTTTGGGTTGAGTCGAGGGATTGCTGACCAGGTGGTGATGGCATGGTGGTGTGACAAGGCTAGGATCCTAGATGCCATCAGGAAGTGCAGAAAATGATTGAGAGGCCAAGGACTGTGTGGCAGCCTGTTTGTGTGAGTTGTCCCCCAGAGAGAGATGCTGGGATGGGTTAAGGTCTTTCATAGCAGCCGGCTCTCATCCACAGACACTGGCATCATGCAGGCACCAAACCTGTCTTGGATGGATGGGATGGGACTCAGGGTCCCTTTCTTTACATCCCAGAGTGGTCTTCCACTTCCCCCCTTTGCCTTCCTTCCCCACGTTGCTACCACCTCTGCTTTTAGGCTTGAAACAGGATCTTTGTGGTCTTGGTATCCCCATTTCTTATGATGCCCAAGGTCCCTTGCCAGAATAATGCTCTTAAGACTGGGGTCAAGTCTCTTGGACCTTTTGATCCATTGTTGGACCCCAGTACATACCATATCCTTAAATGTTTAATGAATGAATGTGTGATATATATCTCAAAGAGCAATCTGCTGTGTGCAACACCGTTGCCACAGTAACCAGCAGGCAACTTCTGGGAAAGAAGGGGGCTACAGGGGCAGGAAGCTAGGGAAGAGCAGCATTCAAGTGAGTTCCTCCTACTAAAACAAAAGGGAAGCATATCAAAAAGACCAGAAAGCAGCTGCAGGGGCTTGCTAAGGAGAAACTGTCTTTGGCTCTGCATTGGGCAATTACTTTCGGGCTGAGGTTTAAAGCATGGGTGGTGGTGAGGGATGAGAAACAGGACAGTAAATAAAAGGATCCAAATATGCTTGTGTGAATGTGTCCATGTTACCACTTTACATGAAGAAGATGTACAGCTACTGGGGGCTGGGGTGGTTAGGAGTGCCTGGTCTCAGTCTCTTGGGGTGAGGCAAACAGGGATGTGGCAGTGGGCTTTAAACAAGCCTGCTCAGAGATTTTAAAGGAGATGCTCAAGTCTCATATTGTTAATTAATTAGCTCAGACATCAGTCCACTTTAGCTGTTATATTAGGATACTACGATGTTAGCATTCTATAAATGCTATTGATGCTTGGAACCCAGAGATAAGCATTGGCCCTACCCAACCACCACCTGAAGATTATATTGCCTTGTGGAACTGAAATAAGAAGCATAGTAGAATTTTGCTGAGGCAAACTAGATAGGGGAGGGTGTGGTGACTCAGTGAACAGAGCCCAGGCACTAATTCCCTTGGTTCCTACAGGAGTGACTTCTTTCTTCTATGACCAGCTCAGGAAATACATATAATTTTCCTATCATCTCCACACCCAGGGTGAGGTTGGGGTTGACATTTTAATGCACTGTTTTGTAAATAACAAAAGCATCTGTCTGAAATTATGCTGTCTTTGTTCGCTGTGAGATACTCCTCATACTTTAAGGGCTGCATCAATAGTTGGATTGATAAGAAAAATAAATGAATAATGAAAGGGATATGGAGGTAATTAGTAGTTGCACAAATAATGAGGTGAATCAGAATCTATATCTAAGCAACTCTATATTATTGGCAATTCTTCACATTGCTTTTGAGTCAAGAAGGCCAATCCTGCTTTTATACTGTTTTTAGTTTAGTTTTGTTTTTTTTAGATAGAGTCTCACTCTGTCACTCTGTCACCCAGGCTGGAGTGCAGTGGCGCGATCTTGGCTCACTGCAGCCTCTGCCTCCTGGATTCAAGCAATTCTCTGCCTCAGCCTCCCGAGTAGCTGGGATTACAGGCACCCGCCACTATATCTGGCTAAATTTTTTGTATTTTTAGTAGAGATAGGGTTTCACTATCTTGGCCAGGCTGGTCTTGAACTTCTGACCTCATGATCCACCTGCCTCGGCCTCCCAAAGTGCTGAGATTACAGGCATGAGCCACTGAGCCTGGCCTTTATTCTGTTTTAAATACTAGCTATCATGCTATACTAATTGCCTTGGTTTGAATGTGTCCCCTAAAAAGCATACGCTGGAAACTTAATCCCCAAAACAATATTGTTGGCAGGTGTGGCCTAATGAGAGGTGAATAGACCATGAAGGCTCCATGTTCATGAATGGATTAATGCTGCTATTGTAGTAGTGTGTTTGTTATCATAAGACTGAGTTTATTATATTTATATTTTAAAAGCCAGTTCATTCCCCTCTTGCTTTTTTGCTTACCCTCTCTTTGCCCTTCCACTTTCTGCCAGGGGATAATGCAGCAAGATGACCCTCACCAGGTGCCAGCCTCTTGATCTTGGACTTCCCAGCCTCTAGAATCATGAGTCAATACATTTCTATTGATTATAAATTACCCAGTCTGCAGTATTCTGTTACAGCAGTATGAAATGGACTAAGAACATGTATATTAAAAATGGTATTGACAAATATTACAGGCCCAAGCTCTAAAAATATTTCTCTAAATTAAACAACTCATTATGAAACAATAAATAAGTAAACATTTTAGCCAAGTACAATATTCGCTTAAATCTTAAATGAGATTTATTTGAGTCTAGGATGATGCAAATTCTAGAGGAGAGAAAGAGATGTAATCAAATATTTACTACACAATGTCATAAGATAAATATAAGAATTGAGTGCAGAGCGACATGGGTACAGCATTGCTAATAATATCCTGAAAGTCAATCTTTCAAGCAAGAAATATAGCTTAGGGAAGAAAAAATGGTATTTAATCTTTTCTTTCACTTTAATTTTTCTCGAATAAAAAATGTGTGAGATGTGTGCATATAAACATCCATATACACACACATATGCACATATAACATATGTATGTGTATATATATGTGTAAGTGTACACATATATACATCCCTAAATTAAATTTAAAATGCCAAGAAATACACATGACCATTGTAGGAAGACCAGCCTACTCATATCCTATTAACAGAAAGGCTTTCAACCTAGCCAGATACCATATCTGCTGGCAAAAAGTGGAAGGATACAAAGCCAATCAGAATGTAATTGACATAAATCTGTCTAGTGTGCCTGCTCTTTTAATGGTATTTTTATCTTACATTTTATTTCATCTTTATTGGCAGAGAAACTATCAAAATGCAAACAAACCCAAACAACCCAATTAAATACCGATAACTTTGACTCTTAAAAGACAATATAGACATTCTTGTACTTTGCCCCCATATAATGTAACCTAAGTTCCAATTGATGAAGCAATTAATTTTTCTTAATCTGAAAATTTCCCCAACCACTCATAGAGATGACCCTTGCTCTACCACAAAGATTTGCTGCACACATCTTTATGTAGTCAGTATTTGAAAAAAGACAAATTAAAAAGCCAACTTTTCTCTACTTACTATGACCTTGACTCTCCTCCTGTTTTTAGTTCACTTGGTGAGATTTTCCAACTAAGCTCCAAACCTGCTGATTACCACACTCAAGGAGAGGATGCTAGAAGAAGCAAAATAACTTTTTGAGGAACAAATCACAGCCATCTAAATTACTCCTTTGACAGAGTAATGGATCTTACAGATGAAAGAGAGAAGAAGGTGTCATTTATCTTGACTTTATAAGACTTGTCAACTTTTCCTGGTAGTTTCTGAGGAACATGTTCATAAATAATTTAGAAAATTATGACTTAGACCTCAAAAACCTTGAGGTAGACTACTACAACCCAGGAATAAGGACTTCAAGAAAAAGAAAATCTTATCTGTTTCTCTTGGGATGGAATGTGAATCATTAAGCAATTTGGGAAATATACTGAGCCTGGTCTCACCTACAGTTGATATAAGTGGCTCATATCTCAAATAATTCAATTTCATTTAATTCAGCAAATATATGTTTCTTTACTGGACCTGTAATGGAGGTGAACGTTGTACTGGGTATGTCAATGATGGTGTTTTCACTCTGAGATTCGACTTCTGATTCAAGTGGCTCTGCCCATATAGAGTCTCTTAGGGGTTATATAATGTCTTTCCAAAATTCATACAATGAAGTCCTCACCTCCAGTATCTCATTATAAGAAGAGGAAATTCAGATCTAGACTCACAGAGAGAAGACCCCATGTGAAGATATAGGGAACGATGGCCATCTACACACCAAGGAGAGACGCCTCATAAGAAATCAACCCTGTTGACACATCAATCTCAAACTCCCAGCATCCATAATTGTAAGAAAATGATTTTCTGTTGCTTAAGCCACCTGGTCTGTGGAGATTTGTTATGACAGCCCTAGCAAACTAACAGGGACCCTGTTCCAAGAAGCAGTTCTGGGCTGCCTGTGCACGGGTGGATCTTACTGGACCAAGGATGATCAAGTGACCTGAGGGGAACTCATCTCTAGGCTGACTGACCCTATAGGGTGGCCAGGAGCACAGATCACTGCCCAATCAGACAATGATCCAGAGCTACCCAAACAGACTGGCTCACTCCAGGAATCCTACTGGTGGATACAGTAGGTTGACAGTTAAAATCAAAAGGGGGATGCAGGCATACAGAAATAAGTGACAGCACAGGGAGAGACCATGTGAAAACTAGAGAGGTGAGTACTTCAAGCTGCCTCAGGCTGATTTCCAAATCCAACTCCAATCCTCATTTTTTGCCTTACAATAATCTTTCCTGCCTCACACTTTTTCTTAAAACCTTGTCATGTAACTCAATATGCAGAGGGTCTTACATTGTTTTGAAACTGGAAAAACAGTTATTCCAAATGTCAGAAGATTCCAAAGGTAAAATTCAATATGCCTTTGGGAGAGAACCCTCCAGTAGGACATTGTCATTCCACAGATATGACAATATTCCCACCCATTTGTTTCTTGAGGCAGCCCTACACTCAATGAAATAACCCAAATGCTCTTTCTTCTGAATGAAACAAAAATAAATATATCTTTTTATATTGGAAATTGAGCGACAAACACACATATATAAACAAATGTGACATATATAAATATGACATATAAATATATATTTAAATGTAATATATACATGCATACATATATGTTCACATATAAATATATATGCCACATATATATATTCATCTCAAAATCAGAAAATGTATTTCTTGATTTTCTCTAAATCTGGGTTTAGATGGGGATTTAGGGTGATCTAAATTTTAAAATTAAATTTATACTTAAAATTATAATTTATACTGGGAGAGTGGGTGTATTTGTGCATGTATGTTATGTTTCGTTTCTGTTCGCATTCTTGTCCAAACATTAGCTTTTCAAAGATCAGAAGTGGAGACTGGACTCCTGCAATAAAGGTTTTCAGGCCTGAACTTAGACTGAGCACAGCACAGCAAAAGCTGGAATGGATGATCTACTGCATTTACTGTTATTTCCGACTAATGTTAAACATAGTAAGTGAAATCCATGCATTTATCTCTCCTCCTGAAACATGACAGAGAGAACTGTAAAGGGATGAAAAGTGCATAAACTCACAAAAATCTTTCTCTTGAGAATGTGAGAGGAGACCAAAGCAAGTGACAGGCATCAACACAATTTTTGAAATCAGAGCTGAAACATAAGTGTATGACGCATGAGAGGAGGAACAGAGATAGGGCTAGATGAAGAAGTGAGCAGTGGACCACTGCAGAATCACAAAAAGGCTCAGAACTGGAGGTTCCATGTGTCTCCAGCATCCCCCAGCTGAATAAGGGATATTTACTTTCTGCTGAGAATGAATCAGTGAGGTAAACTCAACAACAACGAGTCCATGTGAGGGCCATGGAGGAAACGTCTAATAGAGGGACGATGTGAGAGTCGGCTCATGAAGGAGAATCCTAGCCCCTTAACTTCCCCCTGTTCCCAGAGTGCTAGTAGCCTGGCTCACACCCCCAGGAGAAGCCCAGAGGATTAAATCCTCTCTGAGAAGGACCACCTATATGAAACAAAAAAAGACTGGAGAAATTGACCTTTGGAGGTTTCACAGTGTATTAGTCTGTTCTTGCATTATTATAAAGAACCTCCTGGGACTGGGTAATTTATAAAGAAAAGAGGTTTAATTGGCTCATGGTTCCACAGGCTGTACAGGAAGCATGGCTTGGGAGGCCTCAGGAAACACACAATCATGGCGGAAGGTGAAGGGGAAGCAGGCCTGTCTTACATGGGGGGAGCAGGGGAAAGAAAGGGAAGGAGACGTTTCCACAAACAACCAGATCTCATGAGAACTCACTCACTATCATGAAAACAGCAAGGGGAAGCCACGCCCATGATACAGTCACCTCCCATTCTCCTCCAACAATGGGGATTACAATTCGACATAAGATTGGGTAGGGATACAAATACAAACCATATCACCCAGCAAAAATGCGGACTCACATTGTGATTGGCTTTTAAGTTTTTATCACCTCACCGTGAAATATAAGCAAATATCCAGACATTTGAAGCAATCTTCTCAAATGAAGAGGGAGAAAAAAATATATTTTTTAAAGTACTTGGAAAAAAAGATGATACAGAAAGTTCAAAATCTAATTTAAATAATCATGCCTTAGAAATGAAAAAATACTGTGGTCGTGAAACAAGAATTGAGATGGCATAAGGAAGAACACTAAATTAGATAATAACATTTTAATATCAGCAGAAGGGTTAGAAGAGATAAATTGAAGAAATATCTCAGAAACTGGAACAAAAAATTCAAGAAACAGAAAACACAACAGAAGATTTAAGTGAATTAGGGAATCCACCTAGGAGAACCCAGGAAAAACGACAACTGACTAGAGGAATTCTTTAAAAAGAGAACAGGGAAAATATAGGAGAATTAAGTTCAAAAATCAATAAAGAAAATACCCCTGAAATAAAGAACATGAATTTCTAGATTAAATTGCCCTCTAATTGCCTACAAAACAAAATGATTGATGAAGACTAAACACTTCATTTTGAAATTTCAGAGAGAAGAGATTCTAACAGCTAAAAGCAACGAAATACCAGTTTACTTCCTATATATGACTGAATAATAGCTACCCGAAGATATCGGTTCCTAATTTCTAGAACCTGTAAATGTTATCTTAATTGGGAAAAGGATCTTTGCAAATGTGATTAAGTTAAGAATCACAAAATGAGGAGATTATCCTGGATTATCAGGCGGACCCTAAGAGCCATCATAAGCCTCCTTATGAGAGAGGCAAGGAAAGATTTAACACACACAGAGGAGAAAGTGATGTGAAGGTTTAGCAGAGAGACTTAAAGATGCTGGCCTTGAAGACTGATGTGATATGGCCACCAGCGTAGGAAGGCTGGCAGCTACCTAAAACTGGAAAAAGAAAGGAGAGGGTTCCCCTCTAGAGCCTCTGGAAGGAGCATGGCCCTGTTGACATCTTGATTTCAGCCCAATGTTGCTAATTTCAGGCTCTGGCCTCCAGAACTATGAGACAACAAATTTCTGTTGCTTTAAACCACCCAGTGTTGTCATTTGTTACAACAACCAGACGAAATGAATACACCCTCATAAGGTCAAAAGTCTAAACTGAACCAAGAGTCTCATTAGAAACACTAAAAGATAGAAGAAGATAAAAGAGTGCCTCTACAATACTCAGGGAATATGATTTACCATCCATAATTGTGAATTATCAGGTAAGTGAATTATCAGTTATTTACAAGGGTAAACTTAAGTCATATTCAGATATTCCAAGTCTTCAAACAGTTATCCCCCATGCCCTCTTTCTCAGGAAGTGGTTGGAGTATGTGCCCCCATCAAAATGAAGGAGTCAACCAAGAAAGAAGGATTGAGATCCAGGAGGTGGGGGATCCAACATAGGAGAGCAATGAACATACTTCAAAGGATGAATCTGAAGGAAAGCTCCAGGATATCACTATAAAATAGTCTTGGAGTCCACAGCTGAGGTTGGAGATGGAGGGCTGCTGGAGAGGGGTTGCCAAGGAAACACGCAGGCTCTTGAGATGACCTTCTATGTTTGACCATACTGACAGGAGTTTGAAATATTGGGAGAATGTTTGGGGATGAATTAGTGACAGGCACAAAAATTAAGCAAAGTAACAAAGTAATTTTAAGCTGTACATACAATAAAATATAGTACAAGAAAGGAAATATGATGTCCTTGTGGATCAGCTGTGAACAATACATAGTCATAATAAAGTAAACATTGACTAACTATTTGGTAATACATCTGTATTGGGAGTGGACAGGTATTGTGTATAAGAGGACACAAGAGAGCAAAATCTTCATATTCCATACTATGGAGCCAATGCAGAATATTTATCATGAAAATTAATAGCAGTCTGAGCATGGTATTTAGAAATATGGGAATAAACGACAGAAGAATAAATATTTGAATGTGGCTACTGTTAGGGAGCAAATATTGCAGATGGAGCTGGTGGAGCAGGAGAGTATTGATTTCATCATGTCATGCAATATTCTAACTTTTAAAACCACTATTTTGTTTTTAGGTATTAGTGTGTTAAAATATATTTTTAAGATTGAATAAATCATAACTCGGTGTTAGGAACTGAATCATGCCCTTCCAAAACTCATATGCTGAGGTCTTAACCCATCCTACCTCAGAATGTGACCTTATTTGGAGAGTCTTTGAAGAGATGATTAAATTAAAATGAGGTGATTAGGGTAGGCCCTAATTCAATATAACTAGTGTCCTTATAAAAGGGGGAAATTTGGACACAGGCACATACACAGGGAGAACACCAAGAGAACATGAAGGCCATCTGTAAGTCAAGGAGAGGGGCCTGGAACAGATCCTCCTCCCAGCCCTCAGAAGGAACCAACCTTGCTAATACCCTGATCTTGAGTTTCTAGCCTCTAAAGCTGTGAGAAAAATACATGTCTGTTATTTAAGTCACCCAGTCTGTGGTGCTTCGTTACAGTAGCCCTAGCACATGAATATACTTGGCAACTGATTTATGGTAACTGTCCTACCATAGGTCAATCCTGGACATGGATCCAGGATACATCTTTGTAGTTAGTTGGGCATAACTTCAGTTGAAGGGAATTGCCACTCTCAATCACACTGGGAAGAGGGTAAATACTGGTGTAGGAAATGAGCCGTCTTTGAAATATGTAAGGGAGAAGAGACTTCCTTCTGATTTGGGTTCAAAAGAATTTGGGAGGGTGGGGTAAAGGCATCCAAGCCTGTACACAAAGCTCTGATGACACTTGGAGCATTCCTAACAATGAGGAGAACTAGCTGGCTCCAACCTGTGTGGAAGCAGGTAGGCAGCTGCTGCAGCAAAAATTCTCTTGAGGTCAGGTTTAGGCTGAGGGGGTCCCTTCTAGTCATATTTGTAAGTTACTCTCCAGTGGTGTACTTTCATTACCCCTAAGTGTTCAGTAAAGTAAAGCCTATCCCTAAAGCTGCTAAAATTCATAGCCTGCCATTGGTTGCACTGGAGACCTAATCCCAGGTATCAGAGACATGGTCAAGGAGCAGCCAGAGGGGAATTTCAGCAGTAGGCCCCCAAGAAGCACAGCTGTGTCTGCCCAGCAGAAAGCACTTGCAGGACCTCTGGCTGCACAGATGCAAAACATTTTCCATCTCTGTTGGCCAGTCATTGTCCATTTGGTAGGACAGGTCCTCTTCCAAGGGCCAATGTTTTGTCTTAAAGTATAAGAAAATATTTCATTCCAGGAAATCAAAATTTAATTCAAAAATATAAAAAGAACAGTTCAATATTTTATTTGATTAAATCTCTAGGCTTACCTTCATCTGTACTCATACAACCTGACTTCCAACCAATAACCATAGATGAACTCTCCCTGGATGAATCTAGGATCAATACCACTCTTGTGGTTTGTATTCCATCCTCTCCCTGGAACCTCCTTTCTTTCTCTCCAGCATCACCATTTCTCCTTTCTATTGAATTATTCCCGCTAGTATACATTCTTGCTATAAGATCTCATGCCTTTAAAAAAAATTACTCTTGATCTCACGATCCCCTCTGCTCTCACCCTGTTCTCTGTTCCTCTTTACATTAAACTCCCAAAAAAGATGTCTATATTCACTAGCCCTGCTTTTCATCTGCCATTCTCTCTTGAATCTACCTCAAACAGACTTTTGTCCCTATTACCTACTAAAAATGCTTTTGTCAAGGCCAGTGAGAACCTCCTCTCACTCAACCTCAACCTCTAAGCAGCATTAAACACAGCTAGCCACTCCCATCTTCTGAAAACATTTTCTTTATTTGGTTTCCAGGATGCCACATGCTTCTAATTTTTCTTTTTTATCTCTGACCTTGCTCCTTCTTAGTCTTCTTTACTGAGTTGTCCCTCTTTTCAGACTTCTAAATGTCAAAGTGCCCTGAGGCACTTTTTATATTAACTTCACTTTTTTACATTTACTCCTTAGGTCATCTCATCCAATTTCATGGCTTTAAAAATAATCTAAAAACTGGTGGTCCTCAAATTTAAATTTCTAGCCCCTATTTGTCTCCTGAACTCCACACCAGTGTATTTTAGGCTACTTAAGCCTTAATTTCCTCTTCTTCCTCAAAACCCACTCATGTTCTCCTCTGTCTTAAGAAACAGCTGCACAACTAAGTCAATATAGCAACTATAATGACAATTTCCTACCACTTTAGCCTTAGAACAGAGGGTCTTTATTACGTAGTTCTTTTACTAGAGAATTTTTACTATTTTAAACACTGTCTCTTCTACAGCAGGACCCAGAGCAAAACAATGGTAAGAAGATCAAATGAAAAGAAAAAAGTACTAAAGAGAAGAAAAAAGTTTACTTCTATCCAGGAGTAGGAAAGTTGAAGAACCAACAAACCATGCATATGCCCTGGTTACCAACTCTTTAGAAATTAAATAAGAAGATATGAGTTTAAGCCATTGTTGAAGAGACTTAAAGGAAGCCTTCCTCAATGTGAGCTCAGATGGGTTCCGGCTAGAAAAATGGGCCATTGAGAAAGGTGCAGCATTTTCCCTCCAAGTGCTTCCAACACTTGGGTAGGCAACAATCTGTCCTGAAAGATTTCAAGACATGTCTTTCCTGGAGGGAGAAGGAAGGATCCAATTACCTCCTGAGGGCCCATCTAACTCCTAGATTTACAGTTGCACAGTGCACTACAGTGCCACCACTCTCTGGCAACACAGTGCAGTAAACATGCAACATTAAACCAGTCACCATCTGGACCTTTCTTGGCCTAGACAAACTCAATATCCATATAGGGTTTATACCTAAGAAGATTCTCATAAATATGTGTGCCTCCAGCTTAGTTTATTTTATTTTATTTGAATACACAGTGCCCTTCAAGTTTCCTTTTAGGTCTACCACAAATAACAGGTTTTAGCACATCAGGTGATATTTTGCTTCCTGAAGCATTTAAATTAATTTTCTATTACCAATGCAAATGTGTACTTTCCAATTTACCCACTGCACAATAAAACCTAATTTAAAGCAATTAATGTTCATTAATGGCTCCATCTGCATGTTTATCGCTTCATCCTTAAATACTTGAGACATGGTATCCATATTTTATAGCTCTCTTCTTATCAGCAAGAATTCTTATCCTCAAGGGTAAATGTAAGACTAATGTGCAAGGATTTCCTATCTTTATAGAAAAACTGTTGCCTTTTTTTTTTTTGAAATATCTAGATGAATAGGTTGAATGTGCAGAACAACAAATGTACCTGATACAAAAAAAAAAAAAAAAAAAAAAAAAGGTTGGCACTACTGTGCTCAGCTCCCTCTCTTATCTTCCTCTTTTCCCAGAACCAGGGTGACACAGCAGTGAATATGCACTAGCCAGTTCTTCTGTCTCCAATAAGATTTTGCCAGGAATGGGATAGAATGTAGCAGCGACAGTAGCTCTGTGAGGTTTTCCTGCCTTGTCCCTCAGCAGAAGGGAGCTGCCTCACACGGTATGGGCAGGTGAGCCAGCAGGTCTTATTATGTCAGGAAGCATTTGAGCATGTGCTTTAGCATCAGACAGGCATTACTTTACCACTTATTAGTTGCACTAGTTGTGTGTCCTCGTGAATATTGTCTAACCTTTTTCAGCATCAGTTTTCTCATCCTGCCGGTTTAGGTTTTTCTCATGACTGAATAAGATAATCCATTAAAAGCTAAAACATGTTGCCTGTAAGACAGTAGCTCCACCAGACCAGATTGCCAGGGTTCAAATTCTGGCTTCACCCTTCACCAGCTCTGTGTGTGTGTGTGTGTGTGTGTGTGTGTGCATGTGAGAGAGAGAGAGAGACCTCTCTGTGCCTCAGTTTTTTCATCTGCAAAATGGGCATTAAAACAGTATCTACTGCAAAGAGCTGTTGTGAAGATTAAAATGATTTAACCCTTGTACATTACTTAAAACTGAGCTTGGCAGATAGTAAGGACTTGGTGAATGTTAGAGGGAGAAAAACAAAAACAGTAGGTGCTTTGGAAATAGCTATTTTTATTAAAGATTTTCCTGCCAGTCATAGACTGTAGTGCTAAAATGTGGCTTCTGGGCTTACAGACAAGAATTCTGGCACAAGGGCACATCCAGGTGGCTTTTTCCACTCCCCTTTCCCCCATCCTAGAGGAACCATAGTAACTACCCCTTCTGTGACACTGTAATGTCTAAGGCTTTACAGCCAAGTGCATGTATAATTCTTGCAAAAAAGGAAAAAGTCAATAATGTTTACACCATTTTAACAAGAATAGCAAATGGGTTTGGGGAGATTTTTTATATGTAACATTGCTGAACAAAAATCAAGCCATCAGATTTGTCTATTTCTAAAAAAAAAGTTAATAAATGTTTCCACACGTGTGATTTCAGTGAAATTTACATTTACGAGTCATTATCATTTTGGTGGAAGGCTAAATAATATTCAGCTTGTCACTGGAGGGGCAGATGGAGATGGAGTTTAGGAAGTTGACAAGTTAGCTGACAGAAATGAGTAAAATTTACGTTCTCACCAACCTAATGGCAAGCAATTATTTCTGAACTAGGATAACAAATGGGCTTTTTTTATCCTATAACTTGACATGCATTATAGAAGTTTCCAGAAGGCATATTTTCTGCAAAGAAGCAACTGATTCTGTATTTAACGTTTAATGCAAGAGTTTAATTGGATACTGACCCTTTCAGAAGATTTCGTTACAACTTAGAAATTAAGAGAATAGAAAATCTACCTGAAGTTGTCTGCTACTTACTGCTATTTCTCTGTTTTAATATTTGTATTAAAACAGAGAAATAGCAGTAAGTAGCAGACAACTTCAGGTTTTAATATTTGTAAATTTTACATTTACAAATGTAGCTTTAATTCATATTCAATATGATTTATAGAATTTTGCATTAGCAAAATATAAATTACTCCATGTATAATCTGTACTCATACTATTTTATGAGTATCATAAATAAAAGAAATACAAGTGGGACGTGTGGTGTTTATCTTGGCTTGAAAGACTGTATCTTAGCATGAGAAAGATATTTTTGATTCCATGACTAAATGACATCCTACATAATAAAAAATGGGCAAATTTACTGGCGTAGTTCATCATGGATGACATTATACAATTAAAATGTATTAATGTAAAATGTTACATAAAATAGTAACTAAACTAGACTCACTCTCCTATATAAAAATTGCATATCTTGAAAACAAGGTGCAATACCTGTATGAGTTATTTTCATTTAGTTATTTTCATGAAGGCATAAAATATAACTATTTTATAAAGAAGTAAAATTTTGAAAATGAGGTCACACAGAAAATCTAGAAATGTACATTCACAACCTGTTAGAGGTGGAAATGATGATACTTCTATGGTTCATATCGTTTATGTTAGAAATAAGCCGAAGTTCAATGTGTTGCTGTAATATGCTAAATGAAGTATCAAGTGAGAGCAACTGTAAAGAGAAAATTAAAATATCTTCAGCCATTGAAAAATTAACCATAATACTACTATAGTATAATAGTATAATAATCTTAATCTAATAATATTGAAAAGAAAGTTATATGAGGAAAAACAGCATGAATGTGATGCATTTTAATGAATTGATGACAGACTTACCAGATCAAAGGGAAGAGAATAATAAAGGGATAGAAGAAAAGAAAAATAATATTGAGCACTAATATGGTTTGTCCGTGATTGCACCCAAATCTCGCCTTGAACTGTAGTCCCTATAATCCCCCCATGTCATCAGAGGGACCTGGTGGAAGGTAATTGAATCATGGTGGGGCTTACCCCCATGCTGTTGTTCTTGCGATAGTGAGTGAGTTCTCATGAGATCTGATTGTTTTATAAGGGGCTTTTTTCTCCTTTTGCTCAGCACTTCTCCTCCTGTCACCATGTAAAGAAGGACATGTTTGCTTTCCCTTCCTCCATGATTGTAAGTTTCTTGAGCTTCCCCAGTCATGCTGAACTGAGTCAATTAAACCTTTTTCCTTTATAAATTACCCAGTCTCGGGTATGTCTTTATTAGCACCATGAGAATGGACTAATACAAGCACCTACTATGTACTCGTATCATGGTAACATAGTTTACTCAAAAAGGCTTAGTTTAAAATCTGCCTCAACACTTACTAGTCTGTGTCCTTGGGCCAATCAAGTCCTGTGAGTTTCTGACTTCACTTTTAAAACTTGAGGTAATAATAACTAGAGCTATCATGAGTAATAACAAGACTTAAAGTATTAAACTATTCCTGTAGGATAATAAGAGTCCGTTGTACTCTGGGATCTTCAGATGGGTTCTATTACTTAATGCTCATGATCACACCATGCCACAAAGCCAGTGGCAGAGCCGCGATTCAAATCAGGCCTGTTTATTCCAAAACCCAAGCTATTTTCATAGGTTTAGCCTCAAGAAATTTGTACATTTTTGCCCCTGTGCTAGAAATTCTTTTCCCACTCTTCTACCCTAAATCTCCAACTGCCTTCTAAACTCTATTCATCCTTCAAAATTTATTTAAATATAATTTTTTCAGTGAGCTGTCCCTAATGCTTCTATTTTATGTTCTCTTAGCATTCTGACATTTTTTCTTTGGTGTACTTATGCATAATTAAAATGAGTTAGTTATTTTCCTATTTTTAGTACTCCTTCGCTACTAGACTGTAAGTACGATGAGAACAAGGGCCATTTCTCTCTTACTCACCATGATGACTCCAGCTCCATTGCTCTGTATGTGGCACAATGTAGGCATTCAATTGAAATGTATCTTATACATCAATGAATGCATGAATGACTAAATGAAGAATGAAGAAGCTTTGGGTTGGCAAATGCTTCTTTTTGGCCTTGTTTATTTATTTATTTATTTTATCTTTTTGAGACAGGGTCTCTATTGCCCAGGCTGGAGTGAGTGGCATGATCACAGCTCACTGCAGCCTTGACATCCCGGGCTCAAGCCATCCTCCCAGTTCAGCCTCCTGAGTAGTTGGGACTATAGGCATACACCACCATGCCCAGCAAATTTTTGTATTTTTTGTAGAGACACAGTTTCACCATGTTGCCCGGGCTGGTCTTGGACTCTTGAACTCAAGCAATCCTCCTGCCTTGGCCTCCCAAAGTTCTGGAATTATAGGCATGAGCCACCACGCTTAGCCTGGCTTTGTTTATTAAGGAGAGAATGCTAAAGAAGAAAAAGAAGAAATAGACAAATTTAAGATACAGTAGAGTTATTATAAAAGATGGGGTAAAGTCCCTGGGAAAGTCAGAGAACTTGATCAGGCCATGGAAGTAAGAACTGCCCAAGAAAAGGAAGAGAAACAGTTCTGATACTGTTTTAGGAAAGAAGATGGAAAGATAGTTGTAGATGCAGAAATTATTTTCAAAAGAGATCCCCTCACCTATATTACATTCTCTGTAAAGTAGGAGTTGAAATTCACATGTCAGAGTGAGTGAGAGGAGGAAGATGGGGTTTTGAAGACCTGAGTGTAGAGTATTGGAGAAGGTAGAAATGAGAGACACAGGGCTCCCAGGAAGCATTAATATTCAGCTAAAGTTAGAGACTATGAAGTTTCAGTGTTTTTGATCTATATTGGCTTGGATAGTATTTTCTGCTGCATGGCACAGCACAGCAACTGGGGTCTGGGTGATGAAATGACATATGGTTAAACTCAATATAAAGATTACAGTGATGATGATGATGATGATAATGGCAACAATGACAAACACTGAAACATTGACTCACTGCTACTATCAAGCACTGTGCAAAGCTGTTCTATGAATTATCTTATTTCTTACATACACACAGCATGCATGGGTGCACATACACACATACACTATGTTGTATATATCCCTTCTTTACAGATGAGAAAGCCGAGATTTCCTTTTTATACAACTTGATTAATGTATAATTTTATATAACACCACAAAATTTACCTATTGCATATGTAGAACTACATGATTCTCAATAAATTTATACAGTTGGCAACCATCCCCACAAAGCAATTTTAGATCATTTTCAGTACTCAAAAAAAAATTCCCTTAAACCTGTTTGCACTCAATTCTGCTTCAACCTCCAAGCCCAGGCAACCACTAATCTGCCAGCTCCATAAATATGCCTTTTATGGATATCTTATATAAATGGAATCATACAATATAGAGATTTGTTCATTTTGTGTGGCTTCTTTCACTTAGGATAATGTTTTGTGGTTCACTCATTCTGTATTATATATCAGTATTTTCTTGTTTTTATTGCCAAAGAGCATTTAATTAAATGGATATATCACATTTTAAAATTGATGGACATTTGAATTGGACTATTATATTAATAATACTGCTGTGAAAATCCACATGCAATTCTTTGTGCAAACATATATTTCTATTCTCTTGTGTTAATTCCTAGAAGTGGGAACAGGGCTGTGTGGTACAGTTATATTTAACTTGTTAGGAAACTGCCAAAATGTTTTCCAAATTAGATGTAGCATTGCATATTCCCATTAAAAATGGATGATAGTTTCAGTTTCTCCATGTTATTACCTATACTCTGTGTCTTCCATCTATTTGATTTTAGTCATTCTTATGGATATATAATGGCACCTAACTGTGGCTTTAATTTGCATTCCCTAATGACTCATGATGTTTGGTACTTTATTATGCACTTATTAGCCAGTTGCATGACTTCTTTGGTAAAATATTCTTACTCAAATTTCCCATGGAGAACTGTGGGACAGAAGTTTTGCACAGCTCTCAGCTACACTGTGGCCTGGAGATAAATAACAGTCTAAACTGAGAGTCAGGATCCCCGGGACAGGGGTGTGATAAGGAAACAGATCACATCCCCACCTGTCCAGGGCATGAAGCTGGTGCAGACTCCTTGACCTCTGCAGTGGCCTCAGCTCATTTCACCAGGAGCTCCCCCAGCCACCCCTGTCAGGGCTGGTGCCTGTACTCATCACTGGGGTATTTGTGGGTGAGCACAGCGGTCCAGCTTTTCCCAGTTTTGTCCTCTCTCCCAGCTAAACAGGGAACTTAGGGCAGCAAGCATCCCACAGACCAGCCCACTACCTGAAAGAACAGAGAGCACCTCCCAACAAACAAAAATCAAGCACACACCCATCTGCTTCTACCATTGCTGGCTATTATCCATAAGCACCAACTACTGGCCTGGAGGTTGAACTGCACAACCCAATACAAAACTTGCTGACAGAAGAGCAAAGACCCTAACCAATATAAAGTCACACTCTCAAGAGGAAAGAAAACATCCCATCCAAAGCAAAGAAAATTCAAAATTAAAAAATGATAGCTTCTCCAGATGAGAAAGAACCAACAAAAGAACTCTGGCACCATTAAAAGATTGAGTGTTGTGACATTCCCATTATATCACACTAGCACTCTAGCAATGGATCCTAACTGAAATGAGAATGTTGAAATGACAAATTCAAAATTCAAAATATAGATTTTAAGGAAGTTCAATGAGATCCAAGAGAAAGCTGAAAACCAACACACACACACACACACACACACACACACACACCCCATACACACACACACAAACATGATATGAAAGAAGAGATCGATTAAAAAAATATCAAACAGAACTTCTGGAAAGGAAAAATTCACTGAAGAAGTTACAAAGTAGATTTTAAAGCTTCAACAATAGACTAGACCAAGGAGCAGAAGAAATTTCAAGATTGAAGACAGGTCTTTTGAATTAACCCAGTCAGAAGGAAATGGAATAAAAAAAAGAACTACATAAAAAATGAACAAAGGCTTCAAGAAATTTGAGAGTATGTAAAGTGATGAAACCAGTGAGTCACGGGCATTCCTGAGACAGAAGAAGAAAAAGGAAAAAGTTTGGAAAGCCTATTTGAGGAAATAATTCAGGAAAATGTCCCTAGGCTTGCTAGAGATGTAGATATTCAGACACAAGAGACTCAGAGCACCTGAAAGATAGTTTGCAAGATGCACACCACCAAGGCATACAGTTAACAGGCTACTCAAAGTCCATGTAAAGGAAAAAATCCTAAAATCAGCAAGAGAGAAGCATCAAATTATCTATAAAGGAAATACCACCAGTCATAAAAGTAGACTTCTTAGCAGAAAATTTACAAGTCAGAAGGAATTCGCATCCTATTTTCAATATTCCTAAAGAAAAGAACTGCCAGAAAAGAATTTTGTATCCTGCTAAACTAAGCTTCAAAAATAAAAGATAAATAAAGTCTTTCCCAGACTAGCAAACACTAAGGGAATTCGTCACCAATAGACCGGACCCACAAGGAATGCCATAGGCATTCTAAACATGGGAAAGAATGGGCAAAACTCACCATCATAAAAACACATGAAAGTAAAAATCTCACAGGTCTTATGAAGCAAACACACATTTATGACTATGAAGCAACTAACAATTAATATCATGACAGAAACAAAACCTCACATGTCAATATTAACCGTGAAGATAAATGAACTAATGCTCTACTTAAAAGATGTAGACTGGCAGAATAAATTAAAAAACTGAGATTCACCCATATACTGCCTTCAAGAAACCCACCTAATGGGTAAAGACATTCACAGACTCAAAGTAAAATGTTGGAAAAAGAAAAGCAAGCAGGAGTAGCTACACTTACATCAGATAAGACAACCTTTAACTCAATAACTGTTAAAAAAAGACAATAAAGGAATCAATTCAACAAGAAGATGTAACAATCATCAAAATACATGCACCCAATACTGGAGCACCCACATTCATAAAACAATATGCTACTAGACCTAAGAAAGGAGATAGACCAAAATACAATAATGATGGGGGACTTCAACACACCACCAACAGTATTAGGTAGATCTTCGAAGCAGATAATCAAAATCCCATGATAGGCCATCTGCAAGTTGAGGAGCAAGGAAGCCAGTAGTGGCTCAGTTCAAGTCCTGAAACCTCAAAAGTAGGGAAGCCAACAGTGCAGCCTTCAGTCTGTGACCAAAGGCCTAAGAGCCCCAGAAAAACCACTAGTATAAGTCCACGAGCCCAGAAGCTGAAGAACTTGGAGTTCGAGGGCAGGAAGTACCCAATACAAAAGAAAGATGAAGGCTGGAAAACTCAGCAAGTCTGCTTCTTCCACCTTCTTCCCACTTCTTCTAACTGCTTGTTCTAGCCACACTGGCAGCCACCTTGTGGGTGGGTCTCCCTGAAGGTGGGTCTTCCTCTCCCAGTCCACTGACTCAAATGTCAGTCTCTTCTGGAAACTCCCAGAAACACCAAGATAATCCAGAAACAATACTTTGCATCCTTCAATCCAATCAAGTTGCCACTTAATATTAACCATCATGGTTTCTAATATTTATTATCTTAAGGTTCTTATTGTTTGATATTAATAGAATTCTTTGAGTTCTATTAACATTATAGTTATTGTTTCATAAGCAAAAATCATTGCCAAGTCCAATGCCACAGAGCTTTCACCCTGCGTTTTCTTTTAGGAGTTTTACAGATTTAGATCTTAAGTTTAAGTCCTTAATCTATTTTGAGTTGATTTTTATGTATGGTATAAGATAAGGGTCAAATTCCATTCTTTTCCACATGGATATGCAGTTTTCCCAACACCATTTATTGAAAAGACTATCCTTTCCTCATTGTGTATGAATAAATGTTGGCTAATATGATTTTACATTTGTCAAACTTCTACTATTTATTTGTAACAGAAAATGTTTTGTATAATAATTTACAATTTTCAAAATGCACCTGTGCCCTTTAGTATGTTTTATTTTTAAAATAATCCTGGGAGGCAGGTGTTATTGTACTGAAATTATAGCTGAGAATTATTCTGTATGGTTAATAAGTGGTAGAATCTTGATAGAAACTCAGTTCTTCTGATACTGTATTAATGCATTTCACACTATAAAATAGAGGCTTTCTTCATTAAAAATTTAATTGTCTTGTTATTCCTACAGCTTTGGTTTGAAATGAGGGTGCATTATGATTCAGTGTACTTAATAAAAAAACAAATTTAATCATTGAGTTCGCAAGCCTTAAAGGATTAAGTAAATATTAGTGCATCTATAAATCAAATCCCATCTATCAATTAAAAGTGGCATTATGTTGAATGTTTATTGTCATGAAAATATAACCCTAATATAGTAAGTGGGAAAAAGTTACAAAACACATCTTTTGTAACTTTTAACCAATATATAAACTTTTCTGTTTATGTATCAACAGAAGAGATAGTCCAGAAATAGATGTACACACATGAAGTCAGTTGATTTGTGACAAAGGTGCCACTAAAATTCAGTAGAAAAGGAATTTATTTTCAATAAATGGTTCTGGAGCAATTAGATAGCTATATGAGACCAAAAAAATGAACATTGCCCCATTATTTCATACTATATTTTAAAAATTCATGTGAGATGGATGATGAATCAAAATTTGAAGAAAAACAATAAAAACTATTATAGTAGAAAACATATATCTTCATACCTTAGGACAGAAATCTATTTCTTCATTAATACAGCAAAAAAATGCAATAAAGAAAAGTTATACATTTTAAATTTAAGAATTTATTAAAATATACCATGAAGAGATTGAAAAAATAATCCAGAGATAAGATATTAATAATCATAATACATATATCTAACAAAGAGCTTATATATGGGCTATCTCAAGAATTCCCATAACCTAATAAGAAAAAGGCAAATGAAACTATTTTTAAAATTGAACAAAAGATTTGAAGACACTCTGCAACAGAAAATATCCAAAGGACAAATCAGCAAATATCAATGTAATCAATCACCAGTGAAACGCAAATTAAAATAACCACCCCAAACCACTACATTCTCTATAGAATAGCTAAATCCAAAAAGCTGACAATGCCACTTGTTGGCAATAATGCAGAGTAACTGGACCATTCATATCTTGCTAAAGGAAGAATAAACTGTTGCATCAACTTCAGAAAACTGTCATTTTCTACTTAAGCTACATATATTTTTCCTCCATGATACAGCAATCAACACTGCTAAGCATAAAGCCAAGGTAAAAGAGTTCATACAGGCTAGGCACAGAGGTTCATGCCTGTAATCCCAGCACTTTGGGAGGCAGAGGCGGTGGATTACTTGAGTTCAGGAGTTCGATACCAACCAGACCAATATGGTGAAACTCCATCTCTACTAAAAATACAAAAAAATTAGCTGGGTGTGGTGGTGCATGCCTGTAATCCCAGCTAGTTGGGAGGCTGAGGCACGAGAACTGCTTGAATCCGGGAGGCAGAGGTTGCAGTGAGCCAAGATCATGCCATTGTACTCCAGCCTGGGCAACAAAAGTGAAACTCCATCTCAAAAATAAAAATAAAAAATAAAATAAATAAATAAATAAATAAATAAAAGAGTTCATATAATCGCCATATAAAAACATTCATAACAGCCTTATCCATAACATCCAGAAACTGGAAACAACCCAAATAATGATCAATAGAAGAAAGATAAGGCCAGGCATGGTGGCTCATGCCTGTAATCCCAGCACTTTGGGAGGTCAAGGCAGGCAGATCATTTGAGATCAGGAGTTCGAGACCATCCTGACCAACATGGTGAAACCCCGTCTCTACTAAAAATATTAAAAAATTAGCCAGGTGTGGAGGTGCATGCCTGTAGTCCCACCTACTTGGGAGGCTGAGGCAGAAGAATCACTTAAACCCAGGAGGCAGAGGTTGCAGTGAGCCAAGATTGTGCCATTGCACTCCAGCTTGGGTAACAGAGTGAGACGCCATCTCAAAAAGAAAAAAAAAAAAGAAGAAGAAGAAGAAGAGAAGAAGAAGAAGAAGAAGAAGAAGAAGAAGAAGAAGAAGAAGAAGAAGAAGAAGAAGAAGAAAGATAAATTGTGGCATATAACAGAAGAGTATATAGCAATAAAAAATTAACAAGCTAATAATACATGCAACAATGTGAATAAATCTCACAGACATTATGTTGAGAATCCAGACACACAAAAGTTCAGATGATATGATTCCATTTATGTCAACGTTAAGAATAGGCAAAATTAACAAGTGATGGCAGAAATCAAAAATCATCCCCACGGGGAAGAGGTACAACAGAACTTTCTGGAATGCCAGAATTGTTCTAGATTTTGATGTGACACTTACATGTAACTGCCAAGTCAAGTGTTGCTTCAGTTTCATTGTGCTTCCTCATGATCAATGTCTCATAACTGTTATGGGAGGACTGAAGCCTGACTTCAGCTACTAGCTATGGTGTGCTGCCTTGTTCTTCACATTGCCTGGGTGGTAATTTCAAACACTGAATTTCCACTGGATAAAACAAGTTTTTGCACAATCTTCCATCCCCTCTCCCTTCATCTATTTCTCCATGTCTGCTGCCATGTAAGGTTCCGTAGGATCTCATTGAGTACTTCTGGTATTAGCATGTCCACCGTCAAGGATTCTTTATAAAAGCTCTTCTGAAAAAGCAACCAATGGCATGTGTAGACCATGATCACTCACAGCAAAGCATTTGAAACCTAAAACTTTTCATTTGAAACAATAATTGACAGGACATTGTGTTCTGATCTTAAACTGCTTATTTGTTTGTTTTGAGACAAGATCTTGCTCTGTTGCTCAGGCTGGAGTGTAGTGAAATGATCTCAGCTCACTGCATCTTTGACCTCCCAGGTTCAAGCGATCCTCCCACTTCAGCCTCCCAAGTAGCTAGGACCATAGGCATGTGCCACCTCCCTACATTGCCCAGCCTGGTCTCAAACTCTTGGGCTCAAGTGATCTTCCCACTGCAGTCTCCTAAAGTGCTGAGATTATAGGTGTGAGCCACTGTGCCTGGCCTTAAAGCATCGTAAAGGGGAATGAGTTCTAGGTTGGTAAGACAATATCTTTTTTCTTTTTAAAATTTCTCCTCATTATTTTGATAATTTTGCTTTGCAATAAACAAAAATTAGGAAAGAATACATCTCTGTTTGTGCTGAATAAATATTAGGGATGGTTGGGTTCTACCTTTGATTATTTCCTGCTTTGCCATTTGAGGCACATCCCAGGTGTGGCAGGATAAGACACATGTGCACATGTACATTCTCATTCATTCTCTCTCTCTCTCTCTCTCTCACACACACACACACACACACACACACACACACATACACACAAAAGAAAGGCCAGAGTAATCCATCTGGCCATAACACATTCAGGTTTTGACAAACTGCATCTGGCCGTGACACATTCCAAACATGGCTTTAGAGCAAGCATAAGATTGTTTTGTATATAATTCCGTCAATCCAGTCAGTTTGCTATGAAATGTAAGGTTTAGAACTTGCCTAAAGCTTGGAGCTCAGGAGCATCAGCCTTGGTTTCTCAGAATAGCCAATTCATTGAAGGATTCCACCAGGATTCCTATGCCATCGTTTTTGCGACTCCTTCCTCCATTCTACTACAGAAGAGCTCAGAGCCGCACATTGTCCAGAGGCAGAAAAGTTCACAGTGACCCTGACCTTGAGCCCAAAGCCTTGGACCTAAACGCATTTCTTCCACATCAACATATTTTGTTTTCATCATCTCTTTTGTTTCCTGGCCTTTATTCTACTTTCAAAGTGAGCAGAAGTTTGAAATGTGGTCAGAATTAGTTCCAACAATGGATTTCTGTCATATCTTTTGGAACATGAGTTTACTATCTAATAACTTCTAGATCTGAACTTTTGATTTGTGACAGAAATAAAATGAGGCTTCCCTTAATGGAAAAAAGGGTATGTGACATAACTGGAATCTTGTAAAGATACATAACTTGTAAATCATCTGAGAAATCATGGATGGACAGCATTATTGGAGAGCAAATTATTAAATTGCTTTAGTGGTCTCCTCTGCTCAATTCAGCATATAACTTTAGACCTGGAATCTAGACTCATTGTTGTAATTTATTTTGCTTGCATTTTACAAATACCACATTAGTTATTTTCAATAATGCTTCTTCAAAGGTAGCCCTAAGATAATCTTTGTAATTCTCTTAGGTGATGAACAAAGGCACAGAAATACTAGTCTAAATTGGAAGCTCTTGAGGGGATTATATCAATTAGTATGTTTCATACATCATCTAATTTCCTCTTGTCAAGCACATATTCTGAATTATAATTGTGGTAATCATAATAACAATGAAAATGAGTGACATATTTTACTATCATGAACTACACCCAGCCTTCGTTCTTGAGATGCACAATCTCCTTCCAGAAAGAAGTGGAACCCTGAGAAGCCTGATAGAAGATTGACAAGTAAATAAGATCAGGAGAAAGCTCTTCTCTCTGCAGTAGTGTTACCCATCTCTCCTTTCCCAGCCAACATCACCCAATTCCCAGGAACAAAATATGTATCTGGTTAGTATGGAAGGGACAAGATCAGTAGGAATTTGGTGACTTCGTTTCATTCTTTATGCACAGTACGCTTTTCCTCAGCACTAAACAGTAGTGATTTTTGTCAACCAAAAAAAATCAGAATTTTGTTTCCTAGAGATGGCTCATTATAGATATATCAGAGGCTTCAAAAAAATCTTATAAATAGAAGAATTAGTTATTTTATATAGGCTTCCAAGAAGACAATTTTAGGATAGATACAAATGAAAAGACTTAAACGATAATCAGCAATCTTCCATTTGACAACTCCATTCACAAGTTGTGAGTAAAAGTTCAAAAGGATGATAATTTTTCTATTGTAATCCCCCTCCTGGAAATATGCAATAATCTTTTGCATTCCAACACTTTGGTAGTCCCCAATGAACTAGACTCTGAAGCACATTTCTAACACATCAGAAATGTCCCCTGATTTACTCTCCTTAAGGAAAGTTGACAGGCGACTGTCAGGGGTTCACCATCTCTCTAGTCCTTGTCATCATGAGTGTGTTAGACAGAGAAGTTCGGTTGAGCTGAAAAGCATAAAATAAGGAACTAAGATGCTCATTTTGCTCTCCCTTGACGGATATTGGCAGAGAGAAAATATAAACTTAACAATGCCCTAAGGGCTCAGGTGATCTTTTTCCTTCACTTATAAACAGCTTAAAAATAAGGAAAATCACTGGTGAGCCAGCCAAGACAGCCAAGAAGTTCCTTATTCAAAATCTCATAATGTAAACTCTTCAGGGGAAAAATTGGCACTGCCCTTGTCAGGATAAATATCCACCTCAGACACATTAACTCCAGGCTCTTTTCTAATAGTTATGACTTAAGGAGCAGGCACATCTAGAATGTGTAAAAGTAATACAGATAGAGTGTGTGTTCTTAAATTGATGGTTAAAAATGAACAAGAGAGAGTCTGCTTCACTATAGACATCTTTTGTTTCAATCAGGTTATTTATTTTTTACAAGCAGTAGTTTAAAAAAATTAAAAATATTTCATACATCGCATCATATTCAGCCTGTGTTTCTTTGGCACAGAATGGAAGACAAGAATCAAACACAAGAACAAAGCTGGAGGCATCACGCTACCTGACTTCAAACTGTACTACAAGGCTGCAGTAACAAAAACAGCACGGTACTGGTAACAAAACAGATATATAGACCAAGGGAACAGAACAGAGGCCTCAGAAATAATGCCACACATCTATAACCTTCTGAGCTTTGACAAACCTGACAAAAACAAGCAATGGGGAAAGGATTCCCTATTTAATAAATCATATTGGGAAAACTGGATAGTCATATGCAGAAAACAGAAACTGGACCCCTTCCTTACACCTTATGCAAAAATTAACTCAAGATGAATTAAAGACTTAAATGTAAGACCTAAAACCATAAAAACCCTAGAAGAAAACCTAGGCAATACCATTCAGGACATAGGCATGGACAAAGACTTCATGACTAAAACACCAAAAGCAATGGCAACAAAATCCAAAATTGACAAATGGGATGTAATTAAACTAAAGAGCTTCTACACAGCAAAAGAAACTATCATCAGAGTGAACAGGCAACCTACACAATGGGGGAAAATTTTTGTAATCTATCCATCTGACAAAGGGCTAATAGCCAGAATCTACAAGGAACTCAAACAAATTTACAAGTAAAAAACAAACAACCCCATTAAAAAGTGGGTGAAGGATATGAACAGACACTTCTCAAAAGAAGACATTTATGCGGCCAACAAACATATGAAAAAATGCTCATCATCACTGGTCATTAGAGAAATGCAAATCAAAACCACAATGACATACCATCTCACGCCAGTTAGAATGGTGACCGTTAGAAAGTCAGGAAACAACAGATGCTTGAGAGGATTGGAGAAATAAGAACGCTTTTACACTGTTGGTGGGAGTGTAAATTAGTTCAACCATTGTGGTAGACAGTGTGGCGATTCCTTAAGGATCTAGAACCAGAAATACCATTTGACCCAGCAATCCCACTACTGGTTCTATACCCAAAGGATTATAAATCATTCTGCTATAAAGACACATGCACACATATGTTTATTGCAGCACTGTTTACAATAACAAAGACTTAGAACCAACCCAAATGCCCATCAATGATAGACTGGATAAAGAAAATGTGGCACATATACACCATGGATTGCTATGCAGCCATAAAAAAGGATGAGTTCATGTCCTTTGCAGAGACATGGATGAAGCTGGAAACCATCATTCTCAGCAAACTAACACAAGAACAGAAAACCAAACACCACATGTTCTCACTCATAAGTGGGAGTTGAACAATGAGAACACATGGACACAAGGAGGGGAACAACACACACCAGGGCTTGTCAGTGGGTGAGGGGCTAGGGGAGGGATAGCATTAGTAGAAATACCTAATGTAGATGACAGGTTGATAAGTGCAACAAATCGCCATAACATATGTATACCAATGTAACAAACCTACACATTCTGCACATGTATCCCAGAACTTAAAGTATAAAAATAAAAAGCATATAAAAAGAATCAAACACATGCCATGAACCAACAGTTGAGGTTTCCCAATCCTCAGAAAGTCACTCTTGGTTCAAGACTGGGCTGAATAACACGGTGAAGTTCCCCTACCTTTTCTGCATCCACCTCAGAAAAGAGTTTAGCAAAAATGAGTCCCCAAACAGCAGTGACATTAAACAAAACATTTTTTAAAATGATCATTTCTATTTTCTTGGAGAACAAACAGTCAACCATCAGAGTTGGGTCATCAATTTATTGATGACTATTATAGTGTGATTTGAATTTTGTGACAGAATAAAAAATCTTCTCCACTTTTCTCTGTAAGTGCTGCTTATTTTACAGTATATCTAAAGAGCTACTAAATATGAGGTTGAAGACCCAGCACCACCTTTTTAAGTTTGAGAGTAATTATGAATCCTATTGCTAACTGCAGCAATGTTTTCAGAACCCTTTCCCCTAGAGAGGTCCTCAAAGACTGGAGGCATAACTCACATCACAGATTGCCAAACACCTGGGTTGCTGAATCCAATCTTCCATTCATAGAGACATACAAAACAATTTGTTCTGATGCACTGTACAATCAAGAACAAACAGATGAGGTGCTTTCAAATCATAGGGCTGTATATCAACAATTCAGTACAAGGTGATGATGGTTATTTTAAATACCAACACCTTTTATTGTGTGTACCAAGTACATTAAAGCACAGTCATTTGTTAAAGATTACAAATGAGAAAGCAAGAGGCAGACAGAAGGAAGAAGGAGTGGAGGGAAGGACATGAGGGAAAGAAAGAAGGAACAGAAGTAGTGAGGAAGGAAGGGAGGGAGGAAAGAAATGGAAGAAAGGAAAAGAAAAATGGGGAGAGGAAAGGGATGGGACTTCATAGCAAATACATATATGTATACATATAAAACACATTCATATGTGTGTATGTATACACTAGTATGCACACAGATGTGTGTTTATGTATGTGTATATATAGCTACAGAAATTATATATAATGGTAGAGTTTTAATACAGTATTATATATGTGTGATATATGCATATCAGATATGTAGTAGAAACAATACAGTATATTTTATACACAGATGTGTGTATACATAAACTGTATTACACAACTATATTATATATAATAGAAGTTTAATACAAGTATATGTATATACACATTTGTCATGTATATATATATGCCTGAGACTATATATCAGGTATTAATACTCTTTATGTCTGATATGTGTCATGACTGTAACATACGGAGCCAAATCTGAATACTTCCATTCATTACACATATACTAACTGAAGACTTCTCTGAATACTTCCATTCATTACACATATACTAACTGAAGACTTCTCAATAAATAATTGGACCACGTACTGTGAGGATAAAGAGCCAAGGTTAGAACATGGTTCTGGAGTCCAAATGAACTTTGTTTCAGTGAGAAAAGGCACGTAAACAATAAACGAAGTAATATGAGGCAAGTGTCCTGATTAGATACAACTAGATGCTGAGAGGCACTGGAGGAAGGAGGGAGTTTTATGATCTGGTCCAAGGTGGGAAGGACATAGGAAAATGTTACTTGAAGGAGAAGTTTTTTATCTCATTTTAACAGCTGGAGAAGGAATCAGAGTTCTGCAAGCCAATAGGGAAATACGAGTGATGGCATGTGATGAGGAGGGTACAGCATGCTCATGGATGGCCGTTTGATTCATACACCTGGAGAGCAGGGTGAATAAGGGAGCCAAGCTAGGGATATCAGAGGAGGCAAGATTTTGGTGTAGGTGCCCTGCTGAGTCTAGATTTGAGGATGAAGCAATCACTGGTAGGGTCACAGATTATCATGCTGGATAGAAGGCATTTTAACTAACTCCTGAAAGATAAATACAGTTTCTTTAGTCAGAAGTGGGAAAAAAGAACATCCCAGAAAAAGAGGATGATATTAGGAAAGGAGTAGAGATAAGAACATATAATGTTGATTTAAGGAATGGATTAGGATAACAAATACTTACTTCCTGGCATATAGTAGGAGCTCAATAAATATTTGTTGAATAAATAATTGATGATAGAAAAATTGGAAGGAAAGAATTTTCAAAATATAGGTTAGAAGTAAACCTTGAATTCTAGACTAAGAAGTCAGGACTTTTTCCAGTAGCCAATAGGGAGGTATTAAAGGATTTGGAAAGGAAATAATGACAAGTCAACACTATGATCTGGAAGATGAACCTGGTGTTGAGAAAAAGAATGGATTAGAGAGGGCATGTCAGAAAGAACAGGCTATTTCTGTGATGTAGTATCACAGACTAAAGTTAAAAGGGACTTAGACAGGAGTAGAAATTTAATGGACAGAATGAATGGAAGGCAGTATGAACTATTTACTTGTATTATATAGTTTTACTAGACTTATCCACCCACACATAGAAGAACTTTGCAGGACAATACATATAGACCACAAGACTTTCAGGCCTACCTGTGGCCATTGTGTGAACTTCACACTCACTCGGTTCCCCATGCATTCACCCACATCATTCTTATATTTCAGTCTTCCACGCTGCTGCCTGTTTTATGTTTCCATACACCTCTTGGACTTAAATCAAGTTCTACTTCCTCAATTTGACATTCAGTACTCATTCTTGTACTCTTTCTGTTCTTGGTTGTTTCAGATAAACAAATCCCTCATTCCAGCCTCAGCTTCTAGAGAAAAACCCCAAAAGTGACTCATTTGCTCAGAATGTACCTTATTCCTTGAGTCCCTCAGAAGTGACCCACCAAGAAAGAATGTAGGAGAGGAATGACTTCGATATAGATATAAGACAGAAATGAAAGTCAAGGATGAATTGCCTTTCAAAGGAAATCATTCATTCTTAGATATTTGTAGTGTCTGCTAGTGCCAGTCACAGCTCTTCATTCTTGATATAAACCAAAGAACAAAACGATTGGCATTCCTGTTCTTCTGCAGCTTAACAGCTAGTTGGGGATATACATGGTAAACAATAGGTATGACATATATTTGTATAAATTATATAATATGTTTGAAGATGTAAAATGCTATGGAAAAAGTAGAGCAGGGTATGGGGGATCAGCATTGAGAGAAGTGAGAACAGCATGCCACAATGAATAGAGTTGTCAGGGTCTGCCCTACTAGGAAAGGGAGAAACAAGCAGAGGGTTGACAGAAGTGGGGGAATTAGCCAAGTGAGTCTTTAGGGAAGAGCATCCTGGTCAGAAAGAATAACTTACAGGAGGTTGTGAAGTTCAGCAAACAGCAAGAAGGCCAGCATAGCTACTGCAGAGTAAGTAAGAGGGATTATGACAGGAAATAAGATCACAGCAAAATCTACAGTATTTTACAGGCCATAGTAAAGACTTTGGCTTTTACTCCGAGTGAAATGAAAGGCACTGGAGAATTCAAGTCAGGGAGTGACATTATCTGACCTATATTTTTAAGAATTTTACTTTGAGTGTACATTGAGGAAGAACTGTAAAGGGGCAAGGATAAAAAACAGGAGACTCTTGAGCAGCTTCTACCATAATCCAAGTGGGAGATGATGATGGTCCCATCAGGATACAGTAATGAAGGTGGAGGAAGTGAACAGAATCAAGTGGTATCTTGATGGTAGAAGCAACAGGCTTTCCTTCTGACAAATTGGATGTGAAGCATGAAACAGAGAGAAGAGTCAAGGAAAATTCAAAGGTTTTCTTTATTTATTTCTGAACAACTAGAGAGATGGTGATATGGTTTGGCTGTGTCCCTACCCAAATATCATCTTGAATTGTAGTTCCCATAAACCCCATGTGTCATGGGAGGGACCAGGTGGAGATAATTGAATCATGGTGTTCTCATGATAGTGAGTTAGTTTTCACGAGATCTGATGGTTTTATAATGGGCTTCCCCACTCTTCACTCTGTACTTCTCCTTGCTGCCACCATGTTAAGAAGAACATGTTTGCTTCCCCTTCTGCCATGATTGTAGGTTTCCTGAGACCTCCTAAGCCATGGTGAACTGTGAGTCAACTGAACCTCTTTCCTTGATAAATTACTCTCAGTTATGTCTTTATTAGCACCGTGAGAGCAGACTATTATAGATGGAATTGCCATAAAGTGAGATAGAAAAGATTGTGGGTGGGGCAAATCTGTGGGGAAAATCAGGAGTCCAGATCATCACATTTTGAGCTCAAGATGTCCAAGTGTCAATATTAAATAAGAGATCAAATATAGGGGTCTGCAGAGAGGTCTGAGATCAATATAGATAGTGGAAAGTGCTCTGATTCACTATAGCAAAGACATGGAATCAACCCAAATGCTCATCAATGATAGACTGGATAAAGAAAATATGGTACATATACACTAGGAAGTACTATGCAGCCATAAAAAGGAATGAGATTATGTCCTTTGCAGGGACATGGATGGAGCTGGAAGTCATTATCCTCAGCAAACTAACACAGGAACAGAAAACCAAACACCGCATGGTCTCACTCATAAGTGGGAGCTGAACAATGAGAACACATGGACACAGGGAGGGGAACAACACAGACTGGGGCCTGTTGTGGGGGCATGGGAGAGGGAGGGAGTGCATCAGGATAAATAGCTAATGCATGCAGTGCTTAATACCTAGGTGATGGGTTGATAGGTACAGCAAACCACCATGGCACACGTTTACCTAGGTAACAAATCTGCACATCCTGTACATGTATCCTGGAAGTTAAAATAAAATAATAAAAAAAAAGAAAGTGGAAAGTGCTCAGCATATGAACTGAAGGTAAACTCATGAGACAAGATGAAATTACCAAATAAGTAGGTATAGATCTGGCAGAGAAAAAATAGGACCAAGGACTGGGTCCAGAGGCACTCAAGAGATTGGGTAGAATAACACTAACATCCCTAGGGGAATAAGAGAAAATCTGAGTTTGGTGATAGATGGTTGGTTAGACAAACAAGTTCTATTTTAGGCATGTTATATTTGAGGTGTAACTACAAATTTCAGGTGACAGCTTGTGTTGTGCTGGTGAATATTTAACAACCAACTCCAGGGGAGGGGACTGTAATTTGTAGCATTTGCCAATTTCTCTGGTATAAAAGCTACATCATGGCCAATTTTGAGCTACCAACTTGAAGTCACTGTATTTAGTCACTACTGGATACATAGTGTGCAAAGATCAACACTAAACTTATGAAATACTTTTGAGAAATCATTTCTAACAAGTGGTAATTAAAGCCAAAGGAAAGGATAAAATCTCCCAAGGATATATAATAAAAAGAAAACCAAAGGCAAGATGTAGGTAAATGTCCATATTAAAGAGTTCAGAAGATTTCCAAATGAAGAAAAAAAGGTAAGAAGCTAGATTCCAGAATAGTTTCTCAAGCTACCATCATTTTGCTACTGTTGCAAAGTGTCGCTTATTTCCTTTTTTCTATGTTTTCCTGTGAAATGAAAGTATAACAGATTCAGAAAAAAAAAACATTTAGCCTTTCAGAGAATGGGTAAAACTTCTTCATCATATCTATAAAAGGATGTCAGTTTCAACTTTGTAAGAATAATTTTTACAAACTTTCAGCTTTCCGTTAACAAAAAAGTTATTATGACATCTGTATACTCCAACACTTACACCATATGATTTTCAGAATGGTCAATGTGGTTTCCCAGACTTGCTAATACAAAATTTTGTTTGTTTGTTTAATCCAGGTGACATTTGGTACAAGGCATCGCACTTAAACAGTCAAACAGACTGTCACACTGACTAATACTGAAAAAAGGGCATTAGGAAAGGATGGGTGCATCTAGACAATTTGCTTTTTCTTTGTGCAACTTTGTTGAAGAATAGAATAAAACAGCATGACTAATTCTCATTTATTTAGATGCAACTCACGTTGTGGATAACCAGACATGTGATATCACTTTTTTAAAGTTCTATTTAGATTTGGGTTACAGCATACAAATGGTAATCATATTTCTAGAATTTTCCAGAACAGTCTCATTATTCTCATAAATGTATTTGTAATTGTCAAATTAAGTATTCTGATTTTTTTTTCATTTGAAAAGTATTAATACTAGTAGAAGATTTGCTTTGGGCTGAATTAAATTTAGATTCCACCCCCAGTGTCTGACGGATGGTGCAGAGAAGGCCACCTAAGTCTAAGAATTATTGTGGAAAAAGCAGCAATCATCTAACACACATGTTCAGTGGGTCTGCACTCTTAGGGAAGCTCAGCTAGTCCTAGCTTGCTATAATAAATGCTAAATGTCTTCTCAAATTGTAGTTGAATGCTCGCCCTAGATCTTAGAAGAGGCTCTGAATCTAAGGAGTTCTCTGTTCCCAGTACATTGAAATTGTGACTTGAAAAAGGGGAAAAAGTCAGTTATTAAATTTTTCCCCGATCGAAAATCCAGTTGAAGAGAGTGAACCTCTTTCAAAAGACACAGCTCTGTCTCACCGTTTGGGGTCCTTGTGCAATCTCCCTCAGGGCCCATATGTGAAATGAGAACAATACGGAGACCTGCACGTTCACATAACTGATCCACTTTCATCGGCATAAAGGGATGAGAAAGTCTCAAATTATTAACAGTCCAGTGCTTTTACAGGTCCCACCTACCATGCACTTATCACTTTCAGATTCGCCTAATTGAATTACTGAGAGCACACCAAATGACCTTAGTTGTCCAAGCACTATTTATCACTTTTTATTTTAAATGAATTATATTTTATAACAAAATATTCTCTTAATCCATTTGCCATCTTATAGTAATTATATCCTGGTGTCCTAATTTTTCTGTGACTTTTCTTTTCAAGAAAGAATGATTCACATTCAATGTAGTCAGTGACCTTGTTTGGATGACTCTGTTCACTCAGGTGACCTTGAAGCAAAAATTATAGAAGCATCAATTGGCAAGTTCACCAGCATCCAGCAAAGTATGAAAAGGGTAAGAGCTCTTCATTTCCCAGCACTGGCATTCATCATGGAAAGACACATAAAAAGAAAGGGCAAATTCCAATGACATGCATCCAATAAATTGGAGACTCTTGTCACCGCAAATGCCAATTCAGCAGTTCATAATCACAATGCATAACATGGTGACGTTATTTATTTTTTAACCCTCTAAATGGAGGCTTTTATTACTGGTCCGTCTGTTTCTTCCTTTGTACACTTGAAAATTCTAAGTTTTATCTGTTAGGAAATTGTCTTTCTAAGTCTATTGAATTTCATCTTGGCTATTAGTAGCAACTTTTTTTTGTAATAGCATCCAATTGAAAATTACAGATTCAGAAATCTGAAAGATCTCCTAGTCCCAAGTAGACCATTGGGTAAACAGAACTAGAGGGAAAATATGCTACCAAATTGTTTGTAAACTATTTTCAGTACAACAAACCCAGAACTTCCCTTAGCAATTTCCATGGCATTTCCTCCCCTTTAAGCTGATAAACAGAGTCCAAATTCTCTTGCCTGAATTAGAGCTAACCTCAAAACAACCATTTAAGATGAGCCATCATTCCTAAGTTTATTTATAGACTAAAATGGTATAGTTCAATACAAGCTATATCTTAAGACAGTGCTCATACTGTGTGCTGCTCTCTATTAAATATGTTTGATTTTTTTCAGACAGTATGAATCCTCTAGCCAAAGTGCTTATAATAAGGTCAAACACACTTACGGAGATTTCAATGCATGTTCAGGCTCTCTCAAATCAATATTATATTTTACCTCGGTGGAATACGTGAATTAGAACAGTGACATGGAACAGATACTAGACAAAAGGAATCATAGGTATAGGGTTAAAGTCCAGTGCTATGACTTATAGATTCCATTAGACAGTTACTCAGACTCTCTGGGCCTTAATGTATTCATTTATACAATTATTTCTGAAGTCATGTGATCCAACAGGTCTATGTGGCTAAAAGTAAACCAGATTAACATCAGGTTTTTGCTCTTGCTCCTCCTAAAACAAAACAAAAGAAACAAAAAACAGAAAAGACACCAAGAACACAACTGGCTTTAGTACATACCCAAGATTGTGCTAAACTTTCTATCTTTGCAATCCTTCTCTTAAAAGCATTGTGAGAACATTTACCAGAAGTGAGAAGCACTACAGGGTTAACCCATGTTCTGATGCCAGTAACCCTATTAGGCAATACATTTGTTTAAAAAAAAAATCATTAGGCCTCTGAATCTCTTCATGGTGCATATCTAGTGACCTGAGCACATATATTTGAATTCAAACAGTTAGTATATCTAGTAAAAGACTGATCTAGTTTATAAAGCAGAATATTTCTCCCACCTAAGAAAAAATTTTCTTGGAGATCATCCTTAAAATAATTGTTATTTATGGAAGCATGCTATTCCTGCAGAAAGATCCATAGAGGGAAAACCAATTCCAGAGCTTTCTTTTTTGAAGCATGGTTTGTCTATTTACCATATCAAGAAGCCAACAAGAGGGTCTGACAATTTTGCTTTCTTGAGTAATATGCTCCTATGACAATTCTGATCCTAAGGTACAGTCATGGGTTTCTGCTATTAATTTTCATATCCTATCTTGAGTCACGGACTGCATGTTATGAAGCCAGTCCTCACCACATTCTGCCAAGAATGTTAATCAGTCTCCTAGGCTGCTTCTACTCTCTGCACTCTGCACCCCTGAGGCAGTGCCCTAATCATCTCACATGAGCCCTGGCAGATCTCCATGCCCATGGGCAATGGTGGACTCCAAACTAAACCCACTAACAAGACTAAGGTTTATTGCCTGTATAATGCTATTTCAGATATTTCAAGGGCTTCTTTTCCTTAAATCATAATTTCAGTTTTCTCACTGGGGCTACATATACCTTTAAGAGAATAGGAATATGTTTTGACTCAGTACACATTTTCCTGGGAGAAGTAACGTATGACCCCAAATCTATATGACATAATTGATGAATGTCAAACCTTTTCTTGAGACTGGATATTAATAAGAAGCTTCACTGGCACTTGAAATGGGAAAAGTGCAGTAAAAGGAGGTGGAAGATAAAAAGTATTTTTCTTCTTTTGTGCTTCATTATCATATGCAATATGATGATAATAATGATCATCTCATGAGGTTGGTTAGCTAATTGATAACAAAAACAAACATCATTTATTGGGTCTTTTAATAGTGAGAAGTGGCATCAGTGGAAAATGCTGGTAAGGACATCCAAAAAGATTATCTTTCATAAAAGCAATGAAAATAATGGCAAAAAATGTCAGAATCAACTTTCTTATAACTCTAGCCATTAACCCAAAGGCTTGCAGCAATTCAGAGAGCATTTATTTTTCCTAAAAAGAAGCTAAATTTTATTAAGAAAAGCACATAGTATGTTATTTTAACTTGCCCTATGCACATCCACCTCCTCCCTCATTTCTGAGGTAACCTTAAAAACCAACAGGCCACAATCATAATTAGCACCAGCAGCCTGGGAAGCCATTTGGAGGGGGTAAAATAGGGTAAGAACCCCTTCAAAGCCCAATTTCCAGATAATTATTCATTATTTGGTCTGTCTAATGTTTCCCTGGAAGACTCCACTCACAGGGCTGTTGGTACTTGAAGTGACATGAAGCTCACCCAGTCAACTTTACAAAAAGCTCACCCAATGAGCTTTCACAAAAAGGCTTTAAAAAGCCTTTTTGTGCACACACACACACACAAATCAGAGGCAATTGTTTAAATTTTAACTACTACCTGAAGCAGTGGATAACAGTTGACACAAAACACTAAACAAAAAGCTTAAAAGGAAAACATAGGTAATGAGATGTCCACAGGAGTCTTTAAGAAATCCAACAAATTCCTGAGAATCTAGAAGCCCTTGTACATGTGTAGGGGTGTGCATATAGCTAAGGCTGTGTGTATGCTAAGGAATATCTAACAAAGTCTAACCTCTGGCTAGACTTGGGGTTCTGTATGAGTAAAAAAAATGAAGACTAAGAATGAGCAGCCTAGCTGAGTATTAAAAGTGTTCCCCTGTACACACACCAAGCTCAGCAAAAATTGGAAGATTTGTTAGGTTCAGGCATATAAAAAAGTCTCTTTCCAATCATTAGCTGACCACTAAGGTCACCCAGCAGGAACTTTAGTAGCCACACACAAAAAGAACACAGACTTTATAGAATTTACTCAGAAAAGTCACTAAGCAAACAAATAATAAATAGCAACAAATCTTGGGGAGTGAGTAGAATCTGATTTCCAGTGTTGCCACATTATATTAGCTAAAATGTGTGGTTTTCAACCCCAAATTACAAAACATGCAAAGAAACAAGAAAGGAGAGCCTAAACACAGGGGAAAAAAGCAATCAATAGAAACTGTCCCTGAGGAAGGCCAGATGTTGGACTTACTACAAAGACTTTAAATCAGTTATTTTAAATATATTTAAAGAATTTAAGAAAACCATGTTATAGAACTAAAGGAGAATGTGAAACTGATGCCTCACCAAATAGAGAATATCAATAAAAAGATAGGAATTGTTTTTAAAAAGAATAAAACAGAATATCTGATGGCAAAAAGAATAATTGAAGTAGAAACATCACTACATGGCTCAAGGCACAACAGCAAATTTGAACAGGCAGAATCAAAATTAGTGAGTTTGAAGATAAGTCAATTGAAATTATCTAGGTAGGAAACAGAAAGAATAAAAGAAAACTAGCAGAGCCTCAGAGACCTGTGGACACCATCAAGTGAATCAATGTGTACATATTGGGAGTCCCAAAATAAAGGAGGAAAGGGCAGCAAAAAGGAGCAGAAAGAATATTCAAAGAAGTAATGGCAGAAACTTCCAAATTTGATGAGAAATATAAATCTACACAACCAATAAGCTCAAAATCTCCATGTATGATAAATTCAAAATGATGCATACCTAACCACATTATAATCAAATGGCTAAAAGTCAAGGATAGTGATGAAGAGAGAATAGTGAAAGAGGCAAGAAAGAAGTGATTCATTATATACAAGGGTCATTAATAAGATTAACAGATGATTTCTCATAATAAATTATGAAGGCCTGAAGACAGTAGGATTATATATTTAAAGTGTTAATAAAAAGAAAACTAGCAACCAAAAACTTTATATCCAGCAAAATTATTCTTCAAAAATGAAGTAGAAATTAAGACATCCCTCCCCCCTTCAAAACTGAGAAAATTTGTTTTCTTTCATGATCTATAAGAAATAATAAAAGGAGTCCTTTGGGTTGAAGTAGAAGAACAGTAAACAGTAATTCAAATCCACATAAAGAGAACTGGTAAATCTAACCACATAGGTACATTTAAAAAAAAGATATTATAAATGTTTTTTGTTTGTTGCTAATCCCTTTGTCTCCTATCAGAAAAGGCAATTTCATAATGAAATACCTATAAGTTTGTGCTGATGGACACAAAATGGGTAAATATATAATTTCTTTTACAATAACTGTACAAAGGAAGGAGAAAGAAATGAGCTATATAGGAACAAATATTTGCATACTAGTGAAACTATGTTGATATAAATCCAAACTACCTTGTTATAAATTAAGATGTTAATTGTAATCCTCAGGGCAACCACTAAGAAAGTAACTCAAAAAATATAATTTAAAAATGTCAAGGGAACTAAAATGGCACACCAGAAAATATCTATTTATCACTAGAGAAGGCTGTAATGGACATGGCGTTAGTGACATAAGACATATAGAAAAAAATAGCAAAATGGCAGATGTAAATCCCACCTTATCAGTAATTGCATTAAATATATATGGAGTGAATGTTTCAATTAAGAGGCAGAGATTTCTTCATGGATGATATGATTCTATATCTATAAAACCCTGAAGGCCAGAAGGCTCCTGGCTCTGATAAATAACTCCAGTATAAAAAATCAGTATTTAAAAAATCAATGTCCAAAAATCAGTAGCATTTCTATACAGCAATACAGTTCAAGATGAGAGCCAAACCAAGAACACAATCCCAATTACAAAAGCAACAACAACAAAAAGTACCTAGGAATACATCTAACCAAAGAGGTGAAAGATATCTGCAAGAAGAAATTTAAAACGCTGATGAAATAAAATCATAAATGGTACAAACAAAAGGAAATCCATTTGTCATACTGCCCAAAGCAGTGTACAGAATCAATGCTATCTTATCAAGCTACCCACATTATTTCACACATAACTAGGAAAAAAAACTATTCTAAAATTCATATAGAACCAAAAAGGAGCCTGAATAGCCAAAGCAATCTGAAGCAAAACAAACAAAGCCAGAGGCATCATATCACCTGACTTCAGACTATACTGTAAGTCTGCAGTAACCAAAACATCATGGTACCAGTATAAAAACAGACATACAGACTACTAGAACAGAACAGAGAATCTAGAAATAAAGTTACACACCTATGCCCATCTAAATCTTCAACAAAGTCAATAAAAAAGCAACAAAGACTCTCTATTCAATAAATGGTGCTGGGAAAACTGGCTAGCTATATGCAGAAGAATAAAACTGGACCCCTACCTATAATCATATACAGAAGGTTACTCAAAATGAATGAAAAATTTTCATGTAAGACCTCGAACTATAAGAATCCTAGAAGAAAAACTAGGAAACACCATTCTGGCCATGGGCCTTGGGAAAGAATTTATGACTAAGTCCTCAAAAGCAATTGCGACAAAACCAAAAATTGACAGTGGGACCTAATTAAACCAAAGAGCTGCACAGCAAAATAAACTATAATAAACAGAAACCCTATAGAATGGGAAAAAAATATTCACAAGCTATGCATCTGACAGAGGTCTAATATCCAGAATCTATAAGGAAATTAAATAATTGAACAAGCAAAAACCAAATAATTCCATTAAAAATGGACAAAAGACATGAGCAAACACTTCTCAAAAGAAGACATATAAGCAACCAACAAACAGGAAAAAATGCTCATCATCACTAATCATCAGAGAAATGCAAACCAAAACCACAAGAAGATACTATCTCACACCAATCAGAATGGCTATCATTAAAAAATCAAAAAATAACATGCTGGTGAGGCTACAGAGAAAAGGGAACACTAATATGCTGTTGATGGGAATGTAAATTAGTTCAGCCACTGTGGAAAGCAGTTTGGACATTTCTCAAAGAACTTAAAACACAACTACCATTTGACCCAGCAATCCCATTACTGAGTATATAACCCCCCACCTACCAAAATAAATCATTCTACCAAAAGGACACATGCATGTATATGCTCACTGCAGCACTATTCAAAATAGCAAAGACATGGAATCAACCTAGATGCAATCAACAGTGGGCTGGATAAAGCCAATGTGGTACATTTACGTCATGGAATACTAAAACTACACAGCCATAAGAAACGAATGAAATCATGTCCTTTGCAGCAACATGAATGTAGCTGGTGGCCGTTATCCTATGCAAATTCACACAGGAACAGGAAACCAAATACCAAATACCACATGTTCTCATTTGTAATAGAGAGTGAAACAATGGGTATTTGAGGACATAAAGATGGCTACAATAGAAACTGAGGACTATTGTTGGGGGAGGGTAGAAGGGGAGGAAGGGTTGATAAAGTAACTATTGGGCACTATATTCAGTATCTGGGTGACAGGATCAATCATACCCCAAACCTCAGCACCACACAATATATCCAATTAACAAACCTGCACACGTATCCCTTGAATCTAAAATAAAAGTTGAAAATTTTTTTAAAATCTCTTTTGAGTTTAGATTTAAAAGTTTAATAGATGTATTATTAAGAGGCAGATATTAGCAGAATGGATTTAAAAATATAATCCCATTACATGCTTTTAAAAGAGACACACTTTCAAAGACACAAATAGGTTGGAAGTAAAAGACACAATGAGATGTATCATGCAAACAGTAACAAAAATAGAACCTGAGTGGTTATACTAACAGCAGACAAAATGGACTATAAAAGAAAAATCATTACTAGAAACAAGTAAGGACATTTTATACTGATAAAAGTGTCCAATTTATTAGAAATTATAGCAATTTTAAACATATATGCACCTAACAAGAGTCTCAAAATACATATAACAAAAACTCAGAATTTAAGGGAGAAGCAGAAATTCTAACAATAATAGTTGAGAACTTCAATAACCTACTTTCAATAATAGATAAAACAGAAATCTTGAATAACTCTACAAACCAACTGGACCTAACAGAAATCTGTTGAAGTCTCCCCTCAACAGAAGACTACATGTTCTTCTCAAGTGCACGTGGCACACTCTCCATATAGACCATATGTTAGGCCATAAAACAAGTCTCAATGATTTTAAATGCATATTGCTAAAACTGAATGAATTAAAACTCAATGGATGGGAAATCTTTTAAGTTTTTAGTGTGTCTTATTTTTTTTTTAATTCTCCACAGTACTCTATAGTACAGTGTGATTACATAGGATGATTATCCATCTATTAATCTATTCTCACACTGCTATAAGGACATACCCAAGACTGGGTAATTTATTTTAAAAAAGAGGTTTAATTGACTCATAGTTCCGCTGGGCTGGGGAGGTCTCAGGAAACTTAACAATCATGGTGGAAGGGGAAGCAAACATGTCCTTCTTCACATGATGGCAGGAAGGAGAAGTGCCAAGCAAAAGGGGAAAAAAGCCCCTTATAAAACCATCAGATCTCATGAGAACTCGCTGTCACAAGAACAGCAGCATAGGGGTAACTGCCCCCATGATTCAATTACCTCCACCTAGTCCCTCCCATGGGATTATGGGAACTATATTTCAAGATGAGATCTGGGTGGAAACACAGCCATACCATATCAATCCACTTACTACAGATGAAGAAACTGCAGTAGAGAGGGTATGTAACTTGCCTAAGATTAACCAATTAATAAGAAACAAATGTGTAGGCAAAACTTAAATTCCTTTTAATGTTTGAGTTCTCAATTTAAATATTACCTCATTTGAGATATTTTCCACCCAATATGTAAAAGGCCCCCACTGTAATTCTATCTCACAGCATCCTATTCTCTTACTTCACAGGACTTTTTACAGTGTGGAATTATATATTTCTGGTACTGATGATAGGTAAGTAGGTAAGATAAGTAGTGTGAGCAACTCATCATGCTTTGCCTGAGACTTTCCCAGGATTGACACTAAAAGTTCCAAGTAGTAGGAATCCTCTCTGTCCAGGTAAAACCAAGGTGGTTGGTCACATGAGGGAATGAACAAGCTACAAGTGTTTCTTCACAATGCCTAGGTGTTTTCTCCAGAAATGAAAAAAGCTATCACCCAAGATATAAGAATGCTATAGCTGACCATGTCCCTCAACAACCCTAAGTGGCTTCTAAACCAGAGGAGTGTCTCTGAATCAACTCATTACAAGGAACCCTTCTCAGGCACCACGGAAACACCATGAAGAAGCAAAACAAAGACAAAATTTTAACCTGGGCTTTAAATAAAAAGAATGACTCTGCAAGAAGTCATTACCATTTAGAGAGGAAGAAAGTATGTATTATTGTTTTTTTTACTTGTTTACTCTCTTTCCTCCATTTTTGTTCACCACTGAATATACAGCATCTAATAAATTCCTGGTACCTGGAGAGTATTCAGTAAATATTTGTTGAGCCAATTACCATGTAACTTCTAAGGCCTTGCTCTTAATTATCATCTATCACCTGCCTTGTTCATCTCTTGCCTTAATACTAATACAAGCTAGTAGAATGAACTATTTGTTATGTCTCAGGCATGATGGTATCTCAATTCATCAGCAGAACAAGCTTTTGAGGTATCCCCATTTTCCAGATGAAAAGCTAAACATAAGAGAGATTAAGTAACTTTGTCAAGACCTCAAAATTAATCTCTAAACCACATATGTGTGCTGTATTTTTCTCAACTCTAACATCCTGATAGCATGAAATCTTTCTGTACCCACACAGTGTACAGCACAAAATATCAGGTGCTTAACAAATGCTCCTTACATAGACACTTTTCCACTCCTGCTCCCAATATTGTTTATCATACCAATCTGGTAAGGTAAATATTTTTCCTATCTTGCATAAAGGTAGTCTCAGCTGAGCCTCTCTCCAACTAACAAAGTTCAAATTAACACAGAGTTTTATAATAACCTTTGAATTCATCAAGCACCAGCAAATTTTAAGTGCATAAATAATATATAATAACTTCCCTAAGTTTTTTCTTCTTCTATTAATAATTTCTAGGATGAAATTAAAGAAAACACTTGTATTCTTTTTTTTTAATTTAAATTTTATTTTTGTTCATAACCTATGTGGTTCTAAAACTTCTTTTTCTGTTTTTAAAAGGAATCCTCAGGTGTACATGCATGATATTTAAATTAAACTCCCTAAAGCCAAATATGATTTATCTTCAAACAGCAGAATGGAAAGGAATAGAGCAGAAATCTCCAAATATATATAAATTCATAACTAGCTTCTACTGAACTCCTGCCCTCGTCAACTCGTTTAAAACACAATTTTCCAAATGCCACTGCTTTCTGTGATTCTAGGGAGGGGAAGAGAGAGCTTTTACTTCATTAGATTTATGTCAATTCCATATTCTGAGTTTCTAGCAATAGGGACTCCTGGAAAAATATGTCAAGCTTCCTTTCAGAGCTGAGTTGCTGTTAATTCTGGCACCACAAAGCACCAAGAGTAAATAAAATGACTCATGTTGTGCTCTGGACCCAAGGGAGCCTGTGAGATAGGATGAGAAATCAGTTGATTTGCCCAGACCCTACCTCCAATGGCATGCTGCTCTTTTCTCTATAGTCAGAGCTACAGCCATGGCCAAACTGCACACTTGGAGCCAAATTCTCCTCTCAGCCCTGTGTGGGCAACTTCATCCAAAGTCAGTAGGTATGAAGTGCAGATATAAAAATGATGTTTGGCAATAGCACTATTTAGTTCTCTTATCAGCCACATACTTACTATTTAGTAACTGCCTTTCTACCAATTTCTGTACAAATGTGAGCCTGTTTGCTATTATCAGATGGCAGTGCTTGCTGTACGATTTTCTCACTTTTTAAAGCTTTTTGTGTTTTGCCAGTCAGAAGCACATTTTGCAAGTCCCTGGCAAACGCAAATGTACCCTCACTTCTTGGCTTAAACACTCGCAGAAGCCAGATGAAAGAAATGGCTCCCAGGGAAGACTCTGGGTTTCATCGAATTGTCGATGAAGTAGTCTGTGCCTCTGCAGTCAGGTTTTTAAGGGATTGTGTTTCTTTAATTGATGAAGTCAAGTACAGAAGAGGGTAAGTGAAGAAAAGAGCTGAAGGTTTACATTATTTGAGGAGTAGAATTTTCTGATCCTTTCCTCTGCTTTATTCCCATAGGCTGAGTTGGTGGTTTCTACACCCTGCGTGTAGTATTATATATCATATTCATGTAGGGTTAAAAGTTACCAGTACATATATCTCCCACATCCAGTGTGGGCTCCCAGAGGCAGGGCCAATATAGTGTTTATCACTCAATTTCTGGCATGTAGCAAGGGGTCTAGCAGTTCAGGTCAAGAAACATTTGTTGTCTACCTATTATGTGTGGAGCACTGCAACTCATTCATGGAGAAGATGAGGTTGTATACTTCTTTCTCTTGACATAGACTCTAGTCAGAACACGGATGCATAAGCATAATATTTGTATACAATGTGATTGGAGGTTATATAGAGCTATGCCCAAGGTGCTAAAGGGAACACAGCAAGATGGGTATGTAACCGTGGTGGTGCAGTCAGGAAGACTATTGGGAGAAGACTGTCAGAATTAGTGCTGAAAAAGAAATCCGTATCAAGTCAAGAGTTAGTGAAGAGGGGGGTGGGTTCCAGGCAGGAGCAGCAGCATAAGCTAAGGCAGAAGGGCATGGAATAGCAGAAATGAGCAGGAACTTACAAGCAGTTTACCCTGCAAATTTCAAGGGCTAGGCTGGGACCAGCAGGACATTGGGACTTGAGAGGCAGGCAGTGTCCAGTCAAATAAGCACTTAAGGGAAAAAAAAAACTTACATCTTATGAAAAAGATGGACATTGAAATCCTAAGGGAAACAGACTCATATCTGTGTTTTTAATAGTTTAAACTGGGAACATATAAAAGGGAGTAACATTTATTTGTGCAAGACTGAAAATAGGGAACCCAACTGAGAAGCAATTTTAATAATCTTGATGAGAGACCATGGGAGCTTCTATTAGGGCAGTGTTAATTAGGACTGAGAGTAAGGTGATGCAAGAAATGCTGCATCAAGAACACGCAGAATGGGAATGACATTGTCCTTGGTTAGACATGGGAAGTGAGTGGCTTGAAGTACTCACTGGGCCTTGGGATATGTGAGTCTGAAACTCAGTGAAGAGTCAGAGATTAAGATTAAACCTACAGGAGTAGAAACAATCCTTGGGAGTAGATGAAATTTTCCATGAATAACTCATTGAAAGAGAGAAGCAGTAGTCGAGAATCGCTGGGAACAGACACCACTTTAGTGGGTGGTGGGAAGCAGGCACCTCTGCAAATGATGAGAATATATTTCAGAGACATACATGTGAGACAGAATGAGAGTTCCCGGAGGCTCAGTAGGAAAGATTTTTCACAGAAAAGGCAGGAAAGAGTGTTAATGCCACATCGCGGTAGAGTGAAGCCAATGTAGAGTAATAGCTAATCTTTTTGGTAATAAGTAAGTCTTCAAATACTTTTCTAGTAGCAAAGACACTCATACTGAGTGTTTGCTAAATATATAAATGAATGAATGGAGGAGACTAAGTCTTCTCTGACTCTGTCGCCTTAGGATGTGAAGAGTGAGGCTTTATTTGTTGGACAAAGGTTGAGTTTCAAAGGAACACAAACCTCTAAACTTACAGGTCCTTATTTAGTACTGGTGACACAAAACAAGCCATTCTGATGTGAGCTTTTACTGACTGACTTCTCCACATCTCCTTGCTGTGCATATCAGCAATGACAGATGGGGCAAGCACTGAGGTGCAAATGCAGAAGCCAGGGACATGCTCCCTTCTCACTTGTCACAAGTAGGATCCATTGCTCAGTTCGGCTGCTATAACAAAAGATCATAGATGGGGTGGCTTAAAAACAACAGACATCTGTTTCTCACAATTCTTGCGGGTGGAAGTCCCAGCTCAGGGAGCCAGCATGGCTGGGTTCTGGTGAGGGCCCTCTTCCAGGCTGCAGATGGCTGCCTCCTCATATCCTCACAGGACAGAAGGAGAGTTAGAGAGCTCTCTGGAGTCTGCTTAATAACAGCACCAATCCCATTCATGAGAACTTCATCCTCATGACCTAATCACTTCCCAAAGGCCCCACCTCCAAATGTTGTCACATTGGGAATCAATGTGACAAGGTTTAATCTTAATCTCTGACCCTTCACTGAGTTTCAGACTCACATATCCCAAGGTCTAGTGAGTACTTCAAGCCACTCACTTCCATGTCTAACCAAGGACAATGTCGTTCCCATTCTGCCTGTTCTTGATGCGGCATTTCTTGCATCACCTTACTTTCAGTCATACATCAACATATGAATCTAAGGTGAGTGGTGAACACAAACGTTCAATCCATAAGATCCACTTCCACATTTACATGTATATTTGGGGTAACAGGTGGCCAACAAGAATATTGATGAACATTGGAAACATCAAGACTTATTACCAAACCTCTACAAGGTCAGAGTTTCAGGACCAATTTCTTCACTGTGCTCAATGCCTACATCTGAGTCCATTATACCTCCAGGTCTTAATTCTTTTATCTTAGAATTGAAATAATAGACTAATGGACTTCTAAATTCTCTTCCACTTTAAAGTTTTTCTAGGGTTTTCACTCTCTAATACCTTTGGAGCATAGTGCATTCACTTAATCAGTGCTCAAGAAATATCTCAGTCCCCAACTCATCTTTCTGTGACTAAAAATTTTATTCTTTCACAGGCAGAACTGTGTGCTGTGTGTTCCCGAAACAAGCTGAGACTTATTTTGTTTCTGCAGTTGCTCTTCATTTCTGCTTTCCCCATTGCGTTTTATGCATATGCCTCCCATTTATGTTCCTGCCTTTCCATGCCGAAGTCTAAGGAACACCGTCCCTGCTGACGTGCACACCCGGGCTGATTTACGGAATGGAACTGGCATCACTCCTCCATGTTTTCACTCACTGCAGGGGTGAGGCACACTGCCAATTCTGCTACTTCCAGTGTTAGAAGAATGACAGGAAAGCAAGATGAAAAAACAGAAAAAAAAATTAGAAGAGGTTCTGATTACAGGTGTGGCTTTCAGCACAGTGAGAGGAGAAACACAAATAAATGACCTGAGTGATTTCACTGTTAACATGCACATCTCACTCACGTATTCCCAGATTTTTACATCTACTAATATCTTGCCTGGTGTATTCAGATGATGCCCCATCTGGTCAGAGGTACTGTTTTCTTTAATCACGCACGTTGCATACAGCCTGAACTATCAAAGTTCCATCGCTGATGCTAACAACGAAAAGAAATGTAATTGCTGCAAAACAGTGACTCATTTTTAGTACGGAAGTTACTAAAGACTGGAATCCTGTTTATGTCATATACTGTTCTCAGAGCTCAGCAGGCCATAGCTAAATGTCAAAACCAGTGATCCCATCTTCCTTCACTGAGAGCATACATTTAAACTCTTAATGGTAGCTTAAATTCTCCGTGTATCCAAGGGTTGCTGCTTTGGAACTTCTCTGCAACAGCGTTTAAAAAGATCGAATTGCAGAAAGCAAACAATGTTTTGATAATCAGAAATCAAAGCATATTAGCTGATATCCAGGAGCCCCCAAAACAACTGTTCACGAGTTGATATTCTTGAATTAAAAGAAGTCTCCATTAGGTCCTGTGTTAGTCAGTTCCTGCTGCTGTAACAAAATGCCCTAGAATGGGTCAGAAAAAAACAAAAAAACAAAAACAAACAAAAAAAAAAACACAGAAATTTATTTCTGACAGTTCTGGAGGTAGCAAGTCCCAGATTGAGGCACCAGAATTTGATGTCTCACAAGGTCCTTCTTGCTGCATCCTCACTTAGTGGAAACAAGCACAGAAGGGGCAAAAGGGATGAATGCTGCATCTTCACAGGGCAGAAGAGATGAAGGGGCAAAGTCACTCCCCTAAGCCCTTTTATAAGGCATTAATCTCACCCAGGAGGGTGGAGCTCTCATGGCCTGATTGCCTCCTAAAGGCCTCACCTCTTAATATTGATGCATTGGCCACTAAGTTTCAACATGAATTTTGGATGAGACACCAACATTCAAACCATAGCAAGTCCAATCAACGGAAGAGCCCTATCACCCTTGCATAGATTTCCAGACACATCTGCATCAGGCTTGACAAATGGCAGTTCTTCCCACTCTGCTTTGGCATTGAGTCTCTTATTTTGATTTCAAGGCAGTTTTCGTAAACCTCACAATACTGATTCTGATGACCTCTCGCTACTGAAAATGTTTAAGGAATATGTGACATCCCTACAAAAGCGAATTGAAATTAATTGGGATTTTGAGAATTTTGCAATATTACTTGGAGAAAACCTTGAGTTGTTAAGAAATATGACATACAGTCATCATGTACTGAAGTTAATTGCACTTTGGGAATTTTGCAACATGTCTGGGATATCAGTAGATAACTGTGAGATGATACAGACTGGGGCTGAGAATCAGCCCTTAATGATAATAGAATCTTCATATAGAATAACTGGTCATAAGGATTTATTTTTCCACACAAAGTACACTGTTTATTCTTAAAAATTGCTTGTTTGCCTGATTAAATTTGAAAGCTATTGGACAAAGTCAGTGTCTTCTGTTAACAATCTTTTGAGAACAAAATTTATACCATTTATAGCTGATATTTCATGATTAAAAATTTATAATTCCTACTCCCTTTGATCTAAACAGCACCATAGGCTGCTAAATATTGATTTTTAGAAACAGAAGAGAATTGACAGACAATATCAAGGCAGAAAGGGGAGGAAGGGTGCATAAACTATGCTAGAATAAAACCACTCTGAAAGGCTGAGAAGTTCTTGGGAAAAGATGAGCTGTTTTGTGTATGCCAACCCTGTGCTTGAAACCAAGGTGCCTGCCTGATATATCACCAGCACCTTTTCAGCTCATTTGACTACTGTTTAGTTCTGAAGATCTTTATTTCCTCATAAGAAATTAGCAACAATGTCTCATATGCATTTGTGCTTACACGTTGAGCATGTTTCTGTCTTTATTTAACATCTGAGTACTGAAACCCATTGATTTCTGTGTATAATAAGCTGTACTTCTAAAAAATATAAGACTCAAAATAATTTGTAATTACATCCTTATTCCAACAGACACTACACAAAAAGACAACATAGAAAGGACTTCCCATTTCTGAAAGTGAATTTTCCCAACAACTTCCCATCAAAACCTTCCAAAAGAAAAACTGTAATAATTTAAAACAGATATGTTTTAAAATCAATCTCTAAACTGATGAGAAAATAAGGAATCCAAAATGAATTGAAAGCCCCAAATAAAGTGAAACCCAAACTCCAGAAAGGCAAGCCAGCATCAAAGCCTCAGATGCCCCGAGAATATTAGCCAAATCCTGTGACCCTGACTCTCTATTTGGGTAGCTTGTCAGGGTATAGGAGGAAGAGATCAGAGCCAGGGTCTGCTCAAAGTGAGGAACTTAATAGAACTTATAGAAAGCTGAGACCCCAAAGTGGAAGAGTAAATGATAAACACCTGCAGGAAAGGCGAGTGAGGGCACCTGCCATTAGGTATAAGAGAAAGTAAATCTGAGAACTAGTAGTTATGTTCATCACTGTGGGGAATAAGGAATTTGTGACCCACATTCATGTTTTCTGTATGAATTTGAAAATCCCAAGCATAGCGAATAATTAAATGTGTCTCCAGTGGTCGTGGGAAATCCTCTCTGGAGGAACTCAACATCAAGCTGTAGATCAAATGGTTCTCAAGGTCATTCTAATAAAAACAAGGAAATTACAATTTAAAAACCACACACACAGAAACAGCACACCAAGAATGAGAGACAGGCAGAATGGCCTACAAATACTTCATATGTTAAGTCCATGGCACTCATAATATAAAAGAATTATGTTTCACATGCTCCCAGAAAGTCTTGAAAATATGAAAAAAATACTTTTTTTAACAAAGTAGGTTTTAAAATAGCATGTGAATGTATTAAAAGTTTTTAAATAACATTTAAAATTCAGTAGGATAAATTAACAGTAAATTCAACATAGCTGAAGAATTAATGAACCTGAATTAATGAACCTGAAGTAATCAACTCAGAGAAAAAAATATTGAAAATAGAAAAGAGTGAAAAAGATGTAGAGAAACTAGACTGAGAAAGTTTAAAGTCCTCTACCTGATATTTCTAGGGGAGCTAATGATTAAAATTGGTAGGAAAAAAAAACATTGCATTTAGCAAATGGTAGCAAATCATTGAAAAATGTTTTTCAATAATTTTGAAAGACAACAGACCTCAGATACAAAAAGCTCAATGGCTTTCAAGGTAACTAAATAAAAAGAAATCCACACCTAGAAATATTGATAATGAAAGTACATAACATTGAAAATAAAGAACAGATATTTAAAGGAAGCACAGAATAAAATAAATATCACTTACAAAAGAACAATTAACACTGATGACTGATTTCTCAACACAATAGAGGCCAGAAGGCAGTGTGCAATGCATTGAGAGAACGCATGCATGACGTGGCCCTAGGATCCCACACCCACAATACTAATGTTCAAGAACAAAGGCAAAATAAAGACATTATCAGAAAAGCAAACCTATGAGTGTTCATTACATACAGACTCTCCCCACATGAAATTCTAAAGGATATGCTTCAAGAGGAAAGAAATTTAGTCAAGATGAAAGGCCTGAAATATAAGATTGGATTCTGAGCAAGATATTGGCACATATATGACAAATACAAAGAAACATTGATGTATAAGACAGTTTAATTTCTGAGGATTATAAAAAGATGAAACATAATATGTGGAAAATAATAGTATACAAGTTGGGAGGGCAGTGGTTAAAATGAAAACATTCTAAGGTCTTTGGAACAGTTGGAATGAGAGTAAGATTAAGATAATTTTAAATTGTGCTAATTATGCATTTTAGCATATCCACAGTAAATGCTAAAAAATAAGCATAGAGAATAAACTTCAAAAACAAGTACACAGATGAAATTCCAAAGGAGGCCAAAAATGAGACAAAATTTAAAAACAAGACATGACAGAAAATGAATAAGAGTTGAAGGTAAAATAAAATTCCAATGAAGTAACCTATGCAGTAATTTAAAGAGATAATTAGAGTAGACACATACACACACATATACGGATTCACATTTCATTCATGTGTACGAACATATGCAAATATACACATATATCTTAAACAACACACACACACACACACATGCACACACACATTCTGAACATATAAGGATGTAAAAGGATAAAAAGAGTCACACCAAACAAATGCTAACCAAAATATCACAAAAAGAGTAGACTCTAAGGAGGAAAAAAAGTGATTAAAAAGTTTAACCAGTTAGACATAGTGATTTTAGAATTATATAAAATGTAACAATGTGGCTTTGAATTATATGCTTTGAAAAATTATAGGTACACAGGGAGAAGTTGACAAATTTACCAACATATTGGGAACTTTTAATGCAATCTCTCAAAAATTGATAGATTGAGCAAACAGAAAGCCAGTAAGTAAAGATTTGGACAGCATCAATTTGATTTAAATGGATGAAATGATTTTAGAATACAGCCTCCTCTTTAAGAATTTATGAACTATTTATAAAAATTGTCCAGAAGAGGCCATAAAATAAGTCTCAATATATTTGAAAAGATTGGTATCATGTAGGCCATACTCCATAAACATGAAGAAGTTAAAAATAAAAAGCAAAAAGATACCTAGAAAAAGAATTATATATTTGGAATTTAAAAAACTCACATGCTTCTGAAAAACGTAGATTATAGAGGAAATAACGGAAAATCTTAAAATGAATTGCTGAATGATCATTAAAATACTGCATATTAAAACTTGTGGGATTAAGTTAGTGAATACTGAGGGAAATTAATAAGCTTACATGCATACATTAAAAAGATGAAAACTGTCAAATTAATCAATTAAGCATCAAACTTAAAAAGTTAGAAAAAGAAAAATAGAATAAACCCAAATAAAGCACATTAAATAAACACATTCACAAAGAGAATAAAGAACTGGAAAACAAATAGACAATAGAAAAAACTAAAATGTCAAAAGTTATTTCTTTGAAAACAAAATGGGCAAATATTTGATAATATTAATTTAGAAAAAGAGATTATACAAATAAACAATAACTGAGATGAAAAAGAAGATATAACTTCAGATGCAGAAGACATTTAAAAGATAATAAAAGGATATTATAAACACATTTATGCTAATACACTTGAAATCATAGGTGAAATGAATACATTTTTAGAACACACAACTCATCAAAACTGGCTCAAGAAAAATGAGAGAACATAAATGGCTACATTTAGTACAAGTAAATCCATAGTTTAAAATATTTTCACAAAGAAAAAATAGCAGGCCTGAATAACTTTACATAGAGAGTCTTACTATTAAAATAAATATTCAAGAAATAAAAAATACTAGGCATACACAAACCACTTCAGAGAATAGAAAAACACATACTGTAACATGTTTATGAGAGTAATATAATCTTAAAACAAACAGTAAAATAGAGGCAAGTATGAGATAATAAAATAATAGGCTAATACAAATCATGGATATATAGAAGTCCCCAAATTCCTAAACCAAACATTTGCAAGTAAAATCTATCATGGTATTAAAAAGATGCTCACCATAGCCAAGTTGTCTTCACTCCATGAATACAAGATTGTTAGAAAATTGATTACTCTAACTTATCATTTCAAAAGATAAAAGGAGAAAAACTTGATCGTTTACGCAGATGCACAAAAGCATTGGTTAAAACTCAACACACATTTATGATTAAATCAAACCAAAATATATATGTTAACAAAGTTAATAGCAAGAAACACCTTTACTTTTGAGAGGGGCTGTATAAAAACATACGCAATAAATACATTTTGCAACCATTAACTTGAAGGTCAGAACAGGACAAGGATGACTTGTATTACTTTTTCTTTTAAAAACATTGGATGAGAGATCCCTGCCTATAGTAAGAAAATAAAAATACAGGAACCAGAGTGGAAAAACAATACTATCCTCATTTGTAAATGATATGAGTGTATTCACAGCATACAAAACAAAGTTACTGATAAAGTGTTACAATGTATGAGATTTTAGCAAAACTGTTAGATACAAAATGAGTATTGAAAATTATCTGCATTTCCATATGCCAGTAACAATATGTATTTTTTTTAAAAAAATACTATGTAGAATAGCATCAAACAATGTTTAGTACTGAGAAATAAATTTAACCAATGATATGCAACACTTTTTTTTAAATACGAATTTTAAACAGAACAGTAAAGTCTACAAAAAAACAAAAATTTGATAGAAATGTCAAATTCATGAACAGAAAGACCCAATATTATGAAAATAACATTCATCCCAAATTTTTCTATAGACAAATAGGTTCAGAATTTTACATGGAATAGTAAATGATCAAGAACAACCAAGGTACAACTGAAGAATAAAATAAAATAGAATACTTGTCCCACCATATATCAACATTATGATTATTATTGTGTTATATAAGAAGACAGTAAAATTCTTGTTTAAATACATTTAAATAAACCAATGAAGCAAAATTGAGAGCTTTAATTGAGAGCATGTGTGAAAACTAATAATTGACAGAGTTGGTTGCAAAACTGTGGAGAAAGGGTAGATTTTTCAATAAGTAGTACTGGATAATTAGTTTTCCATGCTAAAAAAATAAAATTAGATTGCATACCTTGTCATATACAAAAATCAAATTTAGGCGTATTAAAAGACAATATAGGAGAATATTTTTATAGAACTGTGGCATGGAAATATATGTAGACAATATAGAAAAATAGCAAAATATAAAAGAAAATACTGACAAACTGGACTATGCTAAAATTAAGAATTTCTCGGCCGGGCGCGGTGGCTCACGCCTGTAATCCCAGCACTTTGGGAGGCCGAGGCGGGCGGATCACGAGGTCAGGAGATCGAGACCATCCTGGCTAACACGGTGAAACCCCGTCTCTACTAAAAATACAAAAAATTAGCCGGGCGTGGTAGCGGGCGCCTGTAGTCCCAGCTACTCGGGAGGCTGAGGCAGGAGAATGGCGTGAACCCGGGAGGCGGAGCTTGCAATGAGCCGAGATCGCGCCACTGCACTCCAGCCTGGGCGACAGAGCGAGACTCCGTCTCAAAAAAAAAAAAAAAAAAAAAAAAAGAATTTCTCTTTACAGGCCGGGCGATGTGGCTCACGCCTGTAATCCCAGCACTTTGGGAGGCGGAGGCGGGTGGATCACGAGGTCAGGAGATCGAGACCATGCTGGCTAACATGGTGAAGCCTCGTCTCTACTAAAAAAAAAATACAAAAAATTAGCCAGGCGTAGTGGCGGGCGCCTGTAGTCCCAGCTGAGAGGCTGAGGCAGGAGAATGGCGCGAACCTGGGAGGCGGAGCTTGCAGTGAGCCGAGATCGCGCCACTGGATTCCAGCCTGGGTGACAGAGCAAGACTCCGTCTCGAATAAAAAAAAAAAAAAGAAGAAGAATTTCTCTTTACGAAGACAAGCATAAAGAGAGCAAAAAGACTAACAGAAATTGGGACAAGTTCTTTGCAACTCATAAATGTGCCAAAAATTAGAACCCACAATATACAAATATTTAATAAGAACAAAAATGGGCAAAAGTCACAAATAAGCATTTCACAAACTAACATATACAAAAAGGCTTATAAACACAAGAAACTATGTTCAATTTTATTAGTAATTAGGAAAATTTAATTAAAATATAATAATTTAAAGTGTAATTTGATCTAATACCTAAATAATGTGTTAATTGGAAAAATTATTAAAAATTGAGTGTTGGAAACAGTATGGAGCTATGGAAATTTTCACATAAGACTGTCGGGAATGTAAATTGATAGTCGTTTTGGCAACCAACTTGCTATGCCTTGTAAAGTTGGACATGTAAATGACTTAGAGCCCAGCAAGTCTATTGCTCGACACATACTCAAAGAAACTTCTGGACACATGTGAGGTAGGGGACTGGAAGGACTTGTTTCCCGAACCAGATGGGAAACCAGCCCAAGTCAGCAAGTAGTGCCAAAAGCAACCTTTAGTTACCCTTGCTGCCCATCAGCATAAGACATTCCCACGAGTGTCATGAGAGTTTACAAATGCCATGGCAACACTAGGAAGTTATTGCCCATTTTCTAGAGATTTCTGAATACATTGCCCCTTAATTCACACATAATTAAAAGTGGGTATCAATGCAGGAAGCCAACAGCCTACAGGTTGCTACTCCCTGTGCACTGCCTATGGGCTAGCTCTGCTCCACAAGAAGCAGTCCCTCAGCTGTGGCAGTGTCGCTTCAGTAAAGCTGCTTTCTTCCACGGCCTGCTTGCTCTTAAATTCTTTCCTGAGTGAATGAAGCCATGAATCTGCCCTGCATCACATGCACCAAAATACTGGCTCAAAAATCTCTGCAGACCCACTATTTAATAACCCAAATTGGAAAAAAAATTAACAATAGAATGAATCAAAAATTGTGTTATATTCATTCAATGGTATATTTTATGGTTGTGAACAAGATTAATACACCAACCACACACACCATCATGGGTGAATCTGAAAAACAAAACTGAGCAAACAAAAGCAAGTCAGACATGAAAACAGAAAACCAAATACCACATGTCTCACTTATAAGTGGGAACTAATCATTGGGTATACATAGATATAAAGATGGAACAATACACAATGGTGACCACACAAGCGGGGAGGGAGGGATGGGAGCCAGGGCTGCAAAACTGGCTATTGGGTACTATGCTTACTATCTGGGTGACCAGTCCAATCATACCCTAAAGCTCGGCATTACACAATATACCCTTGTGATAAACCTGCAAATGTACCCCCGAATCTAAAATAAAAATTGAAAAAAATGTGAGTTCGAAAAATAAACTCTATTCTTCCATTTATATGAAATACAAATCTAGGCAAAACTAAAAAAAATATATGGTTTATGGTTACATATGTATGTGGAACAATAAAGAAACCCAAAGGTATCAATCATACAAAAATCAGAAGTGTTACCTTTGAAGGAAGTAAAAATTCTGTGGTCAGGTAGAGAGGGCTTTTAAGCTGTTGGTATTGTATTATTACTTCAGCCGTAATGGCATACAGATTTTCACTTTATTATTATTCTTTATGAAATATATATACACACACACCTGTACATGTATATATGCACACATAAACACGTGTGTGTATAATACATATTTTATGTTTTGTATGTTTCACAATAAAAAATAAAACATATTTTACCTAATACCATATCACAAGCCAACTTTTAGGTAGCATTTCATATACCAAGCAAGATTTGACAAAAAGTAGATACTTAGTGGAAGCAAGATCTTTCTTAGTAAGGAATATAATTATGCAATCTTAAGTTCAGGGCTGTTTCCTATCATGGAAAAAACAGGCAATAAATAAACGCTTGTTGAATTGAACTAAATTAAAGTATGTGTAATGCAATGGGCGAATGTGTGACACTGGCTACATTAGCCCTGCTTTCTTGGCATCAGTGTTCCACTTTCCATTTGGATTTCCATCTCTCACCCGGGCACCCTGTATACCACTGGGGAAGGTAACACCACTCTCAACAAGTGAGGTGGGCTCCGACTGGTTTAACAATCAGCTTTTCCCAATCATTTAGTTTCCCAATGTTTAGTTCAAAACAGTTAATGAAACGTGACCCAATGAGATATAAGAAAGTGGGGCAGGAGGGGGCTGAATACCTCCTAGGTTTTCTGAAAGAACTACTCAGACACTTATCTTGTTGGTTGAACATGAACAAGACTGGCTACATATCCCTGCCCCTAGAAGCTGCGGGAGCTACCTCTGTGACACCGAGAGAGACAGCTTTCAATTGAAGTCCAAGATAGGCCAATGCTGCCTGCAGAAAGTTAGAAAGCTATAACTGGGTTCGTAGGCAAAGTTTAAAGCCTAATCCTCTGAAAAATAATGAATAAAAATGAAGATCTGTCCCTGCCCAGTGCCCCCCAGCACAGGGAGATATACTAGAGTCTGGGTAAATCAACGTTTCCTCGAGAATATATACTTACAGATATGCTGTCACATAGACTCATGGTCTGAATCTTTACCTGATTCTTGGCTGGTAATACTCCTGGGATTCCTGCCTTCCACCTGTACCTCCACCCTAATGCTTACACCTAAGCTGTATAGGACACCACTAAGTAAAAAGAAAATAAGTTTATGATGCAAAATTACCAAATAAAATGAAAAAAGTTCACTATGTGAGAGTCAGCAGATAAATAAAAAATAATAGATCCTAAGGATTTCAGATAATAGAACTATGAGATGTAGAATAAAAACTACACATACTTAAAATGATTGAGGACATAAAAAGGGAGATTGAAATTGTGTAAAAAGCATGAGTGATATTATAAAGCCAGGCAGACTTGAAAATAACCACCTGGAATGTCTAGAAATAGAGCAATTAAAATATAAAATACAAGAGACAGATTAAACAGCTAAATAAGACCCATATGAAGACAGAATGAAAGAACTAAAAGATTGATATTTTCTTAAGAAAATTATTAAGTAGGACTGAGAAAAATGTGAATTAATGAAAGAATAGAGTTAGGATGAAAACAACAAAAAGGCAAAAACTTAATCATTGTGACTTTCAAAAGAAGCCATATTTAAGATGTGGGAAAAGTAGATAGTACAGAAAGCCATGGGAAGAGACAGAAATAAGATATTTATAGTAATCGTTTTAAAAGCTGCTTGATCAAATCTTGCCTGAAACCCTTTCTATTCCTTGACTTTTCTGTTGTTAGCCTACACATTTTCTTAACCATTTAATCCCATTTATGTCAAGTATTTTTCTTTACAAACTAACTGTTCTAAGTGATATGGAGAGTAAAAAAGTAAAAATTAGTCAGACTGAGAAAGTAAAAAAATACACCTGGCCATTCAACAAACTGGAATAATAGATGCAAATAAAGCCAGCTGACAATTTAACAGGAAATGATATTTCTCCCAGGTAGTTACCACAGCTAAAAAGTGTCATAAAAATCCCCTTTATCAGTGACTACTGCTTTTTTTACTCAAGATACTTTGTTGTCTAAAATCATAACCTATCAAAAACTTTGAGTTTTTTTTTTGAAATTATATCAGTAAAAATGAAACATCCCATTCTTGCCTAGAGGATTTAAATCACTTTGACATAGAAATCAGCCACAATTTCAAATCCAGGTGCAGACCTCCAAATAAGGGGTTTCTGGACACAACATTCTACATTTATCTTAACTGTGTAGTTTCCAAGGAAACAGGACCTTAGATCCACTTCACAGTCCAGAATTGATGTTAAACCCTTTGCACACAGCCCTGCTTTGCTTTGAGCCTATCCAAATACTGCTTTATTTAAGTTTCACCTAAACTCCATTATCCCTCAAAATCCTATAATAACCTCTATCTTTTCCTTTGTTTGGTGAGACACCTCACAATTCCCCTGGTATGTGATCTCCCTCGTTGCAATGGTGCAATAAACCTGACTTTGCTGAGTAAAAATTCATTTCTGGTGATCTCGGCTGATTAGGCTACAACAGGAGATGAGGTAAGGCAAATCAAACAAACCAAGACATCAATTTATTTTTTTCAGCATTTGCCTAAAGAAAGTCATATAGAGAGGGACAATAAAGTTATAAAAATTAGGACAATTAGTCTGTAACTAAATCAATCGGGAGCGTTTGGGTTGGCAATAGCACCTTGAAGAAGGTCAGTCTTGGAGAGAAAGGGAAAGAGGTTTGTATTAGCCTGTTTTCACACTACTATAAAGAATACCACCAGAGACTGGGTAATTTATAAAGAAAGGAGGTTTAATTGACTCACAGTTCCACATGGCTGGGAGGCCTCAGGAAACTTACAATCATGGCAGAAGGTGAAGGGGAAGCAGGCACCTTCTTCACAAGGTGGCAGGAGGGAAGTGAGAGTGCAGGAAAAAACTGCCATTTTAAAAACCATCAGATCTCGTGAGAATTCACTCACTATCACGAGAACAGCATGGGAGAAACTGCCCCCATGATCCAATCACTTCCCACCAGGTCCCTCCCTCGACACCTGGGGATTACAATTCGGGTTATAATTCAAGATAAGATTTGGGTGGGGACACACAATCAAACCATATCAAGGTTCCCTCATGCCCCATTAAGAACATGGAACAAGAGTCACAGTGTTTAAAGGAAAGAGCCCCCTTGCTCCCGCTTGCAGCTGCACTTGCACTTCTAGACAGCAACAGATCCTTGTTCAATGCAGGCAGCCCTTGCGGCTCCCAGGAAATTGAGCACAGCCTAAAACAAGTGCCAAAGCACACCCTGGGATCCAGCTGCCTCCCAGGTCTAGGACTGAGCTCCTTGGCTGTATTTTCAGCAGTGAACTGGCAATCATAAATGTCAAGCCCCAATCAGCATAATCGCCCTAGTTCTGCCAGCTTAGTTTGTAGCCAGTAAAGGTGGCATCAAGATTTCCTATTTAAAAAATAAATTAATTGCTGAACTCAGACATAACAAGGATGTTATATATGGCTTATATTTCCAGCAGGTTAAAGATCACTGAAGCATTTGTGGAATTAGATTTCTTTTTAATCAAGATGAAACACAAGATTTCAATATCTTCTCTGATTGCTAAATATGGTTATTTTACAGGTGGGGGAACTAATGAGAACATATCTGGCATAATGCCACAGTAAAAATAAAATAATCAAAAAGTGAAGCATAATGAGGATGTATGTCGCTGATGACCTCTGTTCAAGAAATCCCATTTGTCCTCTTGGCTTCTTCAGATTACAGTAAGGCTTCGACCTTGAACTATGAAATGAAAGTCAGATGTTCAAGGCCTGGGTAGGTGCTTCACTGTTTCTCGAACCCAGGGTACTTGTGTAAGTGCACATTGAGGAAAACCACACATAAGCACAAACTGCACATTAAATAGCCTGAATACTGCTCTGGACCTAACTAGTTCATTTTTAGATTACTGTAGCCTCTTGGGCTCTAACAGTCCATTTGTAAGCTTTCCCAAGCATTTTTAAAAAACAGTCAATTTTCTTGACTAAACCATACTTAATAGAAAACCATCAAAGTGTTAGGGAGGGGTGCAGAAGCATTGGTTGTAAATCAAATATTGGGAGATTGTTTAAGCAGACAACTTTCTTTTATAGCAATAGTTTTGGGTGCTTTAAATCACTCAGGTAAGTCATGCATGGGCATCCCCATACCCAATGGATAGATAGCCTCATCACCAAAGTCTATAAACTTTCCAGAAGATGCAAAGCATACATCACCTGCCAATCTCTACAGGTGTCAGCTTAGCATGAAGAACATGACAACCAGCTTCTCAGACGGGGAAGGGATCTGCCAATTCACCTACCTTGTAGGTTTCACAGACAGGAAATCTTAAACTGTTCCAAGCCCCAAAGTTTCATTGTTTACACCAATACTGCCACTGATATGTTGCTGGGGCCTGCCACCTGTCAACCTTGTCCAACCTACCCAAAAAGGCAGCTGTAAGGGTGCATGTGCCATTACTGTAGAATATGGGATATTAAAATAAAAAATATTCCAGCTCTTTGATTTCCTCTGATTTTGTGGGTAATACAATAACCCGAATGAGATAGCTGAAACCAATAAAATCTGATTTATAGCATTAAAGGCAATCTTTATAGCACTTATTTATGGTACATTACATCTAAAATCCAATTTCACAGGCTGCTGTTTGAAACTTTCTGTTCAATCATAAATACACTACATACACTGCACCTCAGTGCCACAGAGTTAGATTATACAAATGCCTGTATCCCCAGAAGGTATTAAAATTTGGTTACTATGGCGGTGAGTGAGCTTGACAGTAATTTCCCTAACCAACTTTTCAACCAAAAAGATCCAGTCAGCACTTGATAAATACTAAAAATGCAAGCACTACTATCATTAAACCAGAAAAAAGTCAGATAACTCTACATTCCAGAACAAAATTAACTGAAAAGAAGTCATAGAAAAATGGGATAATTGATGATACTAAAGGATACTTGCATTTAATGTCATGGAGTACGTTTTCAATCCAATGACCAAAAGCACTTCCTTGCATGACACCATTGGTATTAACAGGAGGCACATGGCTAAGTCTATTCATGCTTCTTTGAAAATATAACCTTAAGTGTCTTACATTCATACACTTCAATGGAGAAGACTATATTCTGTCCAATTACTGTTATCGTTGTCAAAGAGAGGGCAAAGAATACAATTTGACTTTTAGAGAAGAACTATCATTTGAATCTTAAGCAACTTCACATTGGTTTAAAAAGGTTTTTGCCTTAAAAAAAAAAAAAACCCAACTCCTCCATATTCTTTGCTTGCCAAATATTTGCTAAATGTAAATGAAAAGGCTGGAATCTTTGCCTGATCTGAGAAGCATGCAGGCTCTTGTTTTGTGAGAGATTAACCCCCTCGGCACTCAAGTTTTGTTTCCTAAATACAGTTCAATGGCATGGTCATCCACAAATGTGTACTATGGGTCCATCATATGCCTGTGTGCTATGCTGGTAAGTTGTTCTAGTATACAGTTCAAGGCTTGAATGTAAATGACAAAAGGTGGCAGAAATAGTGAATAGACTCAATACCAAAATAACTAACACTTGTCTGTCCTCTTCCATGCGTTAGGCATTGTACCACGCCAGAAATGCCTCCAGATTCTATGGGGCCTGAAGCCAATACAAATTGAGAGTCCTCCGTAAGTTAAGAGAGTATAAACTTCAAATATAAAATTAGACTCAAGCATATTATTATTTAGAAGGAACCTATGCAAATAAGGGCCCCAATACCTGTGCCTTCTTAGCGACGTGATAAAGGCAACCCTGGTTCTTGTTTTTCATATATCATTCCTTATCCTCACAATGGCCCAGAAAGGTAAAAATTACTCTGAAAATAAAGAACCAGCCAGGGCATGATGGTTCATGCCTGTCATCTCTAGTCTTTGGGAGGCCAAGCCTGGAGGATTGCTTGAGCCCAGAAGTTCAAGACTAGCCTGGGTAACATAGCAAGACCCTGTCTTTACAAAAAAAATTTTTAAATTATCCAGGTGTGGTGGTGCACACCTGTAGTTCCAGCCACTCAGGAGGCTGTGAGAAAGGATTACTTGAGCCCAGGAGTTCCAGCTTGCAGTGAGCTATGATTGCACCACTGCACTCCAGCCTGGGCAACACAGTGAAACCCCATCTCTTAAAACAAACAAACAAAAGAACCTGAGGCTCACAGGGGTTGCCCAAGATAAGTGAGGTAAGAGTCTGTTCATTGCAGTGCAAGCTCAAGTTTGTCTGACATAGAAACCCATGTATACTATTGAGTTTCAGCTTAAGTTAATTGAGATTTGAGTTGTGTTACCTGGACTTTCCTAAGATGGGATGTTAGTCTTAGTTGTTTTAATCCCTGGAGGATACTTCATATTAAGAGAAGACCTAAGGCTTCTTTTCAGTGGGACTGAAAGTTGAGTGTGCTTAGGATCACCTGGAGGGCTTGTGAAACCAGATATCTGGGCTCCACCTCCAGAGTTTCTCACTCTATGGCTCTAGTTGCTCTAGTTGGTTTGAGAATTTCCCAGGTGATGTTGATTGATACTGCTGCTTTGGGACCAACCCTTGCCAACCACTGACCTAGAGAAACTGAGTTAATTCTAGCATCCTGTTCATCTCTTGTTTACCTCGAATGAAACCACAGTAAGTATATTTCAGGTTTCCTTTTACTGGCTCAGCTAAATTGGAGCTAAACTCTAACCCTTCATGAAAGCTTTGGACTGGATTAGCAACAGCTGGAATCCAAAAGATGCTGAGGAAGGAACAAACATTAGTGAAAGATTATGATGGAAGTACTGACTGACTCTTAAAATGCAATTCAACCATGAAGAAATATATTTGAACTAGCTTCACTATTGCACAGTTTAAAACTATTAAGTAACTGTAGTTAACATAACAGATGAATATCCTAATTTTTATGTAACTAATAGAAAAATAGAATCAATGAATACACTGAGAAGCCAAGAAAATGGATTTACCATGTAAGGGACAAAAACTAAGAGACTAAAGGAATGAAATGTCATTTGAAATTGAGTTAGTAAGGTTTAATCAAGGTATTTAAATGTATTTTACAATACTTACATTCTGTATTTAAGTCTGATTCAATATAATAATGATGGACTTTTATTAGAGAAAGGCTATTCAGTGATGCCAGTGAAATGACTGTAGACAAATTATCTCCATGACATACTACAAAAGTCATATCTATAAATTAGTTCAAGATGCCAGCACTAGGTATATTAAGGTTCGGAAGGCTTCAGTTCACTCTGAACTCTTATGTTTCTTGAACACATTTACGGAAAGAAGAGATGACCTTTTAACCACTATTATCTCATGAATTATTCTTTAATAAGCATCTTGTGTGTTTGTCCTTTGTTGGAAGCCTATGAGGCCCTTGGTTTATTCAACAGAAATTTACTGACACCTACCAGGTGCAAAGGAAACACAAATTAATAAGATGCTGATCCAGCCTTCAAAGAATTAGCCAACTTTGTCTACTTTACCTGAAGAAAGGAAATAGAATTATTACAACTGTCTAATAAGTTACCTCAGAGATATAAAATAACAATTGAGCTTTGGGTTCATGAAACTATTTTTTCTAATAGTTCTGTGTAATCTATAGAAATGGAGGGACAGAGATCCAATGTTCTCATGCAGCAATCTTAGTATTGTAAAACAGAGTAATTTCTATGAAATTCTAAAAATATGGGCCCTGGTTAGAATGTTTTCTACTCCTGGGAGCAGGGGTACATAGGTTGGGTTTGTGTGCATTAGCATTTACATAGGAATTATTACAAAGGTGAGGACTGGTGGCAGTGCTGATAATAAGAAGGTATTAAGAATTTTTCCAAATAGGAACACAGATTTCCAGAAAAGGAAATTTCTAAAAAACTGGTGATAAAATGTAATCTTTAATCCAAGATGATGTAAAAGAAAGTTTTGCATTTCCCTAGAAAATGTACCATTTGTGACAATAAATCTTAGTATTGATTTCCAGTCAATTGTCTAGTTTATGGATTAGCGAATAAGAAAATAATGAATTCCAGACCATTACCATGGGATACAGGTGCCTTCGTATATAAGAGATAACATGAGAAAATAAATATATGATCTGGAATATTAATATATGATACCATTCTTGCCTTCTAAAAATGGATTCTGTAAGTTTTTCACTCCACATTTCACAGGCAGATGGTTGAGAAAATACTGTCTAACCAGAAACAGAAAAACACTTTTCCTGGCCAGTGTCAACTGTGTTTCCATTAATCTGCAATATCTGAAAGTAATTATTTTGATCCTTTCTCTAAATTGTTAGTAGGAAAGTTTCATTTACTATAATTAAGAAAAATAAAAAATTCCTCCTAGAAGTGGATCACTTCCATGGAGCAACTGCTTTCCCAGAGTAAACTCAGGTCACATATAACAAAAGGTACCAGTGTGGATATGAAATCAGCTTTTGGTACATTCCATAAGAAGAGATGCTGCCTATTTGCAGAATGCCTAGGATAACATGTCCATATGCACTTTGTGTCACAAGGTCTTAAAAACCTTCATGCTTCATCAGAACCTTGTAACAGATTCTTCTAATGGTTGTGTTTATTCTGCTTCATTTACTTTTGAGTTCACATCAAGGTTCAGAACTTCAAACTAGAAGAGAGGGACCTTGGAGATGACTTTGTCTCTTCCCTTCCAACTTATTTTCAGATATGACTTATTGAGACTCAGAAAAATCTAGTGATATATACAGGGTCTACATCCAGATGATGAATGGGCCAAGATTGATTAAAACCCTGGTCACATGACCCACCATCCATCGACATTGCTCTCATCATGTCATCTGATCAACAATTTTGCATGGTGCCCTGACACCTTTTCTGCAATTACATGCTCTCAACAGATAGCTGAACTCATCAGATCCCGTCATTTGAAGGGTGGGTAAAAACAGAATCAGGGATGTGTAAATGGAATTCTGAACTACTATCTGTTGTCTAATTCACAGAACTATTGCTAGGGTCAGTCAACTGAAGCAATATAGGTAAAGTAAACTTTTGAAGCAATAGTCTTTGTAAGTTACAAAGCATGTTACAGTTTGGTGCAACAGTAATTGTGGTTTTTTTCATTCCATTAATAGCAAAAACCACAATTACTTTTGTACCAATCTAATACTAATATAAGAAATTTTCAAAATCATAAAACCTAAGATGAGTTATTATATAAAATTTTCTTTAAAAAGCCAAGATATCTTGTAAAAAATGTATGGAATCCCACAAAATATCTATGCCAAACTCTACCCTCAGATAAACTGATTGGATATGTTTTAAAAGATATATTATAAATAAATGTTAAGAATAGTCTTACTATAAAAACGTATTTGAGATGAAAACAAACCTAAAATTCAGTAAAAATTTAACCAGCATTTGTAGAAATTTGGTTGCTTTCTGAAACTGTGGCAAAACGTCAATTCTAACAGAAAGAAATTAAACAAAACCATCATTTTACATTTTCATAATTAAAAGAAAATATATTTTTAAATGCCTGTAAAATGATAACACATTATTTTTATTTCCTGTCAGCAATCTTTATACATATGTAGTTCTGATCCTTCAAAAGCCTCATAGAATTTACTGAGCTAGTAATAAATTGGACTTTCACAAGTTAATAGATATTTTTCCTCATGAAAGATCAACTCATACAAAGATTCACAACATAAGCTGCTTCTATTATTTAAGCTTTTTCCTTCGTCTGGAAAGCCTTCAATCCACCATCCCCACCAACACCCTTGGCCCTATTTTGCTCTTAACTCTCAGTTGGTCTTGCAAATACTCACCTCTTGGGACACCCAACATCCTCTCCACCAAACCTTTCCTGTCACCTTTCCCTCCTTACCCATTTCTCCCAAGAGATATCTCTATGTTTCTGCTGCACTCTGGTAATAACTTTTTTTTTTTTTTTTTTTTGAGATGGATCCTTGCTCTGTTGCCCAGGCTGGAGTGCAGTGGTGCGATATCAGCTCACTGCAAGCTCCGCCTCCCAGGTTCTCGCCATTCTCCTGCCTCAGCCTCCCGAGTAGCTGGGACTACAGGTGCCCACCACCACGCCCGGCTAATTTTTTGTATTTTTAGTAGAGACGAGGTTTCACCGTGTTAGCCAGGATGGTCTCCATCTCCTGACCTCGTCATTCGCCCGCCTCGGCCTCCCAAAGTGCTGGAATTACAGGGGTGAGCCACCGCGCCCGGCCCAGTAATAACTTTTGTACCTGTTTACTAGTCTGTCTCCCAGAATGTGAACTCCTCAGATGGAGGGATACCTTACAGGTCTTTATGTTCACTGCACAGCAGAGTGCTTGGCACCTGTCGTGATCAATAGATGCTTACTCAGTTTGATTTAGCTAACATTCCTCATCAAATATTTTATTGACTATTTCCCACAGTGCAATTAAAAGGAAGAAATTTTACAGACAAGCCCTCTTTTGATTAATTTGCTAGACTCAGCCCATGACCATAAGAAAGCAGTCAAGTATTTAATATTTAGTATTTACTGCTGAGTTTACAATAGCAGTGTTTTAATAGAAAAGGGAATCATGTAGACAGATTTTAAAATGCAGAGAACTTAAAAAAACTTAAATGATATTCTTACAAGGAATAGTACATAGTGATTGAATTAAAACAAACTTTGAATTTTTATCATTCTATTTCTATATCATGGGAAAGAGATACTGTACCAACACCTCAAATTAACATATCCAAGTTGACTCATTCATTACACACAGAGCCAGGTCACATTCTCAGTGCCAGGCAAGTAGCGAAGCAGTGAACGAAACTGAGTCCCTGTTCTCAAAAGCAAAACTTGTGGTGGTGAAGCAGCCAGACTGCTTAAGTTTGAGTCCCAGGCCTACCACAAATGAGCTGTGAAATCTTAAGTAATTTATTTAACCTCTCTGTGCTTCAATTTTCTGTGTATAAAATGGAAATGTTACCACCTATGGCATAGGTGGTTATGAATATTAAATGAGTTAACATTTGTAAAGTTCTTAAAAGTCTGCCTGACATAGATAATATCTGATAAATAAAACTTCAAGATGCTTAAATTCTATCAGAAAGAGACCAACCTATACACCTGTATAATAGGTCAAGTGGTGATAAACACGAAGAAAGTAAGCAAGGCAAGAGAATGGAGTGTGGAGATCATTTATTGCAGTTTTACTTAAGGTGGTCTCTCTGATAAAGGGACTTTTGAGCAGAGACCTGAATCAGTGAAGGAGGTCTGCAACTTTCTTTTGGAAGAAGATTACAGGAAGAGGGATAGACTTGTGAAAAGGCTCTGAGGAAGAAGGTTGCTCAGAGTGTTGAAGAAACCAGGGGAGACTGACTCGCCCCCATGAAGCAAAGCCAGAGAGAAGTGGGGTGGAAGGAAGCCAGGTTAGAGTGTAACAGAGGGGCAGGTCACACAAGGCCTCAGACATCATCATAAAGACTACCGTGCACTCTGAGTGAGATGAGAAACCATTGGAGAATTTAGAATGGAAGGGCAATTTTATTAGTTAGATGTTTTAAAATGGGTATTGCAGCTGCTATGTGAGAGAGAGGAGTCCAGGATGACTCTAAGAATTTGAGCCATGTAGTTGGTATCAAATAAGATATGCAAACTAGGAGAAAAATCACCCATGAAGTAGTGATCACAACTTCATTTGTGAGCATTTTTAGTTTCAGACATTTATTAGATGCCCAGTAAGCAGTTGGATATATGAGTCTGGGATTAGGGTGAAAAACTTGGAGCTGGAGCTAAATTTGTTATATTTGGAAATAACTTTATGAGCCATGAAATTGGGAAATGAGTGAGGACACATAAGTTAGGGGGTCAATTACTCAGCCTTGGAACACCAACAAGCAGAGGTGGTGAAGACATAGAAGCTACAATAAATGACCCTAATAAAGAGGGGCCAATGGGGTTGGGGGAAACCAAGAAAGAGTGGGGGTCTGGGAAGCCAAGTGAAAAATGTGAAAAAAGCGTGTGGCCAAGAGAGTCAACTGCTACTCTCAGGACCTAAGCAGGCACCTCACCCTGTGTTTCCTATTTCAGTTCATGGCTTCAGTAACATCTTCCTAATCACTCAAACTAGGAGACATCTTCCAATAAGTATTTCTCCCATTCTTTGCCCACCATATCTCCCCTAGCAGTTGTACATCCCCGAGTTCTTCCTCTCTCTTTTATCCCCATATGAGACTACTCTAAATCAAGTCCCCACAATCTCTTAGGTGGACGAGTCAGCCCCCTAACTGTCTACCAGCCTCCACGTTGTTGCTTCTGGAATCCATTCTTGCAAATGCCATCTGTTACTTTCCTGACACAGACCAGATCATTTCCTCCTCAGAAACACTCGATGACCCCTGCTTACTTTGTCCAGTTCCCTGGATGTTCTGTTCAAGGGGCTTCCTGTTGACCCCAGTCTTGTCTCCACCCTTCTGTCCATGCTCACTCTGCCTGAGCCAAGCTTGACCCATTGCTAGTCCCTGAATCTTCATAATTTGATGACTTTTCATGACATTCCTTTTCCTGGAATGAATTTTCTCTTCTGTATGCCTGAGCAAAGGCTATTCAGTCCTTCAGTGATAACTCAGAATCCCAAATCTCTGATGGGGACTTCTCTGATACTTCTTGGCAGAGGCTTTGGGCTTTGTATTCTTGTCACACACATTTCATTTTAACTTAATTATTTTACATAGTTGTTCATTTTCTCATTTCTTTGAATAGACTGGAAGCTCTTTGAAGGTAGAGTTCATATCTTGTTTCTATCAGTAGGATCATAGTTCCTAGCACACTGCTTGCATTAAATTGGCATTCATACATTTGTTGAAATAAAATATTTGTTTCTATTAAAATTATTATTTGATATAAAAACTACTACTAAATCTCTCCAAATGTTCTCTTTAAATGTTAATTTTATAATCATATTTATTTTTATTTCATCAAATAAATGTCTATTTTTAATTGCCTTCATTTTAAAAATGTTGATAGGTAAATTGTAGAAGATGAGTTAGTGGGTGCAGCGCACCAGCATGGCACATGTATACATATGTAACTAACCTGCACATTGTGCACATGTACCCTAAAACTTAAAGTATAATAATAATAAATAAATAAATTTAAAAAATAAAAATAAAAAAGAAAATAAAGAAAACAAAAGGAAAAAGGGAAAGAAATGAAAAGAAAGGTAACACTGAAGAGGAGAATTGATATGTCTCTGGTCTTTGCTTGTTTTTAAGCCTGATACATTTCTTTGGCTGATCATATAGGTAATACCCTTGAGCTTTTCATGATAAGGTTAAAAAACATTTCTATGCTATGCCAGTATATCTTTCAAGCAATATGCCTGAAGTTGTGGGGTTTTTTTTTTTTTTTTCATTTTTTTCAGCGCAGCTACAAACTTCTCTGGGGAATGGGCTGTAAAGCAAAGATTTGGTACTATCTGTCTTTTCCATTTCAGAAAACTACAAGTTATATGCTTTGAGACATGAGGAAGTAAAACATCAATTGTATAGAACACTTCAGTAGAGAAGGTATTCTAATTAACATGATAATCAACACAAGCCAAACATTCTTTATGAATCTTGATAACATACTTTACCGTCTGATGGATTTCAAGCTATTGTTGCTATTCCTTCTTTCTGGACACCAAGGTATACATGGCAAAAGGGAAGGAACAAAGAAAGAAGCCAACGTACATTTAAAAGTTAGCGACTAATTCATTATACAGGAGAATAACACCAGTTCCTGATACTTCTGGGTGCTGATTAGAATAAATCATAATGGGGGCACTGAAAATCAGTAATGTCCTAAGAAATCCTCTAGGATTTTTTATATTCATGCATAAGCCTCATTTCTCATCCCAAATTTTTGCTTAAAATGAATAAATAATTCTAGCTGGAACAGAATGTATTCTAAGAAATAGTTACCATTTATTGAACACAAACTCTGCCAGGCATGGAACTGAACATTTTATGTATAAAATCCTAATTTTTCACAATGACCCAGAAGGATAGCTAATTCTACCTTGAAATGCATAAGTTGAAGCTTGGAGTGATTAGGTAACTTCTCCAACGCTACAGAAGCCATTAACTTTAAGAGCTGGGATTTGAACCAGGCTATTTAATGCCAGAAGCCATTCACAGAGTCATGCCTCTATGTTTGAATCTGTTTTCTGAGATCCTCCCTCCCACGTGCTTGTGTGCCATGTACTGTGTTGTCACTAGGGATACAGCCATGAAGAAAACAAGCATAATAGTTGTTCTTATGAAGTTTACCTAATTGTTCTGTAAAAGAGAAAGGAAGTTGGTTCCTATCATATATGCTTTCCTCAGGATTTAAGGAGAAGGCTATATTGCCCTTGCTAGTTCCTTTTCCATCATCAAATATTATCAGAAGCATTAAAGTTTAATATATTTTCAATTGAAGTATGTTTTAATGGAATTATTTTCATTAAAAATACAGGTAATTTTTCATAGAATATAACAATTTTACCCTATTACATTCATGCTTCATAATTGAAGAAAATGTTCCTATGATCTTGCAGATACATAACTGTAGCTGAGAGGGCTACAGATGGATCATCTGGCACAAGTTGGGAGACAGCATCGACTGAGTTCTAGTCATAGCACTGCCTTGACTGACAGAGACCTCGTCAATAAGATATATATCAGACACATGCCTCAGTTTACAATGGCTTGTCATGAGTTTTCTATGCTTTGTAGTCCCTGGAAACACTTTACAGTGTCAATAAGATATATATCAGACACATGCCTCAGTTTACAATAAGATATATTGTCAATAAGATATATATCAGACACATGCCTCAGTTTACAATGGCTTGTCATGAGTTCTCTATGCTTTGTAGTCCCTGGAAACACTTTACAGTGTCATCTCTCTGAATGCAGGTTTCCAAAGACATCCATAGCCTGCTTCAAAACTAAATTTTACAAGAATGAAAAGAAAGGAAAAACATATAAAAATCTTCAAGGTATAACCAGCAGAGAAAACCTCTCTTTATAATTTGGTGCTGTCTAGTAATTTTTATATTTATATTCTACTAAACAGAAATTTTAAAATTCTTTTTATTTTAAAATAAAAGAGGCCGGGCGTGGTGGCTCACATCTGTAATCCCAGCACTTTGGGAGGCCAAAGTGGGTGGATCACGAGGTCAGGAGATCGAGACCATCCTGGCTAACACGGTGAAACCCCGTCTCCACTAAAAATACAAAAAAATTAGCCGGGCGTGGTGGCGGGTGCCTGTAGTCCCAGCTACTCGGGAGGCTGAGGCAGGAGAATGGCATGAACCCAGGAGGCGGAGCTTGCAGTGAGCTGAGATCGTGCCACTGCACTCCAACCTGGGTGACAGAGTGAGATTCTGCCTCAAAATAAATAAATAAAAATAAATAAATAAAAGATATCTATCTATCTATCTATCTACACATACACACACACAAAAGATGTATGGCTTAATGAATTATTATCAGTGATACCACTTCAGTCAGGAAATAGAACTTTACCGCACACTCCAGAAACCCCATTCCATTCACAACTCTGTTCCCCTCACCAAAATCATCATTCTCCTCATTTTTATAATACCTAACTTTAATTGTGTTTTTAAAATAGCTTTATCACTCCAATATCTGTCTCTAATTACTCTAGTTTTGCTCATTTTTAAAAACCTGATATAGTTTAAGTCACTTTTAATCTACAGGGTCCTCCTCCACATCTGCCACGTTCCTGCAATTTATCTTTTGGAAAACCCGGACAATTTGACCTATAGAGTTTTCCAGAATCCAGATTTTACAGAACACATCCTTTTGAAAGTGCAGTTCAGCATGTTCCTTTGTCCTCTCAATAGCCTTCTGCAATTTGCAGCTGGATCCAGAGAAGCATCAGACTCAAGTTTAATCTTTTGTCATGACTATTAGTGGCATTTGGCAGGATTATAGGAGGCACGTAATATCCGGTCATCTGTGTTATGTGATCTTAGCAGCTGTTTGTGCTAAATGCCCATATTCATTCATTGGAAATTGCAAAATGGCAACATTCTATCATTCATTTTTCATTTATTAGTTGAAATTACTTTTATAAAGAAATATTCCCACATCTACTATTTAGATACTTAGTGGTATAGTTCATTTAGGAAAGTCAGAATAAATGTTTATATATTTCCCCTTCATTGACTAATTTTCATGTAATGATTGGTTTCGTATTATCTTCCAAAGATGAATAATTCTTTTGTTGTTTTTAAATATCATTATGAACTCAAAGATTTTAACATATTTGATGGGCTTCAATCTACTGCAATTATCATTATTGAAGCTCAAATTCAGTTGGCAACTTTTAACATGGATCTAACAGTCTCTGAAAGCTTCCTTGATAGCTACCGTTACAAGATTTTCCGAGCCCATTTTATAGGCCATATCAGAGTTTCTGGGCTTTTTCAGTGCACAGAACTGGGAAGTATGCATTTGAAAATAAAATTTCTCTTGAGGTTACTCACTTTGATGATTCAGATTAGATTCAAATTCCTGACTTAACTTAATTTTTTCTCTAGCACACCGCTATCTACTTTCTTCAAAACCAAAAATCTGATTCTCAAGGACACGGGATGATACATCAAGACTATCCCATAATTATTCATTAGTTTTTTTCCATATTACATACATAATAGTCTCAGAACCTAACAATAATACCACCACCAATATGACTAGTAAAAACACTAAAATACAGGTTTACTTTTCCATTCTCCTCCCATTTGTAAAGTACTTACACTGTCTGTACTCTCAGTTCATATGGCCATCACATACCCTCTCCTTTTCTGCCCCATTTACTTTAAGCTCTACAAGTAACTATTTATTTAATGTTCTCCACCAGTTCTTATGATGCCTCTCTAGTTATTCTACTTGTCTCAAGCCGGTTCTCTAATAAATTCCTCAGGAAGTGCTTATAGGATCCGAGTTCTTACATGTTGTGGACAGTTTTCTTGTGTCCTTTGCTAGACATTAGAAGGCTGTATTTTCTGGAAATAAAATCCATGTCTCGTGTGTTTTTCCCTTGAGTATCTTACATATGTTTCTTCATTTCCTTTTGGTATAAAGCATTGATGCTGAAAGATGTGGTAATTATCTACTTTTCTTTCCATTGTAAGTCATTTTTTCCTTTTGTTTACATAACCAAATGATTTATTTTTTTCTTTAAAGTCCAGTAACTTTATCACAATGTTTTGATGTTCACAATTCTAAGTCAATATTCTTAAGGATGTGATGTACTCTTTCAGTAGGCAGCTTCATATTTTACTTAGAAAAGCTTTTTGAATTTTCATATTAGTGTTTGTTCTGTTTTCTTGCTTCCAAGTTTCTTCCACAGGGACTCCTACTATCATATATTCAATTTCTTTTCTTGTCTTCAATATTTGTCATTTTCTCTTGAATCTTTTTTATTGCTTTGTTTATTTTTGAGCTTTAAAGCTTTCCTCTTATTTCATGTTCTATTTCTTTTAAGATGTTTATCTGTTACATGTATTCATTCTTGTCTTCCTTGTAGTTAGTTTTAATTTATCTTTTATTTCTGTTCTTTCTTTTTTTAAAATGATATCAACTTTTATTTTAGATTCAGGAGATACATGGGCAGATCTGTCATGTGGGAACACTGTGTTTCACTGAGGCATGGGGTATGGATGATCCTGTCACTCAGGCATTGAGCACAGCACCCAATAGGCAGTCCCTCAGCCCTCACTCCCTCCCTCCCTCCCTCCCTCTCTCCCTCCCTCTCTCCCTCCTCCAGCAGTCTCTAGTATCTATTGCTCCCATCTCTATGTCCATGTGTATTTAATGTTTAGTTTTCACTTGTAAGTGAGAACATATACTATTTGGTTTTCCATTCCTGTGTTAATTCACTTTGGATAATGGCCTCCAGCTGCATTCATGTTGCTGTGAATGACATGATTTCATTCTTTTTTAATGGCTGCATAGTATTCCATAGTGTATTATGTACCACGTTTTCTCTATCAAGTCCACCACTGATGGGCATATAAGTTGATTCTACATCTTTGTTAGTGTGAAAAGTGCTTCAAATAACATACGAGTGCATGTGTCTTTTTGGTAGAGCTATTTATTTTCCATTGGGTACATACACAGTAATGGGATTGCTGGGTCCAATGGTAGTTGTGTTTTAAGTTCTTTAAGAAATCTCCAAACTGCTTTCCACAGTGGCTGAACTAATTTACATTCCCAACAGTGTATAAGTGTCCCCTTTTCTTCATGGCCTCACCAGCATCTGTTATTTTTTGACTTTTTAATAGTAGCCATTCTGCATGGTATGAGATGGTATTTCATTGTGGTTTTGATTTGCATGTATCTGATGACAAGTGATGATGAGCATTTTTTCATGTGTGTTGGCTGCTTGTATATCTTCTTTTAAGAAGTATCTGTCCCTGTCCTTTGCCCATTTTTTAATTTTTTTTTTTTGCTTGTTGATTTGTTTAAATTCCTTACAGATTCCAGATACTAGTCCTTCGCTGGATGCATAGCTTGTGAATATTTTCTCTGACTCTGTAAGTTGCCTATTTACTCTGTTAATAGTTTCCTTTGCTGTAAACAAGCTCACCAAACAGAAATTCTTGGGTGTTTTAAAATATTGAACCATTTGAAATTAAATGAGTCACTTAACTTTTCTGAATTGCTTTTTTGCTTGGTCTTTAAGTTTTAATGAAATCTTTTCTTGAAAAAGTAGGCAATATATCATTTACTTTACATATTGGGATGGAATAGTTCTGATTATACTAGATATTCTGGTTAGCAAAATGGAGAAAAATGGATGTGGATGATCGTATGAACAATGTGTGGGGACCAAGAGACTTAGGACATATAAGTATGTAATAGTTTATAGAAAGCTCTGTGAAGTAAATAAATAGTTATGTCTTTAATTTATCTACTCCAACAGAAAAAAATATATAAATAAAACCTGATGGGATTAAAGTGTGTGCCTCTAAGATGGTTTACCTATTTTAGGCATGATGATTAGTGCAGTAAGTCGTAATTTTCAGCATTTAGGCATTCTTTCAAAATAATATATATTATAGGCTCCTATAATCCATAGGAATATTTTTACTTATTATTCACCATTCTTTCTGCACAACATTTCCCTTATCTTTAAAGGGAATAATATATCTCCACTGATAGGTAAGAATACCCTCAGGTCCTAGAACTGATAAGAAGTGGAGTGGAGCCTTTGCAAAATCTGTTGATAAATTATTTAGAACTGACTGAGCTGGAAAACCACCAGGAGAGAAAAAATTTGGTAAATGATGTAGAAATCCTAGAAATCATCAATACTGGAATATTTTAAAGCCCCTTCCCTTTTCTTTTTCACCTCTCACTACACCAATCAGGTCTCCAAATGTCTGAACCCTCTGGTCAAATTCTATTTCAGAGAATCTACTTATGGAAATGGCAGAGCAGGCATTAAAGATGCCATTAAACCGACATCTGCTCCCAGACACGTGAACCTTAAATGGTCCGAAATCATATAATGTGCCATGCCAACTTAAGAGAAATAAAAAGACAGAGGCAATAAAGAAGAAACAAAGTAAAAATACACTTAAATGAAATTTTTATTTAAATGTGTGCAGATGTGCATGTGCATGTACACACACATTAATATGCTCAACTTGTTTTAGATTCATGGCACTGAATCACAATTAGAATACTATAAGCTCAATTCTGATAATGGCATATATTTTACATTATTGTTAAAGAACTAATCATTATACTCTTAACAAAGTGTTATATTATCATTGATGCCATTTACATCTCTGCAACCTTTGATCATACAGAGAAAGGTTCTTTTCTGGTTATTTCAAAATAAGCCAAAACAAATGTATCTGATAAAATAAAGATATACATCAACCAATATGCATTGTCATCTCAAAGAACTGAAATTCTTTTTCTAGCACTAGGACCCTAAAGATATTCTCAGCACCTCCATTTCCAAAATACACTTGAAATTAATGGAAATTTGAATTATACCCACTGACTCTATTTTAAAAAATATTTTTACAAAGTAGAAAATTGTTTCCACTCAGTAAAAATGATGGATTATTCTATAGTGTGAAAAAATTAATGAGCAGATGGAATACCAACCCATTATTCATTAAAATATTGCACTGGGTTAATTCAGCAAATAAAAATGGAGAAAAGAGCAGATGGCCGTTTATAGTTCTCTTGATTTCTCAAACTACTTCTTTACAGCCAGAACTGCTCCTATATTTAACTTGAAATGCACAGCTCTTACCATATGCACAGTAAGCAAGCATTCATGTGACCTCATAAACTTTTCATATAAAACAGCAATGATTTTTATGATTTAGTTAAAGGAGCACTATACACTTACAGACTAAGTTATTCCTATATCCCCAGTATTCTGTAGATAATTTAAATTTCCTAGCCTCAGTAGATCCTTGCCACCATGATCCAATCTGAAGTAGGTTCAAGTAGACACATGGGTAAAATTTCACAAAATAAAGTGATCAGCTTTGTTATAAACTGTGAAGTATGCCAAGCATACATTAAATTATTACAAACTAGGCCCAGTCTCTCTTAAGCCAACGCATTTCTTGTTTTCATCATAACATGATCGTATAAATTATTGCATTAAAAATATTCTCTTCTATATAGAGCAATTTACTTCTCATGCAAGCCAATTGAATCAATCATTCTGGAAAATTGTTCAGCAGAATCTATTGCAACTAAACATACACATACCCTATGGCCCAGCAATTCCACTTTTAGGTATATACCCCACAGAAAAGAATACATATACCTACAAAGTTTATGGATATAAGTATTTATAGAGACACTATTTGTAAAAACTCATACCAAAAATAACCCAGATATAATCAAGAAATACATTGTGATGTATTTATACAATGGTATAATATAGGCAATGAAAATGAATGAACTACCACAAGAAAAACAACATAGGTGAACATCACAAACATAAAGTTGAGCAAAAGAAGGCAAAGACAAGAACAAATACTGTATAATTCAATTTATATAAACTTCAAAGTTTGGCAAAATCACTTTGTGATGACAGAAATCGGCATCATGGTTGATTTAGGGGAAAGGTAGAAAAAATGAGTGGGACAAAAAGTGGCTGTTGAGCGTCTGGTCATGCTCTTTTTCCTAATATAGGTAGGTGGCTGTTACATAGGTAGAGTCCCATTGTGAAAATGCATTGTGGAGAAGGGCAGAGCAAAATGGCAGAGTAAGATGCTCCATCAATCTTTCCCACACGAAAACAACAACATTAATAATTATCCATGCACAAAAATACTTTCACAAAAGCTAAGAAAGCCAGGTGATACAGCATAGTACCTGGCTATAGCATGACAATAAGAAAAGACACATTGAAGAGGGTAGGAAGGACAATTTTACATTAAACATGTCATCCATCTTTCAAACCCAGGAAGTACACTGCAAAAACAGGTAACTGTCCACTTGAAGAAAACAGAGAGAGCTGAGTAGAGGACTTTACCTTGGACTCCAACGTTGGGCCTGGTACAGTAAAATACAGCACCAGGCAGAACCCCCACAGCCCCATAATCCAAGATAGTACTCGCAGACATCAGTTCTAGATCCACTGTGGCATAAGGAGAGACCACACAGCATCAGGCTTCAGGATAGTATGGCGAACTTGATCTCTGAGCCACACTACTGCTGGGACAACTTTAGTGGGCCCATACTCCAGAAAGCCCTCAGCAGCTCTGGGCATCTGGTGTGCCCCAGAGCAGCACTGGCCACATCTAACACAGGCTTCTGATAGTGCTGCACTAGCTGCTGCAGTGCCCAGGCTTCTGACCTGCCCAAGCACCACACCTGCTATAGAAGACCTCAGACGTCTGGTGTGTCACAGAACTGTGCTGGCTACAGGGATTTCCCAGCCAAAATCAGTGTATGAAGAATGAAATAAGTACCTATTATTAAAAATACACAGACATCATGCTAAAAAAAAAGATCAAGAACAATCAGGAAAACACAACATCACCAAATGAACAAAAATAAGATGCCAGCAACTGGCCACAAATAAATAGAGATGGATATACCGCCTGATAAAGAATTAAAAAATAACTATTTTAAGGAAGCTCAGTAAACAACAACAACAACAACAACAAAGATACAGATTCTGTGAAATGAGGGAAACAGGACTTCTGCCCACCACTGGGGTATTGCATATACCCACCCGCTTCAGCCACAGCTGGTTTTTACCTGTGGGCACCTCCTACTGGGGTGGAGGCTGACCTGTTTAACGCAGTTTAAAAAATACTAGGAAAAAATTTAAAACTGCACATCACTATTGAATGAATATACTTCATGAGACCTCTGCCATTCTGGCTCCACAGGAGACAGTGAACCTGCTCACACACCCAGCACATCACTACTATAACCAGCATCTGAGAAAGCCAAAGATTCTCCATAAACAACGAACTTATACAGAGTCTTTGCCATGGAAAGCACCCAGATCCAAAGCTAGGTGACCATAAACTATACATACTAAAGTCACATCCTCAAAAGGAATTTTTTAAAAATCCAGTTGAATCAAAACTAAATTAAGAAATAATCACAATAGTCTACCAAAATGAGAAGTAACCAGAAAAATAATTCTCGTAATATGAAAAAAAGAGTTCTGCAACACCCCCAAAAGATTATACTAACTCTCCAGCAGTAGATTCAAATCAAAATCAAATCTTTGATATACCAGACAAAGTAGCCAAAATGCATATTATTAATTTGCTCAATGAGATCCAAGAGAAAGTTAAAACCAACATAAAGAAATGAAACAATTCAGGATACAAATAAGAAACATTAAAGATATTTATAAAAGAAAATATAAACAGAACTTTGGGAAATTATAAACACAGTTAGGGAATTAAAAAATACAGTGGAAAGTTTCAACAAAGACTAGACCAAGTAGAAGAAAGAATAAAGACAAAACTTACAAATTAACCCAATCAAACAAACAAAAAAGATTAAAAAGAACAAAGTCTCCAGTAGCTATAGGGATATATTCCTGAGGGAGAAGAAAAAGTTAAAAGTTTGAAAAAAACTATTTGAGGGAATAATTGAGGAAAACTTTCTTGGGCTTGCTAGAGATTTAGATATCCAAATACAAGAAGCTCAAAGAATTCCTAGGAGATTCATTGCAAAAAAGGACATCACCGAAGCATATAATCATCAGGCTATCTAAAGTCGACATGGAAAAAAGAATTCTAAGAGTAATGAGACAAAAGCATTGGATAACTTATAGGAAAAACCTATGAGACTAATAGTACACTTCTCAATGAAACCTTCCAAGCCAAAAGGGGTTGGGATCCTATCTTTAGTGTCTTCAAAAAGAATAACCGCCAGCCAAGAATTTTGAATCTGGCAAAACTAAATTTCACAAATGAAGGAGAAACAAAGTATTTCCCAGACAAGCAAATGCTGAGGGAACTTGTCACCACTAGACCAGCCTGATAAGAAATGCTAAAAGGAGTTTTAAATATAGAAACAAGGTCATTACACACCAGTATAAAAACACTTGAAAGCATAAAACTCACAGGGCTTATAAAACAGTAACACAATGAAAAAAACAAAGCAACTAGATAATAATTATCATGATTACTGGAGCAGAATCTCATATACAATATTAACATTGAATATAAATGGTCTGAATGCCCCATTTGAAAGGTACAGATTGGCATAATGAATTTAAAAAGCACACCAAATATATGCTGTCTTCAAGGGACCCAATTAACTTGTAAAGGTTCATATAAACTCAAGGTCAAAAGGTGGGAAAAAATATTCCACACAATGAAAACCAAAAGGGAGTAGGAATAGCTACTCCTATATCAGATAAAACAGACTTTAAAACAGCACAGTAAACAAAGACAAAGAAGGT